>NW_028246698.1:0-600000 GCF_964263255.1 Lissotriton vulgaris
CTCTTAGCAAGGGATCAGTAGGAAAACACATAGTGTAGGTAGGTGCATCACTTACACCACACTAGAAACAGTATGTCGGGCCAAGGAGGAAACTCTGAGTCTCCCCTTGTGTCAGTTGACCCTCCACAGGTCATCCCTTCAGGATATACTGTGCTGAGCTTCAAGGAGTTAAGACGACTGTGTCACTCCCGGAAGATTCAGCAGGGGTCTAACCCCACAACGTCCTTTCTGATTGGTCTCTTGGAGACTTATGATGCCAGGAGAGCTGAGAAACTTCGTAGCTCTTCTAATCCAGAAGGAGACATGTCTCCCCTCGAGGGAACCCGAGATGATCCTGACCTCATCCACCTCGTAACTGAGAACGAAGAGGGAGAGGAGGACGAGGATGAGGATCTCTCTGGGGACGAGGCAGATAAGGGACAGGTAGAAGTCGTCAGACTAACACGGTCCAACTTAAGCAGACACAATAGTGGTACTGGGGGAACCCCGGCGCTACTGTCGGTTCCGCTTAACATGGGGAATGGACGAGCCCGATCTCTGTCAAGAGACTCTGGCAGATCCCTTCATACCAACGGCTCTCACAACTCTTCTCAAAGAGGGATGACGTCCCCTCAGAGGAGAGTGTACGAAGCGAAAGAAAGGGCAGCTAATCTAAGGATCGAAAGGGAAGAACTTGCCCTGGCCAAGGAAAAGCTTGCTTTCGCTAGAGAGCAACAGTTAAGTGGGGCAATCCCCACTGGTGGCAGCAATATACCTAGTAATAGGGAAAAGAGTTTCGATACGAAACACCTTGGGAAGATAGTGCCCCCCTTTAAACAAGGGGACGACATCCACAAATGGATTACTGCTTTGGAGAGGGCCTGCACTGTGCAAGGCGTTCCCCAGAGTCAGTGGGCAGCTATCTTGTGGCTCTCCTTTGAAGGAAAAGGAAGAGACAAGCTCCTCACCACAAGGGTAGAGGCCGCTAATAATTACCAAGTCTTGAAGAATACACTCGTTGAAGGGTTCGGCCTAACCACTGAGCAGTACAGGGTGCTGTTCAGGGATACCCAGAAAACGCAGGCTCAAGACTGGTCTGATTTTGTCGATTGTGCCACTAAGGCTTTTGAGGGCTGGTTGCTGGGCAGTAAGGTTACTGATTACACAGGATTGTATAATTTGATGATGAGAGAACAAATTTTAAACAATTGTCAGAACCAGTTGTTGCATCAGCATCTTGTCGACTCGGATCTGACCTCTCCCCAAGAATTGGGAAAGAAGGCAGACAGATGGGTTCGTACGAGAGTTAAACAGAACCAGGGCCAGAATCAAGGTGGTCAGAAGAAAGCAGACCAAAAGGGTAAAGATTCTAAGGGGGAACAAAATGACCAGAAGTCTTCGACAGGTCCCCAACAACCCAAAGAGGGTGGGGGTCAGGCTCCCCAAAAGAAGAAAGAAGGCCAATCCAAAAGATGGTGCCAGTACTGTAAAAGTAAATCTCACTGGTTTAGTGAGTGCACCAAGAAAGGAGGAGGGCAGACTCCTGCCACTGCAGCCCCTAAGGCACCTGTGCCCCCTAGTACAGTCAGCAGTGGTAGTGCGCCTCCCAAGGGTTTAGTAGGGTTAACCCTGGGTTCTGAGGGGCGTGACAACTTAGTTGGCACACTCACTCAGGCTGTCCTTGTCAGTACGGGGGACGCGGACGTGTCCCCTGACATAAGTCCCAATACGCTGGGCAAATACCGACAGACGCCTTTCATAAATGGAAAGATGGCTCAGGCCTATAGGGACACTTGTGCCAGCGTCACCATGGTGACGCCTAACTTTGTGGACCCTGGACAGATCATGCCAGGTACAGAATTCCTGGTGACCAATGCAAGCAATGTCACTACCAATCACAGTATGGCAATTGTAGCTTTCTCCTGGGGAGGGGTAACTGGCCAAAAGAAGGTTGTAGTTAGTCCAGACCTCCCAGTGGATTGTTTGTTGGGCAATGATTTGGAGTCGTCACAATGGTCAGAAGTGGAGCACCGGACTCACATGGAAATGTTAGGTTTGCCAGCACATGTGTTCGCCGTGACTAGGTCACAGGTCAGGAAATGCCCCACTGAACAGGTGCTGGATCCTGGAACAACGGACCAGACACCTCCCAAGAAAAAGAGCAGTAGGGTTAAGGCTGCGCCTTCCCCCTTGCCCCAGGTCGAGGATCAAGTCTCAGAGGAGGCTGACCTACAGGAATTGAGGGAAACTGAGCCTCGGGAGTTCGAACTTGATCAAGTTGAATTCTTGGGCTCAGGGGGACCCTCAAGGGAAGACCTGGGGAAGGACCAGTTAGACTGCCCTTCTCTTGAACCCCTCAGACAGCAGGCTGCTGCTGAGGCTGCTGGGAACGCCACAGGTACCCACAAGGTATACTGGGAAGATGGACTCCTGTACACTGAGTCAAGAGACCCCAAGCCTGGCATGACCAGGAGGCTGGTCGTCCCCTTGTCTCAGCGTGGTTTCCTACTTACCTTGGCCCACGAGATTCCCTTAGCAGGTCACTTAGGCCAGACGAAAACGTGGGACAGGCTTGTCTCGCACTTTCACTGGCCTCACATGAATGAAGATACCAAGGAGTTTTGCCGCTCCTGTGTCACTTGCCAAGCCACTGGTAAGTCAGGTGGCAAGACAAAGGCCCCCCTTATACCAATGCCTGTGGTGGGGGTGCCCTTTGAACGGGTGGGGATCGACATCGTCGGTCCCATGGAACCACCAACAGCATCAGGGCACAAGTTTATACTGGTGGTAGTGGATCATGCCACCAGGTACCCTGAAGCTATTCCCCTTAGGACCACTACAGCACCTGTTGTGGCAAGAGCCCTGGTTGGAGTATTCTCCAGAGTGGGCTTCCCTAAGGAGGTCGTCTCCGACAGAGGTGCAAACTTTATGTCGAGCTACTTAACTGCTATGTGGAAGGAATGTGGTGTCAACTACAAGTTCACTACACCCTATCATCCACAATGCAATGGGCTTGTTGAGAGATTCAACAGGACCCTAAAAGGGATGATTCATGGACTACCGGAAAAGCTTCGGCGTAGATGGGACGTCCTGATCCCCTGCCTCTTGTTCGCCTACAGAGAAGTCCCACAGAAGGGGGTTGGCTACAGCCCTTTTGAACTTTTGTACGGGCATCCTGTAAGAGGACCCCTGTGTTTGGTGAAGGAAGGATGGGAGAGACCTCTCAAAAAGCCGGCAACCAACATAGTGGACTATGTGCTCGGCCTCCGCTCGCGGATGGCTGAATACATGGAGAAGGCATCCGAAAACCTTAAGGCCAGCCAAGAACTCCAAAAAACTTGGCATGACCAAAAGGCTGTCTTGACTGTTTACCAGCCCGGACAGAAGGTGTGGGTGTTGGAGCCAGTGGCCCCAGCAGCACTCAAGGACAAATGGTCCGGGCCCCACACCATCCTGGAGAAGAAGGGAGAGGTCACCTACCTGGTCGACCTGGGAACTCCCCGGAGCCCCCACAGGGTGCTTCATGTCAACAGGCTAAAAGCATATGTCGACAGGAAGGACATGAGTTTGCTCATGGCCCTAGATGAGGGACAGGAAGGGGAGAGTGACCCTCTCCCCGACCTGCTCACTCAGAATCCTGACGATGGCTCGGTAGATGGTATTGTCTTTTGTGGCAGCCTCTCCGAACATCAACAGAGCGACTGTAAACGGGTTCTTCAGTCGTTCCGACATCTGTTTTCTCTGACACCCAGTCAGACCGATTGGTGCACCCATGAGGTCGACACTGGTGACAGCCTGCCCGTAAAGAGTAAAATCTACAGGCAGCCTGATCACGTTAGAGACTGCATCAAAAGTGAAGTGCAGAAAATGTTGGAGCTGGGAGTCATTGAACCCTCGGATAGCCCTTGGGCTAGTCCCGTAGTTCTAGTGCCGAAACCTCACACCCAGGGTGGTAAGAGAGAGATGAGGTTCTGCGTAGACTACAGGGGTCTCAATGCAGTCACTAAGACTGACGCCCACCCAATACCAAGGGCAGACGAGCTTATTGATAGGCTGGCTTCGGCCAACTACTTAAGTACGTTTGACCTGACAGCTGGGTATTGGCAAATCAGGTTAGCTGAGGACGCCAAGCCTAAAACAGCATTTTCAACCCCTGGTGGGCATTATCAGTTCGTGGTGATGCCCTTTGGTCTGAAAAATGCACCTGCCACCTTCCAACGGTTGGTGAATCACGTCCTTACTGGGCTGGATGACTTCTGTGCGGCGTATCTTGACGATATTGCTGTCTTTAGCTCCACCTGGGAGGATCACCTGGTCCACCTGCGGAAGACATTGGAGGCGCTGCAAGCAGCAGGCCTCACTATCAAGGCCACCAAGTGCCAGATAGGGCAGACACAGGTTGTATACCTGGGCCACCTTGTAGGTGGAGGTCAGGTTCAGCCACTGGAGAGCAAGATACAGTCAATCAGGGACTGGGCTCCTCCAACCACCCAGACTCAGGTTCGAGCTTTCTTGGGCCTGACTGGTTACTATAGGAAGTTTGTCAGGAACTATGGTTCCATCGTGACACCATTAAATGAACTGACAAGTAAGAAAATACCAAAAAAGGTTCAGTGGACAGCGAGCTGTCAAAAAGCATTCGATGACCTAAAGCAGGCCATGTGCACGGCGCCTATCCTCAAGAGTCCGGACTACTCCAAACCATTCATTGTCCAAACAGATGCTTCTGAGTTAGGTGTGGGAGCTGTTCTTTCTCAACTGAATTTTGATGGTCAAGACCAGCCCATTGCTTTTATAAGCAGAAGGCTGACCCCTAGAGAGAAGAATTGGTCAGCTATCGAGAGGGAGGCCTTTGCTGTGGTTTGGGCCCTGAAGAAGCTGAGGCCATACTTGTTTGGCACTCACTTCAAGATTCAGACCGACCATAAGCCCCTCTTGTGGCTAAATCAGATGAAGGGTGAAAACCCCAAACTGCTTAGGTGGTCCATTTCCCTACAGGGGATGGACTTCACAGTGGAACATAGACCTGGTACTGATCATGGCAATGCCGATGGGCTCTCCAGATATTTCCACTTAGAACAAGAAGACTCACCTGGTCAAGGTTAGCTAGTTGTTCCGACGTTTGGGGGGGGGTCATGTAGGAGAGTAGGGTCTGCAATCCTATGATCACCCAGATTTTTTGCTTTTGTTTCACTGGTTTACGACTTTCTCTGGCTGTGGGCCTGCCAATCAGACCCACAGCCTGGCTGTTCTCTTTCTAAATTACGATATGTACCCTAGGTGCATTTACCAATTGGTACTGGGCCACCTTATCAGACCCTGTAACTCAGGGCAGAGGTGTACCCAGGGCCGCCAGGGGCTGCAGCATGTATTATGCCACCCCTGGCTGGCCTCCTAAATTTGACACAACTGGCTGCATGACAGCTGGGGCGAAGTCGTGTAATCACCCTTTGCTTTAGATATAGTAGCTCTATATCTAACCATACAATGGACACCCGAGTCCCTATCAGTCACTCCTATGGCAGGCCTTGACAATCCTGAAGGCAGAGTGCATGGGCTCGCGTGAACTGTGTTCTGGCCCGAGCCGAGCCGGTTGCAGCTTGCGGAGAAAAGACCCAATGGCTGTTCCATGATAACGCGTACCACATCGGTAACTTCGGTGTCGCGTTATCAAGACATGTCGAGTAAGGTGTCATACGAATCGGGGTGCTGCCCTCTCACCAACCCTGGCGACGAGGTTAGCATTCCGCCCTTCTAGAGGGACACGACATGTACGTAACTGTGAACCCCGGTTAAAGTTAACGAAAGCCTCAGCTCCACAAAATGGATGCTGCCACCACAGACACGAGTCTGACCTCCTGCTGCTGGGAGTCCTTCCAGCGAGGAGCGCTTGGACAAAGGGTTTCCTGTCGAGGGCGGTGTTCGCACCGTCCCAGACAGGGTTTGTGTATTCTGGGTAGGTAGGGCTTTTGCGAGAAGGTGACTGCGGAGTGGCACCCCGGTGCTCACTACGCATCTGCCGGTTAGAACCAGTTCCAGGGGCGACAGCCCTGGCCTGGGGAAAGTCCGGCAGGGGAGAGGGGTGTAACTACCCCCCTTCCTGGTCCCACCCTTAGGGCAGGACCTAGTCATGTACCCACCCCTTTCTTTAGGATAAAGGCCGGAGCGGGGACCCTTCCAAATTAGATCATCTTTGAATCAAGAATACTTTCTACGAAAGGACTTCAAGACTCTTCTCAAGATTTCTCCCTTGTGGCTAAGGAGTAGTCACCCTGCATCAGCGGGCACCATCTAAGAACTCTGCGGTTTGCTGTAAGTCCTTCCTCAAGGAATCCGACGGCCCAGCTCGACGAGAACCGGCTTCCCTGGCACCTCTGACCTCTACCCACGTCATCAGCTCAGCTGTGATCTGTGGGTGCGACGAGACCTCGAGGGACCGGCCATCATCAGAACCTGCACGCTCTTAAAAACCAGCACGACCATCGAGGTAACTCTCTGGTGAGTGCTCTGGGGTCCGAGAAGCCCCGACCCTGAGCCGCTCCAGCACCGAAGTGCAGTCTCCCAGCATCTCCACGATCTGCGTGGGGCCCTTCTGCTCGCTGCTCAGCACGTTGTCTGGTCACTAGCCGCTGGCTTGTGTCCTTCTGTGACGACATCCTAGAATCATCACTGCTGGTCTGGTTGCTCCAGACTGGCCCTTGCTTCCATCTTTGCGAGAAGCACCCCGGACCCTCCTGGTCCACTCAAGACGCCATCTTAGGCCCACCACGTGGCCCTGAGAACTGCCAAGGCTTGTTGCCCCATCCTGGGCCCAGCGACGCCGACAGCATCATCCTTCGTGGGACAGCTCGCACCTCCACCGTGGTCGCCGACAACGCCTCCTGGTCCGTGAGACTGCAGAGCCTAGCGTCGCCCACTCACCTGGTCGAGGTGACGGCCAACCGGTGCCTTCCTGGTACCCTCTGACTACTGGCTAGTAGTACGAACTTGGTCCCCTCTGCTTTCAGGTTCCTTCAATCTCCGATCCAGGCTTGGATCTCTACGAACTATTCAGCACTGGTCGCCGGCCAGCAACTCCTTTTCTTCCGGCTCCTGGCTCGTCAGCGAAGACCCCGACGCCTGTAAGACTTGTGCAGCCGCAGCCCTCAATCAATCAATCAATCAGTGACACTTATAAAGCGCGCTACATACCCGTGGGGTCTCAAGGCGCTGGGGGGGGGGGGAGCCGCTACTGCTCGAACAGCCAGGTCTTCAGCTTCTTCCTGAAGGCTAGGTAACTCGGCATTTCGGTGCCTGCATAGCCTCCTTACTCTAGGGTCCCGAGTCCCTCGCTTCCGACTTGCCTTATCGGGTCCGCCCGAGACCTTAACCTTCCCGTGTCCTCGGACACTTGTTTTTAAATTGTGCACTTGAAGTATTTGCTAAAGAGATTTGGTTGTGCTTAGTACCCTGTCCTCATAAAGAGTACAGGGCTGTTGTGATTCTTAATAAATATACTGTTTATTTTCATAACACTTGTGTGGTGTCCTTTCACTGGGTGTTCAAGGGGTACATGTGTGGTAAACAGCTGGCTTAACACGCCCTCTCGAGTCTTTAGCCTTAGACTGCTCGTATCCACGCTACTAGGATAGCTGGTCTATAGGTTGACTTACAACCAAACACCATAAGGGTCGTTGGCACGATACATAGCGGTCTAGCGGTCGCTAGAATAGCGAACGTTGCATATCGGGCCAACTTCTCACAATCACCCAGACTTTTTGCTTTTGTTTCACTGGTTTACGACTTTCTCGGGCTGTGGGCCTGCTAATCAGACCCACAGCCTAGCTGTTCTCTCGCTAACTGATGTGTGTACCTTAGGTGCATTACCCAATTGGAACTGGGCCACCCTGTCAGACCCTGTAACTCAGGGCATCGGTGTACCCAGGGCCTACCAGGGGCTGAAGCAAGTATTATGCCACCCCTGGATGGCCATCTAAATCTGACACAACTGGCTGCGCGACAGCTGGGGCAACGTGGCGTACTCGCTCGTTGCTGTAGGTATAGTATACCTATATCTAACCCTAAAATGGACACCCGAGTTCCTATCAGTCACTCCTATGGCAGGCCTTGACAATCCTGAAGGCAGAGTGCGTGGAATCGTGTGAATTGGGCTCTGGCACGAGCCGAGCCCGGTTGCAGCTTGCGGAACCAAGACCCAATGGCTGTTCCATGATAACGCATACTATATCAGTAAATTCGGTATAGCGTTATCAAGACATGTCGAGTAAGGTGTCATACGAATCGGGATGCTGCCCCCTCACCAATGCTGGCGACGAGGTTAGCATTCCGCCCTTCTAGAGGGACACGACATGTACGTAACTGTGAACCCCAGTTAAAGTTAACTGAAGCCTCAGCTCCACAAAATGGACGCTGCCACCACAGACACGAGTCTGACCTCCTGCTGCTGGGAGTCCTTCCAGCGAGGAGAGCTTGGACAAAGGGTTTCCTGTCCGGGGCGGTGTTCGCACCATCCCAGACAGGGTTTTGTGTATCCTGGGTAGTCAGGGCTTTACAAGAAGGTGACTGCGGAGTGGCACCCCGGTGCTCACTACGCATCTGCCGGCTAGAACCAGTTCCAGGGGCGCGCAGCCCCTGACCTGGGGAAAGTCCGGCAGGGGAGAGGGGTGTAACTACCCCCCTTCCTGGTCCCACCCCTAGGGCAGGACCTAGTCATGTACCCACCCCTTCCTTTAGGATAAAGGCCGGAGCGGGGACCCTTCCAAATTAGATCATCTTTGAATCAAGAACTACTTTCTACGAAAGGACATTCAAGACTCTTCTCAAGATTTCTCCCTTGTGGCTAAGGAGTAGTCACCCTTCATCCGCAGGCACCATCTAAGAACTCTGCGGTTTGCTGCAAGTCCTTCCTCAGGAATCCGACGACCCAGCTCGACGAGAACCGGCTTCCCTGGCACCTCTGACCTCTACCCACATCGTCAGCTCAGCTGAGATCTGTGGGTGCGACAAGACCTCGAGGGACCGGCCATCATCAAAACCTGCACGCTTTCTTAACCAGCACAACCACCGAAGGAATCCTCTGGTGAGTGCTCGGGGGTCTGAGAAGCCCCGACCCTGAGCAGCTCCAGCACCGAAGTGCAGTCTCCCAGCATCTCCACGATCTGCGTGGGGCCCTTCTGCTTTGCTGTTCAGCACGTTGTCCGATCACTAGCCGCTGGCTTGTGACTCTTTGACGACGAACGACAACCAACGTTGCTGGTCTGGTTGCTCCAGACCAGCCTTTGCTCCCTTCTGCGAGAGGAGCACCCTGGACCCTCCTGGTCCACTCAAGACGCCATTTTAGGCCCACCACGTGGCCCTAAAATCTGCCAAGGCTTGTTGCCCCAATCCTGGGCCCAGCGACGCCAACAGCATCAACCTTCGTGGGACAGCTCGCACCTCCATCCTGGTCGCCGACAACGCCTCCTGGTCCGTGAGACTGCCGAGCCTAGCGTCGCCCACTCACCTAGTCGAGGTGACGATCATCCGGTGCCCTCCTGGTACCCTCTGACTACTGGCTAGTAGTACGAACTTGGTACCCTCTGCTTTCAGGTGTCATCTATCTCTGATCCAGGCTTGGATCTCTACAAACTATTCTCCACTGGTCGCCGGCCAGCAACTCCTTCCTTCCGGCTCCTGGCTCGTCAGCGAAGACCCCCGACGCCTGTAAGACTTGTGCAGCCGCAGCCCTTGTGGCTAGGTAACTTCGGCATTTCGGTGCCCGCATAGCCTCCTTACTTAAGGGTCCCGAGTCCCTCGCTTCCGACTTGCCTTATCGGGTCCGCCCGAGACCACTAAACTTTCCGTGCCCTCGGGCACTTGTATTGATTGTGCACTTGAAGTATTTTCCTAAGAGTTTCGTTGTGTGCTTAGTACCCTGTCCTCATAAAGAGTACAGGGCTGTTGTGATTCTAATAAATACACTGTTTATTTTCATAACACTTGTGTGGTGTCCTTTCACTTGGTGTTCAAGGGGTATGTGATGGTATAACAGCTGGCTTAACACGCCCTCTAGAGTTTAGCCCGAAGACTGCTCGTATCCACGCTACTAGGATAGCTGGTCTAAGGTTGACTTACAACCAATCACCATAAGGGTCGTTTGGACCGATGCATAGTGGTCGCTAGAATAGTGAACACTGCATATCGGGCCAACTTCTCACAAATGGTTCTGGAGGAAGCGGTGGAACAGGGCCAGTTCCCAACTACAATGAGAGAAGCACTGCTTGTGGCGCTGCCGAAGCCAGGCAAACCTCTTAACAAATGCGAATCATACCGACCTCTGTCCCTCATGAACACCGATGTCAAAATTATAGCTAAAGTACAGGCGACCAGGCTGCGATTACTTCTTCCTGTCATGGTACTACCGGACCAGTCAGGATTTATTCCGCTCCGGTCCACCACCCACAATTTGAGGGCACTATTTGCGGTGCTCCATCTGCTCAAACCGGACTTGCCTGCAGTGGCTGTCATGCTCGACGCCGCAAAGGCCTTCGATTCAGTCGCATGGCCATACATGGTGGCAATATTACATAGGATGGGGGTGCCCTTCTTTTTTACGTCACTGATAACCCTTTTTTATACTAATCCCATAGCACGAGTGAGCGTCAATGGACATGTTTCGGGCTCGTTTCCTGTGCAAAGAGGGACGAGACAGGGCTGTCCGCTTTCGCCTTTGCTATTTGCTATCGTGATGGAACCCCTGGCTTGCATTTTAAGGCAGAGGTATGCGGGCGCAGCTTTGAAGTTCCCTCTTCGGTCGTTGGCAGTATCCATGTACGCTGATGACATGGTCCTGTAGGTGCGTGAACCTGCTCATTATCTTGAACCTATACTCAGAGAGTTCATTCGTTTTGGTCATCATTCCAGGCTCTCCATCAACTGGGAAAAATCTGTCATGCTCCCTCTCACAGATGCTACTCTCCCCTTTCCCTTAGAATTCCCGCTGGAGTGGGCAACAGAAGCGGTGCGTTATCTTGGAATCTGGATGCACCGGGATAGCCAAGAAATTATCAGGGCTAACTATGGGGTGGCTATATCCAAGTTGGAGGATCAGGTGGCACGTTGGATCCGGCTGCCTCTTACCCTGGCTGATCGTGTATCGCTAATTAAAATGGTGGTGCTACCGAAATTTTTGTATCTTTTTGTTAATATCCCACTCCCGTTAAAATCGCACTTTTTTGCTAGGCTGCGGTCCTTATTGATCACTTTAACCTGGGCTGGTAAGAAACCGCGAGTGACGTGGGAAGTCCTGATTAAGCCGTATGACTTGGGAGGTTTTGCTATACCGGATATTAAATTGTATTACTTATGTGCTCAGGCGCACTTTGCCACCTACTGGCTTTCAGGCCCTCCGTATACCCCACACGTGGGGCTCGAAGCCAGTGCAGTTCTGCCGAATCCGCTGAGGGCCATGATAGTAAATACTCATTCAGTGTTCAAGAAGGGAGAACTGGACACGGTACAATCCACCGCCAATGCATGGCGGGAGCAGGGTAGGCGAGCGAACAAGTTGCCGTTGTACACCCCTGATATGCCACTGCTGTATCACTCGGAGATCTCGGTGATGGGTGAAATTGGGGGTTTGCAGGTCCTACAGGGTGCCGGACTACATACCATGGGAAATCTATTCCCCGGGGCCTCATTCCTCTCTTTACAGGCCATGACGGACAGATCCACCAACGCAGTTATGTCCACCTTTATCTATGTCAGACTCAGGGCTGCAATACATTCCTTATATCCAACATATCCAGAGGAACCACCGGCACTCGGTGCCTTGCAGTTGCTCTATATTACTACGAATAGGGTCAAGCTACTCTCTAGGTTATACCGTGCTGCACAAGAGGACAAAGGGGGAGGTGCAGTGCTGGCTAGGACCAGATGGGACGGGTGCCTTCCAGAGCCACTGACTGATGAAGAGTGGACTGAATGTTGCTCCATGACTGGGGGGTATGCGGCGAATGGTAATTTTCGTCTCCTTCATTACAAATTTGTGCATCAGTGGTACTATACACCTGTGCAACTGGTCCGTTACGGTCTCCGTGCCACTGCACAGTGCGTTCGTTGCGGTGAGGATGATGCTGATTTTGTGCACCTAGCCTGGGGATGTGCAAGAGTGTATGACTTCTGGGGGGCCGTGACTGCAGCACTAACTACAATGATGTTCACTGAGGTTGTGTTGGATATACGCCTGTGTTTGCTGGGAATAGCCTCTGGACTGCCGGCGAAAGTGTGACGCTTGATTGTGTTGGCGTTACAGCTAGCTAAACGGAGAGTTGCTATGGTGTGGGGGGGTAGGAGGGCACCTGACGTTCAACTGTGGCTGAAGGATATGGCATATTGCAGGGACCAACTGACTTGTTACTATGAGGATTTGCCAGCGGCATCACGACCAGCGGACATATGGACCCGATACACAATGTATATGTTATCCCTGGCTGATGACGACAGCACTGGTAATGAGAGTGGGGGTCCATCGGCGAGTGGGGGAGGATCTATGTGATTCCCGGCATATGCAACCTTACTGTGAAGGTCTCTGATGTATATTACCTGAACTCTAGCATGCGGGAGCCCCTTAAGAGCATGACTGTTATACTGGGTCGACAATTCCTTTGACAACCAATGGTTACCGCAAAAACAACAAGTGATGGACCGAATGTGGATCAATGTCACACATTCCCCCAGTCAAAAGATCTGGGCCCAAATCCATCGTTTTTTTGCACTCCACACCACCCTGGGTTAGACAATGGCGATATGCAAATCAGCTCTGACCCTGTTGCCCCGAAACCGAAACCGGTCCGGTCCTCGGATGCTTGATTCCGGTCTGGGAAAGATATGGCTGTTGTAGTTCGGACTGGACTGTTCCCATGGGGCACAGGGTCAGAGCTGATTTGCATAAAGCCATTATCTGACCCAGGGTGGTGTGGAGTGCAAAAAACGATGGATTTAGGCCCAGATCCTTGTACTGGGGTGAATGTAAGACATTGATCTACATTCTGTCCATCAAATTGTTTTTTGTAATCTTCAACCAATGGTTACCGACACATGCAGGGCCTAAAGGTCAGGGGCTACACACCATATTTGTTTGCTATTATGCATTTCGGCAAGTTATGTGTTGCTTTACAACTCTGAGATGTACCACAAGATCTACTGTGACCAGGAACCGGGAAAGTTTGGGTGGGGGGTTGGGGGAGGGCGTTGTTGGGTTTTAAACAAAAAGTCATAAAATGAGACCGTGATCTGATATATGTGCCATGGCGGCAGGACTTGAGTTGTGTCTGGCAAGATGGCAGTTACTGACTTTTGTGTTGTATCAAATGGTATTGCTACATGCCGTAGGATGAGGGCTCTGCACTATTTGATACTGAACTGTTTGCAGCCGGCCCTCATATCGGGTTGTAGGCACACTGCTGTGTACATGTCTTATCTGCAATAAATGTTTCGCAAAAAAAAAAAAAAAAGATACTGGCCAGCCCCATCGCCGCCCTCCGAGGAACCCTCATCTACCGACCCCCTGGACCCCGCGGACCCTTCGCCAACTCCATCACGGACATTATCTCCCCGCAGGCCATCGCATCCACCAACTACACCCTGCTGCGAGACCTCAACTTCCACCTCGACAATCAACTGGACCCCAACACCACATGCCTCCTGGACAACCTCCACAACATTGGACTCTGCCAGATCGTGACCGAGCCCACGGACTCAGCAGGACACACCCTCGATCCCCTCTTCACTACAGGAAACTCCATCACCTTCAGCCACACCACCGAACTCCCATGGACCGACCATCGTTGCGTCCACTTCACCTTCAGAACACACACCATCCACAGACACCAGCACCTGCTTCCACAAAGAAACTGGACCAAAATCACCGACGACCAGCTCACCTCCTCACTCAACAACTCCACCCCAACCATCGCGGAAAACGACGACCCCAACACCGCAGCCCGAACCCTGCATAGATGGATCTCGGACAGCACCAACACCATAGCCCCTGTAGGAAGGTGGATACCTGACTATGGTTACCCCCAACTTTTTGCCTGGTGTTTTGCTGGTTTTTCGACTTAGTTGACCTGGGACCCTGCTCTCCCTCAGCCCGACGCTCTTCAACGTCTACATGGCTCCACTTGCCCCCATCGTCAGAACCTACGGAACATCGTGTCATACGCAGACGACACCCAGCTCATCCTCTCCCTATCCAACGAGCCCAACACCGCCAGATGCAACTTTCGAGAAGGCATGGAAGCAGTCGCCAAATGGAGGAAAAACAGCTGCCTACAACTAAACACCAACAAAACAGAAGTACTCATCATGGGCCCAAACCCCGACGCCTGGAGCAACACCTGGTGGCCCACCGCCCTCGGAAACCCGCCAACCCCCACAGACCACGCAGGCAACCTGAGAATCATCCTGGACTCCGAGCTCAAAATGGACCGCCAGATCAACTCCGTCTCATCTTCCTGCCTCCACACCCTCCGCCTCCTTCGTAAGACCTTCAAATGGATCCCCCTCGAACACCGAAAGTCAGTCACTCAAGCCCTGGTCACCAGCAGACTCTACTACGGCAACGCACTCTACGCCGGAATAAACAAAAACCTCATCCGCAAGCTACAGAACATCCAGAACGCCGCCGCAAGACTGGTCCTCAACCTGCCAAAACACTGCCACATCTTCCAGCACCTGCGCACACTCCACTGGCTCCCCGTCGAGGCGAGAATCACCTTTAAGATGCTCACACACGCACACAAGGCCCTCCACGGCACCGGACCAGCATACCTGAACAGCCGGCTTAAATTACACGCACCCCAAAGGACCCTATGATCAGCCAAGCTCTCCTACGCCGTGGTCCCCCGTACCAGAAAGACCAGATCGGGAGGCCGCTCCTTCTCCTTCCTCGCGGCCAAAGCATGGAACGCCCTTCCGCTCCACCTCAGACAGACAACATCGCTCCCCATCTTCGCAAGAAACCTCAAAACCTGGCTCTTCGACAGACCCCCTTCTTGATGGAATGGAACCTGCACCCCCCCAACCCTAGCGCCTTGAGACCCTTACGGGTGAGTAGTTGCGCTTTAACAAACTCCTGATTGATTGATTGACTCTACTTCTGAATCTGAGTTAGTGACAGGTAATCCCCCCAAAAGCTAGCCTCACCGGGAGCCCATCAAGAAGAGAAGTCTCCGCAGATTCTAAACTCCTCCTGCAGCTCAGCGAGCGTTGTAGCAGTCTTCGGGCACCCAGAACTCTCCACCGATCAAAAGAAGAAAGCTGGCCTCGCAGAGAAACGGAGCCCCAAGATCCTCTTCCTCCTTCACCAAAAGACGATGAATAGTGAGCACGGGGAACTGGGCGCAGCCGCTGACGTCATCGTAGGCACGCCCGTGCCGAACCTCACGCATCTCGCGTGAGATGGCAAAACTCACGAGATGCGTGAGATGCCAAATCCCAAGCATCTCGCGTGAGGTGCCGAAACCCACGCATCTCGCGTGTGGTGCCGAACCTCACGCATCTCGCGTGAGATGCCAAATCTCACGCATCTCGCGTGAGATTCCAAATCTCACGCAACTCGTGTGAGATGCCAAATCTCACTTATCTCGCGTGAGATGCCAAATCACACGCATCTCGCGTGAGATGCCAAATCTCACTTATCTCGCGTGAGATGCCAAATCTCACGCATCTCGCGTGAGATGCAAAATCTCACGCAACTCCATCACGGACATTATCTCCCCGCAGGCCATCGCATCCACCAACTACACCCTGCTGCGAGACCTCAACTTCCACCTCGACAATCAACTGGACCCCAACACCACATGCCTCCTGGACAACCTCCACAACATTGGACTCTGCCAGATCGTGACCGAGCCCACGGACTCAGCAGGACACACCCTCGATCCCCTCTTCACTACAGGAAACTCCATCACCTTCAGCCACACCACCGAACTCCCATGGACCGACCATCGTTGCGTCCACTTCACCTTCAGAACACACACCATCCACAGACACCAGCACCTGCTTCCACAAAGAAACTGGACCAAAATCACCGACGACCAGCTCACCTCCTCACTCAACAACTCCACCCCAACCATCGCGGAAAACGACGACCCCAACACCGCAGCCCGAACCCTGCATAGATGGATCTCGGACAGCACCAACACCATAGCCCCTGTAGGAAGGTGGATACCTGACTATGGTTACCCCCAACTTTTTGCCTGGTGTTTTGCTGGTTTTTCGACTTAGTTGACCTGGGACCCTGCTCTCCCTCAGCCCGACGCTCTTCAACGTCTACATGGCTCCACTTGCCCCCATCGTCAGAACCTACGGAACATCGTGTCATACGCAGACGACACCCAGCTCATCCTCTCCCTATCCAACGAGCCCAACACCGCCAGATGCAACTTTCGAGAAGGCATGGAAGCAGTCGCCAAATGGAGGAGAAACAGCTGCCTACAACTAAACACCAACAAAACAGAAGTACTCATCATGGGCCCAAACCCCGACGCCTGGAGCAACACCTGGTGGCCCACCGCCCTCGGAAACCCGCCAACCCCCCCAGACCACGCAGGCAACCTGAGAATCATCCTGGACTCCGAGCTCAAAATGGACCGCCAGATCAACTCTGTCTCATCTTCCTGCCTCCACACCCTCCGCCTCCTTCGTAAGACCTTCAAATGGATCCCCCTCGAACACCGAAAGTCAGTCACTCAAGCCCTGGTCACCAGCAGACTCTACTACGGCAACGCACTCTACGCCGGAATAAACAAAAACCTCATCCGCAAGCTACAGAACATCCAGAACGCCGCCGCAAGACTGGTCCTCAACCTGCCAAAACACTGCCACATCTTCCAGCACCTGCGCACACTCCACTGGCTCCCCGTCGAGGCGAGAATCACCTTTAAGATGCTCACACACGCACACAAGGCCCTCCACGGCACCGGACCAGCATACCTGAACAGCCGGCTTAAATTACACGCACCCCAAAGGACCCTATGATCAGCCAAGCTCTCCTACGCCGTGGTCCCCCGTACCAGAAAGACCAGATCGGGAGGCCGCTCCTTCTCCTTCCTCGCGGCCAAAGCATGGAACGCCCTTCCGCTCCACCTCAGACAGACAACATCGCTCCCCATCTTCGCAAGAAACCTCAAAACCTGGCTCTTCGACAGACCCCCTCCTTGATGGAATGGAACCTGCACCCCCCCAACCCTAGCGCCTTGAGACCCTTACGGGTGAGTAGTTGCGCTTTAACAAACTCCTGATTGATTGATTGACTCTACTTCTGAATCTGAGTTAGTGACAGGTAATCCCCCCAAAAGCTAGCCTCACCGGGAGCCCATCAAGAAGAGAAGTCTCCGCAGATTCTAAACTCCTCCTGCAGCTCAGCGAGCGTTGTAGCAGTCTTCAGGCACCCAGAACTCTCCACCGATCAAAAGAAGAAAGCTGGCCTCGCAGAGAAACGGAGCCCCAAGATCCTCTTCCTCCTTCACCAAAAGACGATGAATAGTGAGCACGGGGAACTGGGCGCAGCCGCTGACGTCATCGTAGGCACGCCCGTGCCGAACCTCACGCATCTCGCGTGAGATGGCAAAACTCACGAGATGCGTGAGATGCCAAATCCCACGCATCTCGCGTGAGGTGCCGAAACCCACGCATCTCGCGTGTGGTGCCGAACCTCACGCATCTCGCGTGAGATGCCAAATCTCACGCATCTCGCGTGAGATTCCAAATCTCACGCATCTCGCGTGAGATGCCAAATCTCACTTATCTCGCGTGAGATGCCAAATCACACGCATCTCGCGTGAGATGCCAAATCTCACTTATCTCGCGTGAGATGCCAAATCTCACGCATCTCGCGTGAGATGCAAAATCTCACGCATCTCGCGTGAGATGCCAAATCTCATGCATCTTGCGTGAGATGCCAAATCTCAGGCAGCTCGCGTGAGATGCCAAATCTCACGCATCTTGCGTGAGATGCCAAATCTCAGGCAGCTCGCGTGAGATGCCAAATCTCACGCAACTCGCGTGAGATGCCAAATCTCACGCAACTCGCGTGAGATGCCAAATCTCACGCATCTCGCGTGAGATGCCAAATCTCACGCATTTCGCGTGAGATGCCAAATCACACGCATCTCGTGTGGGATGTCAAATCTCACGCATCTCGCGTGAAATGCCAAATCTCACGCATCTCGCGTGAGATGCCAAGTCACACGCATCTCGCGTGAGATGCGTGAGACTGAATGTTGATTTACTTGTGACAGTCCAACAATAAAATCCAACGAAATATGATCCCATGGTTTAGTGGGCATAGGTAGAACTTGTAACAAACCTTTTGGTTTCCTATGATTGGTTTTAAACCAAGCACAGGTTTCACAGTCTCGAGCCATATCGTAGACGTCTTGTTTAATAGTTGGCCACCAAAATAATTTTTGAAGTTTTTCCATAGTCTTTTTAGGTCCAGGATGTCCTGCCAACGGGAGGCAGTGTAACCAACTGAACGCTGTTTCTTGTAATTTCTTAGTGGGTAGATACACTTGTTTTCCATGAAATGGTATTCCTTCCTTGATGGATTGGGTTGTATCCTGTTTTAACCATTGTGCCCATAACGAAGGAGGAAAACTTTCATGGAGATCATCAAGGAACTGATCTGTTGTCAAAACACAGATTACTTTGTCGGGATTGATTATGGCTTGAGGAACCCCTTCACATTTGTGTAATGAGGAATCTTTTCTGGAAAGCGCATCATCTTTTTTGTTATCTTGTCCTGGATGATAGGTCACAATAAAGTCATATTCGGCGAAGATCATCATCCACCGTAATTGACGTGGAGTTAATATTCTTGCAGAACTCATACATTGTAAGTTTCTGTGGTCTATGTAAACAGTCACTGTGAATCGTGCCCCCAAAAGATAATGCCTCCTTTCTTTGAAAGCGTCATGTATGGCAAGCAGTTCCTTTTCAGCTCTAGTATAGTTCTGTTCAGCTGGATTTAGCTTTCTTGACATGTACGCCACAGGATGCATTTTACCAGTGTTTTGTTTTCTTTGAGAGAGGATGGCATCAATAGCTACATCCGAGGCATCGGCTTCGATAATAAAGGGTTCACGAACATCTGGATGCATCAAAATCAGAGCTGCTGTATAGACTTGCTTCAAAGTGCGAAATGCGGTATTGGCTTCAGGAGTCCACACAAATTTTACCTTCTTTCGTAGCAACCGAGTGATTGGTGCCACTACAGCAGAGAAATGGTCTATGAAGCGATGATAAAAATGTGCAAATCCTAAAAAACATTGTACATCACGAACTGAGTTTGGAATAGGCCATTCTGCAACTGCTTGTATCTTTCTGTCAGTCATTTTCATGCCAGTAGGTGTAAGAAGAACTCCCAAAAATTCGACTTCAAAAACATGAAAATCGCATTTAGACAATTTGCATAAAGGTTATATGTTTGTAATGTACCCAACACCTTCTTAATGTGACCTTCATGACTAGCTATGGAATCGGAATAGATCAAAATGTCATCTATATAAACGATGTCGAAAAGGTCCAGATATTCCCGTAATACGCCGTTTTAAAAAAACTGGAACGCAGCTGGAGCGTTACAAAGCCCGAAAGGCATGACCAAATACTCAAACAGGCCATATCTGGTTTTAGACGCCGTTTTCCATTCGTCACCATTACGAATGCGCACCAAATGATACGCACCTCGAAGATCTAATTTGGTGTAGATCACAGCGGTCTTCACGTGGTCCAAAGGAACTGGGATCAATGGAAGGGGGTACTTGTTCTTTATTGTGATCTTATTCAATGCTCTATAAATCAATACAGGTTCTTAATTCCCCAGTTGCCTTAGGAATAAAAAACAACGGAGAGGCCGCAGGTGACTTAGATGGGCGTATAAATCCGTTTTCCAAGTACTGATCAAGATATGGTCTCAAATGTTGCTTTTCTTTTTCTGATAATGCATATATCCGACAGTTAGGCACACATGAACCAGGCACAAGATCAATTTGACAGTCGTATGACCAATGAGGAGGGAGGGTCGCTGCTTTTGCTTCACTGAAGACTTCTTTAAATTCCTCATAGGGAGTTGGTAGCACGGTTTCTTTCTCTTCCGCGGTTGCAATTTGTCCTGTTGTAGATTCTTTGGTCTTTAAACATGTGGAGTGACAATATTGAGAAAGAAAAACAAGTTCCCTTATTTGCCAATCTATTAAAGGGTTATGCAAGCAAAGCCAAGGCATTCCTAAAATAAAGCCATATTGTGGGGCTTAGATTACATCGAAATGAACTTCCTCTTTATGCTGTTGGTTATATGTATCTATGCAGAACATCTGAATTTTAGAGGTTTGCATGGTAACAGGGCCTCCAGACAACATTTTGCCATCTACTGCTTGCACAATTTCACTGAGGGAGCACGACTTTCACATTTTGGTCGGACACCTCTTTTCTATATCTCGAGTGTAATTATAGCGTTTGCAAAAAAATTGTTTAAACGTTTTGGTATGTTCTGATTTAAGGAACTTGAACCGAGAGACCTATGTTCACCTTTCTGCCCTAATTTTGCACATGCAGTTAATGACACAATGACTTGATTTGATAGATGTTATGTCAGTATAATACGGATCATATTCAGTGATACTTTGGTATTTTCCTTTTTGTTTGTAGAGTTGTCCCCTGAGGAAGGGCTTGTCATCTGCCCGAAATGCATTGGGGAGGATTTATAACTGGATGATGTTTTCTTTGGAATGAAGTTTATGCTTTATGGAACTACATTGAACCTTTGATCAAAAAATTAAAACACTTCAAGGAACCTCAACATTGTGTGGATTCAACTTTGATGAATTGTTTATAGACATGTTTGTCTAACTTTCACGCTGTGCCACTGGGTGTCTCCTTCCAAACGGGGGGAGCTGTGTATTAATTCCTAAAATAAAGCCATATTGTGGGGCTTGGATTACATCGAAATGAACTTCCTCTTTATGCTGTTGGTTATTTGTATCTATGCAGAACATCTGAATTTTAGAGGTTTGCATGGTAACAGGGCCTCCAGACAACATTTTCCCGTCTACTGTTTGCACAATTTCTGGAGTGACCTTTTTCTCACAAGCAATTGGTAACCGTTGAGTTGTTTCAAAATCTACAAAATTCCCTGTTGCGCCTGAGTCTATTAGGACTTCCATTTGGTATATTTTTGAAGTCAACTGAATTTGTACTGCCAAACGGAAGTGAGATTTGTAGTTGGATACACAGGAATTTATTGAAGGGAAGGCGATGGTTCCCAAGAGATCCCCTTCTAAACATCTTGGGCACAATAGTTTCCCGACGTTTGCTGAACAAGTAGTTGGTTGAGGATCGATTTGCGCAAGAACGTCTTTCAGATCATCTTTTAACCCTTGATAAAAGAGTGCTGCCACAAGGTTTCTGCAATTAACCTATTGAAATGTGACAATAAGGAAATAAGGTCTCTATTCCCTTGTCGTAGCTGTAATAGTTCGCGATCTGCGGACAGAGTCACCAGTGGCGGCTGGTGACATTTGGAATTGGTGTGGCGTAAAATTGGCGGTAGAGAAAAAAATACAGGAACAAACACCACACAGTACCATACAAAGAATAGAAACCAACCCCACATCAAAACGAATGCAGCGCGCTATGTGAAAGTGAACTCAGCATGTTCATAAAGTGATCACATATTTTAGAAAATATTCATTTCGTGAAACCATCATGCAGTGTTAGAGGCTTAGCTTATGAGTAGCTTCAAATAGAATGAAAACAAAACACTCCACTTTTGTAGTATATGGTTTTTCGTGCCCCTCGGGCATTTGTGTAAATTGTGCGACTTAAAGTATTTTCTTAAGAGTTTTGTTGTGTGCTTGGCTCCCTGACTCATAAAGAGATCAGGGTAGACTTGTTATGAATAAATATCCTTTTATTTTCATAACAACTTGTGTGGTGTCCTTTCACTTGGTGTTCAAGGGGTATATGTGATGGTATAACAGATGGATTAACACGACCTCTAGAGTTTAGCCTAAAGACTGCTATTGTCCATGCTACTATGATAACTGGTCTATAAGGTTGACTTACAACCAATCATCAATAAGGGTCGTTTGGAATGATACACAGTGATCACTAGAATAGTGAGCACTACATATCAGGCCAACTTCTCACAGCCCCCCTCAAGAAAAACAACAATACCCGTGCCAAGAAAGCCAGATGGTTTACCACCGAACTTCGAGAGTCCAGGCGCACATGCCGCCGCCTCGAAAAGGCCTGGAGAAACACCAAATCCACAGAAGCCCACAATAACTTCAGAGCCGCCACCAACGCCCACCATCAACTCATCAGAGAAACGAGGAAAAAAGCGATTGAAGACAGAATCTCCACCCACGCACACAACAGCAAGGAACTCTTCAGCATCATCAAGGAGTTCGTCCAACCCACCAGAGAGTCTACCGACATCCCTCCCTCACAAGACATCTGCGACAAACTCAGCACCTTTTTCAGCCACAAAATCAAGAGCATCTACGACAACTTCGACGAAGACAACCAACACACTGAACCCTCACGAACCACCCCCGACACCCGGAAACCAGCGATTGATGACTGGACAGCCCTCACCATCGAAGACACACTGAAGACAATGAAGTCAATCCACTCAGGGGCCCCCAAGGAACCCTGCCCCCACCACATCTTCAACAGAGCCGCCGATACCGTCGCACCCATGCTCCACCACACCATCAACCGCTCCCTGGCGACCGCCACGTTCCCCGACAACTGGAAACACCCCGAGGTCAACCCCCTCCTAAAGAAACCCTCAGCGGACCCCACCGACCTCAAAAACTACAGACCCATCTCCCTGCTCCCTTTCCCAGCGAAAGTCATTGAGAAAGCCATCAACAGCCAACTCGCCACATTCATTGAAGAACACAACATCCTCGACTCCTCCCAATCCGGCTTCAGAAAAAACCACAGTACGGAAACCGCCCTCCTCGCCACAACAGACAACATCCGCACCCAACTGGTGAAGGAGAAACAGTAGCCCTCATCCTCCTAGACCTATCAGCGGCATTCGACACAGTCTCCCACCGCACCCTAATACGCAGACTCTACGACACAGGAATCCAGGACAAGGCCCTCAACTGGATCTGCTCCTTCCTCTCCGGCAGGACGCAACGGGTCAGACTCCCCCCTTTCCTCTCAGACCCCACACCTACCACGTGCGGAGTCCCCGCTGCACCCCCCCCCACCCCTAGCGCCTTGAGACCCTTACGGGTGAGTAGTTGCGCTTTAACAAACTCCTGATTGATTGATTGACTCTACTTATGAATCTGGGTTAGTGACAGGTAATCCCCCCAAAAGCTAGCCTCACCGGGAGCCCATCAAGACGAGAAGTCTCAGCAGATTCTAAACTCCTCCTGCAGCTCAGCGAGCGTTGTAGCAGTCTTCAGGCACCCAGAACTCTCCACCGATCAAAAGAAGAAAGCTGGCCTCGCAGAGAAACGGAGCCCCAAGATCCTCTTCCTCCTTCACCAAAAGACGCTGAATAGTGAGCACGGGGAACTGGGCGCGGCCGCTGACGTCATCGTAGGCACGCCCGTGCCGAACCTCACGCATCTCGCGTGAGGCTCCGAGCCTCAAGCATCTCGCGTGAAGCGCCGAACCTCACACATCTCGTGTGAGGCGCCGAACCTCACGCATCTCGCGTGAGGCGCCGAACCTCACGCATCTCGCGTGAGATGCCAAATCACACGCATCTCGCGTGAGATGCCAAATCACATGCATCCTGAGTGAGAAAAAGTTAGTACAGAGAACAAACATACTAGGACACAAGAACATGCATCTTTAAACATTTTCGCCACCACAATCCTCCAGGGGCTAGGGGGCGTGGTTTGGGCGCCGATGGCAGAGGCGGCTAGAGCGACTAGCTCCATGCCTCATCCCGCCGATTATCCTGGGAACTGCCTGAGTTGCTGTTCCAAAAACGGGGACAGACGTCGGAACGACTCCGAAGACCTTTCTGCCCGCCGGGGTGCTCCCTGGTGACTTGGGGCACCCTCTAAAGCTGCGATCTGCGAGGCAAGCGACATCGGCAGAGCAGTCGCAAGATGGCGGCCGGGATCGCCAGGAAGAACTGACCTGGGACCTGCTGCTCACGATTTGCGGAGGTTGGCGCGGAAGGACTGTTGGCAGAGGGAGCGTGGCAGGCAATCTGCCGCTCCGCACAGGCTCTGGTGAAGATCGGTGAGAGAAGCGCAGATAACAGACCGCCGCAGTATCGGAGCGGCCTTAGAGGCGGATGCGGCAGAATTCAGTGGCCGGACGTGTGCTGTGGTGGCGGCTGGAAGCCCTTCCCTAGGGCCACCGGTGAGTGCGGTGCTGCGGGCCTGGTCTGGGCACTGCGGAGGTGGGGGCGGGATCGGGCCAGCAGCGCTGGGCAGCCGGGGGCCGCGGAGGGCAGCGCAAGGTGCTCGGAAGGAGGACCGACAGCGGTGGTGTCTGGGAGAGGTGGCAGCAAGCTGAGTGGAGCAGCCCCATAGTGTACGCACAACAAACTTACCAGCAGGTACAGAGGCGCTGCTGGTGACTGGCTGGGGACACTGAGCTGCTGCCCCGGAGACGAGGTGGAGGCACAACATGGTGCGGTTTGGTGGGCGCAGACACAAGGGGCTGAAGAGTCGGAGGGGAGCATCTCAGTAGCGGATTGGCGCCTGAAGCTGCTTGTACCAAGAAGGGACATGGAGGGGCCGGAATGACCGTGTTGGCCTGCTAGGATTGCGTGCCTGGGGGTCCCGGTGAGAACCCCGTGGAGAGATATCGGAGTCAGTTATCCCGGGCTCCAGGGGAGTGTTGTGGACATCCAGTGAACCGTGCAGTTCTGAACTCTGGTTCGTAACTTGGAAGCCTGGGCGTGTGCCTTGCTGGAATGTCCATAAGGAATAAAACCTAAAGGCAGAAAAGACGAGGCAATGGATCCTGCAGGAGGAAACGGAGACAAGGGGGCGGCGCGGCTGAGACCTCGGAAAAAAAGACTGAACAAGCGCCTTGATCAAATCCTGGATGCTATAACGGCGACAAAAGAGTCCCTTCATCAGGATATTACTCAAGTGGCGACAGGGCTGGGGCTCTTGAGAGCTGATCACTCGAAGTTAGCGGACAGGGTTAACGACAGTGAGTCACTCCTTCAGGACCTCAAACCAGCGGTGGTCACGGTTGAGCGCAAATTGGAGGACGCCTTGAGGAGATTGGAGACACTGGAAAAGAAGGCCGAGGATGCCGAAAGTCGTAACCGGTGAAACAACGTTCGGGTCGTAGGCCTGCCCGAAAATGTTGAAGGGACGGACATGGTTGCGTACATGGAAAATTGGTTCAGGACTGTGGTGGCCCCTGAGGGCCTTTCTCCTTTCTTCACACTTGAGAGGGCTCATAGGGTCCCGGCCAGGCCGCCTGCACCAGGGCGACCCCCTCGTCCTGTGGTGGCCAGGGATCTTCACTATAAAGACAGGGATTTATTGATCCAAAACGCACGCTCAACGGGCCCCTTCCAGATAGATAACAGTGCTGTGACAATTTTCCCGGATTATACTCAGGACATACAACGGCGTAGGGCCTCATACCTATCTGTCAAAAAAGAACTGAGGGAGGAAGGCATACAATATTCGCTACTGTTCCCGGCTAAACTGAGAGTGATACTGGACGGGTCGACGCAGTTTTTCCTGACACCTGAAGAGGCCTGGTCTTGGCTTGAAAGATATAGGGCAGGTACTGATCGCAGGGGCAGAAATGAGGGGGGCGCACTCAAGCCAGTGCGGATGCGCCAATCGCAGCGCCTCCGCAAGAAGAACAAAGCACAACGGACGCTGCAACGTGTGCAAATGGAGGCTGACAAACAGGGGGCCTTGGCGGCTACAGCGGCGCTCACTGGTTCTCAGCGGGAGGACTTGACCAAGGGATTTGAATCCGAGGAGAACGGGAGACAATCTGGTACGGAGGTGTCGGAGGACGAGAGTACCAAAGGCCCGGAGATGACACCTAGATTAGCTGATGATTTATAAGTGAATTACCTCTGTCTGGGACTCACCGGTGGTGAACTGAGAATGGCGATATCGGGGAATCCGGTAACAATCGTGAATTCCATGTCTGTGATTTATTATTGCGGGATATGGAGGGCGGGGGGCTGGCGCGAGCGCTGCCACCTGTCGGAGCTGGATCACCACCCCATTGCCCTTAAGGCAACCTGTGGTGGCTACTGCAGGATAGTATTGTGTGAATTGTTAGGACAGTTTGGATGGGGACTGATAATGCGTTATTGGGACCTGTTCTGGGGGGAGGGTAATGGAAGTTTGGGGGGGTGTTTTGTGCTAAGGGGGGGCACAGCTGGTGTGGGCAAACAAATTATGCAGGAGGGGAAAGATTGGGAGTGCAGCAATGGGGACATTACCTGATTTGAAGTGTATCACGCGGAACGTGCGCGGATTACATACCATGTCGAGGCGCCACAAGGTGCATGCATATCTGATAAGAAGAGGTGTCCAGATAGCGTTGCTGCAAGAGACCCATCTCACTAAACAAGAATGTACTGCGCTGCAGCGAAGGTGGAGAGGTTAGGTGTTTGGTACTGCTTACTCTGCGTTTGCTAGGGGAGTGTTGGTGTGGGTGAGGGCGGGGACCCCGTTCCAAGCTGCACACACTGTGATAGACCCTGAGGATAGATATGTGGCGGTGGCGGGAAGATTGTATGACACAGAGGTGGTGTTATGTAGCGTATATGCTCCAAATACAGACCAGCCCCGATTTTTGGATGTCATCTCTGGAAAACTGGCTCATCTCTTATCGGGTCGAGTGATTATGGGGGGAGACTTTAATTCGCTTACAGATGTGGCCCTGGACAGGTCGCATCCTCTGTTGGCAGAATCCCAGGTCCGCAAGATTGCGAGGAAGAGGGCAGAATGGCAGAGCGGATGGGGGTTGATTGACGCGTGGAGAGTGCACCATCCTGAAGATAGGGATTACTCCTTTTCGGCTATCCACGAACTACATGTTAGAATTGACACTATTCTGTGCACCCAGGCGCTGGCGCCCTTAGCGGTACACTCGAAATACCTAGCTAGGACCATTTCAGACCATAACCCCCAGGTAGTTTCCTTTAAATGGCAGCGCATGAGAACAGAGGTGCCCACCTGGCGTTTACGCCCGGATACCCTGGAGGATCTAGTCTTTAGGACTACAATCAAAGAGGGTATCGAGTATAGGAGAGTAGGGTCTGCAATCCTATGGTCACCCCCGATTTTTGCTTTTTGCTTCACTGGTTTACGACTTTCCCTGGCTGCGGGCAAGCTAATCAGACCCACCGCCTAGCTGTTCTCTCTCTAAATTGACAAGCATGTACCTTAGGTGCATTTACCAATTGGTACTGGGCCACATTATCAGTCCCTGTACAGAGTACCATAGGTACCCAGGGCATAGGTGTACTCAGGGCCTACCAGGGGCTGAAGCATGTATTATGCCACCCCTGGCTGGCCATCTAAACAGACACAACTGGCTGCACGACAGCTGGGGCAAGGTGGTGTAATCACCCTTTGCTTTAGATATAGTATCCCTATATCTAACCCTAAAATGGACACATATATTCCTATCAGTCACTCCTATGGCAGGCCTTATCAATCCTGAAGGCAGAGTGCTTGGAATTATGTGAGATGGTGCTCTGGCATGAGCTGATCCCGTTTGCAGCTTGCGGAACCAAGTCCTAATAGCTGTTCCATGATAATGCTATACCATATACTCTCAAGTGCATTATGAACCTCGCGGTCAAATGCTAACTCTGGCATAGCATTATCAAAACATGTCGAGTAAGGTGTCATACGAATTGGAATACTAACCCCTCGCCAATTCTGGCGACGGGGTTAGCATTCCACCCTTTTAGAGGGACACGACATGTATGTAACTGTGAACCCCGGTTAAAGTTAACTCGAGCCTCAGCATCACAAAATGGATGCTGCCACCACAGACACAAGTCTGACCTCCTGCTGCTGGGAGTCCTTCCAGCGAGGGCGGCTTGGACAAAGGGTTTCCTGCCTTGGGAGGTGCTAGCACCACCCCAGTCAGGATTTTGTGTATTAGGTAGGACAGGACTCAAAGGAATGAGACATGCCTGGGGCACACAAGGTGTCCCTGTGCATACACCGGTCTGAACCAGTTCATGGGGCACTCCAGCCCCAGAGCTGGCACCAGACCGGACAAAGGAAAGGGGGTGTAACCACCCCCCTTCCTGGTCCCACCCAGAGGAGGGACCTAGTCGTAGTGCAGCCCCCTTTAGCCGAATAAAGGTAGGAGCTGGTCCCATTCCAAATCAGATTAATCTTGACAACTTCCACGAAGAACTCTTGACCTTCGACCTCCTGAACATCAGAAGACTGAAGAATCTCCCCTATGGTCAGGGAGTGACCATCCTGCTTTGCGGGCACCATCAAGCTCCTGTGCGGTTTGCTGCAGAGTCCTTCCATCCCGGAATCCGACAACCCAGCTCGACAAGACCCGGACCTCCAGACCTCTCTGACCTCTACCCACATCCACAGCACAGCTGAGACCCGTGGGTGCGACGAGCAACGTGGAGACAGCCATCTTGAGAAACCTGCACAGCGCTTCCAGCACGACCGCCGAGGGATCCTCAAGTGAGTGCTTTGGGGCCTGAGAAGCCCCACACCGACGCAGCTCCTGCACCAAAGACCAGCCCCCCAGCATCCACGAGATCTGCGTGGGGCCCTTTTGCCTGGTTGCTGCTTGTCCTGTTGTCTGGTCACTTGCCGGCTGGCTTGTGACCTCTGAGACGACGATCCGAAGAATCCAACACTGCTGGTCTGGTCCCCAAGACTGGCCCTTGCTTCCTTGTAAAAGAGATGCACCCGGACTCTCCTGGTCCGCACCAGACGCCATCTTTGTTCCACCGCGTGGCTTGCATTAGCCAAGGCCTGTTGTCCAGATCGACGATCCGACACCGCCAACAGCAGCAGACTACGTGGGACAGCTCGTGCCTCCAGCCTGGTCGTGAAGAGCAGCTCCTGGTCTGCGCAGCTACAGAGAGAAGCAACCCTTCCTTCACCTGACTGCGGCGACAGCACCTGGTTCCCTCCTGGTTCCAGCACCGTCACTGGCTAGTGACCGAGACTCTGTCCCCTTCCCTTTCAGGACTCTTTCTTCTAAGTTCCATCCTTGGAACCACCAGACTCCTCCATCTGGCTGCCTGCCAGCAACTCCTTGTTTCAGGCATCACCGGGATCAACGCAGCAAACCCGACGCAACTTCAGCCCTATGCACCCGCAGCCTGTGGGTTAGGTAACTAAAGCTTCTAGGTGCTAAAGTCTGTGTACACTATCCTAGTGTCCAGGTCCACTGTTGTTTTCCCTCCATCCAGCCGGGTTCGTCCGGATTCCGTAACTTTCTAAACTGTAAGATCCATAGACGTTGGTACGCATCCCACGTGCAGAGTTTCCACTCTGCACGTGAGTCCCGTGGGCCTCCTGCTCCTTACTTACCCAGTTTGTAGCGTAGTCCCAGCGATCCTCCAGCCTCTGGATCTCCTTACAGTATTTTCTTTCCTCGCATTCCATTGTTTTGAGTATATGGTTTGTCGTGCCCCTAAGGCGCACTTGTAAATATTGTGCGAACTCGTATTTCCTGTTGAGTATTGTCATGTGCTTAGCCCCCTGACCTCATAAAGAGTTCAGAGGTGTATGTTAGTTAATAAATATCTGTTTATTTTCATAACAACCTGTGTGGTGTCCTTTCACTTGGTATTCAAGGGGTTATATGTGGTTAAACAGCTGGCTTGACATGCCATTCAGAGTTTAGCCTAAAGACTGCTTTTGTCCACGCTACTAGGATAGCTGGTCTTTAAGGTTGACTTACAACCAATCACCATAAGGGTTGTTTGGACTGATACAAGGTGATCACTAGAACTAGTGAACATCATATATCAGGCCAACTTCTCACATCGAGGACTACTTTGCTACCAACAAGAACTCGACATCTACTAGGGGAATGGAGTGGAATGCGTTTAAAGTGGTGGTGAGAGGGCTCTACATCAGTAAGCATGCGGGTGAAAGGGCAGTGGTTGTAAAGGAGGTCGCAAAAGCAGAGGAGGCGCTACGGGAGGTGGAAAAACAAAGGCTAGAACGGAGGGAATTGCAGGACCGGCTATTGGTGGCTAGGGAGCTTGTGGCCACTGAGACAGAAAGGCTGCGCAGTTACGACTATAAGCAATATAGGGTAAAGGTACATGCTGAGGGGGATAAGGTAGGCACGCTCCTGGCAAGAATGGCGAATCCGAGGCAGGGGGGTTGCCCAGTCCTGAGTGTTCGTGAGGAATCTGGGAGGGTGGCCTGCTCGCAATCTGAGGTCGTCTCGCGCTTCTTGCGGTACTATACGACGCTGTATCAAAACCACCTGGAAGCGACTACAATGGAGATTGAGGGTTATTTATCGGGGATACAGTTACCGCAACTAGAGGAAGAGGACGCAAAAAGCTTGGGTCAAGCTGGCCCTGTTGCTGAAATTAGGGGAGCAATTAAGAGCATGGCCAGGAACAAGACTCCGGGGGTGGATGGACTTCCTATATAGTTTTATCTGACGTACATTGACCCATTGGCACCCCAGCTGCAGGCGGTATATAACGAGGCACTGGAGCTGGGATACATGCCCGAATCCATGAGGGCGGCGCTGGTAGTCCCCCTGTTGAAACCTGGGAGGGAGGGAGATAACATGACCTCTTATAGGCCACTGACTATGTTGACGGTGGACTACAAGATACTGAGTCGTATACTGGCAACAAGACTGATGTCCCATATGACTACCTTGGTCCACGGGGACCAAGCAGGGTTCATACCAACTAGGAACACCTCAACCAATATCCGCCGTCTTATTAGAATATTGGATAGTGATCTGGTAGAAGAGGCAACATCAGCAGTGCTGTCGGTGGATATCGAAAAGGCGTTTGACAGCCTCGAGTGGGAATATCTTGATAAGGTATTGGAAAGATTTGGCTTAGGCGTGCGTTTTAGGCGCTGGACGAAGGTCTTGTACTCCTTCGCTACAGCTCGGGTGCGATTGGGCTCGGTTATATCATCAGAATACCCGGTGCAGAGAGGCACGAGACAGGGGTGCTCGCTCTCGTCCCAGGTGGACTCCCGCACTACATCTCGTTGTATGCGGATGATTTGCTGCTGTTCTTAGCGGACGCGACATTGGCACTAGAAGGGGCGATAACCATGCTGTCGGACTTTGGGAGGCTGTCTGGCCTCCGTGTGAACTGGACTAAAACGTGTGTCTTTCCTCTGAGGATGGATGCACCCCAACCGCGCCTACCTGCTGATTTACTGTGGAAACGATTGTGCTTTACCTACTTGGGAGTCCGGATTTATGATAGGGCGGAGGATATACTGGAGGGGAATATTGGACGCTGCATAAGGGCACTGAGGGGCAGTGTGGCGTTCTGGGCAACCTTGCCTCTCTCGGTGTTGGGGAGAGTTGCACTGCTCAAAATTGTAGCTTTGCCACGCCTCCTCTACTTTTTTCTTACTCTTCCGCTCTGGGTGCCTCCTCTGTACTTTCGGGAACTGCGGACGCTCACTATTGACTTTTTGTGGGGGACGGGAAGGAGGCGGGTAGCATTGGACACGCTGTTGCGGCCCAAAGTGGAGGGGGGAATGGCAGTTCCGAATTTCGAACTTTACTACTTGGCAGCGCAATTGCAGGTCCTTACACAGCATGTAGCCAGAGAAGTCAGGGGTCCGGAAGAGGCTCGGGGATCTGGAATACAGAGGCATGTCCTATCCTACATTATCATGCAACAACACCTAGTGGTCCGGAATCTGACTTGGGAGGAGAAGGGGCTGAGGCTGTGCTGGAATAGGAGCCGGAAGAAGGCGAAAGTGGAACATCCCTATGCACCCGAAATCCCCCTGGGCATGCTTACGGCACTGCCGCATGGAGGGGATTGGTCCCGGCTACTGGACTGGGAGGAACTGGGGTTACAAGTGGTGGGTGACTTGTACGCTGAAGGCGAGTTGCTACCCTTCCAGGTGTTGCAAGACCAATTTGGCATTCCGGACGGAGATTTCCTATTACATATGGCGGTAACCACTGCTATGCGGAAACACTGGAAAACAGGGCAGTTGGAACCACTGTAGTACTGAGAATTCTGGACCCGTGTTATAAATATTGTCGCATCATGACGATTTTGGTATCAGCGGACCGGTAATGATTTGAGTATTATGCACAAGCATTTTCGTCACGATCGAGTGACGGAATCACCCTGAAATCAGCATTTCCGTTCCGGACCCTCGGGTTCCCTTTTGTGAACGGCATCCATTTTGTGATTGCCCTCACATAGCCAAATGACTGAAAGCCAAAACCGAGTCCGAAGGACACGTACACCTTTGCTGACTCTTCTGTGACCTGGGCAAGCTGACTCCACTGCCCGAAGCCAAACCTGTTCGGCCAGGTCCTTTCCCAGTGGCCGAACGAGATTAGCATCAGGCCACAACATATCATAAACCTTTCATCGCACACAAACCATGCCTAATCTTACACACACCTGTCCCTGTTTCTTGCTTTATGACTTGCTTTACGAGGAGGAGGTGCCTGATTTTATTGGGGGTCCGTCGATATCTGATGAAAATGCTGGGCCTTGCCGGGTAATCAATTACGGGCTGGATGAACTGAAATGTGGACATGTCATTATGACTCTGCTTTTTCTTTGTAGTAAAAATATGTGAATGGTCAACTGTAAAATAAGGAATGTTTGCCTAAAGCATTTTATTTTGTATATAAGTAGAAGTCTGGTTTTGTAAAGGAGCAGTCTCCTGAGAACATACATGCTATTGTACTTCTAGAATACCTGTTACTGGCTACAGCCAATAAATCCGATCTTTGACTTCACCTAGAAGACTCTGTGTTTCTGTAGTCTGAAACAGGAAGGACTCTGAGTTTTCAGGTGTGTTCCCTGGCACCGCCGGGTTCTTAAAAACCTGGTACTCCAGTTGGCGCCCAACGTAGGGCGGTATCAGCGGTACCGGTCCAAGCCAGAAGTTCGTGAGGAGCTTCGTGTGAAAATTCTGGAGGAAGGCCGCCACTTCATCGACCCCTGTATGTCGACGTGGTCTGGAAGTCTTTGCTGCGAGGTTCCCCGCATCCCGACGGCTACGAAGGACTGCTGCCCTGACTATCGCCCTGTTTTGGACCCTCGATGTTTGGTAGAGCGAAACAATAGACGAGTCTTCTGGTGACGTCATCGATACCTCAGTTAAGTATAAGTGGAGCGTCTCCCGGTCCTTAGTTTGATTCTTAGTTTTTGGTATCCTTCGGGATTACTTTGTCTGGAACTTGCAAGTGCCAAAACCGAAGGACTCGTGTATTCACGAGACTATCGTATTCGATAAGCCTTCGAAGTTTGACGCGAGACTAGAGAGCGAAGATGCCTGGTCTTAGCAGACTTGGAAATTTGTTTTGTCTTGGTTGTAATAAGGATTCCCGGTTGGAGGACTCGTGTCCGGTTCCTCCGATTGGAACTCCAACATATGAGCTCTATGTGAAACACGGCGTAGGCCCCATCACATATAATGAAGTATGGATCCGATACACCAGAAAGGATGGTGTTTTAAAATGGCCCCAATATGGTAGTTTTGACACAGAGATTCTAGATAATCTAGAGGTAAAACTTTTTAAGAAGAAAGCCCGGCCGGCAATGTTTGACTCTTTCAGCCTATGGCGAAAGGAAGCCAAACAGAAAGAAATTAAATTAGCCAAGAGAAATAAGAGAGAAAGGGGTATCTCGATAATACAAGCCGCTACGCAGTTTAGAGATAACGAAGTAGAACAGGCAAACGAGCAGTTGCACAGGCAACGTAAAATGGCGATCGATAAATGTTATCCAGTCTTGCCACCCCTCCACCCAGACTCACGAGAATCTGAGAGGGATCCTTTGATGTCACACGTATTAAATTCGCCACCCCCCTATGCACGGAACGCTACAGCACCTCCGCAACCTTTTGTTATACAACACCTAGCCGTACAGCCCCTAGTTCTGCCACAGCCACCAGCTCCCCTTGCGGTGGCTCCTAATCTTCTGGTGCAGCCTCCTCAAGGGCCACCAAGCTCACCTGCTCCACCTGTGCTCTCTGTGACTTTGCCTATTGTTCCGACTACTTCTCCTAATACTCCCTCTGCTACTGCCTCCGCCTCTGCCTTACCTCACCCTGTCTTTCCTCCTGTCCTTCGTTCAGTTTCTCCTTCTGTTCGACAGAGAATGGCCAACACTGTTACTGGTCTTTTCTCACCTTTCTTTGGGTCGCCTAATACGACCCCTAACGCAGAACGAAGACAGTTGCGGAGTCAACTGCCTGACTATCAAGAGAGAGAATTACTGAATTGTTTAGCGCATAAATAGGTTGCCGATCCTATAAGATATGATGTACAGTCTATCGTGGAAGCCTTCCGTCAATGGGAAGCATCGAAGCAGAGATATGTTTTTGAACAAGTGTGTGTTTTTCTCTGTGAGGATTTGAAGGAAAATGATCTGGAATACGATCTGCCTAAGTTGTGCCGTGTGCGGTTCGAGTTTTCAGAAGGCATGATCGAAGGTCCCGATGTCGAGAGGGCGGTTGCGACATTGTTATAGTATCGGAGTGAGGAGGGTACTTCTCGGTCACTACTTAGGCGTGACGGTAGGAAAAAGGCACAACAGTATCCCATGAGAGAGGTTCCGCCGGTATGGAAGGAAGAAGTGGCCGCTGGTCCGGGTAATAATCCACCAGGTGTACCGGCTCACTTTCAGCGTGTTTGGGTACACGTTCCATGGAAATGAACAGAGGTTTTGGCTCTCAAACAGACGTTACCTGACCCCCGTAAAAATCCTGCAGGGTATTATAAGGAATTATCACAGACTGTAAGCTCGTGCATTATGAACTTACCCGATATAGACATGTTGTTCGGGAACGTGGTTCCACAGCCTTTATGGCGAAAGATTCGCCACACCGATCACGATCAAGAGTTAGGTGATACATGGGTTAATATTGCTGCTGTAGATAACAGACAAGTTGGTGGTGCTAAACCCGAACCTTTAATTGCGGAACTCCCTGGTAGGATCATTACTTATATGAAGACTCTAATGCCTGAATTACGCGTCAATTGGGACAAATTGTCTGCATGTAAGCAGAAGAAAGACTAAGCGGTGTCTGACTTTTTCACGCGGTTTGAAGAGACTTTTGTAGATCATAGCGGTCAGGATATGGCTACTGAAGGTGGCCAGAGATTGTTCGTCGACAAATTTGTGCATAATTTACTTCCCGAGTTGTGTGCTAAGTTGAAGGATTCTGAGAGTGCCTGGGCTGTTTCAACGTCAGCACAGATTTTAGCTACAGCCCAGTACTATGAAAATATACGCAAAGATGAGTTAGAGAAAGCGGATAAAAAGACTAAGGAATTGAAAACTAAAGTTCTTCTGTAACAAGCTTATCCATCCCGTACTAATAGTCAGCGTGATTATCAGCAGCCTAAGCAGTATTCGGGGAAACTCGCAAAGAAACGAGTTTTCTCAACGTTTTCCGTATGGTCCTAATCAGTGTGCGTATTGCAAAGAAGAGGGTCATTTTAAGAGTAGTTGTCCGGTTTTGTTGCAGCGCACAAATGGACTTGGTGCGAGAGGACTTGGTGCGAGAGGCCGTGGTGCTCAATAAACGCCTAGAGGTAGGGGACGCGGTGCGGCCCCGCAAAACGCACGATCTTTCCCGCCTCAGATTTCAATGAATAGTTTCGATCAGCAGAATAACGCATCTGGTAGGACGACTCAGTACTATGCTGACGACTACTATGCAGAAAATGAGAATATGGAAGGTAATGATTGCTAGGACAGCCATGGACAAAGAGAGGGAGTTGTTTCAGTTCCAGTAGACGAGAATGGACCTTAAGTCGAGGTTGTTACATCAGGTGTGTCAGAACCTTTTCTGTTGGATACTGGTGCTACAAAGAGTTCTATTATGCACTCAAAACTCCCTGGCGCACCTTTGTCTGGCGAAATGAATGTTTCAGTAGGTTTTTCTGGCGCCCCGGTTAGGAACCCGATCTCTAGTCCTATGTCTCTTTCTGTTGGACCTTGTGAATTGGAGGCACCCCTTATTCTTACAACAGATTGTGGTGAAATTTTGTTGGGATTGGATCTGTTGAAAAGACTATATGCGACTTTGTACTGCTCCCCTTCGGGAGTACAGCTTACACTGGGTAAGAGAGTGGTTTCTCCAATGTATCTATCGAAGGATAACTTCCCGACAGAATTGTCTTCTCTTCCGGATATTCTTTTGGCTACTGGTCCTAATGATGTGGGTCTTTTGGAAATACCGCCATATGTTGTGACATTGAAAGCCAATGTTAGAATGCCGCGCATTCCCCAGTACAAAATATCTAGCGAAGGTGAAAAGGCATTGCTAGCGATCATCTATGACCTGATCGATAAAGATGTAATTGAAGAGACAAAAGGCAACGTTTGTAATAGTCCTGCTCTGCCTGTGTTGAAGCGCACTGATCCTTCCCAGCCACCTGTTTATAGGTTTGTGATTGATCTTAGAGAGGTGAATAAGATCGTTGTGCCACAGTTTCCAGGTGTCCCTGATATCACTGCCCTATTGACAATGATTCCAGCTTCAGCGGCCTGGTTCTCAGTGATTGACTTGAAGAATGCTTTCTTCAGCATCCCAATTGCCGAGGAGAGCAGGGATATTTTTGGCTTCAGTTTAGGAGGCCGAAGCTTCCGCTTCAAACGCGCTCCTCAAGGCTACTGCGAAAGTCCATCAATATATAGCCAGGCTTTGAAAACACAGCTTGATACGATTGTTCTATGTGATGGCGCTACCCTTATTCAGTACGTCGATGATTTGTTAGTTGCCGCAGATACTGAGGAGATTTGTAAAGAAGCCACCTTGTCATAGTTGCGTCGTTTGTCTGATTTGCATCACAAAGTGTCTCTCTCGAAGTTGCAATATTGTCGACAAGAAGTGACCTACCTAGGTCACCTCTTATCGAAGGAGGGAAGGAAACTGACCCCAGAAAGAATTCAGGCAATTGCAAGATTGAGTGTGCCAAGGACACAGAGAGAAGTGCGTGCTTTCTTGCGCATCACATCATATTGTAGGCAATGGATACTGAATTTCTCATTGTTGGCCAAACCTTTGGTGGCATTAACCTGTAAGGATACACCGAATCCCATCCCATGGTCTGAAGATTGTCAGAAAAGTTTTTCGGAATTGCGTGATGCATTGTGTTTGGCTCCTGTGTTGGGTACCCCCGACTACAGTAAGCCCTTTACACTATATGTTCATGAGAAACAAGGATGTGCGTTGTCAGTGTTGACACAGTCTTTTGGGGACAAGCAACGTCCATGCGCGTACTTCTCGTCGACTTTGGATCCAGTAGCTAGGGCGTTGCCGAGTTGTTTAAGAGCCACGGCAGCAGTAGCTGTTTCTATCCGACAGTCTGCTGGGTTAGTGATGAATAACATGTTGATCGTAATGGTTCCACATGCGGTAGACACTTTGTTAAATAGAACCAAGACACAGCACTTAACCAGTGCTCGATTGTCAGGTTATGAGTTAACCTTGTTAGCGAGCCATGTCCACATTAAAAGATGCAACGCATTAAACCCAGCTACGTTGTTGCCGATTCCAGTTGAGACAGAGAATGCTGAAAAGCAGCACGACTGTTTCTTTAGGACAGAAGAAGAAACGAAAGGGAGAGTAGATCTTAGGGACACTCCTCTTACTGAATGTGAGGGTACTTTGTGGGTTGATGGTTCGTGTTTCAAACTTCCAAATGGTGACACGACTGCAGCATATGCTGTTACAACTTTGCATACGATTGTCGAAGCTGCACGCATCCCACATAACTCAGCGCAAGCAGCAGAGTTGATTGCACTTACGAGAGCGTGTGTTTTATCGAAAGGAATGAAAGTGAACATATATACTGACAGCATGTATGCCTTTGGTGTGGCTCATAGTTTTGGGCGCCTGTGGCGTGAACGTGGGTTCCTGACTTCGCATGGAGCAAAGATACAGCATGGTCAGTTGGTGAACGAACTCCTCGAGGCACTTACTTTGCCACTACAAGTAGCAATTGTGAAATGCAGTGCCCATAAAAAGGTGACTGCTGATGTTGGTCGGGGAAATGCATTTGCTGACGAGGTCGCAAAAGAAACAGCAAAAGATGTGAAGAGCCGAATGTATGTTGCGGGCCCTGCAAGATGGATTGGTGACGTTGGAATGTGTGAAGATACGATTGAGAGTGTGAAGTTCATCCAAGCTGAAGCTACAGAGAAAGAGTTGAGTGTGTGGAGAGAGATTACGGGGAAATTGGATGCGAATGGTTGTTGGGTTGAATTGTTAGAGCATCAGCGTTGGTTGTTACCCGATGCGTATGTGCTTGCAGTGGTTACAATGGCGCATGGAATGGCTCACATCAGTGTGAAAGGGATTTGCAAGTTGTTGGCTCCAGTATGGCAGAACACTAGAATTCCTAAGTGTGCAGAGAATGTAGTCAAGAACTATATGGTGTGTCTGAAATACAATCCTGGTAGGGGAATCCCAACTCCAGCTGGTCATTTTGCTCCTCCTAAGTATCCGTTCGAGGTTTTGCAGCTAGATTTCATCCACATGGAAAGGTGCAACAATTTGAAATACGTACTCGTTGTTTGCGCTTTTTCAAGATGGATAGAAGCATATCCCCTGAAAGACAATACTGCCTTATCGACAGCTATAGCCCTTGTCAAAGAATTCTTCCCTAGGTTTGGAATGCCGAGAGTGGTCTGGAGTGATAACGGGAGTGAATTTGTGGGTCGAGTGATGAAGAAAGTATGTGAAGGGCTAGGCATACAGCAAAAGTTCCACGCTGCAAATCACCCCCAATCAGCTGGACTGGTAGAGTGCTATAATGGCACCCTGAAGCTTAAATTGGCCAAAATCCAAGCGAGCACTGGTCTTAAATGGCCTGACGCTCTGCCCTTGGCACTCCTATCAACAAGAATGACTGTAGTGTACACTCGAGAGTGGGACCTACAGCCTGATTCATCAATCTCCCGTTTTGCGAGCCCCTAATAGCGATTCATAAGGAATCGCTATTAAGGACTTGCAAAACGGGATTCATGTAGGAATTGCTAAATAAATAGCGATTCCTACACAATCCTTATTTGCGAGTAGCAAATTGCTACTCGCAAATAAGGAAAAACTCCCCATTCATTCCTATGGGCCAAAAGGCCCATAGGAATGAATGGGGAGTATTCCTTATTTGCGATTAGCAATTTGCTACTCGCAAATAAGATAGCGATTTAAAGGGTGCCAGGGGTGTCCAAAGGACACCCTGTAGCACCCCCTAAATGCAAATTGTAACAGGTGTTGCGCACACACATGTCCAAAGGACATGTGTGTGTGCAACATGCAACTTAGAAAAATGCTTTGAAAAGCATTTTTCTAAGTTTTTGCTATTTACCGAGAGGTCTGACCTCTCGGTAAATAGCGGCCCGAAATTGCGAATTAGCAATTTAAAAATGGTTGATGAATTTTATTTAAGGAATCTGAAATAGAGATTCCTTAAATGTAATTCCTCGCAATTTAGCGAATTAGCAATTACCGTTTTTTGCATTTGGGATGATGAATCCCAAATGCAAAAATAGCGCTCGCAAAGGGCCAGATTCTCAGAATCTGACCCTTTGCGAGCCGATTTCGGCTTGATGAATCAGGCTGTTAGTCCCTACGAAATAGTGTTCGGCCGTCCGGCCAACATATGGGGAGTGCCAAGGCCAACAAAATTTAGCGAGATAGAACACCCTGTACTGCTTGATTACCTGTACGAATTGACGACTAAATTGCGTGTTTTACACCAACAGGTTCACAACGCTTTACCCCAAGCTACTGAAGCTTCAGGACATCCTATCGATCCTGGATCTTACGTGTTAATAAAGAATTTTCAGCGGACAAAGAACGATGAGCCCCGCTGGACCGGCCCCCATCTAGTGCTTCTATCAACAAGATCCAGAAAAGGGGGTGGTGATGAACAGAGTGTCTGAAATAAGCAGACCACTCTTACCCAGTCCAAAGATCAGGGCTTGATCCATCACCGTTATTTATCTCACTGCCCCATCCCAGCTCAGAACCTGGCTATATGCAAATCAGTCTGTCCCTGGCCCAGTGCATCATGGGAACAGGGCAGACTAAACTACCAAGCCAATTCTTCACCAGAAAGGAGACAAGCTACCGGGGACCGGTTTCTGGCATTTCAGCCGTCTTCGGCCCGGCTTGCTTGAATCCTGATTGAGCAGTGAGAAAGGGACTCATGTCTGAGTATACCCTGCCACACCTATAGTGGCCAAAAACGATTCAGAAAAGGGGGTGGTGATGAACAGAGTGTCTGAATTAAGCAGACCACTCTTACCCAGTCCAAAGATCAGGGCTTTATCCATCACCGTTATTTATCTCACTGCCCCATCCCAGCTCAGAACCTGGCTATATGCAAATCAGTCTGTCCCTGGCCCAGTGCATCATGGGAACAGGGCAGACTAAACTACCAAGCCAATTCTTCACCAGAAAGGAGACAAGCTACCGGGGACCGGTTTCTGGCATTTCAGCCGTCTTCGGCCCGGCTTGCTTGAATCCTGATGGAGCAGTGAGAAAGGGACTCATGTCTGAGTATACCCTGCCACACCTATAGTGGCCAAAAACGATTCAGAAAAGGGGGTGGTGATGAACAGAGTGTCTGAATTAAGCAGACCACTCTTACCCAGTCCAAAGATCAGGGCTTGATCCATCACCGTTATTTATCTCACTGCCCCATCCCAGCTCAGAACCTGGCTATATGCAAATCAGTCTGTCCCTGGCCCAGTGCATCATGGGAACAGGGCAGACTAAACTACCAAGCCAATTCTTCACCAGAAAGGAGACAAGCTACCGGGGACCGGTTTCTGGCATTTCAGCCGTCTTCGGCCCGGCTTGCTTGAATCCTGATGGAGCAGTGAGAAAGGGACTCATGTCTGAGTATACCCTGCCACACCTATAGTGGCCAAAAACGATTCAGAAAAGGGGGTGGTGATGAACAGAGTGTCTGAATTAAGGAGACCACTCTTACCCAGTCCAAAGATCAGGGCTTGATCCATCACCGTTATTTATCTCACTGCCCCATCCCAGGATTCAAGCAAACCGGGCCGAAGACGGCTGTAATGCCAGAAACCGGTCCCCGGGAGCTTGTTTCCTTCCCAGTGTAAGAATTGGCTTTTGTAGTTTGGTTTGCCCTGTTCCCATCATGCACTGGGACAGGAACAGACTAATTTGCATACAGCCAGGTTCTGAAACTGGGATGGTGCAGTGAGCTAAAAAACGGTGTTGGATCTAGCCCTGATCTCTTGACTGGGTGAGAGCTTTCTGCTTAATTCAGAGACTCTGTCCCTCACCACCCCTTGTTGTAAATATTTTTGTCCACCCTAAGCGTGGAAGGGTATTCTCAGATGTGAGACCCTTGCTCATTGCACCATCAGGATTCAAGCAAACCGGGCCGAAGACGGCTGTAATGCCAGAAGCCGGTCCCCGGGAGCTTGTTTCCTTCCCAGTGTAAGAATTGGCTTTTGTAGTTTGGTTTGCCCTGTTCCCATCATGCACTGGGACAGGAACAGACTAATTTGCATACAGCCAGGTTCTGAAACTGGGATGGTGCAGTGAGCTAAAAAACGGTGTTGGATCTAGCCCTGATCTCTTGACTGGGTGAGAGCTTTCTGCTTAATTCAGAGACTCTGTCCCTCACCACCCCTTGTTGTAAATATTTTTGTCCACCCTAAGCGTGGAAGGGTATTCTCAGATGTGAGACCCTTGCTCATTGCACCATCAGGATTCAAGCAAACCGGGCCGAAGACGGCTGTAATGCCAGAAACCGGTCCCCGGGAGCTTGTTTCCTTCCCAGTGTAAGAATTGGCTTTTGTAGTTTGGTTTGCCCTGTTCCCATCATGCACTGGGACAGGAACAGACTAATTTGCATACAGCCAGGTTCTGAAACTGGGATGGTGCAGTGAGCTAAAAAACGGTGTTGGATCTAGCCCTGATCTCTTGACTGGGTGAGAGCTTTCTGCTTAATTCAGAGACTCTGTCCCTCACCACCCCTTGTTGTAAATATTTTTGTCCACCCTAAGCGTGGAAGGGTATTCTCAGATGTGAGACCCTTGCTCATTGCACCATCAGGATTCAAGCAAACCGGGCCGAACACGGCTGTAATGCCAGAAACCGGTCCCCGGGAGCTTGTTTCCTTCCCAGTGTAAGAATTGGCTTTTGTAGTTTGGTTTGCCCTGTTCCCATCATGCACTGGGACAGGAACAGGCTAATTTGCATACAGCCAGGTTCTGAAACTGGGATGGTGCAGTGAGCTAAAAAACGGTGTTGGATCTAGCCCTGATCTCTTGACTGGGTGAGAGCTTTCTGCTTAATTCAGAGACTCTGTCCCTCACCACCCCTTGTTGTAAATATTTTTGTCCACCCTAAGCGTGGAAGGGTATTCTCAGATGTGAGACCCTTGCTCATTGCACCATCAGGATTCAAGCAAACCGGGCCGAAGACGGCTGTAATGCCAGAAACCGGTCCCCGGGAGCTTGTTTCCTTCCCAGTGTAAGAATTGGCTTTTGTAGTTTGGTTTGCCCTGTTCCCATCATGCACTGGGACAGGAACAGACTAATTTGCATACAGCCAGGTTCTGAAACTGGGATGGTGCAGTGAGCTAAAAAACGGTGTTGGATCTAGCCCTGATCTCTTGACTGGGTGAGAGCTTTCTGCTTAATTCAGAGACTCTGTCCCTCACCACCCCTTGTTGTAAATATCTATCAACAAGATCAGCTGTCCGAGTGGAAGGAAAGAAACACTGGGTCCACTGAATCCATTGTAAGAGGGTCCCTTTACCTCTGCCGCACGATCGATGGGTCCAGGAGGGGATCGCTGATTCTGAGACTGACACTGTGCCTCGTTTCCTGCCCTTTAGCGATGCACGTGTAAAAGGAACAAACTCTGAAAGTGAAAGCGATAATATTTTGCAAGAAGCTGTGCCACCGTCAATTCGATTGAACACTACAGAACCTGAACTCTTGTTTCAAACCCAGACAATACCCGGAAAAACCCATTATAATTTGAGGCCAAGAACCATGACTATGGACAAATAAAAACCTTTTTCTTCTATTTTTGAAAGTGCAGCTCTCTCTCTCTTCTGAGAAACTTGCTTATTTTTGTTTTTCGAACCGCCATCCGGGTTCTGCTGCTAGGGTCGCGGTTGCCCAAGTCTTTGGGGTGCAGCCGAAGACGTTAGGTCGACGGTTCTGGTTGGTCTAAGGGAGTTGCCCTGGACTGACAGAAGCATTCCTTAGCATAGAACACCCTACCGCCGCGGGCAGCAATTATAGAGGATGGAGTTTTTCAAGATGGAGAGACCTGCCAAATCGATGAACTTTAAAGTCAGAATGTGCACGTTAATGACAAGAACACGATTTTTGATATTATGTATTTTTATGTTACTTAGTATAATGACGTTTTTAACAGGATATGTTTTATTCACTTTTCAAGTGACATTTGCACCCACTACACAGCCCACACCTCCTTCTCCTGTTTCCTCGTTTCTTTTCACCCTCTGCCTGAACACGAGTCTGCTAGGAGATTGGAGTTTGTCAATAATTCATTCGTTCAGCTTTTGCACCAACACCAACTAGTAATGAACACGACTAATTGTTGGGTGTGTGGTCTTATGCCACATACGAGAGATAAAGGTATCCCATATTTTGTCTTGCCATTCAGCTACTATGGTTCTTTGTGGGCATTTCAGACGATGTTCCTATTTGCCATCGAACCATATCCCCCACGTTCCACAATAAGTAACTCGAGCAACAAAGCATTAGTGGTGGGAATCACAAATATGAGCAGAGATATTGACTCGTATAGAACGATTCCCCGAGATGAGTTGCAGGCTTACAGTAGATGGAACGTAACAGAGTATGGAGTTACCTTGAGTGAAAATAAGCGAGCAAAGAGATCCTCCCCAATTTGGATTGTACCCCATCAAGGTCACCTATGTCTGCAGGGAAATGGCAAGAACTCCAGAGCTCAGTTAGGGAAGAGTGTCTGTACTGAAACGTATGTCTTTTCGTCTCAGACTTCCCCTTCATTCCTAGCAGCTAAGGGTACCTACTTCATCTGCCATGATAGGGCGTATACATGGCTGCCCCCTGACTTCTCGGGCACATGTTTCATTTCGTTCCTGTTGCCTCCCACCTACACAGCCGTAGCAGATTACCATAGGACAAGGACAGTTAGAGGTGTCGTGAGTAAAGACGACACTGCGGGACAAGAATTTGGAGACTTCGTAAAAGGTTTTCTGCCATTTTGGGGGCCTATGGTGAACAGCAGGAACATTCGCCAATTGACGAGGGAAGTTGAATCTACCATAGTTGAAACTGCCGGTGCCCTTAGTAACTTGACCGCTGAGCTCCAGTCGGACCGCCTTATGACTCTTCAGAACAGGGTCGCCTTAGACGTCATACTTGCAGACCGAGGTGGGGTATGTAAAGTGATCCAATCAAGTTGCTGCATCTTCATCCCAGATAACGCTCCAACAGTATACCAGGCCATCTCCAAACTGCATAAAATCTCTGAATCTATTCACGTGGATAACGGGGACTGGTCACTGATGGGGTGGTTCTGGGAACTGGTATCCGCCTGGGGATGGAAGATTCTTATGGTCATTGGGATGATCTTAGCCATTCTTTTCCTGTTCTGTCTGTGTGTACAATGTGCTCCTGCAATATGTGGCCTCTGTGCTACATCGTGTGTAAGGAAACCTGTATCAGGAAACAAACTAAGTAATAGGATGATACTACAGCAACAGCTCAATGACTTTATGATTATAGACCTTCAACGCATTTCCCTATTCACAAAGGATTTTGCTAGAGAGGGTCGGAGAAACCGAGAGATGGTCGGAAACAGCGTGAGGGTCGGAGAAACCGAGGGTGGGCCGGAGAAACCGAGGGTGGGCCGGAGAAACCGAGGGTGGGTCGGAGAAACCGAGGGTGTGCCGGAGATACCGAGGGTGGGTCGGAAAAACCGAGGGTGGGCCGGAGAAACCGAGGGTGGGTCGGAGATACCGAGGGTGGGTCGGAAAAACCGAGGGTGGGCCGGAGAAACCGAGGGTGGGTCGGAGATACCGAGAGAGGGTCGGACAAACCGAGGGTAGGCCGGAAAAACCGAGGGTGAGCCGGAGAAACCGAGGGTGAGTCGGAGATACCGAGGGTGGGCTGGAGAAACCGAGGGAGGGTCGGAAAAACCGAGGGAGGGTCGGAAAAAACGAGGGAGGGTAGGAGAAAGCCAGAGAGGGTCGGTGTGTAAACTAATCGGTGCATTTTTTGTTACCCCTCCCACCCCCCTATATAAAATTTCGCCGAAGCAGTGTTGTAGGGAAAGGCAATATGCAAATGTGGGCCACTTTTTTTTTGCATGCCCAGGCCGATTTTGAATCCCAATCCAACCCTGCTGGCCAGCCACTGCTTCAATTATTCAGGCTGCCAATCATCAGCAGAGGACATGCCCTGCATGTCTCTGGCCTCTTGGTAGCCTGGCTGCTGCTGAAATCTTTTCATTGCCATTTTTTTCCTGCACAGGTCGCAGCGGGCAAATGGGTGATGCACCCCCCGTACTCGTTGCTGCTGTACGGTGTTTGGTAGTCAGACTGCCTTCAGGAGGGGAGGAGGGCACAGGACAACCAGAGACTGCTGGCCTCTTCCGTGGGGGCTGGGGGTGTTTGCGTGCGTCTTATGTTCCAGAGCCCATCCTACCAAAGCTCTGCAAACTGGGCCAAGGCCAGGAAGAAGACCAAATGTAGAATGCGACATAAAGATGTCTTTTGAAGTGTCTGTTTTGCAATGTTTGTTCAAACACCTACATTTTGCAGTAGACATGAAACTGTTTTGTGTTACAAACTGCCGCTACAGTTTTTGACTACAGAGATTTAGGACTGTTTGCCTCATGACAAAATGTGTGAATTTTGTATTTGTAAGGTGAACTGAAAGACACTCTGGCTGGGGTCGCACAACAGTGTGAAAGGTGAAAACAGGCCTTAAGTTTATTGAAACAAACAAATAAAAAACGTCTTCCTTTCTAATGTCTAAGTATTTTGAAAAGTCGGATCGAAACTAGAAGTGCAACAGTGGCATGTTACTTCTTAAAAACTGAAGAGTAATGGAAAGAATGCTTTATAGAAGGATCAAACCAATCAATATTTATAAGAGTGTTTTATGTGCCGCACGCCGAGGACGCAGAGATCAGACAGTAGTTTGCTTGCTGCTCTCACTCACTTGGTGCAATTTGGTGCTGGTATTACATTTTCTAGGAGCGCTTTCCTGTCCATTCCAGTACTTTATGAGTTAGACCTGAGAGATGCTACACAGGAGTCATCCTCGAGGGGCAAACGACTCGGCTGCATCTGCACTTCCCTAGTCAGTAATACCAAAATTATTTTAAAAACATGAGGTCACACTACTGGCCAGCACCCCCCACCCCTAAACATTGTTCCAGCTCTCCTATTCAGCGCTTGCTCTCATCGCTGCGGTGGGGGCAGTCACAGCTTCACAGGGAGGTTCATGTGTGGGGGTACAAAGGGCTCATCGCTCAACAGACACTTCACAGCAGAACAACTTGTCTGTACAGCCCAGTCCGTATCTTTATAAACGAGAACCTCTTTACTACACTTTAAAACATAATACTACACACAACAAAAATACAGTTCCTCGCAGTGAGGTGCCCTGAGGCCTGGTCAGGTTATAACTTACCAGGTTTACATAGCGGTAGCGCTGCTTGCATCTTACAGAATCTGGGGGGGTGGGGCGGAAAAACGGACTCACCTCAGGCCTGCTGACTAGTGACTCAGGGGGCTAGCCTACAATTATGTCATGTGGATTGTGGCCGCTTCTGTACCGTCCGTCCGTCCATGGACCGTGGCAGCTGCTCCTCGCTCTCATCACTCTGCAGTCACGCGCGCATTAAATTGCAATGCGCATGTGGGAATTACACCCCCCTCCACCCTGGAGAGGCGCGCAGACGCGGCAGGAGGAGACAGGGCATCCAGGGGCGGCTAGTGACATTTGAAAGTGGTGGGCTTAAACTAATTTGCATATTGCACCGCAGCGAGCGAGCGCAGTAAGCGAGCCGGTTCCACCTTGCATCCATTCATACATCATTCATGCATTCACCCATCCATCCACCCACCCACCCATCCTGCATCCATACATCATTCATTCATGCATCCACCCATCCATCCACCCATCCATCATCCATCCTGCATCCATCCATCCATCCATCCTGCATCCATCATTCATTCATGCATCCACCCATCCATCCATCCACCCACCCATCCATCCTGCATTCATCATTCATTCATGCATCCACCCCACCTATCCATCCTGCATCCATCTTTCATTCATGCATCCACCCACCCATCCATCCTGCAACCATCATTCATTTATGCATTCACACATCCATCCACCCATCCATCCTGCATCCATCATTCATTCATGCATCCACCCATCCATCCACCCACCCATCCATCCATCCTGCATCCATCATTCATTCATGCATCCACCCATCCATCCACCCATCCATCCATCCTGCATCCATCATTCATTCATGCATCCACCCACCCATCCATCCTGCATCCATCATTCATTCATGCATCCACCCATCCATCCATCCATCCACCCATCCATCCACCAATTCTTCATCCATCCTGCATCCGTCGATTCTGGCGCTATATAAGAAATATAATAATAATAATAATAAGAAGAATAATTCATGCATCCACCCATCCATCCTGCATCCATCATTCATTCATGCATCCACCCATCCATCCATCCACCCATCCCTCATCCATCCTGCATCCATCCTGCATCCATCATTCATTCATGCATCCACCCATCCATCCATCCACCGATCCATCCATCCACCCATCCATCCACCCATCCACCCTGCATCCATCATTCATTCATGCACTCATCCATCCATCCATCCATCCACCCATCCATCCCTCATCCATCCTGCATCCATCATTCATTCATGCATCCACCCATCCACTCCTCCATCCTGCATCCATCCTGCATCCATCATTCATAAAGGGGTGGGGATCGTGGGGAATAAACATTGCATGTAACACTGACAAATACAAATGTTGCAGAAGGGCAGCAAAACGAGTGTAAATGAGGGCAGCAAAACGAGTCTAATTGACGGCAGAAGGGCAGCAAAACGAGTTGCAGAAGGGCAGCAAAACGAGTGTAAATGAGGGCAGACGGGCAGCAAAACGAGTTGCAGAAGGGCAGCAAAACGAGTGTAAATGAGGGCAGAAGGTGTTGTGTTGCTTACTTACTGCACTGTTCCTTTAATCATACACATTCTAGTTATGTCATTACTGAATGTGGAATGTTATACATGTCATGGTTATGTGCATCCTTTGTAAGAGTCCACCCATCCATCCACCCACCCATCATTTTCAGGCCCATATCCCTTCCAGGAAATGAGATACCATAATTTAGCACCTCTGCGTTTGGAATCCAAAATTCTTTGTACTTCATACTCCCTGTTCTCATGAACCAGAAGAGGTGCTGGTCTTTTAGACGTAGTTTGTCCAGCAGGTTTTAAAAGAGAGGTATTAAATACAGGGTGAATTCGCAAAGTCGTGGGTAAAAGTAATTTATACGTTACTGGATTAACCTGACGAATCACCGAATACGGACCTATGAACTTTGGATGGAACATGTTTCTTTGTTTAAAGACAACGTTTTTTGTGGATAGCCACACTTTGTCTCCAGGAACATACTGGGGACCAGATCGATGGTGCTTATCAAATTGTTCTTTGTATTTTTCTTTACTTTGCAAAAGTCGTTTGTGGATCTGTTGATGAACATTCTGCATGAATTGAACAGTGTCCTGAACAGCTGGTGTATTACACTGTATATTGGGTTAGAGTTAAAGGAAAGGTGCTAGGCACGTAACCATACAACCCTTCAAAAGGAGTGGACCCAGTAGACGAATGAGGTGATGTGTTGTAAGCCACTTCTGCCATCCATAACAAATCCAACCAAGACCTCTTGGTGTCAGAGACATAACATCTTAGATATTGTTTCAAAGTTTGATTTAAACGTTCAGTTTGACCGTCCGTTTGTGGATGGTAACTAGTGGACATGTTTGATGAAATTTGTAAACTGCAACACCATTGTTGCCAGAACTTAGATGAAAACTGAGACCCACGATCAGACAGCAGTACAGATGGTAACCCATGCAAACGGACAATGTTTTGTAAGAATATATGTGCTAAGTGTCCTGCAGTTGGCAATTGTTTGCATGCGATAAAATGAGCATATTTTGTTTAACTGTCTATGACTACCAAAATAACTGAATGTTGATTTACTTGTGACAGTCCAACAATAAAACCCAACGAAATATGATCCTGTGGTTTAGTGGGCATAGGTAGAACTTGTAACAAACCTTTTGGTTTCCTATGATTGGTTTTAAACCAAGCACAGGTTTCACAGTCTCGAGCCATATCGTAGACGTCTTGTTTAATTGTTGGCCACCAAAATAATTTTTGAAGTTTTTCCATAGTCTTTTTAGGTCCAGGATGTCCTGCCAACGGGAGGGAGTGTAACCAACTAAACGCTGTTTCTTGTAATTTCCTAGTGGGTAGATACACTTGTTTTCCATGAAATGGTATTCCTTCCTTGATGGATTGGGTTGTATCTTGTTTTAACCATTGTGCCAATAACGAAGGAGGAAAACTTTCATGGAGATCATCAAGGAACTGATCTGCTGTCAAAAAACAGATTACTTTGTCGGGATTGATTATGGCTTGAGGAACCTCTTCACATTGGTGTAATGAGGAATCTTTTCTGGAAAGCGCATCAGCTTTTTTGTTATCTTGTCCTGGACGATAGGTCACAATAAAGTCATATTCGGCGAAGAACATCATCCACCGTAATTGACGTGGAGTTAATATTCTTGCAGAACTCATGAATTGTAAGTTTCTGTGGTCTGTGTAAACAGTCACTGTGAATCGTGCCCCCAAAAGATAATGCCTCCATTCTTTGAAAAAAGATTCAAAAAAGGGGGTGGTGATGGACAGAGTCTCTGAATTAAGCAGAACACTCCTACCCAGTCAACAGATCAGGGCTTGATCCATCACCGTTTTTTAGCTCACTGCACCATCCCAGCTCAGAACCTGGCTACATGCAAATTAGTCTGTCCCTGGCCCAGTGCATCATGGGAACAGGGCAGACCAAACTACCAAGCCAATTCTTTTACTGGAAAGGAAACAAGCTTCCGGGGAGCGGTTTCTGGCATTACAGCCGTCTTCGGCAACGGCTTGCTTGAATCTTGATGGTGCAGTGAGCAAGGGACTCACATCTGAGCATACCCTTCCACGCTTATGGTGGACGAAACGATTCAAAAAAGGGGGTGGTGATGGACAAAGTACCTGAATTAAGCAGAACACTCCTATATAAACGATGACGAAAGGTCCAGATATTCCCGTAATACGTCGTTTAAAAAAAACTGGAACGCAGCTGGAGCGTTACAAAGCCCGAAAGGCATGACCAAATACTTAAATAGGCCATATCTGGTTTTAGACGCTGTTTTCCATTCGTAACCATTACGAATGCCCACCAAATGATACGCACCTCGAAGATCTAATTTGGTGTAGATCACAGCAGTCTTCACCTGGTCCAAAAGAACTGGGATCAATGGAAGGGGGTACTTGTTCTTTATTGTGATCTTATTCAATGCTCTATAAATCAATACAAGGTCTTAATTCCCCATTTGCCTTAGGAATAAAATACAACGGAGAGGCCGCAGGTGACTTAGATGGGCGTATAAATCCGTTTTCCGAGTACTGATCAAGATATTGTCTCAAATGTTGGTTTTCTTTTTCTGATAATGCATATATCCAACAGTTAGGCACACATGAACCAGGCACAAGATCAATTTGACAGTCATATGACCAATGAGGAGGGAGGGTCGCTGCTTTTGCTTCACTGAAGACTTCTTTAAATTCCTCATAGGGAGTTGGTAGGCCGGTTTCTTTCTCTTCCGCGGTTGCAATTTGTCCCGTTGTAGATTCTTTGGTCTTTAAACACGTGGAGTGACAATATTGAGAAAGAAAAACAAGTTCCCTTTTTTGACCATCTATTAAAGGGTTATGCAAGCAAAGCCAAGGCATTCCTAAAATAAAGCCATATTGTGGGGCTTGGATTACATCGAAATGAACTACCTCTTTATGCTGTTGGTTATTTGTATCTATGCAGAACATCTGAATTTTAGAGGTTTGCATGGTAACAGGGCCTCCAGACAACATTTTGCCATCTACTGCTTGCACAATTTCTGGAGTGACCTTTTTCTCACAAGCAGTTTGTAACCGTTGAGTTGTTTCAAAATCTACGAAATTCCCTGTTGCGCCTGAGTCTATTAGGACTTCCATTTGGTATATTTTTGAAGTCAACTGAATTTGTACTGCTAAACGGAAGTGAGATTTGTAGTTGGATACACAGGAATTTATTGAAGGGAAGGCAATGGTTCCGAAGAGATCCCCTTCTAAACATCTTGGGCACAATAGTTTCCCGACGTTTGCTCAGTTGTAGTCACAGCCACAGACTTGTTAGCACTCATAGTCTTACCTTTAGGTTTTATTGTGCAATCTTTCACGAAATGTCCCTTTCCACCACAATAAAGACATTGGCCATTTTTACGTCTATTATCTTTTTCATCTTTAGACAATGGTTGCCTAAGAGTCCCGATTTCCATTGGTTCTGTAGTTGTTTCTAAACTACTAAGTTGATTTCTGGGTTTACTGTTGATCTTCCAACTTGATTTATCATATTTTTTCCTGTCAGTTCTTCTTTCGGACAGTCTATGATCCAGAAGTAAAGTTAGATTGAGTAACTCTGAACAAGTAGTTGGTTGAGGATCGATTTGCGCAAGAACGTCTTTCAGATCATCTTTTAACCCTTGATAAAAGAGTGCTGCCCTCTTTTCTTCAGGCCACGAGGTTTCTGCAATCAACCTATTGAAATGTGACAAATAGGAAATAAGGTATCTATTCCCTTATCGTAGCTGTAATAGTTCGCGATCTGCGGACAGAGTCACCAGTGGCGGCTGGTGACATTTGGAATTGGTGAGGCGTAAAATTGGCGGTGGAGAAAAAAATACAGGAACAAACACCACACAGTACCATACAAAGAATAGAAACCAACCCCACATCAAAACGAATGCAGCGCGCTATGTGAAAGTGAACTCAGCATGTTCATAATGTGATCACATATTTTAGAAAATATTCATTTCGTGAAACCATCATGCAGTGTTAGAGGCTTAGCTTATGAGTAGTTTCAAATAGAATGAAAACAAAACAGGTATTACAGCAAATTTTGCCTGCAGCGGGCACCAATGCATTGTATATTGCATACCTTGCAAATACATATACAGGGTAAATTTACGCGATGAAAACTGCCCAGATTTGAAAATGTGGGATAATGTTTTTTTTCAGCTGAAACATGTATTTGCTGTGCTAGTCCGACCCTGGCTGTTCCACGTATTCCGAGTGAATTTATCAATAAATAACACATGACTCAACCCCCAGTGGCTCCAATTGCCCTGTTGGTCCAGTGTCACTCCGAACTGAGGGAGTTCTTGCTGGGTCAGAGGTGCACTCACACGGAGCTGTTTACCTAACGTGCTCGCCGTGCAAACCGTAGCAGCCCTCTCAATTGACTCCAGTGATGCCATTTAAACTTATTTTAATTAATGTTTAACCTATCACAGATACTGTTTTTAACACTCCGTCGATCGTCAGCCCCTCCTTATCCTCTCACTCCCAAATATACAATTTAGCACCAGCATGACTGAGCTAAACTGTGTGAATCAGGCGAGTGACGAAGGTGCTGGTGCTGACAAGTTTGTGTCTAGTCAGAGGCCAGTCACTCCTCTGATGTCCCTACTTGTTTGGTGTGCAGGGGAACGCCAGTTCTCTTGTATCAGTGAATTAACGAGACACACGTTTGTGCCTGCTTACTGGCACTATGACTATGAGAGATGGAAACAAACATACAAACTACTGCCACAAACGGATGAGAGAAACTCGCACTTTATTTACTCGGAACTTTTATACAGAATGCAAAGCATAACTGTATTTTCGGCTGAATTGGGTTAAATGTTACAACTCATTTACACACAGTCACATAGGCCTTTATTTAAGGCAACCCAAGGAACGTGCCAACAATGTACATTCTTCAGAGTTTATTCAATGTTATATTGTTTTTATTTTTAATTATTATGTATGCACATGCACGATGGCACTCACCACATGGGAAGGAAGTCGGAACGGGAAACCAAGAATCAGGCGTGAGCGCTCTCACTGCACAGGACCATCTCTTCCCAGAGCAAGGGCAGGTGGCACGGCGACATCGCAGTCCCACCTGCCCCATCACAGTCCGGCACGGGTTGCCAAACGCAGCCGCAACAAGAGCTCAGAGCATCCATAGAAGCACCAAGCACCTGCACGCCACTGCCAACGGACGCGAGCCGGCGCACAAGGAGGCATGCGTGAGCTGAGCATCCCGGGTGACAGGGTAAAGGAGTCCCGGCGCGTGGCGCAACACAAACCACCTCAACCCCCAGACTAGAGAGCTTCCTCTTCACCCCTCTGAAACCCGCCTCTTTAACGAAATCCCCCTCACTCCGAAGCCGGCAGAGACAGGCAACATTTAAATACTTAAGTATAATTTACATGCGATATGCGATAATAATACATAATAAAATATTATATAAAACTTACCTTGGCTTCCCGCGCTGACTCCCGAGACTGCAGACTTCTGACTCCCGCCGTCCTGGATTTTGAATGCGTTTGACGTGGTCTGGGCTCTCGTCAACAGGAAGGCTGCAGGCAACCTCCCTCCCCTCCACCGCAGCCAGCACCGATTGGTTCGGACGGCTGCCCCAACAGCGTCATTTCTCTCAGTCTGTATGCTGCAGAGAACGGAGAAGAGGAAGTGGAGTACTTAATAGCTGTATCCTATCTACTTTATCAGAGAGCATTGCAGTGGCATTCCTAGCTTCAGTTAAATCTGTTTGCATCTGAACAATAACCCTCATTAAATCATCCATGGTGGCCATAATGTCAAAACTCTCAGACCGGGAGGAATATTATTCGTGGGCCCACTATTCTGTCAGGTTGCTTCTTCCTCAGGGTCTGGAGTGATGATATAAGGGGCCCACCTCTAAATACCTCCAACTCTGATTGTAATGATTACACAGAGTATTGAAGTGATTAAGCGGGGGGAAAGGGAATTAGGAAGGGAACAGCTGGGAAGGAGATCTGAAAAGGAAAAGTTACTCGCAAACAAAAATACACGCACTTTCCTTCGCACAAAGACGTAAATTAGGACATCAGATTCTGTCCTTTAATCAGGAACTAGCTTAAGAGCTTCGTGGCTTGCGTTTATTCAGACAATCAAACTCTTAGTTGACCTTTCTTAGATCCACTATACTGTGGCGATAATACTTCACTTCAGTATGAACTGCTCAAAGGCATAAGCAGCAGAATTTGGTTTAGGTCTTTCTATGACTAGGTTTTCAATCACCTAAACAATCAGTGTCTTATATTTCCTTATTTTATGTGACTTTAAAAGTGTTCCCAAAAACATTCATGGAACTACTATAGAAAAAGAATCGCACTTGTGAATATGGTAATGAGCTAGAGAAAATATGCATAGAATTTCTACTGAACAAGAATCACACTCGTGAATAAGGTAAATGATCTTGAAAATCAAATTGAATGTTCCTAATAATTCACTGAAATGGTTTTAACAAGATTCGCAATCTTACCTGTAGAGTGGACCTCTGTCTCCTTGCTCTCACTCTGCTCCTTCACTCGTTTTTCTATCCTTTCTATCTTTCACCTTTCTGCATCTCTGCTCTTTTGTGCGTTATTTCTGCCCATTTTCCCTTTCTCTCCCTCTGCTCCTTCACTCCTTTTTCTACCCTTTCTATCTTTCACCTTTCTGCACCTCTGCTCTTTTGTGCCTTATTTCTGCCCATTTTCCCTTTCTCTCCCTCTGCTCCTTTTACTCGTTTTCACTCGTTTTTCTACCCTTTCCATCTTTCACCTTTCTGCCCTTTTCTGCATCTCTGCTCTTTTGTGCCTTATTTCTGCTTATTTTCCTTTTTTTCTTTATCCCTTCTTTCCTCCCTTTACCTTGCCCCGCCGCTGCTGCCCCCGCGGCCCCTCCCCCCCAGCGCGACCGGCCCAATCGAGCTCCTCTCCCCGCTCCCGCCTCCCAGCTGTCCAGCCCTCCCCGACCCCTACTTAATGGCGGCCAATGCGCGGCCGCGCAGAGGCCACAGCGCGCCGCTGGTGCACCGAAGGCGCGTCAAAGGCAAGCACGTCTGCGCCCGTCCGCGACCAGCACCAGGAACCCTGGACCTCCGCCCGCCAACGCTACGACCCAGCAGCACTCCACGCACTCAACCCAGGCTGCAACAACAACTGTAAGCTAGCATCACCAGCCGACACCCAAGGACCCTTCAGCTGTCACCGCTGCCGGCACACTTGCAGCACCGCCAAGAACACGGATCCAGCACAACCCGCTCACAAGAACACAACTGAACCGAAGACCCTGCAATGCATCCTCCTCAACGTCTGATCCCTCCACAAACACGCCACAGAAATCTGGGACCTCCTCGACAGCACCACCCCGGACGTAGCATTCTTCACCGAAACCTGGACCAACGCCACCTCGGGACCGGACATCGCCATCGCCATCCCCCAAGGATACAAGATCTCCAGGAAGGACCGCCCCATCCACCCAGGAGGAGGAATCACCATCGTCCACAAATCCAGCCTCCGCCTGAGCACACTCCCTGACGAGTCCACAAAACTGATGGAACACCTTCACTTCAAGATACTGGCCAGCCCCACCGCCGCCCTCCGAGGAACCCTCATCTACCGACCCCCTGGACCCCGCGGACCCTTCGCCAACTCCATCACGGACATTATCTCCCCGCAGGCCATCGCATCCACCAACTACACCCTGCTGGGAGACCTCAACTTCCACCTCGACGATCAACTGGACCCCAACACCACATGCCTCCTGGACAAAACTCCACAACATTGGACTCTGCCAGATCGTGACCGAGCCCACGCACTCAGCAAGACACACCCTCGACCCCCTCTTCACTACAGGAAACTCCATCACCTTCAGCCACACCACCGAACTCCCATGGACCGACCATCGTTGCGTCCACTTCACCTTCAGAACACACACCATCCACAGACACCAGCACCTGCTTCCACAAAGAAACTGGACCAAAATCACCGACGACCAGCTCACCTCCTCACTCAAAAACTCCACCCCAACCATCGCGGAAAACGACGACCCCAACACCGCAGCCCGAACCCTGCATAGATGGATCCCGGACAGCACCAACACCATAGCCCCCCTCCAGAAAAACAACAATACCCGTACCAAGAAAGCCAGATGGTTTACCACCGAACTTCGAGAGTCCAGGCGCACATGCCGCCGCCTTGAAAAGGCCTGGAGAAACACCAAATCCACAGAGGCCCACAACAACTTCAGAGCCGCCACCAACGCCCACCATCAACTCATCAGAGAAACGAGGAAAAAAGCGATTGAAGACAGAATCTCCACCCACGCACACAACAGCAAGGAACTCTTCAGCATCATCAAGGAGTTCGCCCAACCCACCAGAGAGTCTACCGACATCCCTCCCTCACAAGACATCTGCGACAAACTCAGCACCTTTTTCCACCACAAAATCAAGAGCATCTACGACAACTTCGACGAAGACAACCAACACACTGAACCCTCACAAACCACCCCTGACACCCGGAAACCAGCGATTGATGACTGGACAGCCCTCACCATCGAAGACACACTGAAGACAATGAAGTCAATCCACTCAGGGGCCCCCAAGGACCCCTGCCCCCACCACATCTTCAACAGAGCCACCGATACCATCGCACCCATGCTCCACCACACCATCAACCGCTCCCTGGCGACCGCCTCGTTCCCCGACGACTGGAAACACGCTGAGGTCAACCCCCTCCTAAAGAAACCCTCAGCGGACCCCACCGACCTCAAAAACTACAGACCCATCTCCCTGCTCCCTTTCCCAGCGAAAGTCATCGAGAAAGCCATCAACAGCCAACTCGCCACATTCATTGAAGAACATAACATCCTCGACTCCTCCCAATCCGGCTTCAGAAAAAACCACAGTACGGAAACCGCCCTTCTGGCCGCAACAGACATCCGCACCCAACTGGACAAAGGAGAAACAGTAGCCCTCATCCTCCTAGACCTATCAGTGGCATTCGACACAGTCTCCCACCGCACCCTAATACGCAAACTCTACGACGCAGGAATCCAGGACAAGGCCCTCGACTGGATCTGCTCCTTCCTCTCCGGCAGGACGCAACGGGTCAGACTCCCCCCTTTCCTCTCAGACCCCACACCTACCACCTGCGGAGTCCCCCCTGCACACCCCCCCACCCCTAGCGCCTTGAGACCCTTACGGGTGAGTAGTTGCGCTTTAACAAACTCCTGATTGATTGATTGACTCTACTTATGAATCTGGGTTAGTGACAGGTAATCCCCCCAAAAGTCAAGTCAAGTCAAGTCAGAGATTTATATAGCGCACTACATACCCGGAGGGTCTCAAGGCGCTTGGAGAAGGGTGGGGAGTTACTTGTCGAATATCCAAGTTTTAAGTTGCTTTCTGAATGCTAGGTGGTTCTGAGTGAGACGAAGGTGAGTGGGGAGTGAGTTCCAGGTTTTAGCTGCGAGGTAGGAGAAGGATCTACCTCCCATGGTGGTTTTATTGATGCGAGGTACGGTAGCAAGCGCTTAGTTGGAGGATCGTAGTTGGCGGGAGGGGGTGTAGAAGGAGAGTCGTGTGTTGAGGCATTCGGGTCCAAGTTCGTAAAGTGCTTTGTGTGCGTGGGTTAGGAGGCGGAAAGTAATCCTCTTATTGACGGGGAGCCAGTGGAGGTTTTTCAGGTGATTAGAGATGTGGTCTTTATGTGGGATGTCTAGTATGAGTCTGGCTGATGCGTTCTGGATGCGTTGTAGTTTTTTCTGGAGTTTTGCAGTGATACCGGCGTATAGGGTGTTTCCGTAGTCCAGGCGGCTGGTGACCAGTGCATGGGTGACTGTTTTTCTGGTTTCGGTGGGGATCCAGCGAAATGTTTTTTTGAGCATGCGAAGAATGTTGAAGCAAGATGATGAAACGGCGTTGACTTGTCTGTTCATCGAGAGTGAGGAGTCCAGGATGACGCCCAGGTTCCGAGCGTGGTCGGTCGGGATGGGTGCTTTTCCAAGGGCCTCTGGCCACCAAGAGTCATCCCAGGCGGAGGGGGAGGTACCTAAGATAAGGACTTCTGTTTTGTCTGAGTTAAGTTTCAGACGGCTGTGCTTCATCCACTCGGCTACATCTTTCATTCCTTCATGTAGGTTGGTTTTGGCGGTGTTAGGGTCTTTGGTGAGTGATAGGATCAGTTGAGTGTCATCAGCGTAGGAGATGATGTTGAGGTTGTGTTGGCGTGCGATGGCCGCGAGGGGGCTCATGTATACGTTGAAGAGGGTGGGACTGAGTGAGGACCCTTGTGGTACGCCGCAGATGACTTCAGTGGCCTCTGACTTGAATGGTGGGAGGCGGACTCTCTGGGTTCTTCCGGTGAGGAACGAGGTGATCCATTCCAGTGCTATTCCTTGGATTCCGATGTTTCTGAGGCGCTGTAGAAGGGTGCTATGGCAGACTGTGTCGAAGGCTGCGGAGAGGTCGAGGAGGATGAGGGCGACTGTGTCTCCATTGTCCAGTAGAGTTCGAATGTCGTCTGTTGCTGCGATGAGTGCGGTCTCAGTGCTGTGTTTGGCTCGGAAGCCGGACTGTGAGGAGTCGAGGGATTTGTTGGTTTCGAGGAAGGCGGCGAGCTGGTTGTTGACAGCTTTCTCGATGACTTTGGCCCGGAATGGGAGGAGCTAGATGGGGCTGTAGTTTTTGAGTTCGGTGGGGTCAGCTGTGGGTTTTTTCAGAAGGGCGCTGAGTTCGGCGTGTTTCCAGCTTTCTGGGAAGGTGCCGGATTTGAGGGAGCAGTTGATGACGTCTCGGAGGTGTGGTGCTATGATGGAGTCTGCTTTGTTGAAGATGTGGTGAGGGCAAGGGTCTGAGGGGGATCCTGAATGGATGGAGTTCATCAGGCGAATGGTGTCCTCAGTGGAGATTGGGTTCCAGTCATTAAGGATGTTCAAGGGGGGTGAAAGTCCTGCAGAAGGTTGGGTGGGTTGGTCTCCGGGTCGGTTGTCGAAGCTGTTGTGGATGTCTGCGATTTTGTTGTGGAAGAACGAAGCTAGGGAGTCGCAGAGGGCTTGAGAGGGGGTGATGTCGTTGGAGTTGGCTGAGGGGTTGGTAAATTCTTTGACGATGTTTAATAGTTCCTTGCTGTTGTGGGCGTTGTTGTCTAGTCGGTCTTTGAATGCGGCTTTCTTGGCAGATCGGATAAGTTGGTGGTGTATGCGGGTGGCGTTTTTGAAGGCGTCCCTGGTGCTGGTGTTTGGGTCTTTTTTCCAGGCCTTCTCGAGGGAGCGACAGAGTTTCTTTGATTTCTTAAGATCATCGTTGAACCAGGAGGCGTTTTTGCTGCCTAGTTTGGTTTGACGTTTTTTCAGCGGTGCTAGGATGTCGGCGCTGTTGGATAGCCATTGGGTGAGGTTAATTGCTGCTTGGTCGGGGTTTGAGGAGTGGGCAGGGGGGTTTTGAAGAAGCGATGAGGAGATCTGTCGATGGTGATTTTGTTCCAGTTTCTTCGAAGAGTAGGTTGAGGAAGGTTGTGAGTTGTGGTCTTATTGTAGGTAAAGTGTACGCAGCTGTGGTCCGTCCAATGGAGAATAGTGGTGTGACTGAAGGAGACATGTTTGCTGGAGGTGAAGATAGGGTCGAGTGTGTGACCTGCGATGTGGGTGGGCGTAGTGACAAGTTGTTTGAGTCCGAGGTTGGCGAGATTGTCCAGAAGGGAGGTGGCGTTGCTGTCATTGCTCTTTTCCAGGTGAAAGTTGAGGTCTCCCAGTAGAATGTATTCCTCGGAGGGGAGGGCGTGTGGGGTGATAAAGTCAGTGATAACGTCGCTGAATTGTGCGCGGGGTCCTGGAGGTCGGTAGAGGAGTGTGCCTCTGAGTGTGGTCTTGGGGTCGGTGTGGATCTGGAAGTGAAGGTGTTCGGCACTGGCAAGGTTGACGTCTGAGCTGGTTGAGATGCGGATGTAGTTCTTATGGACGATAGCGATGCCTCCTCCTGTTTGGTCGGTGCGGTCCTTACGGATGATCTTGTAGCCTTCTGGGATGGCAATGGTGATGTCTGGGGCAGATGAGGCGTTCATCCATGTTTCTGTTAGGAAGGCGACGTCGGGAGAAATGGTGTCTAGTAGGTTCCAGAGGTCGATGGCGTGTCTGTGGACTGAGCGGGTGTTGAGCAGGATGCATTTTAGGTGGTTGGAGTCAGATATCTGTTGTGCGATCGTGGATGAGGAGTTTATCTTGGTGCCGTCGAACTTGCAGGAGTAGCATGTGAAGGGTCCATGGGTGTGTCCAGGAGCGGCTTGGGCGCAGTTGGGGGGTCGGCCGGTGTTAAGGGCTAGGAGGGTGGAAGCATCGTATGTAATGCGGGAGGGCTGGGTATGGCATGGACCAGGGGGTCAGGCGCTGGGCGCGGCTTTGGCGAGGACGGGCGCAGACGGGCTTACCTTTGGCGCACCTTCGGCGCGGTCGCAGCGCGTGGACGCTGCGCATACGTCCATTCGTCATAAATGGAGTGTGTAAGGGGTGGGGCGAGGGGTGTGTCAGCAGGGAGGCGGGAGCGGGGTGGAGAGGCGGTGCTGGGAGGCAACAACAATAAACAAAATGGCAGCGATCCCAAAGCCAAGCAGGACGAGGCTGGGATATTAAAATGTGGACACAGAGGAAGCGTCGCAATAGCCAGCAAAAACAATTTAAACAGTTACAGGTAGCAGTGCACAGACAGATTCAAATACAGATAATTAGTGCGCCACTCAGCGTCTACAATCGCGCTACGATGCCTCGCAGAGAAACGGAGCCCGAAGATCCTCTTCCTCCTTCACCAAAAGACGCTGACTAGTGAGCACGGGGAACTGGGCGCGGCCGCTGACGTCACCGTAGGCACGCCCGTGCCGAACCACACGCATCTCGGGTGAGGTGCCGAACCTCACGCATCTCGCGTGAGGCGCCGAACCTCACGCATCTCGCGTGAGGCACCGAACCTCACGCATCCGGCGTGATGTGCCAAACCGTACGCATCTCGCGTGAGTTGTCAAACCTCACGCATCTCGCGTGAGTTGCCACACCTCACGCATCTCGCGTGAGTTGTCAAACCTCACGCATCTCGCGTGAGTTGCCACACCTCACGCATCTCGCGTGAGTTGTCAAACCTCACGCATCTCGCGTGAGATGTTAAGCCTCACGCATCTCGCGTGAGATGCCAAATCTCACGCATCTCACGTGAGATGCCAAATCACACGCATCCTGAGTGGGAAAAAGTTAGTACAGAGAACAAACATACAAGGACACAAGAACATGCATCTTTAAACATTTTCGCCACCACAATCCTCCAGGGGCTAGGGGGCGTGGTTTGGGCGCCGATGGCAGAGGGGGCTAGAGCGACTAGCTCCGTGCCTCATCCCGCCGATTATCCTGGGAACTGCCTGAGTTGCTGTTCCAAAAACGGGGACAGACGTCGGAACGACTCCGAAGACCTTTCTGCCCGCCGGGGTGCTCCCTGGTGACTTGGGGCACCCTCTAAAGCTGCGATCTGCGAGGCAAGCGACATCAGCAGAGCAGTCGCAAGATGGCGGCCGGGATCGCCAGGAAGAACTGACCCGGGACCTGCTGCTCACGATTTGCGGAGGTTGGCGCGGAAGGACTGTTGGCAGAGGGAGCGTGGCAGGCAATCTGCCGCTCCGCACAGGCTCTGGTGAAGATCAGTGAGAGAAGCGCAGATAACAGACCGCCGCGGTATCGGAGCGGCAGAGAGGAGGGGAGCCCTAAGATGACTCTAGCACTGGTGGTGGTGTAGGCTGCGCGGCCATAAGTCGGTGTCGCGGCGGCCCGGAGGCGGAACAGTGGGGCAGCTCGCGCCAACGTCGAGACCGCTGAGGACCGGCAAAGAGAAGCGGCTCCGTGGCACAGTGGGAGCTGCGGTAACATCGAGCGCCTCCGAGGCTCCGGGAGCAGGCGCTTGGAGCCCAGATCGGAACCGGCCTTAGAGGCGGATGCGGCAGAATTCTGTGGCCGGACGTTTGCTGTGGTGGCGCCTGAAGCGGCTTGTACCAAGAAGGGACATGGAGGGGCCGGAATGACCGTGTTGGCCTGCTAGGATTGCGTGCCTGGGGGTCCCGGTGAGAACCGCGTGGAGAGATATCGGAGTCAGTTATCCCGGGCTCCAGGGGAGTGTTGTGGACATCCAGTGAACCGCGCAGTTCTGAACTCTGGTTCGTAACTTGGAAGCCTGGGCGTGTGCCTTGCTGGACTGTCCATAAGGAATAAAACCTAAAGGCAGAAAAGACGACGCAATGGATCCTGCAGGAGGAAACGGAGACGCCGGGGACGGCGCGGCTGAGACCTCGGAACAAAGACTGAACAAGCGCCTTGATCAAATCCTGGATGCTATAACGGCGACAAAAGAGTCCCTTCATCAGGATATTACTCAAGTGGCGACAGGGCTGGGGCTCTTGAGAGCTGATCACTCGAAGTTAGCGGACAGGGTTAAAGACAGTGAGTCACTGCTTCAGGACCTCAAACCAGCAGTAGTCACGGTTGAGCGCAAATTGGAGGACGCCTTGAGGAGATTGGAGACACTGGAAAAGAAGGCCGAGGATGCCGAAAGTCGTAACCGGCGAAACAACGTTCGGGTCGTAGGCCTGCCCGAAAATGTTGAAGGGACGGACATGGTTGCGTACATGGGAAATTGGTTCAGGACTGTGGTGGCCCCTGAGGGCCTTTCTCCTTTCTTCACACTCGAGAGGGCTCATAGGGTCCCGGCCAGGCCGCCTGTACCCGGCCAACCCCCCCCGTCCTGTGGTGGCCAAGGTTCTTCACTATAAAGACAGGGATTTATTGATCCAAAATGCACGCTCAACGGGCCCCTTCCAGATAGATAACAGTGCTGTGACAATTTTCCCGGATTATACTCAGGACATACAACGGCGTAGGGCCTCATACCTATCTGTCAAAAAAGAACTGAGGGAGGAAGGCATACAATATTCGCTGACACCTGAAGAGGCCTGGTCTTGGCTTGAAAGATATAGGGCAGGTACTGATCGCAGGGGCAGAAATGAGGGGGGCGCACTCAAGCCAGTGCGGATGCGCCAATCGCAGCGCCTCCGCAAGAAGAACAAAGCACAACGGGCGCTGCAACGTGTGCAAATGGAGGCTGACAAACAGGGGGCCTTGGCGGCTACAGCGGCGATCACTGGTTCTCAGCGGGAGGGCTCGACCAAGGGATCTGAATCCGAGGAGAACGGGAGACAATCTGGTACGGAGGTGTCGGAGGACGAGAGTACCAAAGGCCCGGAGATGACACCTAGATTAGCTGATGATTTATAAGTGAATTACCTCTGTCTGGGACTCACCGGTGGTGAACTGAGAATGGCGATATCGGGGAATCCGGTAACAGTCGTGAATTCCATGTCTTTGATTTATTATTGCGGGATATGGAGGGCGGGGGGCTGGCGCGAGCGCTGCCACCTGTCGGAGCTGGATCACCACCCCATTGCCCTTAAGGCAACCTGTGGTGGCTACTGCAGGATAGTATTGTGTGAATTGTTAGGACAGTTTGGATGAGGACTGATAATGCGTTATTGGGACCTGTTCTGGGGGGGAGGGTATTGGAAGTTTGGGGGGGTGTTTTGTGTTTAAGGGGGGGCACAGCTGGTGTGGGCAAACAAATTATGCAGGAGGGGAAAGATTGGGAGTGCAGCAATGGGAACATTACCTGATTTGAAGTGTATCACGTGGAACGTGCGCGGATTACATACCATGTCGAGGCGCCACAAGGTGCATGCATATCTGATAAGAAGAGGTGTCCAGATAGCGTTGCTGCAAGAGACCCATCTCACTAAACAAGAATGTACTGCGCTGCAGCAAAGGTGGAGAGGTCAGGTGTTTGGTACTGCTTACTCTGCGTTTGACTGGGGAGTGTTGGTGTGGGTGAGGGCGGGGACCCCGTTCCAAGCTGCACACACTGTGATAGACCCTGAGGGTAGATATGTGGCGGTGGCGGGAAGATTGTATGACGCAGAGGTGGTGTTATGTAGCGTATATGCTCCAGACACAGACCAGCCCCGATTTTTGGATGTCATCTCCGGAAAACTGTCTCATCTCTTATCGGGCCGAGTGATTATGGGGGGAGACTTTAATTCGCTTACAGATGTGGCCCTGGACAGGTCGCATCCTCCGTTGGCAGAATCCCAGGTCCGCAAGATTGCGAGGAAGAGGGCAGAATGGCAGAGCGGATGGGGGTTGATTGACATGTGGAGAGTGCACCATCCTGAAGATAGGGATTACTCCTTTTCGGCTATCCATGAACTACATGACACTATTCTGTGCACCCCGGCGCTGGCGCCCTTAGCGGTACACTCGGAATACCTAGCTAGGACCATTTCAGACCATAACCCCCAGGTAGTTTCCTTTAAATGGCAGCGCATGAGAACAGAGGCTGCCACCTGGCGTTTATGCCCGGATACCCTGGAGGATCTAGTCTTTAGGACTACAATCAAAGAGGGTATCGAGTGTAGGAGAGTAGGGTCTGCAATCCTATGGTCACCCCCGATTTTTGCTTTTTGCTTCACTGGTTTACGACTTTTCCTGGCTGTGGGCAAGCTAATCAGACCCACAGCCTAGCTGTTCTCTCTCTAAATTGACAAGCATGTACCTTAGGTGCATTTACCAATTGGTACTGGGCCACATTATCAGTCACTGTACAGAGTACCATAGGTACCCAGGGCATAGGTGTACCCAGGGCCTACCAGGGGCTGAAGCATGTATTATGCCACCCCTGGCTGGCCATCTAAACAGACACAACTGGCTGCACGACAGCTGGGGCAAGGTGGTGTAATCACCCTTTGCTTTAGATATAGTATCCCTATATCTAACCCTAAAATGGACACATATATCCCTATCAGTCACTCCTATGGCAGGCCTTATCAATCCTGAAGGCAGAGTGCTTGGAATTATGTGAGATGGTGCTCTGGCATGAGCTGAGCCCGTTTGCAGCTTGCGGAACCAAGTCCTAATAGCTGTTCCATGATAATGCTATACCATATACTCTCAAGTGCATTATGAACCTCGCGGTCAAATGCTAACTTTGGCATAGCATTATCAAAACATGTCGAGTAAGGTGTCATACGAATTGGAATACTAACCCCTCGCCAATTCTGGCGACGGGGTTAGCATTCCACCCTTCTAGAGGGACACGACATGTATGTAACTGTGAACCCCGGTTAAAGTTAACTCGAGCCTCAGCATCACAAAATGGATGCTGCCACCACAGACACAAGTCTGACCTCCTGCTGCTGGGAGTCCTTCCAGCTAGGGCGGCTTGGACAAAGGGTTTCCTGCCTTGGGAGGTGCTAGCACCACCCCAGACAGGATTTTGTTTATTAGGTAGGACAGGACTCAAAGGAATGAGACATGCCTGGTGCACACAAGGTGTCCCTGTGCATACACCGGTCTGAACCAGTTCCTGGGGCACTCCAGCCCCAGAGCTGGCAACAGACCGGACAAAGGAAAGGGGGTGTAACCACCCCCCTTCCTGGTCCCACCCAGAGGAGGGACCTAGTCGTAGTGCAGCCCCCTTTAGCCGAATAAAGGTAGGAGCTGGTCCCATTCCAAATCAGATTAATCTTGACAACTTCCACGAAGAACTCTTGACCTTCGACCTCCTGAACATCAGAAGACTGAAGAATCTCCCCTATGGTCAGGGAGTGACCATCCTGCTTTGCGGGCACCATCAAGCTCCTGTGCGGTTTGCTGCAGAGTCCTTCCATCCCGGAATCCGACGACCCAGCTCGACAAGACCCGGACCTCCAGACCTCTCTGACCTCTACCCACATCCACAGCACAGCTGAGACCCGTGGGTGCGACGAGCAATGTGGAGACGGCCATCTTGAGAAACCTGCACAGTGCTTCCAGCACGACCGCCGAGGGATCCTCGAGTGAGTGCTTTGGGGCCTGTGAAGCCCCACACTGACGCAGCTCCTGCACCAAAGACCAGCCCCCCAGCATCCACAAGATCTGCGTGGGGCCCTTTTGCCTGGTTGCTGCCTGTCCTGTTGTCTGGTCACTTGCCGGCTGGCTTATGACCTCTGAGACGACGATCCGAAGAATCCAACACTGCTGGTCTGGTACCCCAGACTGGCCCTTGCTTCCTTGTAAAAGAGGAGCACCCCGGACCTTCCTGGTCTGCACCAGACGCCATCTTTGTTCCACCACGTGGCTTGCATTAGCCAAGGCCTGTTGTCCAGATCGACGATCCGACACCGCCGAGCGATCCTCCAGCCTCTGGATTTCCTTACAGTATTTTCTTTCCTCGCATTCCATTGTTTTGAGTATATGGTTTGTCGTGCCCCTAAGGCGCACTTGTAAATATTGTGCGAACTCGTATTTCCTGTTGAGTATTGTCATGTGCTTAGCCCTCTGACCTCATAAAGAGTTCAGAGGTGTATGTTAGTTAATAAATATCTGTTTCTTTTCATAACAACCTGTGTGGTGTCCTTTCACTTGTATTCAAGGGGTTATATGTGGTAAAACAGCTGGCTTGACATGCCATTCAGAGTTTAGCCTAAAGACTGCTTTTGTCCATGCTACTAGGATAGCTGGTCTATACGGTTGACTTACACCCAATCACCATAAGGGTTGTTTGGACTGATACAAGGTGATCACTAGAACTAGTGAACATCATATATCAGGCCAACTTCTCACATCGAGGACTACTTTGCTACCAACAAGAACTCGACATCTACTAGGGGAATGGAGTGGAATGCGTTTAAAGTGGTGGTGAGAGGGCTCTGCATCAGTAAGCATGCGGGTGAAAGGGCAGTTGTTGTAAAGGAGGTCGCAAAAGCGGAGGAGGCGCTACGGGAGGTGGAAAAACAAAGGCCAGAACGGAGGGAATTGCAGGACCGGCTATTGGTGGCTAGGGAGCTCGTGGCCACTGAGACAGAAAGGCTGGGCAGTTACGACTATAAGCAATATAGGGTAAAGGTACAGCTGAGGGGGATAAGGTAGGCATGCTCCTGGCAAGAATGGCGAATCCGAGGCAGGGGGGTTGCCTGGTCCTGAGTGTTCGTGAGGAATCTGGGAGGGTGGCCTGCTCGCAATCTGAGGTCGTCTCGCGCTTCTTGCGGTACTATACGACGCTGTATCAAAACCACCTGGAAGCGACTACAATGGAGATTGAGGGTTATTTATCGGGGATACAGTTACCGCAACCAGAGGAAGAGGACGCAAAAAGCTTGGGTCAAGCTGTCACTGTTGCTGAAATTAGGGGAGCAATTAAGAGCATGGCCAGGAACAAGACTCCGGGGGTAGATGGACTTCCTATAGAGTTTTATCTGACGTACATTGACCCATTGGCACCCCAGCTGCAGGCGGTATATAACGAGGCGCTGGGAAACATGCCCGAATCATTGAGGGTGGCGCTGGTAGTCCCCCTGTTGAAACCTGGGAGGGAGGGAGATAACGTGACCTCTTATAGGCCACTGTCTATGTTGACGGTGGACTACAAGATACTGAGTCGTATACTGGCAACAAGACTAATGTCCCATATGACTACCTTGGTCCACGGGGACCAAGCAGGGTTCATACCAACTAAGAACACCTCGACCAATATCCGCCGTCTTATTAGAATATTGGATAGTGATCTGGTGGAAGAGGCAACATCAGCAGTGCTGTCGGTGGATATAGAAAAGGCGTTTGACAGCCTCGAGTGGGAATATCTTGATAAGGTATTGGAAAGATTTGGCTTAGGCGCGCGTTTTAGGCGCTGGACAAAGGTCTTGTACTCCTTCGCTACGGCTCGGGTGCGATTGGGCTCGGTTATATCATCAGAATACCCGGTGCAGAGAGGCACGAGACAGGGGTGCTCGCTCTCGTCCCTGCTGTTTGCGCTCGCAATAGAACCGCTAGCGGTCTACGCCAGATCGGGAGTGGCATATGAGGGCCTGGTCTGTGGTGGACTCCCGCACTATATCTCGTTGTATGCGGATGATTTGCTGCTGTTCTTAGCGGACGCGACATTGGCACTAGAAGGGGCGATAACCATGCTGTCGGACTTTGGGAGGCTGTCTGGCCTCCGTTTGAACTGGACTAAAACGTGTGTCTTTCCTCTGAGGATGGATGCACCCCAACCGCGCCTACCTGCTGATTTACTGTGGGAACGATCGTGCTTTACCTACTTGGGAGCCCGGATTTATGATAGGGCGGAGGATATACTGGAGGGGAATATTGGACGCTGCATAAGGGCACTGAGGGGCAGTGTGGCGTTCTGGGCAACCTTGCCTCTCTCGGTGTTGGGGAGAGTTGCACTGCTCAAAATTATAGCTTTGCCACGCCTCCTCTACTTTTTTCTTACTCTTCCGCTCTGGGTGCCTCCTCTGTACTTTCGGGAACTGCGGACGCTCACTATTGACTTTTTGCTGGGGACGGGAAGGAGGCGGGTAGCATTGGACACGCTGTTGCGGCCCAAAGTGGAGGGGGGAATGGCGGTTCCGAATTTCGAACTTTACTACTTGGCTGCGCAATTGCAGGTCCTTACACAGCATGTAGCCAGAGAATTCAGGGGTCCGGAAGAGGCTCAGTGATCTGGAATACAGAGGCATGTCCTATCCTACATTATCATGCAACAACACCTAGTGGTCCGGAATCTGACTTGGGAGGAGAAGGCACTGAGGCTGTGCTGGAATAAGAGCCGGAAGAAGGTGAAAGTGGAACATCCCTATGCACCCGAAATCCCCCTGGGCATGCTTATGGCACTGCCGCATGGAGGGGATTGGTCCCGGCTACTGGACTGGGAAGAACTGGGGTTACAAGTGGTGGGTGACTTGTACGCTGAAGGCGAGTTGCTACCCTTCCAGGTGTTGCAAGACCAAGTTGGCATTCCGGACGGAGATTTCCTATTACATATGGCGGTAACCACTGCTATGCGGAAACACTGGAAAACAGGGCAGTTGGAACCACTGTAGTACTGAGAATTCTGGACCCGTGTTATAAATATCGTCGCATCATGACGATTTTGGTATCAGCGGACCGGTAATGATTTGAGTATTATGCACAAGCATTTTCGTCACGATCGAGTGACGGAATCACCCTGAAATCAGCATTTCCGTTCCGGACCCTCGGGTTCCCTTTTGTGAACGGCATCCATTTTGTGATTGCCCTCACATAGCCAAATGACTGAAAGCCAAAACCGAGTCCGAAGGACAAGAACACCTTTGCTGACTCTTCTGTGACCTGGGCAAGCTGACTCCACTGCCCGAAGCCAAACCTGTTCGGCCAGGTCCTTTCCCAGTGGCCGAACGAGATTAGCATCAGGCCACAACATATCATAAACCTTTCATCGCACACAAACCATGCCTAATCTTACACACACTTGTCCCTGTTTCTTGCTTTATGACTTGCTTTACGAGGAGGAGGTGCCCGATTTTATTGGGGGTCCGTCGATATCTGATGAAAATGCTGGGCCTTGCCGGGTAATCAATTACGGGCTGGATGAACTTAAATGTGGACCTGTCATCATGACTCTGCTTTTTCTTTGTAGTAAAAATATGTGAATGGTCAACTGTAAAATAAGGAATGTTTGCCTAAAGCATTTTATTTTGTATATAAGGAGAAGTCTGGTTTTGTAAAGGAGCAGTCTCCTGAGAACATACATGCTATTGTACTTCTAGGATACCTGTTACTGGCTGCAGCCAATAAATCCGATCTTTGACTTCACCTAGAAGACTCTGTGTTTCTGTAGTCTGAAACAGGAAGGACTCTGAGTTTTCAGGTGTGTTCCCTGGCACCGCCGGGTTCTTAAAAACCCGGTACTCCAGTTGGCGCCCAACGTGGGGCGGTATTAGCGGTACCGGTCCAAGCCAGAGGTTCGTGAGGAGCTTAGTGTGAAAATTCTGGAGGAAGGCCGCCACTTCATAGACCCCTGTATGTCGACGTGGTCCGAAAGTCTTTGCTGCGAGGTTCCCCGCGTCCCGACGGCTACGAAGGACTGCTGCCCTGACTATCGCCCTGTTTTGGACCCTCGATGTTTGGTAGAGCGAAACGATAGACGAGTCTTCTGGTGACGTCATCGATACCTCAGTTAAGTATAAGTGGAGCATCTCCCAGTCCTTAGTTTGATTCTCAGTTTTTGGTATCCTTCGGGATTACTTTGTTTGGAACTTGCAAGTGCCAAAACCGAAGGACTCGTGTATTCACGAGACTATCGTATTCGATAAGCCTTCGAAGTTTGAAGCTAGACTAGAGAGCGAAGATGCCTGGTCTTAGCAGACTTGGAAATTTGTTTTGTCTTGGTTGTAATAAGGATTCCCGGTTGGAGGACTCGTGTCCGGTTCCTCCGATTGGAACTCCAACATATGAGCTCTATGTGAAACACGGCGTAGGCCCCATCACATATAATGAAGTGTGGATCCGATACACCAGAAAGGATGGTGTATTAAAATGGCCCCAATATGGTAGTTTTGACACAGAGATTCTAGATAATCTAGAGGTAAAACTTTTTAAGAAGAAAGCCCGGCCGGCAATGTTTGACTCTTTCAGCCTATGGCGAAAGGAAGCCAAACAGAAAGAAATTAAATTAGCCAAGAGAAATAAGAGAGAAAGGGGTATCTCGATAATACAAGCCGCTACGCAGTTTAGAGATAACGAAGAAGAACAGGCAAACGAGCAGTTGCACAGGCAACGTAAAATGGCGATCAATAAATGTTATCCAGTCTTGCCACCCCTCCACCCAGACTCACGAGAATCTGAGAGGGATCCTTTGATGTCACACATATTAAATTCGCCACCCCCCTATGCACGGAACGCTACAGCACCTCCACAACCTTTTGTTATCCAACACCCAGCCGTACAGCCCCTAGTTCTGCCACAGCCACCAGCTCCCCTTGCGGTGGCTCCTAATCTTCTGGTGCAGCCTCCTCAAGGGCCACCGAGCTCACCTGCTCCACCTGTGCTCTCTGTGACTTTGCCTATTGTTCCGACTACTTCTCCTAATACTCCCTCTGCTACTGCCTCCGCCTCTGCCTTACCTCACCCTGTCTTTCCTCCTGTCCTTCGTTCAGTTTCTCCTTCTGTTCGACAGAGAATGGCCAACACTGTTACTGGTCTTTTCTCACCTTTCTTTGGGTCGCCTAATACGACCCCTAACGCAGAACGAAGACAGTTGCGGAGTCAACTGCCTGACTATCAAGAGAGAGAATTACTGAATTGTTTAGCGCATAAATGGGTTGCCGATCCTATAAGATATGATGTACAGTCTATCGTGGAAGCCTTCCGTCAATGGGAAGCATCGAAGCAGAGATATGTTTTTGAACAAATGTGTGTTTTTCTCTGTGAGAGGATTTGAAGGAAAATGATCTGGAATACGATCTGCCTAAGTTGTGCCGTGTGCGGTTCGAGTTTTCAGAAGGCATGATCGAAGGTCCCGATGTTGAGAGGGCGGTTGCGACATTGTTATAGTATCGGAGTGAGGAGGGTCCTTCTCGGTCACTACTTAGGCGTGACGGTAGGAAAAAGGCGCAACAGTATCCCATGAGAGAGGTTCTGCCGGTATGGAAGGAAGAAGTGGCCGCTGGTCCGGGTAATAATCCACCAGGTGTACCGGCTCACTTTCAGCGTGTTTGGGTACACGTTCCATGGAAACGAACAGAGGTTTTGGCTCTCAAACAGACGTTACCTGACCCCCGTAAAAATCCTGCAGGGTATTATAAGGAATTATCACAGACTGTAAGCTCGTGCATTATGAACTTAGCCGATATAGACATGTTGTTCGGGAACGTGGTTCCACAGCCTTTATTGCGAAAGATTCGCCACACCGATCACGATCAAGAGTTAGGTGATACATGGGTTAATATTGCTGCTGTAGATAACAGACAGGTTGGTGGTGCTAAACCCGAGCCTTTAATTGCGGAACTCCCTGGTAGGATCATTACTTATATGAAGACTCTAATGCCTGAATTACGCGTCAAGTGGGACAAATTGTCTGCATGTAAGCAGAAGAAAGACTAAGCGGTGTCTGACTTTTTCACGTGGTTTGAAGAGACTTTTGTAGATCATAGCGGTCAGGATATGGCTACTGAAGGTGGCCAGAGATTGTTCGTCGACAAATTTGTGCATAATTTACTTCCCGAGTTGTGTGCTAAGTTGAAGGATTCTGAGAGTGCTTGGGCTGTTTCAACGTCAGCACAGATTTTAGCTACAGCCCAGTACTATGAAAATAGACGCAAAGATGAGTTAGAGAAAGCGGATAAAAAGACTAAGGAATTGAAAACTAAAGTTCTTCTGTAACAAGCTTATCCATCCCGTACTAATAGTCAGCGTGATTATCAGCAGCCTCAGCAGTATTCGGGAAACTCGCAAAGAAACGAGTTTTCTCAACAACGTTTTCCGTATGGTCCTAATCAGTGTGCGTATTGCAAAGAAGAGGGTCAATTTAAGAGTAGTTGTCCGGTTTTGTTGCAGCGCACAAATGGACTTGGTGCGAGAGGCCGTGGTGCTCAACAAACGCCTAGAGGTAGGGGACGCGGTGCGGCCCCGCAAAACGCACGATCTTTCCCGCCTCAGAATTCAATGAATAGTTTCGTTCAGCAGAATAACGCATCTGGTAGGACGACTCAGTACTATGCTGACGACTACTATGCAGAAAATGAGAATATGGAAGGTAATGATTGCTAGGACAGCCATGGACAAAGAGAGGGAGTTGTTTCAGTTCCAGTAGACCAGAATGGACCTTATGTCGAGGTTGTTACATCAGGTGTGTCAGAACCTTTTCTGTTGGATACTGGTGCTACAAAGAGTTCTATTATGCACTCAAAACTCCCTGGCGCACCTTTGTCTGGCGAAATGAATGTTTCAGTAGGTTTTTCTGGCGCCCCGGTTAGGAACCCGATCTCTAGTCCTATGTCTCTTTCTGTTGGACCTTGTGAATTGGAAGCACCCCTTATTCTTACAACAGGTTGTGGTGAAAATGTGTTGGGATTGGATCTGTTGAAAAGACTATATGCGACTTTGTAGTGCTCCCCTTCAGGAGTACAGCTTACACTAGGTAAGAGAGTGGTTTCTCCAATTAATCTATCGAAGGATAACTTCCCGACAGAATTGTCTTCTCTTCCGGATATTCTTTGGGCTACTGGTCCTAATGATGTGGGTCTTTTGCAAATACCGCCATATGTTGTGACATTGAAAGCCAATGTTAGAATGCCGCGCATTCCCCAGTACAAAATATCTAGCGAAGGTGAAAAGGCATTGCTAGCGATCATCTATGACCTGATCGATAAAGATGTAATTGAAGAGACAAAAGGCAACGTTTCTAATAGTCCTGTTCTGCCTGTGTTGAAGCGCACTGATACTTCCCAGCCACCTGTTTATAGGTTTGCGATTGATCTTAGAGAGGTGAATAAGATCGTTGTGCCACAGTTTCCAGTTGTCCCTGATATCACTGCCCTATTGACAATGATTCCAGCTTCAGCGGCCTTGTTCTCAGTGATTGACTTGAAGAATGCTTTCTTCAGCATCCCAATTGCCGAGGAGAGCAGGGATATTTTTGGCTTCAGTTTAGGAGGCCGAAGCTTCCGCTTCAAACGCGCTCCTCAAGGCTACTGCGAAAGTCCATCAATATATAGCCAGGCTTTGAAAACACAGCTTGATACGATTGTTCTACGTGATGGCGCTACCCTTATTCAGTACGTCGATGATTTGTTAGTTGCCGCAGATACTGAGGAGATTTGTAAAGAAGCCACCTTGTCATTGTTGCGTCGTTTGTCTGATTTGCATCACAAAGTGTCTCTCTCAAAGTTGCAATATTGTCGACAAGAAGTGACCTACCTAGGTCACCTCTTATCGAAGGAGGGAAGGAAACTGACCCCTGAAAGAATTCAGGCAATTGCAAGATTGAGTGTGCCAAGGACACAGAGAGAAGTGCGTGCTTTCTTGGGCATCACATCATATTGTAGGCAATGGATACCGAATTTCTCATTGTTGGCCAAACCTTTGGCGGCATTAACCTGTAAGGATACACCGAATCCCATCCCATGGTCTGAAGATTGTCAGAAAAGTTTTTCGGAATTGTGTGATGCATTGTGTTCGGCTCCTGTGTTGGGTACCCCCGACTACAGTAAGCCCTTTACACTATATGCTCATGAGAAAGAAGGATGTGCGTTGTCAGTGTTGACACAGTCTTTTGGGGACAAGCAACGTCCATGCGCGTACTTCTCGTCGACTTTGGATCCAGTAGCTAGGGCGTTGCCACGGCAGCAGTAGCTGTTTCTATCCGACAGTCTGCTGGGCTAGTGATGAATAACATGTTGATCGTAATGGTTCCACATGCGGTAGACATTTTGTTAAATAGAACCAAGACACAGCACTTAACCAGTGCTCGATTGTCAGGTTATGAGTTAACCTTGTTAGCGAGCCATGTCCACATTAAAAGATGCAACGCATTAAACCCAGCTACGTTGTTGCCGATTCCAGTTGAGACAGAGAATGCTGAAAAGCAGCACAACTGTTTCTTTAGGACAGAAGAAGAAACGGAAGGGAGAGTAGATCTTTGGGACACTCCTCTTACTGAATGTGAGGGTACTTTGTGGGTTGATGGTTCGTGTTTCAAACTTCCGAATGGTGACACGACTGCAGCATATGCTGTTACGACTTTGCATACGATTGTCGAAGCTGCACGCATCCCACATAACTCAGCGCAAGCAGCAGAGTTGATTGCACTTACGAGAGCGTGTGTTTTATCGAAAGGAATGAAAGTGAACATATATACTGACAGCATGTATGCCTTTGGTGTGGCTCATAGTTTTGGGCGTCTGTGGCGTGAACGTGGGTTCCTGACTTCGCATGGAGCAAAGATACAGCATGGTCAGTTGGTGAACGAACTCCTCGAGGCACTTACTTTGCCACTACAAGTAGCAATTGTGAAATGCAGTGCCCATAAAAAGGTGACTGATGATGTTGGTCGGGGAAATGCATTTGCTGACGAGGTCGCAAAAGAAACAGCAAAAGATGTGATGAGCCGAATGTATGTTGCGGGCCCTGCAAGATGGATTGGTGACGTTGGAATGTGTGAAGATACGATTGAGAGTGTGAAGTCCATCCAAGCTGAAGCTACAGAGAAAGAGTTGAGTGTGTGGAGAGAGAGTACGGGGAAAGTGGATGCGAATGGTTGTTGGATTGAATTGTTAAAGCATCAGCGTTGGTTGTTACCCGATGCGTATGTGCTTGCAGTGGTTACAATGGCGCATGGAATGGCTCACATCAGTGTGAAAGGGATTTGCAAGTTGTTGGCTCCAGTATGGCAGAACAACTGAATTCCTAAGTGTGCAGAGAATGTAGTCAAGAACTGTATGGTGTGTCTGAAATACAATCCTGGTAGGGGAACCCCAACTCCAGCTGGTCATTTCGCTCCTCCTAAGTATCTGTTCGAGGTTTTCCAGCTAGATTTCATCCACATGGAAAGGTGCAACAATTTGAAATACGTACTCGTTGTTGTTTGCGCTTTTTCAAGATGGATAGAAGCATATCCCCTGAAAGACAATACTGCCTTATCGACAGCTATAGCCCTTGTCAAAGAATTCTTCCCTAGGTTTGGAATGCCGAGAGTGGTCTGGAGTGATAACGGGAGTGAATTTGTGGGTCGAGTGATGAAGAAAGTATGTGAAGGGCTAGGCATACAGCAAAAGTTCCGCGCTGCAAATCACCCCCAATCAGCTGGACTGGTAGAGTGCTATAATGGCACCCTGAAGCTTAAATTGGCCAAAATCCAAGCGAGCACTGGTCTTAAATGGCCTGACGCTCTGCCCTTGGCACTCCTATCAACAAGAATGACTGTACACTCGAGAGTGGGACTTAGTCCCTACGAAATAGTGTTCGGCCGTCCGGCCAACATATGGGGAGTGCCAAGGCCAACAAAATTTAGCGAGATAGAACACCCTGTACTGCTTGATTACCTGTACGAATTGATGGCTAAATTGCGTGTTTTACACCAACAGGTTCACGACGCTTTACCCCAAGCTACTGAAGCTCCAGGACATCCTATCGATCCTGGATCTTACGTGTTAATAAAGAATTTTCAGCGGACAAAGAACGATGAGCCCCGCTGGACCAGCCCCCATCTAGTGCTTCTATCAACAAGATCAGCTGCCCGAGTGGAAGGAAAGAAACACTGGGTCCACGGGATCCATTGTAAGAGGGTCCCTTTACCTCTGCCGCACGATCGATGGGTCCAGGAGGGGATCGCTGATTCTGAGACTGTGCCTCGTTTCCTGCCCTTTAGAGATGCACGTGTAAAAGGAACAAACTCTGAAAGTGAAAGCGATAATATTTTGCAAGAAGCTGTGCCACCGTCAATTCGATTGAACACTACAAACCTGAACTCTTGTTTCAAACCCAGACAATACCCGGAAAAACCCGTTATAATTTGAGGCCGAGAACCATGACTATGGACAAATAAAAACCTTTTTCTTCTATTTTTGAAAGTGCAGCTCTCTCTCTCCTCTGAGAAACTTGCTTATTTTTGTTTTTCGAACCGCCATCCGGGTTCTGCTGCTAGGGTCGCGGTTGCCCAAGACTTTGGGGTGCAGCCGAAGACGTTAGGTCGACGGTTCTGGTTGGTCTAAGGGAGTTGCCCTGGACTGACAGAAGCATTCCTTAGCATAGAACACCCTACCGCCGCGGGCAGCAATTATAGAGGATGGAGTTTTTCAAGATGGAGAGACCTGCCAAATCGATGACCTTTAAAGTCAGAATGTGCACGTTAATGACAAGAACACGATTTTTGATATTATGTATTTTTATGTTACTTAGTATAATGACGTTTTTAACAGGATATGTTTTATTCACTTTTCAAGTGACATTTGCACCCACTACACAGCCCACACCTCCTTCTCCTGTTTCCTCGCATTCTTTTCACCCTCTGCCTGAACACGAGTCTGCTAGGAGATTGGAGTTTGTCAATAATTCATTTGTTCAGCTTTTGCACCAACACCAACTAGTAATGAACACGACTAATTGTTGGGTGTGTGGTCTTATGCCACGTACGAGAGATAAAGGTATCCCATATTTTGTCTTGCCATTCAGCTACTATGGTTCTTTGTTCCTATTTGCCATCGAACCATATCCCCCACGTTCCATGAGAAGTAACTTGAGCAACAAAGCATTAGTGGTGGGAATCACAAATATGAGCAGAGATATTGACTCGTATAGAACGATTCCCCGAGATGAGTTGCAGGCTTACAGTAGATGGAACGTAACAGAGTATGGAGTTACTTTGAGTGAAAACAAGCGAGCAAAGAGATCCTCCCCAATTTGGATTGTACCCCATCAAGGTCACCTATGTCTGCAGGGAAATGGCAAGAACTCCAGAGCTAGGTTAGGGAAGAGTGTCTGTACTGAAATGTATGTCTTTTCGTCTCAGGCTTCCCCTTCATTCCTAGCAGCTAAGGGTACCTACTTCATCTGCCATGATAGGGTGTATACATGGCTGCCCCCTGACTTCTCGGGCACATGTTTCATTTCGTTCCTGTTGCCTCCCACCTACACGGCCGCAGCAGATTACCATAGGACAAGGACAGTTAGAGGTGTCGTGAGTAAAGACGACACTGCAGGACAAGAATTTGGAGACTTCGTAAAAGGTTTTCTGCCATTTTGGGGCCTATGGTGAACAGCAGGAACATTCGCCAATTGACGAGGGTAGTTGAATCTACCATAGTTGAAACTGCCGGTGCCCTTAGTAACTTGACCGCTGAGCTCCAGTCGGACCGCCTTATGACTCTTCAGAACAGGGTCGCCTTAGACGTCATACTTGCAGACCGAGGTGGGGTATGTAAAGTGATCCAATCAAGTTGCTGCATCTTCATCCCAGATAACGCTCCGACAGTACACCAGGCCATCTCCAAACTGCATAAAATCTCTAAATCTATTCACGTGGATAACGGGGACTGGTCACTGATGGGGTGGTTCTGGGAACTGGTATCCGCCTGGGGATGGAAGATTCTTATGGTCAATGGGATGATCTTAGCCATTCTTTTCCTGTTCTGTCTGTGTGTACAATGTGCTCCTGCAATATGTGGCCTCTGTGCTACATCGTGTGTAAGGAAACCTGTATCAGGAAACAAACTAAGTAATAGGATGATGCTACAGCAACAGCTCAATGACTTTATGAATATATACCTGCAGGGCCTGACTGGGAACTGTAAGCAGCCCTGGCAAATTTTGCCAGACCAGCCCCCGTTCGACGGGCAGTGAGCGTGCGCCGAGCGAGCCTGACCGCCACTAGGGGGGTTTGGGGTGGTTTTCCCCCCAAGAAATTTTTGGAAAACGACAGACCAAAATGGTGAATTTTACAGCACATTTTTGATTCCATATTCAAATTGTATCAACTTTCAAAGCACAGAAAATAGTAGATGATGACCTTAAAGAACATCAGGTTACCCACCCAGTCATATATACGCATAGGCATTCTTTCAGAGAGCACCAAAAATAGACACAATTAGTGAATCAGGTTCCCTGCCCCTTCTACCCCAACCCCCAGGCGGATCTGCCAAGAGGTCTGAACACTCATGAAAAACAAATGAAGACGTCTGCATAATACATTAATTGACAAAACATATTGTATAGAAACGCTGGGAGGATGAACAAGCACTGACTGCTGGAATAGGTCTGGCTATGTTTTTATGTGGGGAGGAGAGAGAGGGGGGAATTTACGGTGAGAGAGAGGGAGACAGAAGAAGAGAAAGGGAGAAGTAGAGGGAGAAAAAGAAGAAGAGAATGAGAGAGAGGAAGTAGAGGAATGAAAAAGATGGGGAAAGGGATAGAAAGAGAGTGGCGAGAGAAAGAAAGTGGGAGGGAGAGAGAGAAAGGAGAAAATAGAGATAGAGAGGGAAGAGAGGCAGAGAGAGGGGGTGAGAAAGACAGGGATAGAAAAGAGAGCGAGGGATAGAGAGAGAGGCCAGGGAGAGAGAGAAAAGGATAGAGAGAAAGGGATAGGGAGTGAGATAGGAACCAAGAGAGATATGGGGAGAGAGAGGGGGAGAGGGGGGATAGAGAGAGTGGGAGAGTGAGAGAGCGAGAGAGGGATAGGTTGGTATAGAGAAAGTGAGAGGGATAAATAGGGAGCGCGTGAGGGAGCGAGCGAGAAATAGAGAGAGGGAGGGAGCAAGAAAGGGAGAGAGAGAAAGGGGAGAGAGAGGGGGCAACAGAAAGAAAGAGTGGGAGGGAGGGAGAGAGATAGAGAAGAGAATAGAGATAGAGAGGGGAGGGGAGGGGAGAGACAGGGAGAGGGAGAGAGGGGGGAGAGAAATGCAGGGATAGAAAAGAGAGGGAGGGATAGAGAGAAATGGATAGAGAGTGAGAGAGGAACTGAGAGAGATATGGGGATAGAGGGAGAGAGGGGGGATAGAGGGAGGGGTGAAAGAGAGAGAGGGATAGGTATAGAGAGATTGAGAGGGATAAAAAGAGCGCGTGAGGGAGAGAGAGAGAGATAGAGAGATAGAGGAATAGAGAGGGAGGGATAGAGAGAGAGTGGGAGGTAGCAAGAGAGGGAGAAAGGGAGAGAGAGGGGGCGAGAGAAAGAAAGAGTGGGAGGGAGGGAGAAGGCGGGTAAAAGAGATGGGGCGCGAAAGAGACAGAGAGAAAGGAAGAGGGATAGAGAAAGAGAGGCATACAAAGACAGAGGGGGAAACATGGTAGGAGAGAGAGAGAGAGAGAGAGAGAGAGAGAGAGAGAGAGAGATCACACTGTTCCCTTTTCTGTCATTTGTCTTTTCTTCTACCTTTTATCTCTACACCCCCAACTGGCTCCGCTTCAGCCAACTATGGGGCAACATGCATTCCAGACAGAGCACTACTACCCATTGGGACTACCCGTCCCAATATTGACAGCAGACAACACTTAAACCAAAAGGTTCATAGTCATACAGACGTTTTAAGGTTATGGACATGAGATAAATGCACATCCACCGAGTCTGAAAGTGAAATGGAACACATTACACAGTCTGTGCTTATCCCAACACCAGCCAAGGATCCAGCCTTCCTGGACCAAACTTGGACGCCACTGAGTCAGCATTTCAAAACTTGTTGTAATGTGCAGCAGATCAAAAGGAAGAGACAGCTTTTTTGACATTACGTATGTCAGCCTCACTTTCCTTTGCTCCTCAAAGTACAAACAAATGTGTGATCATATGATTACCTCCAAGATTTAAACACAACTGAATTTTTAGCCACAACTAATTTATCTCACAATTGCCACTTTCAATATTGCGCGGTTCCAGGTATCACGCGTCCTTGCCATTTTCACAGTGAGCACATCATCAGCCAGGATAGCATGACAAATTCAAAAACAAGACTTGATGGACAGAATGCAGAACAATGTCAGACATCCACCCCAGCACAGAGGTCTGGGCCTAAATCCACAGTTTGTTTGCTCCCCATGTCTTTCCAGTTTGAACACAGCCATAAATGTAATCAGTCTTGACCCTGCGCCCAATGGGAACAGTCCAGCCTGAACTGCCAGGCCAGGTCCTCCCTGGCCTGGAAACAAGCATCCTAGGACCGGTTTTGGGGTTTCACCCCTCATCAGCCAGGATAGCATGACTCCAGTAGCATGGAGAGCACGGGACCAACGTCTGGGCATACCCTTCACACTCGGGTGACAAATGCAAAAACAATTGTTGGACAGAATGCAGAACAATGTCATACATTCACCGAGTACAAAGATCTGGGCCTAAATCCATCATTTTTTTTGCTCCCCATGCCATTCCAGTTTGAACCCAGCCATATGCAAATCAGTCTCGACTCCAGTGGCATTTAGAGCAGCATTCAAAACAGTCTGCTTTGTCATGAATTCTGGTGATGGTACAGCACTTTGAGACATTATTCTGCAGTGCTCAGAAATTATAGGAGGTAATGAAAACTGTAGAATTGCTGGCACAGACATAGAGCACATACCAGATATATATAAGCACAGGATAACTCCCTTTAATTAAAGTTTTAATACATTCATGTGGTTAGCTAGTGACATAGTGAGTTTGATTTTTACTCCATAATCGACAGCCTGCAATGATCATGTCTGATCATTTTGCCATCATTTAAAAGGAATGCCCGCCGTTTTCAAAATCAGTGTAATCATACTGAAAGTTGTTATGGGCAAAATTGTGTATTATTGAAATTTCCTGAAATTCCATGAGACGATTGCAAAATGAGGCATTCACAGCAAAAATGAAGCTTGCCCGTATCTTGCACAACTTTTTTAAGTGAACATGCATCTAATGAAAAAAATGTTTCATGAGGAGACTGGCTTGAGTACAGACATGTTCTATCCAAATCAGTTCCCCATTGGTAACTAGCAAAACACCAGCGTCTATGGTTCGTTCCCTGTTGAATGGAGAGTTTCTCTGAATTTTAATGTAGGAATCTCCCTTGGAAAACAAAACAAGTATTGCCACAGCCAATAGGCAATGCATGGCATTCACCAGCAACTTAACAGACAAACATAAAAAGCCTATATTTAAGCATACATGCCAACATTACAAGCACGTGCATGCACAGAAATTCAGACACACACACATGGTGAGCCAAACAACACTGCAAGCATGCATGCACTTAAACCAAGTCATCATGGATTGCCTACTGTTAAATCTTATGACTATTCTAATTCACTCTTTTATTTTTTATTCAACATTTTCCAATATGCACAGAGTACGGTATTGCATATCAATATGAGGCTGCAATTGCATTTCTAATTGAAAGAAGCAAGCAACTCAGGTACATAGTCAGTCATGTAACACGTTTGCTTCTTTCAGTCTCGGGAGTCGGGGCGGAAAAACGGACCTGCGGAATGTGGCAGCGTTCTAGTGTTCCGCGTGACGGAACAGGAAGGGGAATTGCGTGAGCGGAAGGCGGCCATCTTGTGAGTTTGGCGCCGACCGTTAAACTTAAAGGGTGTGTTTCCCGGCGCTCCGTGGAAATAAAGATTTAAGTAAAATTTCCTACTGTGTTTGCTTCTATAATTTACCATCTTTACAATGGCGACGAGGATGGGATAACGCTCGAATCACAGCAGTGCCGACTCAGCGATGCAACACCCAGCCGAACCACGGAGCGTGGCAGAGGATCCCTGCGAGAGCAAGACGGCATGCGCTGAACTACTGGGTACTGCGGGACCACCACTGCAGGAGGTAGGCCCGCGCACGCACCTCCTCACCCAAGGCAACAAGAGGGCGGACGACCAAGCGGAAAGGAAGTGGTCTCAGGCAAGCTGGCGGAACAGCGCGAAGGCGAAGGGGGGCCGAGCACTATTCACCCTGAGAGAGAAGAGGAACCACAGGCGCTGCCTGAACCCGAGCACACCTCGCTTGAAACAGACAGTGACGGCGCCCTCGGTGAAAAGGACTCAGCGGTGCAACCCGCGCCAGGCAGCCCCCCGGGGAGAGCAATCCCCGTCCAGCCCGCCAGACGAAGAGCCAACGACATGGCGGTGCAGTCATCGTCTCTCACGCAACTGGTGCCTTTCCTGACGAATTCGGGTGAGCCGGAAAGGCTATGGGAGGACTGGAAGAGATACTTCCTCAACTACCTCGATGCATTGGAAGAAGAGGCGGGAGCGCCATACTCCAGCAAGAGAAGAAACAAAATCTTGTTGCACAATCTGGGCCCTGAAGGGATAAGGGTCTACGACGCCATTGTCAAGATAGAAAGAGATGCAGCGGATACCGACGTGTTTAGCCACGCCATTGCCGACCTGGACGTGCACTTCAGACCCGTTGTGTGTGTGGCGATTGATCGTTACAATTTTTTCCAGAGGAAACAGAAGAGCAATGAGACTGTGGACGAGTACGTAGTAGCCCTGCAGAAATTAGCGCTCACGTGCAAGTTTGGGGCGCTACAAGATGACCTGATCAGGGACCAAATCATCATGCGCACATCAAGCACCCATGTCCAAGAGAAACTATGGGTAAATGGAGATGCCCCTATCAAGGAAATCTGGGCAATGGTGAAGAAGGTCGAACTGTCCAAACGATGTGCCCAGGCAGCCAAGAAGGAAACAGGAGGGACGCAAACAGTATGCAAGATAATGACACAAGGAAAGAGTGAACGTTCCAAGCAGAGAGATCTGCAGAGAAAACAGGAAGGAAGACGTCCAAACCAACCAAATCCAGCAGACCAGAGAACGAACAAAGGAGGACGGCAAAGCTGCTACAGGTGCGGGAGTACAACGCACCTAGGGAACGATAAAGTGTGCCCGGCTTTTCGAGCGAAATGTTCGTATTGTGGAGTGTTCGGTCACTACGAAAAAGTATGCCGCCGAAAACCAAAGGGAACAACAGTCAAGTATGTGGACCAGGAGCAGCAGGACGACACTACGGGATCAGAAGAAACGGAGGATTTAGAAGAAATCCTATACATAGACGTCCAAGTGCTGGAAATGGATGGATCTGGAACTGACAAACCCAGACTGGACATGCACATAGGAGGAATACCGTTGGAAATGATAGCAGACAGCGGAGCTCCCATCTCCATCATACAAAGAAAGGTATGGGAAGAAAGATTTGTGTCTGAACACAGGGAGAATCTTCGCCCTATGGACCTGCGGCCTGTCACTTACACCGGACAGAAGATCCCTATGTTAGGGTTCTGCCCTCTATCGTTCGAATTCAGAGGACGCCAGGCCATATGCAAACTTTACATCGTGGAGAAAGGCCCCTCAGTTCTGAGTTGGAAAGACCAAGGTGCCTTAGGGATTCAACTTAACCCTGGAGGCATCGAGAAGATCCTACTGATGGATATGGACAAGAGAGATGATGCGGATTCCTGGAAACGAGCGTACCCCAAAGTCTTCAATGGCCAGATAGGAGAACTGGCTAGATACAAGCACCTCATTAAGTTGAAGGAGGGAGCAACTCCGGTGGTGCACAAAGTAAGGAACATCCCGTTCAGGAGCAGAGAAGCGGTACAACAGGAACTGGACAGACTCGAAAGAGAAGGGGTGATCAGAGCCATTGAAAGTGCAGAATGGCTTTCTCCCCTAGTGGTAGCCCAGAAGCCCAACGGAAAGGTCAGGCTATGCGTGGACCTTAGGGAACTAAACAAAAACATTATCATTGACAAGTTTCCCTTGCCGCGCATAAATGAGATGCTTGCAAAGACAAAAAACATCAAATGGTTCTCCACAGTGGACCTATCGTCAGCCTACCACCAGATAAGACTACACCCCTCATGCAGCCATCTTACGTCATTCATCACGCATTTGTATGTTATGAATTTGTGCGGAGCAGTTTTAATGCAACGAACAGAGAGTGGCGAGGTAGTGACAATCAGCTTTGCATCCAGGTCCCTAGCACCCAACGAGGAAAAATTTAGCGTGATCGAGAAGGAGATGTTGGCAGTAGTGTGGGCCATGGAGAGATTCCGCCAATACCTGTGGGGAGCGAAATTCTTAGTGAAGACAGACCACAAACCCGTGGTCCGAGTGCTAACTTCAAGTGGTCATGCTCACGCCACACCCAGGATCGCAAAGATGACTCTGCGACTGTTGGACTTTGTATACGATGTGGAACACATCCCGGGACCTCAAAACAAGGTGGCGGACTTCCTAAGCAGGGCGGCAGCCATGGAAGATGCAGACTGCCAGGAGAAACAAAATTGAGAAGGATATATGGTCGCCACCATTCAAGATGCTGAAAAGGTGATAAGCGCGCAAGAGTGGGAAGAGGCATATAAGGAAGATACCGACTTAGAAGCTATCAAAGGATACGTCATCCATGGGTGGCCAGAGAAAAGACACCTCAAAGAAGAACTTCGGAGGTACTGGGAAGTAAGGGACGAACTGTCGCTGGCTGAGAATCCCACTTTCCTGTTGCGAGGAGACAAAGTGGTACCGCCTCAAGGCATACTGGAACATCTGATGATACTATTACACGAAGGCCACCAGGGCATTACCAAAACCAAAGCTCTTGCAGGCAAGCATACTGGTGGCCGGCCATTGACGCACAAGTTGAACGGCATGTGAGACAATGTGAGTCATGCGCCAAGGCGGACAAGTCTCAGAGCATGATCAGACCCCCTCTAGGGAAATTCCCGATACCTGATGGACCCTGGGAAATGCTGTCCGTAGACATAATGGGACCCGTTCTAAATAAAGCAGGAGCACAGAAGTATGTGATAGCTCTCATAGACAAGTACTCCAAATGGCCGGAGCTAGAAGTGAGGGAGAATGTGGACACGGAGGCAGTAGTGAACTTCCTGCGAACCACCTTTATCAGAGAGGGAATCCCCAAAGTCATCATCAGGGATAATGGGCCGCAGTTCAACTCTGCTAAGTGGACTGCCTTCATGGAGAGAAATGGAATAGAAGTGAAACACCCGCCCATCTATCATCCCTCAGGTAACGGCCAAGTGGAGAGATTTAATCGTGTAATCATGGGTACCATCCAGGCAGCCATTAATAATGGGTTAGATTGGGAAAAGGAACTGGAAAGAATGATCTGGGCCTATCGGATCACCCCAGGAAGCACCGGATACAGCCCCTTTAAAGTCCTAAGGGGGAGAGAAGCCTTCACCAAAGACAACACAGCGTGGAGGAAGTTGGTAATACAGAGCAAGTGGTCTCCAGCGGTGGTGAAAAGGAATTTGGAAAGAGCACAGGAGGTGTACACGACACATTTCAATAGAAGTCACAACGTAAAGGAAACAGAACTGGAAAAGGGTGACTGGGTGAGGGTCAAGCTAGCTGTCCTCAAGAAGAAAGGAGAAAGCAAATTCTCACCACCCTTACAAGTGCTAGAGCCATACGCCCGATCAGCCCTACTCAGCGATGGGAAAGTATGGTCTCAGGATAGGACGGCCAAATGCAGCAAGATCATCAAATGGGAACGTGAAGTCGAAGATGGAGCGGAGAATGTCGTAGAGGACGGAGAAGAAGGAAGTTGCGGAAGGCGGTTTGAGAATGTAGAAGAAGGAATGCAGCAAGTGGAAGAAGGCGAAGACGAGGAAGGTGCGAGTGAAGGACAAAGGAGCTGGTGCAAGGAAGAAGAGAAAGAAGAAGTGACGAACGTGGAAGGTGGAAGAGCAGGAAAGCCCATGGGAATGAAGGAACAGGACAGTCAAGCAGGAGTAACGAAGGTGAGGACCAGAATCGGAAGGGAAGTGAAGATGCCTGAGAAATATAAAGACTTTAACATGGACTGGAAGTAAGAACTTATTTAATTGTGTTGATTGCATAAAGGGGGGAGATATGTGGCAGCGTTCTAGTGTTCCGCGTGACGGAACAGGAAGGGGAATTGCGTGAGCGGAAGGCGGCCATCTTGTGAGTTTGGCGCCGACCGTTAAACTGAAAGGTTGTGTTTCCCGGCGCTCCGTGGAAATAAAGATTTAAGTAAAATTTCCTACTGTGTTTGCTTCTATAATTTACCATCTTTACACGGAATGCTGTTGGTGGCACTGGCAGACACAGGGGGAGGTCGGGCTAGGTGGCGCTAGTTGAATAAAATGGTGGCCGCTTTAGTAGTGGTACCGTTTTTCAGGTCTCGGCTTAACGCGCGGAACGCGCGTCTCGCCGAGAACTATTGTTAGCGAGTGTGCTTCCCAGGAGACACTCCAGGCCGCGCGCATCGCCTTGGAGGGGTTTTCAAACGCGCACGCGCTCGCTGTAGGCAGCTGCTGTCGCGCATTCATTCACACGCATACGCTAACTTGGGGCCACGGGCACACACCGCTGCTGTCGCGCATTCACACGCATGTGCTAACTTGGGACCACAGGCACACACATCATACTTGGGACCCCCCTCCTGATGCTCGCACTCACCGGGATTCCTGTTGCGGGTGGAGGCCGTTACCTGGCTTCTTGCACCGGCGAGATTCTCTCTTCCAGGCGGGAGCCTCGCTCCCTTCAGCACTCCTCCGGTAGCTGCTCTGGTGTCGCGGGCGGGGCTCCTCTCCTCCGTAGGAAGTTCGGTGAGTTCCTGTTGTCCCTCGGTCCCGCCCCCGGCCTGCCTGACTTCCTACTGCGGGCCGGGCGGCGGCGGGGACAATCTTTTATTTTTCTAACCAAACTCACTTCCGTCTCAAGTAAAGCAAAGGGCATACATTTTTAGTATGCACAATTTGTCAATAATATTACAATATTTGAGTCTTATTAAGCTGCACACAACGTATGTTTTATTTGTTTTGGGCTCACTCTGAATTGTATCGTTTCTACATGCATGCAGATTTTGCAGTTACGGAAAGCGAAATACAGTGGGCTAAATCCGTTTTCTCCTGGTCACAGTCTGGGTGACATGCCGCTTTCAGCCCAGGTATCATGATCAGAGTTTCCAGTTCAGCCACAGTGGTTATCTCTAGAGTTGCACAGCAACATGTTAGTGCATAGTTATCTTTCAAACACAACATTACTACACACTGATCAATGACTTTGACTTTCAAAGTATGATTATGTGGTGCATCTACCAAGCACTTTGTAAGAAGTCTTTCTGGAACTATGAGAGCTAAATCGCAGAGTAGTGAGTGCAGAGTAGTGAGTGCAGAGTAGTGAGTGCAGAGTAGTGAGTGCAGAGTAGTGAGTGCAGAGTAGTGAGTGCTGAGTAGTGAGTAGTGAGTGCAGAGTAGTGAGTAGTGAGTGCAGAGTAGTGAGTGCTGAGTAGTGAGTGCAGAGTAGTGAGTGCAGAGTAGTGAGTGCAGAGTAGTGAGTGCATAGTAGTGAGTGTAGAGTAGTGAGTGCAGAGTAGTGAGTAGTGAGTGCAGAGTAGTGAGTGCAGAGTAGTGAGTGCAGAGTAGTGAGTGCAGAGTAGTGAGTGCAGAGTAGGGAGTGCAGAGTAGGGAGTGCAGAGTAGGGAGTGCAGAGTAGTGAGTGCAGAGTAGTGAGTGCAGAGTAGTTAGTGCAGAGTAGTGAGTGCAGAGTAGTGAGTGCAGAGTAGTGAGTGCAGAGTAGTGAGTAGTGAGTGCAGAGTAGTGAGTAGTGAGTAGTGAGTGCAGAGTAGTGAGAAGTGAGTGGTGAGTAGTGAGTGCAGAGTAGTGAGTGCAGAGTAGGGAGTGCAGAGTAGTGAGTAGTGAGTGCAGAGTAGTGAGTGCAGAGTAGTGAGTAGTGAGTGCAAAGTAGTGAGTGCAGAGTAGTGAGTGCAGAGTAGTGAGTAGTGAGTGCAGAGTAGTGAGTAGTGAGTGCAGAGTAGTGAGTGCAGAGTAGTGAGTGCAGAGTAGTGAGTAGTGAGTGCAGAGTAGTGAGTAGTGAGTGCAGAGTAGTGAGTGCAGAGTAGTGAGTGCAGAGTAATGAGTAGTGAGTGCAGAGAAGTGAGTAGTGAGTGAAGAGTAGTGAGTGCAGAGTAGTGAGTAGTGAGTGCAGAGTAGTGAGTGCAGAGTAGTGAGTGCAGAGTAGTGAGTGCAGAGTAGTGAATGCAGAGTAGTGAGTGCAGAGTAATGAGTAGTGAGTGCAGAGAAGTGAGTAGTGAGTGAAGAGTAGTGAGTGCAGAGTAGTGAGTAGTGAGTGCAGAGTAGTGAGTGCAGAGTAGAGAGTGAGTGCAGAGTAGTGAGCGCAGAGTAGTGAGTGCAGAGTAGTGAGTGCAGAGTAGTGAGTAGTGAGTGCAGAGTAGTGAGTGCAGAGTAGTGAGTGCAGAGTAGTGAGTAGTGAGTGCAGAGTAGTGAGTGCAGAGTAGTGAGTGCAGAGTAGTGAGTGGTGAGTGCAGAGTAGTAAGTGCAGAGTAGTGAGTGCAGAGTAGTGAGTGCAGAGTAGTGAGTGCAGAGTAGTGAGTGCAGAGTAGTGAGTGCAGAGTGGTGAGTGCAGAGTAGTGAGTAGTGAGTAGTGAGTGCAGAGTAGTGAGTGCAGAGTAGTGAGTAGTGAGTGCAGAGTAGTGAGTGCAGTGTAGTGAGTGCAGAGTAGTGAGTGCAGAGTAGTGAGTGCAGAGTAGTGAGTGCAGAGTAGTGAGTGCAGAGTAGTGAATGCAGAGTAGTGAGTGCAGAGTAATGAGTAGTGAGTGCAGAGAAGTGAGTAGTGAGTGAAGAGTAGTGAGTGCAGAGTAGTGAGTAGTGAGTGCAGAGTAGTGAGTGCAGAGTAGAGAGTGAGTGCAGAGTAGTGAGCGCAGAGTAGTGAGTGCAGAGTAGTGAGTGCAGAGTAGTGAGTAGTGAGTGCAGAGTAGTGAGTGCAGAGTAGTGAGTGCAGAGTAGTGAGTAGTGAGTGCAGAGTAGTGAGTGCAGAGTAGTGAGTGCAGAGTAGTGAGTGGTGAGTGCAGAGTAGTAAGTGCAGAGTAGTGAGTGCAGAGTAGTGAGTAGTGAGTGCAGAGTAGTGAGTGCAGAGTAGTGAGTGCAGAGTAGGGAGTGCAGAGTAGGGAGTGCAGAGTAGGGAGTGCAGAGTAGTGAGTAGTGAGTGCAGAGTAGTTAGTGCAGAGTAGTGAGTGCAGAGTAGTGAGTGCAGAGTAGTGAGTGCAGAGTAGTGAGTAGTGAGTGCAGAGTAGTGAGTAGTGAGTGCAGAGTAGTGAGAAGTGAGTGGTGAGTAGTGAGTGCAGAGTAGTGAGTGCAGAGTAGGGAGTGCAGAGTAGTGAGTAGTGAGTGCAGAGTAGTGAGTGCAGAGTAGTGAGTAGTGAGTGCAAAGTAGTGAGTAGTGAGTGCAGAGTAGTGAGTGCAGAGTAGTGAGTAGTGAGTGCAGAGTAGTGAGTAGTGAGTGCAGAGTAGTGAGTGCAGAGTAGTGAGTGCAGAGTAGTGAGTGCAGAGTAGTGAGTGCAGAGTGGTGAGTGCAGAGTAGTGAGTAGTGAGTAGTGAGTGCAGAGTAGTGAGTGCAGAGTAGTGAGTAGTGAGTGCAGAGTAGTGAGTGCAGTGTAGTGAGTGCAGAGTAGTGAGTGCAGAGTAGTGAGTGCAGAGTAGTGAGTGCAGAGTAGTGAGTGCAGAGTAGTGAATGCAGAGTAGTGAGTGCAGAGTAATGAGTAGTGAGTGCAGAGAAGTGAGTAGTGAGTGAAGAGTAGTGAGTGCAGAGTAGTGAGTAGTGAGTGCAGAGTAGTGAGTGCAGAGTAGAGAGTGAGTGCAGAGTAGTGAGCGCAGAGTAGTGAGTGCAGAGTAGTGAGTGCAGAGTAGTGAGTGCAGAGTAGTGAGTGCAGAGTAGTGAGTGCAGAGTAGTGAGTAGTGAGTGCAGAGTAGTGAGTGCAGAGTAGTGAGTGGTGAGTGCAGAGTAGTAAGTGCAGAGTAGTGAGTGCAGAGTAGTGAGTAGTGAGTGCAGAGTAGTGAGTGCAGAGTAGTGAGTGCAGAGTAGTGAGTGCAGAGTAGTGAGTGCAGAGTAGTGAGTGCAGAGTAGTGAGTGGTGAGTGCAGAGTAGTGAGTGCAGAGTAGTGAGTGGTGAGTGCAGAGTAGTGAGTGCAGAGTAGTGAGTGCAGAGTAGTGAGTGCAGAGTGGTGAGTGCAGAGTGGTGAGTGCAGAGTAGTGAGTGCAGAGTAGTGAGTGCAGAGTAGTGAGTGCAGAGTAGTGAGTGCAGAGTAGTGAGTGCAGAGTAGTGAGTAGTGAGTGCAGAGTAGTGAGTAGTGAGTGCAGAGTAGTGAGTGCAGAGTAGTGAGTGCAGAGTAGTGAGTGCAGAGTAGTGAGTGCCGAGTAGTGAGTGGAGAGTAGTGAGTGGTGAGTGCAGAGTAGTGAGTAGTGAGTGCAGAGTAGTGAGTAGTGAGTGCAGAGTAGTGAGTGCAGAGTAGTGAGTGCAGAGTGCAGAGTGCAGAGTAGTGAGTGCAGAGTGAGTGTGCAGTGTGCAGAATAGTGAGTGCAGAGGAGTGCAGAGTGAGTGTGCAGAGTGCAGAATAGTGAGTGCAGAGTAGTGAGTGCAGAGTAGTGAGTGCAGAGTAGTGAGTGCAGAGTAGTGAGTGCAGAGTAGTGAGTGGAGAGTAGTGAGTGGAGAGTAGTGAGTGCAGAGTAGTGAGTGCAGAGTAGTGAGTGCAGAGTAGTGAGTGCAGAGTAGTGAGTGGTGAGTGGAGAGTAGTGAGTGGTGAGTGCAGAGTAGTGAGTGCAGAGTAGTGAGTGCAGAGTAGTGAGCGCAGAGTAGTGAGTGCAGAGTAGTGAGTGCAGAGTAGTGAGTGCAGAGTAGTGAGTGCAGAGTGCAGAGTAGTGAGTGCAGAGTGCAGAGTAGTGAGTGCAGAGTGCAGAGTGCAGAGTAGTGAATGCAGAGTGAGTGTGCAGAATGCAGAGTAGTGAGTGCAGAGTAGTGAGTGCAGAGTAGTGAGTGCAGAGTAGTGAGCGCAGAGTAGTGAGTGCAGAGTAGTGAGTGCAGAGTAGTGAGTGCAGAGTAGTGAGTGCAGAGTAGTGAGTGCAGAGTGAGTGTGCAGAGCAGTGAGTGCATGTGCAGAGTGGTGTGTGCTGTTGAGTGCAGAGTGCTGTGTATTGGCAATGTAAATGACAATGCCATTTATTTGTGATTTAAAGAAAAAAAAAGAAATGTCATGAGCAATGCCAATAGCTCTACCTTTAATGATGCCGAGACCATTGCATTGCAAATGCTTGTTTACAGGCAGCTTGCGACTCGGTTGCGAGACGAGTGCGGACCTAATTTCAAAGAAGCAAGCAAGCAGCGCTGACTATGTACCTGATGACAAGAAAGTTATAACCTCTCGGGCCGGGAGTAGTGAGTGCAGAGTAGTGAGTGCAGAGTAGTGAGTGCAGAGTAGTGAGTAGTGAGTGCAGAGTAGTGAGTAGTGAGTGCAGAGTAGTGAGTAGTGAGTGCCGAGTAGTGAGTGGAGAGTAGTGAGTGGTGAGTGCAGAGTAGTGAGTGCAGAGTAGTGAGTGCAGAGTGCAGAGTAGTGAGTGCAGAGTGAGTGTGCAGAGTGCAGAGTGCAGAGTAGTGAGTGCAGAGTGAGTGTGCAGAGTGCAGAATAGTGAGTGCAGAGTAGTGAGTGCAGAGTAGTGAGTGCAGAGTAGTGAGTGCAGAGTGAGTGTGCAGAGTGCAGAATAGTGAGTGCAGAGTAGTGAGTGCAGAGTAGTGAGTGCAGAGTAGTGAGTGGAGAGTAGTGAGTGGAGAGTAGTGAGTGGAGAGTAGTGAGTGCAGAGTAGTGAGTGCAGAGTAGTGAGTGCAGAGTAGTGAGTGCAGAGTGAGTGTGCAGAGCAGTGAGTGCATGTGCAGAGTGGTGTGTGCTGTTGAGTGCAGAGTGCTGTGTATTGGCAATGTAAATGACAATGCCATTTATTTGTGATTTAAAGAAAAAAAAAGAAATGTCATGAGCAATGCCAATAGCTCTACCTTTAATGATGCCGAGACCATTGCATTGCAAATGCTTGTTTACAGGCAGCTTGCGACTCGGTTGCGAGACGAGTGCGGACCTAATTTCAAAGAAGCAAGCAAGCAGCGCTGACTATGTACCTGATGACAAGAAAGTTATAACCTCTCGGGCCGGGAGTAGTGAGTGCAGAGTAGTGAGTGCAGAGTAGTGAGTGCAGAGTAGTGAGTAGTGAGTGCAGAGTAGTGAGTGCAGAGTAGTGAGTGCAGAGTAGTGAGTGCCGAGTAGTGAGTGGAGAGTAGTGAGTGGTGAGTGCAGAGTAGTGAGTGCAGAGTAGTGAGTGCAGAGTGCAGAGTAGTGAGTGCAGAGTGAGTGTGCAGAGTGCAGAGTGCAGAGTAGTGAGTGCAGAGTGAGTGTGCAGAGTGCAGAATAGTGAGTGCAGAATAGTGAGTGCAGAGTAGTGAGTGCAGAGTAGTGAGTGCAGAGTAGTGAGTGCAGAGTGAGTGTGCAGAGTGCAGAATAGTGAGTGCAGAGTAGTGAGTGCAGAGTAGTGAGTGCAGAGTAGTGAGTGGAGAGTAGTGAGTGGAGAGTAGTGAGTGGAGAGTAGTGAGTGCAGAGTAGTGAGTGCAGAGTAGTGAGTGCAGAGTAGTGAGTGGTGAGTGGAGAGTAGTGAGTGGAGAGTAGTGAGTGGCGAGTGCAGAGTAGTGAGTGCAGAGTAGTGAGTGCAGAGTAGTGAGCGCAGAGTAGTGAGTGCAGAGTAGTGAGTGCAGAGTAGTGAGTGCAGAGTAGTGAGTGCAGAGTAGTGAGCGCAGAGTAGTGAGTGCAGAGTAGTGAGTGCAGAGTAGTGAGTGCAGAGTGCAGAGTAGTGAATGCAGAGTGAGTGTGCAGAATGCAGAGTAGTGAGTGCAGAGTAGTGAGTGCAGAGTAGTGAGTGCAGAGTAGTGAGCGCAGAGTAGTGAGTGCAGAGTAGTGAGTGCAGAGTAGTGAGTGCAGAGTGAGTGTGCAGAGCAGTGAGTGCATGTGCAGAGTGGTGTGTGCTGTTGAGTGCAGAGTGCTGTGTATTGGCAATGTAAATGACAATGCCATTTATTTGTGATTTAAAGAAAAAAAAAGAAATGTCATGAGCAATGCCAATAGCTCTACCTTTAATGATGCCGAGACCATTGCATTGCAAATGCTTGTTTACAGGCAGCTTGCGACTCGGTTGCGAGACGAGTGCGGACCTAATTTCAAAGAAGCAAGCAAGCAGCGCTGACTATGTACCTGATGACAAGAAAGTTATAACCTCTCGGGCCGGGAGTAGTGAGTGCAGAGTAGTGAGTGCAGAGTAGTGAGTGCAGAGTAGTGAGTAGTGAGTGCAGAGTAGTGAGTAGTGAGTGCAGAGTAGTGAGTGCAGAGTAGTGAGTGCAGAGTAGTGAGTGCCGAGTAGTGAGTGGAGAGTAGTGAGTGGTGAGTGCAGAGTAGTGAGTGCAGAGTAGTGAGTGCAGAGTGCAGAGTAGTGAGTGCAGAGTGAGTGTGCAGAGTGCAGAGTGCAGAGTAGTGAGTGCAGAGTGAGTGTGCAGAGTGCAGAATAGTGAGTGCAGAGTAGTGAGTGCAGAGTAGTGAGTGCAGAGTAGTGAGTGCAGAGTGAGTGTGCAGAGTGCAGAATAGTGAGTGCAGAGTAGTGAGTGCAGAGTAGTGAGTGCAGAGTAGTGAGTGGAGAGTAGTGAGTGGAGAGTAGTGAGTGGAGAGTAGTGAGTGGAGAGTAGTGAGTGCAGAGTAGTGAGTGCAGAGTAGTGAGTGCAGAGTGAGTGTGCAGAGCAGTGAGTGCATGTGCAGAGTGGTGTGTGCTGTTGAGTGCAGAGTGCTGTGTATTGGCAATGTAAATGACAATGCCATTTATTTGTGATTTAAAGAAAAAAAAAGAAATGTCATGAGCAATGCCAATAGCTCTACCTTTAATGATGCCGAGACCATTGCATTGCAAATGCTTGTTTACAGGCAGCTTGCGACTCGGTTGCGAGACGAGTGCGGACCTAATTTCAAAGAAGCAAGCAAGCAGCGCTGACTATGTACCTGATGACAAGAAAGTTATAACCTCTCGGGCCGGGAGTAGTGAGTGCAGAGTAGTGAGTGCAGAGTAGTGAGTGCAGAGTAGTGAGTAGTGAGTGCAGAGTAGTGAGTGCAGAGTAGTGAGTGCAGAGTAGTGAGTGCCGAGTAGTGAGTGGAGAGTAGTGAGTGGTGAGTGCAGAGTAGTGAGTGCAGAGTAGTGAGTGCAGAGTGCAGAGTAGTGAGTGCAGAGTGAGTGTGCAGAGTGCAGAGTGCAGAGTAGTGAGTGCAGAGTGAGTGTGCAGAGTGCAGAATAGTGAGTGCAGAATAGTGAGTGCAGAGTAGTGAGTGCAGAGTAGTGAGTGCAGAGTAGTGAGTGCAGAGTGAGTGTGCAGAGTGCAGAATAGTGAGTGCAGAGTAGTGAGTGCAGAGTAGTGAGTGCAGAGTAGTGAGTGGAGAGTAGTGAGTGGAGAGTAGTGAGTGGAGAGTAGTGAGTGCAGAGTAGTGAGTGCAGAGTAGTGAGTGCAGAGTAGTGAGTGGTGAGTGGAGAGTAGTGAGTGGAGAGTAGTGAGTGGCGAGTGCAGAGTAGTGAGTGCAGAGTAGTGAGTGCAGAGTAGTGAGTGCAGAGTAGTGAGTGCAGAGTAGTGAGTGCAGAGTAGTGAGTGCAGAGTAGTGAGTGCAGAGTAGTGAGCGCAGAGTAGTGAGTGCAGAGTAGTGAGTGCAGAGTAGTGAGTGCAGAGTGCAGAGTAGTGAATGCAGAGTGAGTGTGCAGAATGCAGAGTAGTGAGTGCAGAGTAGTGAGTGCAGAGTAGTGAGTGCAGAGTAGTGAATGCAGAATAGTGAGTGCAGAGTAGTGAGTGCAGAGTAGTGAGTGCAGAGTGAGTGTGCAGAATGCAGAGTAGTGAGTGCAGAGTAGTAAGTGCAGAGTAGTGAGTGCAGAGTAGTGAGTGCAGAGTAGTAAGTGCAGAGTAGTGAGTGCAGAGTAGTGAGTGCAGAGTAGTGAGTGCAGAGTGAGTGTGCAGAGCAGTGAGTGCATGTGCAGAGTGGTGTGTGCTGTTGAGTGCAGAGTGCTGTGTATTGGCAATGTAAATGACAATGCCATTTATTTGTGATTTAAAGAAAAAAAAAAGAAATGTCATGAGCAATGCCAATAGCTCTACCTTTAATGATGCCGAGACCATTGCATTGCAAATGCTTGTTTACAGGCAGCTTGCGACTCGGTTGCGAGACGAGTGCGAACCTAATTTCAAAGAAGCAAGCAAGCAGCGCTGACTATGTACCTGATGACAAGTAAGTTATAACCTCTCGGGCCGGGAGGTTTTTAACCAGGCCTGGTCAGGTTATAACTTAGGCAGCTAGCGAGTTGCGAGACGAGTGCGAACCTAATTGCACAGTTCTATTTCAAAGAAGCAAGCAAGCAGCGCTGACTATGTACCTGATGATAAGTTATAATCTCTCGGGCCGGGAGGTTTTTAACCAGGCCTCACATCAATCACTCCGGTTATTGGGCGAATGCACTGTTTCAAATGAACGGCAGCAGAAGGGTGCTGGGCTCGCGGGTTGTGTGATGTGTTTCTTGTCTACACATGAGCGCCCTCCCTGGGGGCAGCAGGGGTATGAGGCGCCCCAGCCCTCAGGGCGGAACACGCTGGACTGAAACTGAAAGCAGGGTCTGTGCCGTGAACTCACAGATGAATACAACAGAAGGCCTGAGCCACCGAGGCCTGTGCCCCCGAGGCCTGTGCCCTCGAACCCAGAGACCGGCCTGTGCCCAAGAACCCCCGAGGCCCTTGAGCCCCCGACACCTGTGCCCCCGAGGCCTGTGCCCCCGAGGCCTGCCTAGAGTGAGATGGGAGAAGAGAGGCTTGGTGGGAGTTGAACGAGAGCATCACATGCCATCCAGTGAGGTGCCAGCCAGGCTGGGGGCCGAAAGGATCTACTCAGTTCAGGAGGCTTCTCAAACTGAGCTGTTTGGCAGATGTTCGGTTAAGAAAATGACCCCTGGGCAGCAACTGATGAACGTTGTTTGTGAGAGTTCAAAGTCAATCTGCAGCTCTCTACAAATGACTCAAATAAACACAAATACATACATATGTAAACAAATAAGTTAATATATACATACACAAATATATACGTAGATAAATAATGCGGGCCATTACTGTAGGCTGGTACAGACTCTCCTGTAAACTGTAAAAATACTTTCAGATATTTGAAATATACACTTATAAACGTCACCTCACCCAGCGATTACCTAAAGCGACCTCAAAAAGTTTGGATTCCTTAATCCTTGCATAAATCGAACTATTTTTCTATATGTACTAAAGACGGAACCATACTATATAACTTGCATGTTTTTTCTGAGTAATCTCTCTTTTACGGCTGTCTCGGTTTCTGTCACGAGCCCCAGGTGTTCCAGGAGGCGCTAGCAATTGTACCTATTTCCAGGAAGTGGTGCATTCGCACAAGATGTCTTTGCCTTGTGTTGCTTTCGACAGGTCTCTTTGTTACAGTCTTTTTGCATAACATAGTTATTGTAACTAGTGACATACTTTCGCATTGCGTGTTCTGGCAGCAAAAATAACTCTTTGTTATATAAGGAACATGCAAGCTGGAAGCTCTCAAAGTCTGCACTGGAATAACAGACTCAGGGAGTATAAAATGGGATTTCGGGACTGTTAATGCTTCAAGCTTTTGTGAAACTTTTCTCAAGTCCCTTACTAGTTTTGTCAGTGTGCAGCATTGAAATCACAATGGGAAAAAATGGCCTTGACCACTGAAAGTCCTTTTTAGGTCGAGCGACCTATCTCAATGCGCATGTGCATTGAGCGGGAGCTCGATATATAGGGACTTAAACAGAGCTTACTGAGATCAGGCGATTCCCAGGCGATTTCTTGCAGTGCCCATGAAAGCTCGCTCAATGCGCATGCGCATTGCCATAAAAAGCGCGTGCACAGACATAAGCCCCCCTCCCACAGTCATCCCCCAGCGTGCGCTGTGCCAACAAGCCTTTGAAGTGAAGCTTAGCTTCACTTCAAAGGTATCCGCTACCCCCGCCCCCTGCTTCACACGTTTCTCGCATTTCTCCTCCCTCCCTCGCCTCCCTCGCCCTTCAGCGTGCCCTGTTCACCCTGCTCCCTTTCTTCCTTCGTTCTTTCCTTTCCTTCTTTTGGCCCGTCAGCCTCCATCCTTTCTTTCCCTCTTCCTTGTTTGTTGTTGCAGTTTTTATACTGCTTGTTTTTCATTTTTAATACTCTGGCCCTTGCTTGGCTTCACAGCACAAAGACCCCCCACCTTGTTGCTTTAAGGCAGACGCACCTGAAGGTCGCCTTTAACTATTATGGGAGGCTTGTTTTTTAAACAAATTTCTTGGGGGCTGTTTTTATAAAATTAACAAAGCATGTGAAACATCTTTTCACACAGATCTCACCTATTTTGACCTCTGAAGCTAACCAATTTTTCTCTCCATACTCCGTGTATTTACTGAAAATAATGGGCATTTGTTCGAAAAATCTAGAGCAGCCATTCTTATCTCAGATTTTATTACCACATAACTCCGTTTTGCCTGCAAATTATGATAATATCAACTGAAAAATGCATTTCATCCACATATTGAGAAAGTCCAGTAAATTCCCTAAGAAATAGCCAAATGATTTTTTTCCACTCATTGATTATTTATTATTATTCGTTTTTCACTTTGCTCGTTTTTTCACAAAGCCCGTGTGCAATCTTTGAACAGGTTTAAGACCCGCACGTTGATTAGTTTTGAGCCTCCACATGCTGGGCAGATACATTATTGTGTTCCTGACAGCATAGACTCACGCTCTCTGAAAAATATTTAAACCTGTTTTCATTAGAGAAAACAGTCTTTTATCGAGATACCGTCACTTTTCAACTATATCTTCAGTATGTAATGCTGCGTTATCATGCTCCGCCCCACAAGCTTCCCCCAGCGTGCGCTCTGGCTCAGCCGAGCCGCACTCCTCCCACACCTCTCACACACAAGTGAAGCTTCACTTCAAAGCTCCCACAGATGATGATAAACACCCGCAGGCACACATTCACATAGAAACAGTCACAAACACTCAAACACTTCAACAACAGATGTCCCTTCAACCATTTTCTAACAAAGACCGACAGAGACACACAGACCTTCCCAGAATAAATACACGTGAAAACGGACAGACACGCACCAGGACACACCACACAGACGCACACTGTAGGGTGTAACAATGTCCTACCACTCACGCCTCCAGGGTCACCAGGTCACGTGCATGTTACCCACCTGTGTGCCACTGCTGTTATGTCAATAATGCCCAGCTCTGCTGATACAAGGCTTCTAGACAATATACACAACCACCCCATCCACCACCACCACCACATCCACCACCACCACCACATCCACCATCACCACATCCACCGCATCCACCACCACCACATCCACCATCACCACCACATCCACCATCACATCCACCACCACATCCACCATCACCTCCACATCCACCATGACATCCACCACATCCACCACATCCACCACCACCGCATCCACCACCACCGCATCCACCACCACCACCACCACACCCACCACCACTACATCCACCACCACATCCACTACAACCAACACCCCATCCACCACTACCACCACCACCGCATCCACCTCCGCATCCACCACATCCACTGCATCCACCACCACATCCACCGCATACACCACCACATCCACCATCACCACCACATCCACCATCACCACCACATCCACCATCACATCCACCACCACCACCACATCCACCATCACCTCCACATCCACCATCACCTCCACATCCACCATGACATCCACCGCCACATCCACCACCACATCCACCACCATCACATCCACCACCGCCACATCCACCACCACCACCACCACCACATCCACCACCACTTCCACCACCACCACCGCATCCACCACCACCACATCCACCACCACTTCCACCACCACCACATCCACCATACCCACCACCATCACTTCCACCACCACATCCACCACATCCACCACCACATCCACAACCACCACATCCACCACCACCACATCCACCACCACCACATCCACCACCTCCACCACCACCACATCCACCCCCACATCCACCACCACCATATCCCCAGATCCACCACCACCACATCTATATGTGTGTGGCTCTGTGTGTGTGTAGGTGCAAATGCAATGTTCTTGGATTTTCGTCACAATAAAATACACTGAACATAATCTTCACAAAAGTTATTTACAAACGTTTAAGCTATTGCCATTATAAATTACAATAACTTTTATTTAAGTATTAATTATTTACAAAATTAAAAGCCATTGTTATTTGTAATATCAATACATCTAAGTCACGTAAATACAACACACATTGCATTACAAATGCTATAGGTGTCACATTTGCAAAAGTTAAAACTATTGACATTGTAACTAACAAAGCTATTAATTTTGCTGCTTTCAAAACCAACACATAAATAAAAAAAGTGTCATTTACAATATCAATAGCTCAAACTTTCCTAATGCGAGACCTATTGCATTTCCAATGCTTGTTTAAATGATGTTCTATGCCAGTTGTACAGGTACAATGCTGTTTTGTTCAGGTGAAAAATGACAGGGTCGTTGAGGCCTGTGCTCCTGAGGCCTGAGCCCCCGAGGCCTGTGTCCCCGAGGCCTGTGCCCCTGAGGCCTGTGCCCCAGAGTCCTACCTAGAGCGAGATGGGAGAAGAGCGGGCCAGGAGGTTTGTAACCAGGCCTCACATCAATCACGCCGGTTATTGGGCGAATGCACTGTTTCAAATGACGGCAGCAGAAGGGTGCTGGGCTCGCGGGTTTTGTGTGATGTGTTTTTTGTCCACACACATGACCTGGGGGCAGCGGGGGTATGAGGCGCCCCAGCCCTCAGGGCGGAACACGCTCAGCGTCGGATTGGTAGCGCGGGCAGTCGGGCAATGCCCGAGGGGCCGGTGTCTGAGCTGCAGCTGTGGGCTGCTTTTTTGAGCAGCCTGGGGGCCGATTTAGGCAGTTTCTGCACTGTCAGGATGCCGCCAGCGGCCCAGCGGGTGCTCCAGTGGCCTTTCTGGAGGCAGATGGGCCTCCATTACCTTCCTTGCATCAATTGGCAGAGGTGTCACTCCCTTTCTCTCCCTGGGCCGGTCGATTGATAAATGCTGATTGGGCGGGGGCAGGGGGCCTGAGGAAAAGTGGACTCACTTGTTTCAGGTGTGGTTCAACAGTGCAAACTAATCGGTGCATTTTTTGTTACCCCTCCCACCCCCCTATATAAAACTTCGCCGAAGCAGTGTTGTAGGGAAAGGCAATATGCAAATGTGGGCCACTTTTTTTTGCATGCCCAGGCCGATTTTGAATCCCAATCCAACCCTGCTGGCCAGCCACTGCTTCAGTTATTCAGGCTGCCAATCATCAGCAGAGGACTTTCAACGCATTTCCCTATTCACAAAGGATTTTGCTAGAGAGGGTCGGAGAAACCGAGAGATGGTCGGAAACAGCGTGAGGGTCGGAGAAACCGAGGGTGGGCCGGAGAAACCGAGGGTGGGTCAGGGAAACCGAGGGTGGGTCGGAGAACCCGAGGGTGGGTCGGAAAAACCGAGGGTGGGTCGGAAAAACCGAGGGTGGGCCGGAGAAACCGAGGGTGGGCCGGAGAAACCGAGGGTGGGTCGGAGATACCGAGGGAGGGTCGGAAAAACCGAGGGTAGGCCGGAGATACCGAGGGTGGGTCGGAAAAACCGAGGGAGGGTCGGAGAAAGCCAGAGAGGGTCATTGCCATTTTTTTCCTGCACAGGTCGCAGCGGGCAAATGGGTGATGCACCCCCCGTACTCGTTGCTGCTGTACGGTGTTTGGTAGTCAGACTGCCTTCAGGAGGGGAGGAGGGCACAGGACAACCAGAGACTGCTGGCCTCTTCCGTGGGGGCTGGGGGTGTTTGCGTGCGTCTGATGTTCTAGAGCCCATCCTACCAAAGCTCTGCAAACTGGGCCAAGGACAGGAAGAAGACCAAATGTAGAATGCGACATAAAGATGTCTTTTGAAGTGTCTGTTTTGCGATGTTTGTTCAAACACCTACATTTTGCAGTAGACATGAAACTGTTACAAACTGCAGCTACAGTTTTTGACTACAGAGATTTAGGACTGTTTGCCTCATGACAAAATGTGTGAATTTTGTATTTGTTAGGTGAACGGAAAGACACTCTGGCTGGGGTCGCACAACAGTGTGAAAGGTGAAAACAGGCCTTAAGTTTATTGAAACAAACACATAAAAAACGTCTTCCTTTCTGATGTCTAAGTATTTTGAAAAGTCGGATCGAAACTAGAAGTGCAACAGTGGCATGTTACTTCTTAAAAACTGAAGAGTAATGGAAAGAAAGCTTTATAGAAGGATCAAACCAATCAATATTTATAAGAGTGTTTTATGTGCTGCACGCCGAGGACGCAGAGATCAGACAGTAGTTTGCTTGCTGCTCTCACTCACTTGGTGCAATTTGGTGCTGGTATTACATTTTCGAGGAGCGCTTTCCTGTCCATTCCAGTACTTTATGAGTTAGACCTGAGAGATGCTACACAGGAGTCATCCTCGAGGGACAAACGACTCGGCTGCATCTGCACTTCCCTAGTCAGTAATACCAAAATTATTTTAAAAACATGAGGTCACACTACTACCAGCACCCCCACCCCTAAACATTGTTCCAGCTCTCCTATTCAGCGCTTGCTCTCATCGCTGCGGTGGGGGCAGTCACAGCTTCACAGGGAGGTTCATGTGTGGGGGTACAACGGGCTCATCGCTCAACAGACACTTCACAGCAGAACAACTTGTCTGTACAGCCCAGTCCGCATCTTTATAAGCGAGAACCTCTTTACTACACTTTAGAACATAATACTACACACAACAAAAATACAGTTCCTCGCAGTGAGGTGCCCTGAGGCCTGGTCAGGTTATAACTTACCAGGGGTACATAGCGGTCGCGCTGCTTGCATCTTACAGAATCTGGGGGGTGGGGGGGGGGGGGGGGGGGCGGAAAAACGGACTCACCTCAGGCCTGCTGACTAGTGACACAGGGGGCTAGCCTACAATTATGTCATGTGGATTGTGGCCGCTTCTGTACCGTCCGTCCGTCCGTGGACCGTGGCAGCTGCTCCTCAACGCATTTCCCTATTCACAAAGGATTTTGCTAGAGAGGGTCGGAGAAACCGAGAGATGGTCGGAAACAGCGTGAGGGTCAGAGAAACCGAGGGTGTGCCGGAGATACCGAGGGTGGGTCGGAAAAACCGAGGGTGGGCCGGAGAAACCGAGGGTGGGTCGGAGATACCGAGGGAGGGTCGGAAAAACCGAGGGTAGGCCGGAGATACCGAGGGTGGGTCGGAAAAACCGAGGGTGGGGCGGAGAAACCGAGGGTGGGCCGGAGAAACCGAGGGTGGGTCGGAGATACCGAGGGTGGGCCGGAGAAACCGAGGGAGGGTCGGAAAAACCGAGGGAGGGTCGGAGAAAGCCAGAGAGGGTCGGTGTGTAAACTAATCGGTGCATTTTTTGTTACCCCTCCCACCCCCCTATATAAAATTTCGCCGAAGCAGTGTTGTAGGGAAAGGCAATATGCAAATGTGGGCCACTTTTTTTTGCATGCCCAGGCCGATTTTGAATCCCAATCCAACCCTGCTGGCCAGCCACTGCTTCAGTTATTCAGGCTGCCAATCATCAGCAGAGGACATGCCCTGCATGTCTCTGGCATCTTGGTAGCCTAGCTGCTGCTGAAATCTTTTCATTGCCATTTTTTTCCTGCACAGGTCGCAGCGGGCAAATGGGTGATGCACCCCCCGTACTCGTTCCTGCTGTACGGTGTTTGGTAGTCAGACTGCCTTCAGGAGGGGAGGAGGGCACAGGACAACCAGAGACTGCTGGCCTCTTCCGTAGGGGCTGGGGGTGTTTGCGTGCGTCTGATGTTCTAGAGCCCATCCTACCAAAGCTCTGCAAACTGGGCCAAGGACAGGAAGAAGACCAAATGTAGAATGCGACATAAAGATGTCTTTTGAAGTGTCTGTTTTGCAATGTTTGTTCAAACACCTACATTTTGCAGTAGACATGAAACTGTTTTGTGTTACAAACAGCAGTTACAGTTTTTGACTACAGAGATTTAGGACTGTTTGCCTCATGACAAAATGTGTGAATTTTGTATTTGTAAGGTGAACTGAAAGACACTCTGGCTGGGGTCGCACAACAGTGTGAAAGGTGAAAACAGGCCTTAAGTTTATTGAAACAAACACATAAAAAACGTCTTCCTTTCTGATGTCTAAGTATTTTGAAAAGTCGGATCGAAACTAGAAGTGCAACAGTGGCATGTTACTTCTTAAAAACTGAAGAGTAATGGAAAGAAAGCTTTATAGAAGGATCAAACCAATCAATATTTATAAGAGTGTTTTATGTGCTGCACGCCGAGGACGCAGAGATCAGACAGTAGTTTGCTTGCTGCTCTCTCTCACTTGGTGCAATTTGCTGCTGGTATTACATTTTCTAGGAGCGCTTTCCTGTCCATTCCAGTACTTTATGAGTTAGACCTGAGAGATGCTACACAGGAGTCATCCTCGAGGGACAAACGACTCGGCTGCATCTGCACTTCCCTAGTCAGTAATACCAAAATTATTTTAAAAACATGAGGTCACACTACTACCAGCACCCCCCCCTAAACATTGTTCCAGCTCTCCTATTCAGCGCTTGCTCTCATCGCTGCGGTGGGGGCAGTCACAGCTTCACAGGGAGGTTCATGTGTGGGGGTACAACGGGCTCATCGCTCAACAGACACTTCACAGCAGAACAACTTGTCTGTACAGCCCAGTCCGCATCTTTATAAGCGAGAACCTCTTTACTACACTTTAGAACATAATACTACACACAACAAAAATACAGTTCCTCGCAGTGAGGTGCCCTGAGGCCTGGTCAGGTTATAACTTACCAGGGGTACATAGCGGTCGCGCTGCTTGCATCTTACAGAATCTGGGGGGTGGGGGGGGGGGGGGGCGGAAAAACGGACTCACCTCAGGCCTGCTGACTAGTGACACAGGGGGCTAGCCTACAATTATGTCATGTGGATTGTGGCCGCTTCTGTACCGTCCGTCCGTCCGTGGACCGTGGCAGCTGCTCCTCAACGCATTTCCCTATTCACAAAGGATTTTGCTAGAGAGGGTCGGAGAAACCGAGAGATGGTCGGAAACAGCGTGAGGGTCAGAGAAACCGAGGGTGTGCCGGAGATACCGAGGGTGGGTCGGAAAAACCGAGGGTGGGCCGGAGAAACCGAGGGTGGGTCGGAGATACCGAGGGAGGGTCGGAAAAACCGAGGGTAGGCCGGAGATACCGAGGGTGGGTCGGAAAAACCGAGGGTGGGGCGGAGAAACCGAGGGTGGGCCGGAGAAACCGAGGGTGGGTCGGAGATACCGAGGGTGGGCCGGAAAAACCGAGGGAGGGTCGGAGAAAGCCAGAGAGGGTCGGTGTGTAAACTAATCGGTGCATTTTTTGTTACCCCTCCCACCCCCCTATATAAAATTTCGCCGAAGCAGTGTTGTAGGGAAAGGCAATATGCAAATGTGGGCCACTTTTTTTTGCATGCCCAGGCCGATTTTGAATCCCAATCCAACCCTGCTGGCCAGCCACTGCTTCAGTTATTCAGGCTGCCAATCATCAGCAGAGGACATGCCCTGCATGCCTCTGGCCTCTTGGTAGCCTGGCTGCTGCTGAAATCTTTTCATTGCCATTTTTTTCCTGCACAGGTCGCAGCGGGCAAATGGGTGATGCACCCCCCGTACTCGTTCCTGCTGTACGGTGTTTGGTAGTCAGACTGCCTTCAGGAAGGGAGAAGGGCACAGGACAACCAGAGACTGCTGGCCTCTTCCGTAGGGGCTGGGGGTGTTTGCGTGCGTCTGATGTTCTAGAGCCCATCCTACCAAAGCTCTGCAAACTGGGCCAAGGACAGGAAGAAGACCAAATGTAGAATGCGACATAAAGATGTCTTTTGAAGTGTCTGTTTTGCAATGTTTGTTCAAACACCTACATTTTGCAGTAGACATGAAACTGTTTTGTGTTACAAACAGCAGTTACAGTTTTTGACTACAGAGATTTAGGACTGTTTGCCTCATGACAAAATGTGTGAATTTTGTATTTGTAAGGTGAACTGAAAGACACTCTGGCTGGGGTCGCACAACAGTGTGAAAGGTGAAAACAGGCCTTAAGTTTATTGAAACAAACACATAAAAAACGTCTTCCTTTCTGATGTCTAAGTATTTTGAAAAGTCGGATCGAAACTAGAAGTGCAACAGTGGCATGTTACTTCTTAAAAACTGAAGAGTAATGGAAAGAAAGCTTTATAAAAGGATCAAACCAATCAATATTTATAAGAGCGTTTTATGTGCTGCACGCCGAGGACGCAGAGATCAGACAGCAGTTTGCTTGCTGCTCTCACTCACTTGGTGCAATTTGGTGCTGGTATTACATTTTCTAGGAGCGCTTTCCTGTCCATTCCAGTACTTTATGAGTTAGACCTGAGAGATGCTACACAGGAGTCATCCTCGAGGGGCAAACGACTCGGCTGCATCTGCACTTCCCTAGTCAGTAATACCAAAATTATTTTAAAAACATGAGGTCACACTACTGGCCAGCACCCCCCACCCCTAAACATTGTTCCAGCTCTCCTATTCAGCGCTTGCTCTCATCGCTGCGGTGGGGGCAGTCACAGCTTCACAGGGAGGTTCATGTGTGGGGGTACAAAGGGCTCATCGCTCAACAGACACTTCACAGCAGAACAACTTGTCTGTACAGCCCAGTCCGTATCTTTATAAACGAGAACCTCTTTACTACACTTTAAAACATAATACTACACACAACAAAAATACAGTTCCTCGCAGTGAGGTGCCCTGAGGCCTGGTCAGGTTATAACTTACCAGGGGTACATAGCGGTCGCGCTGCTTGCATCTTACAGAATCTGGGGGGTGGGGGGGGGGCGGAAAAACGGACTCACCTCAGGCCTGCTGACTAGTGACACAGGGGGCTAGCCTACAATTATGTCATGTGGATTGTGGCCGCTTCTGTACCGTCCGTCCGTCCGTGGACCGTGGCAGCTGCTCCTCAACGCATTTCCCTATTCACAAAGGATTTTGCTAGAGAGGGTCGGAGAAACCGAGAGATGGTCGGAAACAGGGTGAGGGTCAGAGAAACCGAGGGTGGGCCGGAAAAACCGAGGGTGGGTCGGAGAAACCGAGGGTGTGCCGGAGATACCGAGGGTGGGTCGGAAAAACCGAGGGTGGGTCGGAGAAACCGAGGGTGGGTCGGAGAAACCGAGGGTGTGCCGGAGATACCGAGGGTGGGTCGGAAAAACCGAGGGTGGGTCGGAGAAACCGAGGGTGGGTCGGAGAAACCGAGGGTGTGCCGGACATACCGAGGGTGGGTCGGAAAAACCGAGGGTGGGTCGGAAAAACCGAGGGAGGGTCGGAGAAAGCCAGAGAGGGTCGGTGTGTAAACTAATCGGTGCATTTTTTGTTACCCCTCCCACCCCCTATATAAAATTTCGCCGAAGCAGTGTTGTAGGGAAAGGCAATATGCAAATGCGGGCCACTTTTTTTTTTTGCATGCCCAGGCCAATTTTGAATCCCAATCCAACCCTGCTGGCCAGCCACTGCTTCAGTTATTCAGGCTGCCAATCATCAGCAGAGGACATGCCCTGCATGTCTCTGGCATCTTGGTAGCCTAGCTGCTGCTGAAATCTTTACATTGCCATTTTTTTCCTGCACAGGTCGCAGCGGGCAAATGGGTGATGCACCCCCCGTACTCGTTCCTGCTGTACGGTGTTTGGTAGTCAGACTGCCTTCAGGAGGGGAGGAGGGCACAGGACAACCAGAGACTGCTGGCCTCTTCCGTGGGGGCTGGGGGTGTTTGCGTGCGTCTGATGTTCTAGAGCCCATCCTACCAAAGCTCTGCAAACTGGGCCAAGGCCAGGAAGAAGACCAAATGTAGAATGCGACATAAAGATGTCTTTTGAAGTGTCTGTTTTGCGATGTTTGTTCAAACACCTACATTTTGCAGTAGACATGAAACTGTTTTGTGTTACAAACTGCAGCTACAGTTTTTGACTACAGAGATTTAGGACTGTTTGCCTCATGACAAAATGTGTGAATTTTGTATTTGTAAGGTGAACTGAAAGACACTCTGGCTGGGGTCGCACAACAGTGTGAAAGGTGAAAACAGGCCTTAAGTTTATTGAAACAAACACATAAAAAACGTCTTCCTTTCTGATGTCTAAGTATTTTGAAAAGTCGGATCGAAACTAGAAGTGCAACAGTGGCATGTTACTTCTTAAAAACTGAAGAGTAATGGAAAGAATGCTTTATAGAAGGATCAAACCAATCAATATTTATAAGAGTGTTTTATGTGCTGCACGCCGAGGACGCAGAGATCAGACAGTAGTTTGCTTGCTGCTCTCACTCACTTGGTGCAATTTGCTGCTGGTATTACATTTTCGAGGAGCGCTTTCCTGTCCATTCCAGTACTTTATGAGTTAGACCTGAGAGATGCTACACAGGAGTCATCCTCGAGGGACAAACGACTCGGCTGCATCTGCACTTCCCTAGTCAGTAATACCAAAATTATTTTAAAAACATGAGGTCACACTACTGGCCAGCACCCCCCACCCCTAAACATTGTTCCAGCTCTCCTATTCAGCGCTTGCTCTCATCGCTGCGGTGGGGGCAGTCACAGCTTCACAGGGAGGTTCATGTGTGGGGGTACAAAGGGCTCATCGCTCAACAGACACTTCACAGCAGAACAACTTGTCTGTACAGCCCAGTCCGTATCTTTATAAACGAGAACCTCTTTACTACACTTTAAAACATAATACTACACACAACAAAAATACAGTTCCTCGCAGTGAGGTGCCCTGAGGCCTGGTCAGGTAATAACTTACCAGGGGGACATAGCGGTCGCGCTGCTTGCATCTTACAGAATCTGGGGGGGGGGCGGAAAAACGGACTCACCTCAGGCCTGCTGACTAGTGACACAGGGGGCTAGCCTACAATTTTGTCATGTGGATTGTGGCCGCTTCTGTACCGTCCGTCCGTCCATGGACCGTGGCAGCCGCTCCTCGCTCTCATCACTCTGCAGTCACGCGGCGCGCAGTAAATTGCAATGCGCATGTGGGAATTACACCCGCCTCCACCCTGGAGAGGCGCGCAGACGCGGCAGGAGGAGACAGGGCATCCAGGGGCGGCTAGTGACATTTGAAAGTGGTGGGCGTAAACTAATTTGCATATTGCAGCGAGCGAGCGCAGCAAGCGAGCCGGAACCACCTTGCATCCATCCATACATCATTCATGCATCCACCCATCCATCCACCCACCCACCCACCCATCCTGCATCCATACATCATTCATTCATTCATTCATGCATCCACCCATCCATCCATCCATCCTGCATCCATTCATGCATCCACCCACCCATCCATCCATCCATCCATCCATCCATCCAGCATCCATCATTCATTCATGCATCCACCCACCCATCCACCCACCCATCCATCCATCCTACATTCATCATTCATTCATGCATCCACCCACCCATCCATCCTGCATCCATCTTTTATTCATGCATCCACCCACCCACCCATCCATCCATCCTGCAACCATCATTCATTTATGCATTCACGCATCCATCCACCCATCCATCCTGCATCCATCCTGCATCCATTATTCATTCGTGCATCCACCCATCCATCCATCCACCCACCCATCCATCCTGCATCCATCATTCATTCATGCATCCACCCATCCATCCACCCATCCATCCTGCATCCATCATTCATTCATGCATCCACCCACCCATCCATCCTGCATCCATCATTCAAATTCAAAATTAACTTTATTCGGATTTCAATATGAAAACCACAAAAGTACAAATTTATACTGTAAAAAACACTGATAAAAATAGATACATTTAAAAAGTACATGATATGAATTAAAAATGTGTTCACTGTTTTCTGTGCAAATGCATTTACTAGAGGCCGTTTTTAAATGAGTTCACGGAGTGCTCATAAGTTCATACGGTGTTTAAGGCACACTCTAAGATAATGCGCCACGGATCTTGAGACTAGTAGATTGTCCAAATGCTGGAGTGCCAAAAATGCTGGGCGACATTGTAGGAAGGTACATCCTGACTATGGTTGCCCCCAACTTTTTGCCCTGTGTTTTAGCTGGTTTTGGACATAGTCGACCTGGGACCCTGCCAATCAGGACCCCAGGCCTACTGCTCTCTCTTTAAAATGGATTCCATGTACCCTAGGTGCATTTCCAATTGGTACTGGGCCACCCTATCAGACCCTGTAACCCAGGGCAAGGGTGTACCCAGGGCCGCCAGGGGCTGCAGCATGTATTATGCCACCCCTGGCTGGCCCCCTAAATTTGACACAACTGGCTGCATGACAGCTGGGGCGAAGTCGTGTAATCACACTTTGCTTTAGATATAGTAGCTCTATATCTAACCATACAATGGACACCCGAGTTCCTATCAGTCACTCCTATGGCAGGCCTTGACAATCCTGAAGGCAGAGTGCATGGGCTCGTGTGAACTAGGTTCTGGCCCGAGCCGAGCCCGGTTGCAGCTTGCGGAATCAAGACCCAATGGCTGTTCCATGATAACGCGTACCACATCGGTAACTTCGGTGTCGCGTTATCAAGACATGTCGAGTAAGGTGTCATACGAATCGGGATGCTGCCCTCTCACCAACTCTGGCGACGAGGTTAGCATTCCGCCCTTCTAGAGGGACACGACATGTACGTAACTGTGAACCCCGGTTAAAGTTAACTAAAGCCTCAGCTCCACAAAATGGATGCTGCCACCACAGACACGAGTCTGACCTCCTGCTGCTGGGAGTCCTTCCAGCGAGGAGAGCTTGGACAAAGGGTTTCCTGTCAAGGGCGGTGTTCGCACCGTCCCAGACAGGGTTTGTGTATTCTGGGTAGGTAGGGCTTTTGCGAGAAGGTGACTGCGGAGTGGCAACCCGGTGCTCACTACGCATCTGCCGGTCAGAACCAGTTCCAGGGGCGCCAGCCCTGGCCTGGGGAAAGTCCGGCAGGGGAGAGGGGTGTAACTACCTCCCTTCCTGGTCCCACCCTTAGGGCAGGACCTAGTCATGTACCCACCCCTTTCTTTAGAATAAAGGCCGGAGCGGGGACCCTTCCAAATTGGATCATCTTTGAATCAAGAACTACTTTCTACGAAAGGACACTCAAGACTCTTCTCAAGATTTCTCCCTTGTGACTAAGGAGTATTCACCCTGCATCAGCGGGCACCATCTAAGAACTCTGCGGTTTGCTGTAAGTCCTTCCTCAAGGAATCCGACGGCCCAGCTCGACGAGAACCGGCTTCCCTGGCACCTCTGACCTCTACCCACGTCATCAGCTCAGCTGTGATCTGTGGGTGCGACGAGACCTCGAGGGACCGGCCATCATCAGAACCTGCACGCTCTTAACCAGCACGACCTTCGAAGCAATTCCCTGGTGAGTGCTCTGGGGTCCGAGAAGCCCCGACCCTGAGCCGCTCCAGCACCGAAGTGCAGTCTCCCAGCATCTCCACGATCTGCGTGGGGCCCTTCTGCTCGCTGCTCAGCACGTTGTCTGGTCACTAGCCGCTGGCTTGTGCCCTTCTGTGACGACATCCGACAATCAACACTGCTGGTCTGGTTGCTCCAGACTGGCCCTTGCTTCCATCTTTGCGAGAAGCACCCCGGACCCTCCTGGTCCACTCAAGACGCCATCTTAGGCCCACCACGTGGCCCTGAGATCTGCCAAGGCTTGTTGCCCCATCCTGGGCCCAGCGACGCCGACAGCATCATCCTTCGTGGGACAGCTCGCACCTCCGCCGTGGTCGCCGACAACGCCTCCTGGTCCGTGAGACTGCAGAGCCTAGCGTCGCCCACTCACCTGGTCGAGGTGACGGCCAACCGGTGCCATCCTGGTACCCTCTGACTACTGGCTAGTAGTAGGAACTTGGTCCCCTCTGCTTTCAGGTATCAACAATCTCTGATCCAGGCTTGGATCTCTACGAACTATTCATCACTGGTCGCCGGCCAGCAACTCCTTTTCTTCCGGCTCCTGGCTCGTCAGCGAAGACCCCGACGCCTGTAAGACTTGTGCAGCCGCAGCCCTCGTGGCTAGGTAACTCGGCATTTCGGTGCCTGCATAGCCTCTTTACTCTAGGGTCCCGAGTCCCTCGCTTCCGACTTGCCTTATCGGGTCCGCCCGAGACCTTAAACTTTCCGTGTCCTCGGACACTTGTTTTAATTGTGCACTTGAAGTATTTTCCTAAGAGATTTGGTTTGTGCTTAGTACCCTGTCCTCATAAAGAGTCCAGGGCTGTTGTGAATCTTAATAAATATCCTGTTTATTTTCATAACACTTGTGTGGTGTCCTTTCACTGGGTGTTCAAGGGGTACATGTGTGGTAAACAGCTGGCTTAACGCGCCCTCTAGAGTCTTTAGCCTTAGACTGCTCGTATCCACGCTACGAGGCTAGCTGGTCTATAGGTTGACTTACAACCAAGCACCATAAGGGTCGTTGGAACGATACATAGCGGTCGCTAGAATAGCGAACGTTGCATATCGGGCCAACTTCTCACAGACATCTTCTGATCTTCATTACTTTTAGGATAGGTAGAATCCATCTCTTCCGGAATGGTGTGTAGAAGGTACAGAAGAAGAGGACATGGATTGTGGACTGTGGAGAGGTGGAGTCACAGGGGCATGGTGTTCTAGTGTATGTCCAGTTGTTTTGGGTGGGGAATGAAACCATGATGTGGAAAAGATTGAACCTGAAACGGGTTAACAGTAGCTTTTCAAAGTGTGTCAGGTCTTCCTGTAGATACGGTTGTATGGATGGGACAGATTGTATCATGAGGCTATGTTGAACTGCTGGTTTACCTATTTCTGACATCAGTCTTAGTTGGTTTAAGTGGGACAGACATATCTTTTTTAGTTCCTTTTTTGCTATGTCTGTGACTGACTGTGGGTCGTTGAAAAACCTCGATAGGCCAATATCTGTGAGGAAGGTTTTTACATAATGAAGCCACCTGATCTTTTCCATGTGTTCTAAGTTCATGCAGTCCTCAATGATTGCTCTTGTGAGTGTACATTCTTCCGTTGCCCATATTCTTCGCCATAGCATTATGGGTTGGATCTTGATCAGATCTGAGATATATTCTAGTCCAAGTTCTAAATGGCATCCAAGGGTGGTCGTGCTCTTAGGGACTGCTAGTAAGAATTTGAGGAAGGTGTGCATCCATCATTCATTCATGCATCCACCCATCCATCCATCCATCCACCCATCCATCCCCCAATTCTGCATCCATCCTGCATCCGTCGATTCTGGCGCTATATAAGAAATATAATAATAATAATATTAAGAATAATTCATGCATCCACCCATCCATCCTGCATCCATCCTGCATCCATCATTCATTCATGCATCCACCCATCCATCCATCCATCCATCCATCCACCCATCCCTCATCCATCCTGCATCCATCATTCAATCATGCATCCACCCATCCATCCATCCACCGATCCATCTATCCACCCATCCACCCATCCATCCTGCATCCATCATTCATTCATGCACCCATCCATCCATCCATCCACCCATCCACCCATCCATCCCTCATCCATCCTGCATCCATCATTCATGCATGCACCCATCCATCCATCCATCCACCCATCCATCCTGCATCCATCCTGCATCCATCATTCATAAAGGGGTGGGGATCGTGGGCAATAAACATTGCATGTAACACTGACAAACACAAATGTTGCAGAAGGGCAGCAAAACGAGTGTAAATGAGGGCAGCAAAACGAGTCTAATTGACGGCAGAAGGGCAGCAAAACGAGTTGCAGAAGGGCAGCAAAACGAGTGTAAATGAGGGCAGAAGGGCCAGCAAAACGAGTCTAAATAAGGGCAGCAAAACGAGTCATTAGCAGTTAGATGGCCGACAAAGCTACACTCATTTGCAGCAGCGCGCCAAAAACCGCCATTCCAAGCGCGTGCATAACGACGTTACTTCCTATAGTGTTTCTTTAATGAGTTAATCAGGTATTTACTTTTCTATCACCACATTTCATAAGCAAACCTGTGCTGCCTAGCTGGCGATTGCTACTGCGGCATAATTTAATAAATAAAAATCACTCGGCATCTATATTTCTCAAGGTCGGATTTCACTTTCCGTGTACACTACACTACTACAGTGAACCCGTTTAGTAAACAATGTTCCTTCATAGCACTCTGATCATACCTGAGCTGGTGTGAACGCCGAGTCTCCCTGGCCGAGCGGTTCCTTCGGGACTTGACTGTTGCAGTGTCGCCCTCTCAAGTATTCCTTCCTGGGTCCGGTCAGGTCAGGTCTGAGGTCAAGTCTTCCATCAAACAAACCCCATAAACAAACAGAGGCCGCAGTACGAGGGAGGGAGAGAGCTCTGGCCCCCCAGACAGGGGGTTATGTACCCGGGCTAGGTATTGACCAGCCAATCCTGGCGCTGTATGGTGCCCCCCCAGCCAGGATTGGCTGGGGGGGCACCATAACTGCTCGCCCAGTCGCCCTGTACAACCCCGGGGGCTGCCGCCCGCCCCCATGTCCTCTCTCTAAAGGGAAAATCAGGGGGGAAACAATCTGCGCATGCGCTGGCATGTTTGTGCCCAAAAGTCGACATGCGCAGCTTTAGCAGGCCCATCAGGCCCCCACCCCCCCTGCGCACTCCGGGAAAGTCGGGTGTCTCCCGGAATCCCGGCCGGTATCACGATTTTTAAAAAAATTTGTATGTGGTTTAGTGACGATGCGGTGGGTCCATGGGGCTTAGTGGGGCTTAACCCCAATGGACGCACCGCGCCTGAGGGCATCATTCTGCGCGCACAGGCACCTCCTCCTCCGTCGTTTGGGGTTAGGTTGCACACTTGCACATAACAACATTCAGCAATGTTTTGCACCGGTGAATCACAGCTTGCTGGCGCGCTACTGCTATTCTGCTACTAACTTGGAAGTCTCTCAGACTGATGTCCCTAACTAAGTGAGTGATTAGAGTGACACTGTTGTGGCCTGGGGGGGCCGATTTTCAGTCCGACCGTCACAGGCTGTGACGGTCGGACTGAAAATCGGCCCCCAGCCACAAAACCGGCCTATTTTTTTCAAAAAGAAGGCCCCCCCACCCCCTCCAGCCTACCGGGGGATTGCCCGGTGCCTGGACTCACCAGTCCGGCCCTGTAGACCTGGACTCAGATTAGCATGAGTATTGGTTGTTTTGCCTATGTAAGGGCACAAGGAGGGTCTGTAGTACTGAGAATTCTGGACCCGTGTTATAAATATCGTCGCATCATGACGATTTTGGTATCAGCGGACCGATAATGATTTGAGTCTTATGCACAAGCATTTTCGGCACGATCGAGTGACGGAATCACCCTGAAATCAGCATTTCCGTTCCGGACCCTCGGGTTCCATTTTATGAACGGCATCACTTTTGTGATTGCCTTCACATAGCCAAATGACTGAAAGCCAAAACCGAGTCCGAAGGACACGTACACCTTTGCTGACTCTTCTGTGACCTGGGCAAGCTGACTCCACCGCCCGAAGCCAAACCTGCTCGGCCAGGTCCTTTCCCAGTGGCCGAACGAGATTAGCATCAGGCCACAACATATCATAAATCTTTCATCGCACACAAACCATGCCTAATCTTACACACACTTGTCCCTGTTTCTTGCTTTATGACTTGCTTTACGAGGAGGAGGTGCCCGATTTTATTGGGGGTCCGTCGATATCTGATGAAAATGCTGGGCCTTGCCGGGTAATCAATTACGGGCTGGATGAACTTAAATGTGGACCTGTCATCATGACTCTGCTTTTTCTTTGTAGTAAAAATATGTGAATGGTCAACTGTAAAATAAGGAATGTTTGCCTAAAGCATTTTATTTTGTATATAAGGAGAAGTCTGGTTTTGTAAAGGAGCAGTCTCCTGAGAACATACATGCTATTGTACTTCTAGGATACCTGTTACTGGCTGCAGCCAATAAATCCGATCTTTGACTTCACCTAGAAGACTCTGTGTTTCTGTAGTCTGAAACAGGAAGGACTCGGAGTTTTCAGGTGTGCTCCCTGGCACCGCCGGGTTCTTAAAAACCCGGTACTCCACCACACACCACAATGGCGTGCCAATATGTGGTAATGGCGGCAGGTACTATTAAAGCGGTCATCTGCCTACACTCACTAATGCTGTGTGAAGGACTGGAGCCCCTAGTGACTCTCAGACAAAAATGGGAGGCAAGTATAGGGAAACCCATCCCGGAGACGGTCTGGGGTCATATTTTGACGAGAACTTGGAAAGGGTGTAGGAATGCGCGGTTTCAACAAGTACACTTTTTTATATTACATAGAGCCTACCTAACTCCGGGGAAGATCAGAAAATATCTTCAAGTGCAGGATGCAGCGTGCCCTAGGTGCCTGGCTCCTGAGGTGGAGCTCGATCACATGATGTGGGACTGTCCGAAATTGGGGACATTTTGGTCAGAGGTAGGGGAACTTCTTAATGAAGTGACGGAGCGGCAAGTGGAATACGACATGGCGACCTGTTTGTTGCTTTGGTTTCCTCACACTAGGACAACTAAGATCACTAGTAAATTCATTGACTTGGGCCTCATATTGGCCCAGTGGGAAATCACATGGCACTGGAAGTCGAGGGAGGGCCCCTCTAGCAGGCGATGGGCGAACGAATTCCAGAAATGGGCCCATAGTGAGAGCGTGATCAGATTACGCCAGGCAGCCAGCACCGCTAATGAGAGGAGCCTAGAAGCAGCACGTGCATGGGCAGAACTAGTGAATGCGCTCAGTGACAGCCTCCTACCAGCAAATGAATAGTGGTTGAGTGTTCTGTGTGATGTTCCTTATGAGATACGGATGATTGCATGCAACCCTATAGATTTCCTCCCTTCAGATGCTAAGAACTTGGAAGTAGGCCCACACCAGCTACAACGGTTTTAGGGGGGGGGGTGGGTTTTGTTGGGACAGGGAAGATATTTACTCTTGGTGCAAGGCAGACGGCCCTATTAGCAATAAATAGTTAGTTCCTGGGAGGGTGTAGCTAGACTGGCGACTCCCAGTGGAGCGACCGAAGGGTACGGGCCCCACACTGAGGATGAGTGTAGAATTAGGGGGTTGAAATCAGGCTGGGGCGGCATACTTCTGGCACGCACGGTGCACACCATTCAGGTCATTAGTCCGGTAAGTGATGGGGTCGTACGTCTGGGATCATAAGAAAAGCAGAAACTAGTTGATCCGTGGAGCGGAGTTTGGGGGCCGCCGTAGGAATCGCTAATTGTGACACTGATTTGCTGTTGCCGCCCGACCTCCGGGATGTGGGCTGAATGGCTGTGTTATACCAAAATTATAATGATGTTGAAGCATTGATTTAAGTCACTGGCGAGGTGCCCTGAACAATTTGATGCCTTTTGTATGTTTCTGCACCAAAAATAAAGTTTAAAAAAATAAAAAACAATCCTCCAGGGGCTACTCTATGACTTTTACTACTTAAGGGTTGATCGCACAGGGACAGGCCTATGTGCCTCCAGGATGGGGCGGGCCCTAGACCGCAACCCGCCCTAGTCCTGACAGTACTTCCCCCTCCCCAAAGCGATCTAGGGCACGGTTTCAAAGGATTTTGAAGGTGGAAGTGTCGTATCAAACGAGAAGCATGCACATTTTCAGCTGGTTCCCAAGAATAATTTTCAGGCCCATATCCCTTCCAGGAAATGAGATACCATAATTTAGCACCTCTGCGTTTGGAATCTAAAATTCTTTGAAATTCATACTCCCAGTTCCCATGAACCAGAAGAGGTGCTGGTCTTTTAGACGTAGTGTGTCCAGCAGGTTTTAAAAGAGAGGTATTAAATACAGGGTGAATTCGCAAAGTCGTGGGTAAAAGTAATTTATACGTTACTGGATTAACCTGACGAATCACCGAATACGGACCTATGAACTTTGGATGGAACATGTTTCTTTGTTTAAAGACAACGTTTTTTGTGGATAGCCACACTTTGTCTCCAGGAACATACTGGGGACCAGATCGATGGTGCTTATCAAATTGTTCTTTGTATTTTTCTTTACTTTGCAAAAGTCGTTTGTGGATCTGTTGATGAACGTTCTGCATGAATTGAACAGTGTCCTGAACAGCTGGTGTATTACACTGTATATTGGGTTAGAGTTAAAGGAATGGTGTTAGGCACGTAACCATACAACCCTTCAAAGGGAGTGGACCAAGTAGACGAATTAGGTGATGTGTTGTAAGCCACTTCTGCCATCCATAACAAATCCAATCAAGACCTCTTGGTGTCGGAGACATAACATCTTAGATATTGTTTCAAAGTTTGATTAAAACGTTCAGTTTGACCGTCCGTTTGTGGATGGTAATTAGTGGACATGTTTGATGAAATTTGTAAACTGCGACACCATTGTTATCAGAACTTAGATGAAAACTGAGACCCACGATCAGACAGCAATACAGATGGTAACCCATGCAAACGGACAATGTTTTCTAAGAATATATGTGCCAAGTGTCCTGCAGTTGGCAATTGTTTGCATGCGATAAAATGAGCATATTTTGTTAAACTGTCCATGACTACCAAAATAACTGAATGTTGATTTACTTGTGACAGTCAAACAATAAAATCCAACGAAATATGATCCCATGGTTTAGTGGGCATAGGTAGAACTTGTAACAAACCTTTTGGTTTCCTATGATTGGTTTTAAACCAAGCACAGGTTTCACAGTCTCGAGCCATATCGTAGACGTCTTGTTTAATTGTTGGCCACCAAAATAATTTTTGAAGTTTTTCCATAGTCTTTTTAGGTCCAGGATGTCCTGCCAACGGGAGGGAGTGTAACCAACTGAACGCTGTTTCTTGTAATTTCTTAGTGGGTAGATACACTTGTTTTCCATGAAATGGTATTCCTTCCTTGATTGATTGGGTTGTATCTTGTTTTAACCATTGTGCCCATAACGAAGGAGGAAAACTTTCATGGAGATCATCAAGGAACTGATCTGCTGTCAAAACACAGATTACTTTGTCGGGATTGATTATGGCTTGAGGAACCCCTTCACATTTGTGTAATGAGGAATCTTTTCTGGAAAGTGCATCAGCTTTTTTGTTATCTTGTCCTGGACGATAGGTCACAATAAAGTCATATTCAGCGAAGAACATCATCCACCGTAATTAACGTGGAATTAATATTCTTGCAGAACTCATAAATTGTAAGTTTCTGTGGTCTGTGTAAACAGTCACAGTGAATCGTGCCCCCAAAAGATAATGCCTCCATTCTTTGAAAGCGTCATGTATGGCAAGCAGTTCCTTTTCAGCTATAGTATAGTTCTGTTCAGCTGGATTTAGCTTTCTCGACATGTACGCCACAGGATGCATTTGACCAGTGTTTTGTTTTCTTTGAGAGAGGATGGCATCAATACCTACATCCGAGGCATTGGCTTCGATAATAAAGGGTTCACGAACATCTGGATGCATTAAAATCGGAGCTGCTGTATAGGCTTGCTTCAAAGTGCAAAATGCGTTATTGGCTTCAGGAGTCCACACAAATTTTACCTTCTTTCGTAGCAACCGAGTGATTGGTGCCACTACAGCAGAGAAATGGTCTATGAAGTGACGATAAAAATTTGCAAATCCTAAAAAACATCGTACATCACAAACTGAGTTTGGAATAGGCCATTCTGCAACTGCTTGTATCTTTCTGTCAGTCATTTTCATGCCAGTAGGTGTAAGAAGAACTCCCAAAAATTCGACTTCAAAAACATGAAAATCGCATTTAGACAATTTGCATAAAGGTTATATGTTTGTAATGTACCCAACACCTTCTTAACGTGACCTTCATGACTAGCAATGGAATCGGAATAGATCAAAATGTCATCTATATAAACGATGACGAAAAGGTCCAGATATTCCCATAATACGTCGTTTAAAAAAAACTGGAATGCAGCTGGAGCGTTACAAAGCCCGAAAGGCATGACCAAATACTTAAACAGGCCATATCTGGTTTTAGACGCCGTTTTCCATTCGTTACCATTACGAATGCCCACCAAATGATACGCACCTCGAAGATCTAATTTGGTGTAGATCACAGCGGTCTTCACCTGGTCCAAAAGAACTGGGATCAATGGAAGGGGGTACTTGTTCTTTATTGTGATCTTATTCAATGCTCTATAAATCAATACAAGTTCTTAATTCCCCCTTTGCCTTAGGAATAAAAAAGTAAAGGGGGGGCCGCAGGTGACTTGGATGGGCGTATAAATCCGTTTTCCAAGTACTGATCAAGATATTGTCTCAAATGTTGGTTTTCTTTTTCTGATAATGCATATATCCGACAGTTAGGCACACATGAACCAGGCACAAGATCAATTTGACAGTCGTATGACCAATGAGGAGGGGGGGTCGCTGCCTTTGCTTCACTGAAGACTTCTTTAAATTCCTCATAGGGAGTTGGTATCACGGTTTCTTTCTCTTCTGCGGTTGCAATTTGTCCCGTTGTAGATTCTTTGGTCTTTAAACATGTGGAGTGACAATATTGAGAAAGAAAAACAAGTTCCCTTTTTTGCCAATCTATTAAAGGGTTATGCAAGCAAAGCCAAGGCATTCCTAAAATAAAGCCATATTGTGGGGCTTGGATTACATCAAAATGAACTTCCTCTTTATGCTGTTGGTTATTTGTATCTATGCAGAACATCTGAATTTTAGAGGTTTGCATGGTAACAGGGCCTCCAGACATAATTTTGCCATCTACTGCTTGCACAATTTCTGGAGTGACCTTTTTCTCACAAGCAATTTGCAACCGTTGAGTTGTTTCAAAATCTACGAAATTCCCTGTTGCGCCTGAGTCTATTAGGACTTCCATTTGGTATATTTTTGAAGTCAACTGAATTTATACTGCCTAACGGAAGTGAGATTTGTAGTTGGATACACAGGAATTTATTGAAGGGATGGCGATGGTTCCCAAGAGATCCCCTTCTAAACATCTTGGGCACAATAGTTTCCTGACGTTTGCTCAGTTGTAGTCACAGCCACAGACTTGTTAGCACTCACAGTCTTACCTTTAGGTTTTATTGTGCAATCTTTCAAGAAATGTCCCTTTCCACCACAATAAAGACATTGGCCATTTTTACGTCTATTATCTTTTTCATCTTTAGACAATGGTTGCCTAAGAGTCCCGATTTCCATTGGTTCTGTAGTTGTTTCTGAACTACTAAGTTGATTTCTGAGTTTACTGTCGAACTTCCAACTTGATTTATCATATTTTTTCCTGTCAGTTCTTCTTTCAGACAGTCTATGATCCAGACGTAAAGTTAGATTGACTAACTCTGAACAAGTAGTTGGTTGAGGATCAATTTGCGCAAGAACGTCTTTCAGATCATCTTTTAACCCTTGATAAAAGAGTGCTGCCCTCTTTTCTTCAGGCCACGAGGTTTCTGCAATTAACCTATTGAAATGTGACAAATAGGAAATAAGGTCTCTATTCCCTTGTTGTAGCTGTAATAGTTCGCGATCTGCGGACAGAGTCACCAGTGGCGGCTGGTGACATTTGGAATTGGTGTGGCGTAAAATTGGCGGTGGAGAAAAAAATACAGGAACAAACACCACACAGTACCATACAAAGAATAGAAACCAACCCCACATCAAAACTAATGCAGCGCGCTATGTGAAAGTGAACTCAGCATGTTCATAAAGTGATCACATATTTTAGAAAATATTCATTTCGTGAAACCATCATGCAGTGTTATAGGCTTAGCTTATGAGTAGTTTCAAATAGAATGAAAACAAAACTGGTATTACAGCAAATTTTGCCTGCAGCGGGCACTAATGCATTGTATATTCCATACCTTGCAAATACATATACAGGGTAAATTTACGCGATGAAAACTGCCCAGATTTGAAAATGTGGGATACTTTTTTTTCAGCTGAAACACGCTAATGAGGGCCACTTTCATTTTAATGCCCAGATGTATTTGCTGTGCTAGTCCGACCCTGGCTGTTCCACGTATTCCGAGTGAATTTATGAATAAATAACACATGACTCAACCCCCAGTGGCTCCAATTGCCCTGTTGGTCCAGTGTCACTCCGAACTGAGGGAGTTCTTGCTGGGTCGGAGGTGCACTCACACGGAGCTGTTTACATAATGTGCTCGCCGTGCAAACCGTAGCAGCCCTCTCAATTGACTCCAGTGACCCATTTAAACTTATTTTAATTAATGTTTAACCTATCACAGATACTGTTTTTAACACTCCGTCGATCGTCACTCCCAAATATACAATTTGGCACCAGCATGACTGAGCTAAACTGTGTGAATCAGGCGAGTGAAGAAGGTGCTGGTGCTGACAAGTTTGTGTCTAGTCAGAGGCCAGTCACTCCTCTAATGTCCCTACTTGTTCGGTGTGCAGGGGAACGCCATTTCTCTTGTATCAGTGAATTAACGAGACACGCGTTTGTGCCTGCTTACTGGCACTATGACTATGAGAGATGGAAACAATCATACAAACTACTGCCACAAACGGATGAGAGAAACTCTCACTTTATTTACTCGGAACTTTTAAACAGAATGCAAAGCATGACTGTATTTTCGGCTGAATTGGGTTAAATGTTACAACTCATTTACACACAGTCACAGAGGCCCTTATTTAAGGCAACGCAAGGAACGTGCCAACAATGTACAGTCTTCAGAGTTTATTCGATGTTATTTTGTTTTCATTTTTAATTATTTTGTATGCACATGCACGATGGCACTCACCACATGGGAAGGAAGTCGAAACGGGAAACCAAGAATCAGTCGTGAGCGCTCTCACTGCACAGGACCATCTCTTCCCAGAGCAAGGGCAGGTGGCACGGCGACATCGCAGTCCCACCTGCCCCATCACAGTCAGGCACGGGTTGCCAAACGCAGCCGCAAGAAGAGCTCAGAGCATCCATAGAATCTATTTTAAACAACAAGGGGACCCCAATACGTACCAGGAAATCCTGGTTCCAGGACCCCAGCGCGATACGGCGCTACCGGCATTATCCGGTTTCCAAGGTTCATGCGGAAACGGAATACTATCCCTCCCCGCCCCTGGACCCTCGCAAAAAATCATTTTTTGAAAATCACCAATTGGACCGAAGTACTAATTCGCTCCTGACCTAACTACTTGCCTGCACGCTCTTATATGAGCTCTCTTTCCATAAGCCCCATGGCTAAAGAGGCTAGTAACTAAAAAGGCAACCACTGCTTTGTCCTGATGATGGACCCCATCATTTAGTAGGGGGGTCCGCAACGTCGTCGACCTACTGTGTACCATATACTTGTGGAATTTTCTAGACAAAATTATGTAATGGTACCTATGAGTAATTCTCTGCTAACAATTTGGATACTTACAGAGACTGCTGATTTTGCCTTATAAGCCCTTTGTGTATGTTTTTGTCTGTGTATTGTCGTGGGTTGGTACAGGCTTGTGCCCCACGCACGCGAATTGTTGAAGGTGTTATTGTGTTTTGCAAACCTATATTTAAATATAAACTTTGAGGACCTCTGCCCGGCTGGGCACGTCTTCACTAATATAGAACTGACTGAGTCTATATTCATTTTCATTTTATTCCTCTCCCTGCAAGGGACCACTGTTGTGTACATATGACAGAGCATCCATAGAAGCCCAAAGCACCTGCACGCCACTGCCAATGGACCCGAGCCGGTGCACAAGGAGGCATGCATGAGCTGAGCATCCCGGGTGACAGGGTAAAGGAGTCCCGGCGCGTGGCGCAACACAAACCACCTCAACCCCCAGATTAGAGAGCTTCTTCTTCACCCCTCTGAAACCCGCCTCCTTAACGAAATCCCCCTCACCCCGAAGCCGGCAGAGACGGGTAACATTTAAATACTTAAGTATAATTTACATGCGATATGCGATAATAATACATAATAAAATATTATATAAAACTTACCCTGGCTTCCCGCGCTGACTCACGAGACTGCAGACTTCCGACTCCCGCCGTCCTGGATTTTGAATGCGTCTGACGTGATCTGGGCTCTCGTCAACAGGAAGGCTGCAGGCAACCTCCCTCCCCTCCACCGCAGCCAGCACCGATTGGTTCAGATGTCTGCCCCAACAGCGTCATTTCTCTCAGTCTGTATGCTGCAGAGAACGGAGAAAAGGAAGCGTAGTACTTAATCGCTGTAGCCTATCAACTTTATCAGAGAGCATTGCAGTGGCATTCCGAGCTTCAGTTAAATCTGTTTGCATCTGAACAATAACCCCCATTAAATCATCCATGGTGGCCATAATGTCAAAACTCTCAGACCGGGAGGAATATTATTCGTGGGCTCACTATTCTGTCAGGTTGCTTCTTCTCAGGGTCTGGAGTGATGATATAAGGGGCCCACCTCTCAATACCTCCAACTCTGATTGTAATGATTACACAGAGTATTGAAGTGATTAAGCGGGGGGGGAAAGGGAATTAGGAAGGGAACAGCTGGGAAGGAGATCTGAAAAGGAAAAGTTACTCGCAAACAAAAATACACGCACTTTCCTTCGCACAAAGACGTAAATTAGGACATCAGATTCTGTCCTTTAATCAGGAACTAGCTTAAGAGCTTCGTGGCTTGCGTTTATTCAGACAATCAGACTCTTAGTTGACCTTTCTTAGATCCGCAATACTGTGGCGATAATACTTCACTTCAGTATGAACTGCTCAAAGGCATAAGCGGCAGAATTTGGTTTAGGTCTTTCTATGACTAGGTTTTCAATCACCTAAACAATCAGTGTCTTATATTTCCTTATTTTATGTGACTTTAAAAGTGTTCCCAAAAACATTCATGGAACTACTATGGAAAAAGAATCACACTCGTGAATATGGTAATGAGCTAGAGAAAACATGCATAGAATTTCTAGTGAACAAGAATCACACTCGTGAATAAGGTAAATGATCTTGAAAATCAAATTGAATGTTCCTAATAATTCACTGAAATGGTTTTAACAAGATTCGCAATCTTACCTGTAGAGTGGACCTCTGTCTCCTTTCTCTCCCTCTGCTCCTTCACTCGTTTTTCTACCCTTTCTATTTTTCACCTTTCTGCACCTCTGCTCTTTTGTGCCTTATTTCTGCCCATTTTCCCTTTCTCTCCCTCTGCTCCTTCACTCGTTTTTCTACCCTTTCCATCTTTCACCTTTCTGCCCTTTTCTGCATCTCTGCTCTTTTTTGCCTTATTTCTGCTTATTTTCCCATTTTTCTTTATCCCTTCTTTCCTCCCTTTACCTTGCCCCGTCGCTGCTGCCCCTGCGGCCCCTCCCCCCCCCCCCCAACGCGACCGGCCCAATCCAGCTCCTCTCCCCGCTCCCGCCTCCCAGCTGTCCAGCCCTCCCCGACCCCTACTTAATGGGGTCCGCCCAGCGGCCACGGGCACGCCGCAGGTGCACCGAAGGCGCGTCAAAGGCAAGCACGTCTGCGCCCGTCCGCGACCAGGACCATGGACCTCCGCCCCGCCAACGCTACGACCCAGCAGCACTCCACGCGCTCAACCCAGGCTGCAACAACAACTGCAAGCTAGCATCACCAGCCGACACCCATGGACCCTTCAGCTGTCACGGCTGCCAGCACACCTGCAGCACCGCCAAGAACACGGATCCAGCACAACCCGCCCACAAGAACACAACTGAACCGAAGACCCTGCAATGCATCCTCCTCAACGTCCGATCCCTCCACAAACACGCCACAGAAATCTGGGACCTCCTCGACAGCACCACCCAAGACGTAGCATTCTTCACCGAAACCTGGACCAACGTCACCTCGGGACCGGACATCGCCATCCCCCAAGGATACAAGATCTCCAGGAAGGACCGCCCCACCCACCCAGGAGGAGGAATCACCATCGTCCACAAACCCAGCCTCCACCTGAGCACACTCCCTGACGAGTCCACAAAACTGATGGAACACCTTCACTTCAAGATACTGGCCAGCCCCACCGCCGCCCTCCGAGGAACCCTCATCTACTGACCCCCTGGACCCCGCGGACCCTTCGCCAACTCCATCACGGACATTATCTCCCCGCAGGCCATCGCATCCACCAACTACACCCTGCTGGGAGACCTCAACTTCCACCTCGACGATCAACTGGACCCCAACACCACATGCCTCCTGGACAACCTCCACAACATTGGACTCTGCCAGATCGTGACCGAGCCCACGCACTCAGCAGGACACACCCTCGACCCCCTCTTCACTACAGGAAACTCCATCACCTTCAGCCACACCACCGAACTCCCATGGACCGACCATCGTTGCGTCCACATCACCTTCAGAACACACACCATCCAGAGACACCAGCACCTGCTTCCACAAAGAAACTGGACCAAAATCACCGAGGACCAGCTCACCTCCTCACTCAATCAATCAGTGATACTTATATAGCGCGCTAACTACCCGTAGGGTCTCAAGGCGCTGGGGGGGGGGGGTGGGGGGGTGGGGGGGGGTGCCGCTACTGCTCGAACAGCCAGGTCTTCAGCTTCTTCCTGAAGGCGAGGTGGTCTTGGGTCAGGCGCAGGTCGGTCGGGAGGGAGTTCCAGGTCTTGGCGGCCAGGTAGGAGAAGGACCTTCCTCCCGTAGTCGCTCTTCGGATGCGGGGGACGGCGGCGAGGGCGTGGTTGGCTGATCGGAGGTGGCGATTGGGAGCGTAGAAGTTGATTCGGCTGTTGAGGTAGCTCGGACCCTGGTTGTGTAGGGCTTTGTGTGCGTGGGTGAGGAGGCGGAAGGTGATTCTTTTGTTGATGGGGAGCCAGTGGAGGTCTCTCAGATGTCCGGTGATGTGGCTGGTTCGTGGGATGTCGAGGATGAGTCTGGCTGAGGCGTTCTGGATCCGCTGGAGTCTCTTCTGGAGCTTGGCGGTGGTACCGGCGTAGAGGGCGTTGCCGTAGTCCAGTCGGCTGGTGACGAGGGCCTGGGTGACGGTCTTCCTGGTCTCGGAGGGGATCCACCAGAAGATCTTTCGTAGCATGCGTAGGATGTTGAAGCACGCCGAGGAGACGTTGTTGACTTGCCTGGTCATGGAGAGGGAGGAGTCCAGGATGAAGCCCAGGTTGCGTGCATGGTCTGTCGGTTTGGGTGCGGTGCCCAGGGCGGGAGGCCACCAGGAGTCGTCCCAGGCGGAGGGTGAAGAGCCCAGGATGAGGACCTCAGTCTTGTCAGAGTTCAGTTTCAGGCGGCTGGTCGTCATCCACTCGGCTACCTCTTTCATCCCTTCGTGCAGGTTGGCTCTGGCGGAGGCGGGGTCGTTGGTCAGGGAGAGGATCAGCTGGGTGTCGTCGGCGTAGGAGATTATGCTGAGGTTGTGTTTGCGTACGATGGCCGCGAGGGGGCTCATGTAGACGTTGAAGAGGGTGGGGCTCAGAGATGACCCTTGAGGGACGCCGCAGATGACTTCGGAGGCCTCTGACTTGTACGGTGGTAGGCGGACTCTCTGTGTTCTTCCGTCGAGGAAGGAGATGATCTCCACAACTCCACAACTCCACCCCAACCATCGTGGAAATTGACGACCCCAACACCGCAGCCCGAACCCTGCATAGATGGATCTCGGACAGCACCAACACCATAGCTCCCCTCAAGAAAAACAACAATACCCGTGCCAAGAAAGCCAGATGGTTTACCACCGAACTTCGAGAGTCCAGGCGCACATGCCGCCGCCTCCAAAAGGCCTGGAGAAACACCAAATCCACATAAGCCCACAACAACTTCAGAGCCGCCACCAACGCCCACCATCAACTAATCAGAGAAACGAGGAAAAAAGCAATTGAAGACAGCATCTCCACCCACGCACACAACAGCAAGGAACTCTTCAGCATCATCAAGGAGTTCGCCCAACCCACCAGCGAGTCTACCGACATCCCTCCCTCACAAGACCTCTGCGACAAACTCAGCACCTTTTTCCACCACAAAATCAAGAGCATCTACGACAACTTCGACGAAGACAACCAACAAACTGAACCCTCACGAACCACCCCTGACACCCGGAAACCAGCGATTGATGACTGGACAGCCCTCACCATTGAAGACACACTGAAGACAATGAAGTCAATCCACTCAGGGGCCCCCAAGGACCCCTGCCCCCACCACATCTTCAACAGAGCCGCCAATACCATCGCACCATGTTCCACCACACCATCAACCTCTCCCTGGCGACCGCCTCGTTCCCCCACAACTGGAAACACTCTGAGGTCAACCCCCCTCCTAAAGAAACCCTCAGCGGACCCCACAGACCTCAAAAACTACAGACCCATCTCCCTGCTCCCTTTCCCAGCAAAAGTCATTGAGAAAGCCATCAACAGCCAACTCGCCACATTCATTGAAGAACACAACATCCTCAACTCCTCCCAATCCGGCTTCAGAAAAAAACACAGTACGGAAACCGCCCTCCTCGCCGCAACAGACGACATCCGCACCCAACTGGACAAAGGAGAAACAGTAGCCCTCATCCTCCTAGACCTATCAGCGGCGTTCGACACAGTCTCCCAACGCACCCTAATACGCAGACTCTACGACGCAGGAATCCAGGACAAGGCCCTCGACTGGATCTGCTCCTTCCTCTCCGGCAGGACGCAACGGGTCAGACTCCCCCATTTCCTCTCAGACTCCACACCTACCACCTGCGGAGTCTCCCAGGGCTCCTCCCTCAGCCAGACGCTCTTCAACGTCTACATGGCTCCACTTGCCCCCATCGTCAGAACCTACGGACTCAACATTGTGTCATACGCAGACGACACGCAGCTCATCCTCTCCCTATCCAACGAGCCCAACACCGCCAGACGCAACTTTCGAGAAGGCATGGAAGCCGTCGCCAAATGGATGAAAAACAGCTGCCTACAACTAAACACCAACAAAACAGAAGTACTCATCATGGGCCCAAACCCCGACGCCTGGAGCGACACCTGGTGGCCCACATCCCTCGGAAACCCGCCAACCCCCACAGACCACGCATGCAACCTGGGAATCATCCTGGACTCCGTGCTCAAAATGGACCGCCAGATCAACTCGGTCTCATCTTCCTGCTTCCACACCCTCCGCCTCCTTCGTAAGACCTTCAAATGGATCCCCCTCGAACACCGACAAGACAGTCACTCACGCCCTGGTCACCAGCAGACTCGACTACGGCAATGCACTCTATGCCGGAATAAACAAAAACCTCATCCGTAAGCTACAGAACATCCAGAACGCCGCTGCAAGACTGGTCCTCAACCTGCCAAAACACTGCCACATTTCCCAGCACCTGCGCACACTCCACTGGCTCCCCGTCGAGGTGAGAATCACCTTTAAGATGCTCATCCACGCACACAAGGCCCTCCACGGCACTGGATCAGCATACCTGAACAGCCGGCTCAAATTCCACGCACCCCAAAGGACCCTACGATAAGCCCAGCTCTCCTACGCCGTGGCCCCCGCACCAGAAAGACCAGATCGGGAGGCCGCTCCTTCTCCTTCCTCGCGGCCAAAGCATGGAACGCCCTTCCGCTCCACCTCAGACATACAACATCGCTCCCCATCTTCGCAAGAAACCTCAAAACCTGGCTCTTCGACAGACCCCTCCTTGATGGAATGGAACCTGCACCCCCCCACCCCTAGCGCCTTCAGACCCAAACGGGTGAGTAGCTGCACTTTAACAAACTCCTGATTGATTGATTGACTCTACTTCCGAATCTGGGTTAGTGACAGGTAATCCCCCCAAAAGCTAGCCTCACCGGGAGCCCATCAAGAAGAGAAGTCTCCGCAGATTCTAAACTCCTCCTGCAGCTCAACGAGGGTTGTAGCAGTCTTCAGGCACCCAGAACTCTCCACCGGTCAAAAGAAGAAAGACGGCCTCGCAGAGAAACGGAGCCCCAAGATCCTCTTCCTTCTTCACCAAAAGACGCTGAAAAGTGAGCACGGGGAACAGGGCGTGGCCGCTGATGTCATCGTAGGCACGGCCGTGCCGAACCTCACGCATCTCGCGCGCGCGAGAGGAGCCGCGCGTCTCGCGCGCGCGAGAGGAGCCGCGCGTCTCGCGCGCGCGAGAGGAGCCGCGCGTCTCGCGCGCGCGAGAGGAGCCGCGCGTCTCGCGCGCGCGAGAGGAGCCGAGCGGCTCGCGCGCGCGAGAGGAGCCGAGCGGCTCGCGCGCGAGAGGAGCCGAGCGGCTCGCGCGCGTGAGGAGCCGAGCGGCTCGCGCGCGTGAGGAGCCGAGCGGCTCGCGCGCGTGAGGAGCCGAGCGGCTCGCGCGCGTGAGGAGCCGAGCGGCTCGCGCGCGTGAGGAGCCGAGCGGCTCGCACGCGTGAGGAGCCGAGCGGCTCGCGCGCGTGAGGAGCCGAGCGGCTCGCGCGCGTGAGGAGCCGAGCGTCTCGCGCGCGTGAGGAGCCGAGCGTCTCGCGCGCGAGAGGAGCCGAGCGTCTCGCGCGCGAGAGGAGCCGAGCGTCTCGCGCGCGAGAGGAGCCGAGCGTCTCGCGCGCGAGAGGAGCCGAGCGTCTCGCGCGCGAGAGGAGCCGAGCCTCACGCATCTCGCGCGCGAGAGGAGCCGAGCCTCACGCATCTCGCGCGCGCGAGGTGCCGAGCCTCACGCATCTCGCGCGCGCGAGGTGCCGAGCCTCACGCATCTCGCGCGCGCGAGGTGCCGAGCCTCACGCATCTCGCGCGCGCGAGGTGCCGAGCCTCACGCATCTCGCGCGCGCGAGGTGCCGAGCCTCACGCATCTCGCGCGCGCGCGAGGTGCCGAGCCTCACGCATCTCGCGCGCGCGAGGTGCCGAGCCTCACGCATCTCTCGCGCACGAGGTGCCGAGCCTCACGCATCTCTCGCGCACGAGGTGCCGAGCCTCACGCATCTCGCGCGCGAGGTGCCGAGCCTCACGCATCTCGCGCGCGAGGTGCCGAGCCTCACGCATCTCGCGTGAGATGCCGAACCTCACGCATCTCGCGTGAGATGCCGAACCTCACGCATCTCGCGTGAGATGCCGAATCTCACGCATCTCGCGTGAGATGCCAAATCACACGCATCTCGCGTGAGATGCCAAATCACACGCATCTCGAGTGGGAAAAAGTTAGTACAGAGAACAAACATACTAGGACACAAGAACATGCATCTTTAAACATTTTCCCCACCACAATCCTCCAGGGGCTAGGGGGCGTGGTTTGGGCGCCGATGGCGGAGGCGGCTAGAGCGATTAGTGGCACAGTGGGAGCTGCGGTAACATAGAACGCCTCCGAGGCTCCGGGAGCAGGCGCTTGGAGCCCAGATCGGAACCGGCCTTAGAGGCGGATGCGGCAGAATTCAGTGGCCGGACGTGTGCTGTGGTGGCGGCTGGAAGCCCTTCCCTAGGGCCACCGGCGAGTGCGGTGCTGCGGGCCTGGTCTGGGCGCTGCGGAGGCGGGATCGGGCCAGCAGCGCTGGGCAGCCGAGTGCCGCGGAGGGCAGCGCAAGGTGCCCCAAAGGGGGACCGACAGCGGTGGTCTGGGAGAGGTGGCAGCAAGCTGAGTGGAGCAGCCCCATAGTGCACGCACAACGAACTTACCGGCAGGTACAGAGGCGCTGCTGGTGACCGGCTGGGGACACTGCGCTGCTGCCCACGAGACGAGGTGGAGGCACAACACGGTGCGGTTTGGTGGGCGCAGACACAAGGGGCTGAAGAGTCGAAGGGGAGCATTACGGTAGCGGATTGGCGCCTGAAGCGGCTTGTACCAAGAAGGGACATGGAGGGCCGGAATGACCGTGTTGGCCTGCTAGGATTGCGTGCCTGGGGGTCCCGGTGAGAACCGCGTGGAGAGATATCGGAGTCAGTTATCTCGGGCTCCAGGGGAGTGTTGTGGACATCCAGTGAAACGCGCAGTTCTCAACTCTGGTTCGTAACTTGGAAGCCTGGGCGTGTGCCTTGCTGGACTGTCCATAAGGAATGAAACCTAAAGGCAGAAAAGACGAGGCAATGGATCCTGCAGGAGGAAACGGAGACGCCGGGGACAGCGCGGCTGAGACCTCGGAACAAAGACTGAACAAGCGCCTTCATCAAATCCTGGATGCTATACCAACGACAAAAGAGTCCCTTCATCAGGATATTACTCAAGTGGCGACAGGGCTGGGGCTTTCGAGAGCTGATCACTCGAAGTTAGCGGACAGGGTTAAAGACAGTGAGTCACTGCTTCAGGGCCTCAAACCAGCAGTGGTCACGGTTGAGCGCAAATTGGAGGACGCCTTGAGGAGATTAGAGACACTGGAAAAGAAGGCCGAGGATGCCGAAAGTCGTAACCGGCGAAACAACGTTGGGGTCGTAGGCCTGCCCGAAAATGTTGAAGGGACGGACATGGTTGCGTACATGGAAAATAGGTTCAGGACTGTGGTGGCCTCAGGGGCCTTTCGCCTTTCTTCACACTCGAGAGGGCTCATAGGGACCCGGCCAGGCCGCCTGCACCGGGCCGACCCCCCCCCCCCGTCCTGTGGAGGCCAGGGTTCTTCACTACAAAGACAGGGATTTATTGATCCAAAACGCATGCTCAACGGGCCCCTTCCAGATAGCTGTGACAATTTTCCCGGATTATACTCAGGACATACAACGGCGTAGGGCCTCATACCTGTCTGTCAAAAAAGAACTGAGGGAGGAAGGCATACAATATTCGTACTGTTCCCGGCTAAACTGAGAGTGATACTGGACGGGTCGACGCAGTTTTTCCTGACACCTGAAGAGGCCTGGTCTTGGCTTGAAAGATATAGGGCAGGTACTGATCGCAGGGGCAGAAATGAGGGGGGCGCACTCAAGCCAGTGCGGATGCACCAATCGCAGCGCCTCCGCAAGAAGAACAAAGCACAACGGGCGCGGCAACGTGTGCAAAAGGAGGCTGACAAACAGGGGGCCTTGGCGGCTACAGCGGCGATCACTGGTTCTCAACGGGAGGGCTTGACCAAGGGATCTGAATCCAAGGAGAACGGGAGACAATCTGGTACGGAGGTGTCGTAGGACAAGAGTACCCAAGGCCCGGAGATGACACCTAGATTAGCTGCTGATTTATAAGTGAATTACCTCTGTCTGGGACTCACCGGTGGTGAACTGAGAATGGCGATATCGGGGAATCCGGTAACAGTTGTGAATTCCATGTCTGTGATTTATTATTGCGGGATATGGAGGGCGGGGGGCTGGAGCGAGCGCTGCCACCTGTCGGAGCTGGATCACAACACCATTGCCCTTAAGGCAACCTGTGGTGGCTACTGCAGGATAGTATTGTGTGAATTGTTAGGACAGTTTGGATGGGGACTGATAATGCGTTATTGGGACTTGTTCTGGGGGGGAGGGTAATGGAAGTTTGGGGGGGTGTTTAGTGTTTAAGGGGGGGCACAGCTGGTGTGGGCAAACAAATTATGCAGGAGGGGAAAGATTGGGAGTGCAGCAATGGGGACATTACCTGATTTGAAGTGTATCACGTGGAACGTGCGCGGATTACATACCATGTCGAGGCGCCACAAGGTGCATGCATATCTGATAAGAAGAGGTGTCCAGATAGCGTTGCTGCAAGAGACCCATCTCACTAAACAAGAATGTACTGCGCTGCAGCGAAGGTGGAGAGGTCAGGTGTTTGGTACTGCTTACTCTGCGTTTGCTAGGGGAGTGTTGGTGTGGGTGAGGGCGGGGACCCCGTTCAAAGCTGCACACACTGTGATAGACCCTGAGGTAGATATGTGGCGGTGGCGGGAAGATTGTATAACACAGAGGTGGTGTTATGTAGCGTATATGCTCCAAACACAGACCAGCCCCGATTTTTGGATGTCATCTCCGGAAAACTGGCTCATCTCTTATCGGGCCGAGTGATTATGGAGGGAGACTTTAATTCGCTTACAGATGTGGCCCTGGACAGGTCGCATCCTCCGTTGGCAGAATCCCAGGTCAGCAAGATTGCGAGGAAGAGGGCAGAATGGCAGAGCGGATGGGGGTTGATTGAGGTGTGGAGAGTGCACCATCCTGAAGATAGGGATTACTCCTTTTCGGCTATCCACAAACTACATGTTAGAATTGACACTATTCTGTGCACCCAGGCGCTGGCGCCCTTAGCGGTACACTCGGAATACCTAGCTAGGACTATTTCAGACCATAACCCCCAGGTAGTTTCCTTTAAATGGCAGCGCATGAGAACAGAGGTGCCCACCTGGCGTTTACGCCCGGATACCCTGGAGGATCTAGTCTTTAGGACTACAATCAAAGAGGGTATCGAGTGTAGGAGAGTAGGGTCTGCAATCCTATGGTCACCCCCGATTTTTGCTTTTTGCTTCACTGGGGTTTACGACTTTCCCTGGCTGAGGGCAAGCTAATCAGACCCACAGCCTAGCTGTTCTCTCTCTAAATTGACAAGCATGTACCTTAGGTGCATTTACCAATTGGTACTGGGCCACATTATCAGTCCCTGTACAGAGTACCATAGGTACCCAGGGCATAGGTGTACCCAGGGCCTACCAGGGGCTGAAGCATGTATTAAGCCACCCCTGGCTGGCCATCTAAACAGACACAACTGGCTGCACGACAGCTGGGGCAAGGTGGTGTAGTCACCCTTTGCTTTAGATATAGTATCCCTATATCTAACCCTAAAATGGACACATATATTCCTATCAGTCACTCCTATGGCAGGCCTTGACAATCCTGAAGGCAGAGTGCTTGGAATTATGTGAGATGGTGCTCTGGCATGAGCTGAGCCCGTTTGCAGCTTGCGGAACCAAGTCCTAATAGCTGTTCCATGATAATGCTATACCATATACTCTCAAGTGCATTATGAACCTCGCGGTCAAATGCTAACTTTGGCATAGCATTATCAAAACATGTCGAGTAAGGTGTCATACGAATTGGAATACTAACCCCTCGCCAATTCTGGCGACGGGGTTAGCATTCCACCCTTCTAGAGGGACACGACATGTATGCAACTGTGAACCCCGGTTAAAGTTTACTCGAGCCTCAGCATCACAAAATGGATGCTGCCACCACAGACACAAGTCTGACCTCCTGCTGCTGGGAGTCCTTCCAGCGAGGGCGGCTTGTACAAAGGGTTTCCTGCCTTGGGAGGTGCTAGCACCACCCCAGACAGGTGTCCCTGTGCATACACCGGTCTGAACCAGTTCCTGGGGCACTCCAGCCCCAGAGCTGGCACCAGACCGGACAAAGGAAAGGGGGTGTAACCACCCCCCTTCCTGGTCCCACCCAGAGGAGGGACCTAGTCGTAGTGCAGCCTCCTTTAGCCGAATAAAGGTAGGAGCTGGTCCCATTCCAAATCAGATTAATCTTGACAACTTCCACAAAGAACTCTTGACCTTCGACCTCCTGAACATCAGAAGACTGAAGAATCTCCACTATGGTCAGGGAGTGACCATCCTGCTTTGCGGGCACCATCAAGCTCCTGTGCGGTTTGCTGCAGAGTCCTTCCATCCCGGAATCCGACGACCCAGCTCGACAAGACCCGGACCTCCAGACCTCTCTGACCTCTACCCACATCCACAGCACAGCTGAGACCCGTGGTGCGACGAGCAACGTGGAGACGGCCATCTTGAGAACCCTGCACAGCGCTTCCAGCGCGACCGCCGAGGGATCCTCGAGTGAGTGCTTTGGGGCCTGAGAAGCCCCACACCGACGCAGCTCCTGCACCAAAGACCAGCCCCCCAGCATCCACGAGATCTGCGTGGGGCCCTTTTGCCTGGTTGCTGCTTGTCCTGTTGTCTGGTCACTTGCCGGGTGGCTTGTGACCTCTGAGACGACGATCCGAAGAATCCAACACTGCTGGTCTGGTCCCCCAGACTGGCCCTTGCTTCCTTGTAAAAGAGGAGCACCCCGGACCCTCCTGGTCCGCACCAGACGCCATCTTTGTTCCACCGCGTGGCTTGCATTAGCCAAGGCCTGTTGTCCACGTCGACGATCCGACACCGCCAACAGCAGCAGACTACGTGGGGCAGCTCGTGCCTCCAGCCTGGTCGTGAAGAGCAGCTCCTGCTCCGCGCAGCTACAGAGAGAAGCGACCCTTCCTTCACCTGACTGCGGCGACAGCACCTGGTTCCCTCCATCCACCAACCCATCAGCCAACTCCAATGACATCACCCCTTCCCAAGCCCTCTGCGACTCCCTAGCTTCCTTCTTCCACAACAAAATCGCAGACATCCACAACAGCTTTGACAACCGACCCGGAGACCAACCCACCCAACCTTCTGCAGGACCTTCACCCCCCTCGAACATCCTCAACGACTGGAACCCAATCTCCACCAAGGACACCATCCGCCTGATGAACTCCATCCACTCAGGATCCCCCACAGACCCATGCCCTCACCACATCTTCAACAAAGCAGACTCCATCATAGCACCACACCTCCGAGACGTCATCAACTGCTCCCTCAACTCCGCCACCTTCCCGGAAAGCTGGAAACACGCCGAACTCAGCGCCCTTCTGAAAAAACCCACAGCGGACCCCACCGAACTCAAAAACTACCGCCCCATCTCGCTCCTTCCATTCCCAGCCAAAGTCATCGAGAAAGCCGTCAATAACCAGCTCGCCGCATTCCTCGAAAGCAACAAATCCCTCGACTCCTCACAGTCCGGCTTCCGAGCCAAACACAGCACGGAGACCGCCCTCATCGCAGCAACAGACGACATCCGAACTCTACTGGACAATGGAGACACAGTCACCCTCATCCTCCTAGACCTATCCGCAGCCTTTGACAAAGTCTGCCATAGAACTCTTCTACAGCGCCTCAAAAACATCGGAATCCAAGGAAAAGCACTGGAATGGATCACCTCATTCCTCACCGGTAGAACCCAGAGAGTCCGCCTCCCACCATTCAAGTCCGAGGCCACTGAAGTCATCTGCGGCGTACCCCAAGGTTCCTCACTCAGCCCCACCCTCTTCAACGTATACATGAGCCCCCTCGCGACCATCGCCGCCAACACAACCTCAACATCATCTCCTACGCAGATGACACCCAACTGATCCTATCACTCACCAAAGACCCCAACACCGCCAAATCCAACCTACATGAAGGTATGAAAGAAGTAGCAGAATGGATGAAGCACAGCCGCCTGAAACTGAACTCAGACAAAACACAAGTCCTTATCTTCGGCACCTCCCCCTCCGCCTGGGACGACTCTTGGTGGCCAGAGGCCCTTGGAAAAGCACCCATCCCGACGGACCACGCACGAAACCTAGGCATCATCCTGGACTCATCACTCTCTATGAACAGACAAGTCAACGCAGTCTCATCTTCATGCTTCAACATCCTCCGCATGCTCAAAAAAACATTTCGCTGGATCCCCACCGAAACCAGAAAAACAGTTACCCATGCACTGGTCACAAGTCGCCTGGACTACGGAAACACCCTATACGCCGGTATCACCGCAAAACTCCAGAAAAAACTCCAACGCATCCAGAACGCATCAGCCAGACTCATACTAGACATCCCGCGCAAAGACCATAACTCCAGCCACCTGAAAAACCTCCACTGGCTCCCCGTCAACAAGAGGATTACTTTCCGCCTCCTAACCCACGCTCACAAAGCACTCTACGAACTTGGACCCGAATGCCTCAACAAACGTCTTTCCTTCTACACCCCCCCTCGCCAGCTACGATCCTCCAACCAAGCCCTTGCTACCATTCCTCGCATCAATAAAACCACCATGGTAGGTAGATCCTTCTCCTACCTCGCAGCTAAAACCTGGAACTCACTCCCCACTCACCTACGCCTCACTCAGAACCACCTAACATTCAGAAAGCAACTTAAAACCGGGATATTCGACAAGTAATTCCCATCCCTTCCTCAAGCGCCTTGAGACCCTCTGGGTATGTAGCGCGCTATACAAATCTCTGACTTGACTTGACTTGACCTTGTTCCTGCACCGTCACTGGCTAGTGACTGAGACTCTGTCCCCTTCCCTTTCAGGACTCTTTCTTCTAAGTTCCATCCTTGGAACCACCAGACTCCTCCATCTGGCTGCCTGCCAGCAACTCCTTGTTTCAGGCATCACCGGGATCAACGCAGCAAACCCGACGCAACTTCAGCCCTATGCACCCGCAGCCTGTGGGTTAGGTAATTAAAGCTTCTAGGTGCTGAAGTCTGTGTACACTGTCCTAGTGTCCAGGTCCACTGTTGTTTTCCCTCCATCCAGCCGGGTTCGTCCGGAATCCGTAACTTTCTAAACTGTAAGATCCATAGACGTTGGTACGCATCCCGCGTGAGAGTTTCCACTCTGCACGTGAGTCCCGTGGGCCTCCTGCTCCTTACTTACCCGGTTTGTAACGTAGTCCCAGCGATCCTCCAGCCTCTGGATCTCCTTACAGTATTTTCTTTCCTCGCATTCCATTGTTTTGAGTATATGGTTTGTCGTGCCCCTAAGGCGCACTTGTAAATATTGTGCGAACTCGTATTTCCTGTTGAGTATTGTCATGTGCTTAGCCCTCTGACCTCATAAAGAGTTCAGAGGTGTATGTTAGTTAATAAATATCTGTTTATTTTCATAACAACCTGTGTGGTGTCCTTTCACTTGGTATTCAAGGGGTTATATGTGGTAAAACAGCTGGCTTGACATGCCATTCAGAGTTTAGCCTAAAGACTGCTTTTGTCCATGCTACTAGGATAGCTGGTCTATAAGGTTGACTTACAACCAATCACCATAAGGGTTGTTTGGACTGATATAAGGTGATCACTAGAACTAGTGAACATCATATATCAGGCCAACTTCTCACATCGAGGACTACTTTGCTACCAACAAGAACTCGACATCTACTAGGGGAATGGAGTGGAATGCGTTAAAAGTGGTGGTGAGAGGGCTCTGCATCAGTAAGCATGTGGGTGAAAGGGCAGTGGTTGTAAAGGAGGTCGCAAAAGCGGAGGAGGCGCTACGGGAGGTGGAAAAACAAAGGCCAGAACGGAGGGAATTGCAGGACCGGCTATTGGTGGCTAGGGAGCTCGTGGCCACTGAGACAGAAAGGCTGCGCAGTTACGACTATAAGCAATATAGGGTAAAGGTACATGCTGAGGGGGATAAGGTAGGCACGCTCCTGGCAAGAATGGCGAATCCGAGGCAGGGGGGTTGCCTGGTCCTGAGTGTTCCTGAGGAATTTGGGAGGGTGGCCTGCTCGCAATCTGAGGTCGTCTCACGCTTCTTGCGGTACTATACGACGCTGTATCAAAACCACCTGGAAGCGACTACAATGGAGATTGAGGGTTATTTATCGGGGATACAGTTACTGCAACTAGAGGAAGAGGACGCAAAAAGCTTGGGTCAAGCTGTCACTGTTGCTGAAATTAGGGGAGCAATTAAGAGCATGGCCAGGAACAAGACTCCGGGGGTGGATGGACTTCCTATAGAGTTTTATCTGACGTACATTGACCCATTGGCACCCCAGCTGCAGGCGGTATATAACGAGGCGCTGGAGCTTGGATATATGCCCGAATCCATGAGGGTGGCGCTGGTAGTCCCCCTGTTGAAACCTGGGAGGGAGGGAGATAACGTGACCTCTTATGGGCCACTGTCTATGTTGACGGTGGACTACTAAATACTGAGTCGTATGCTGGCAACAAGACTAATGTCCCATATGACTACCTTGGTCCACGGGGACCAAGCAGGGTTCATACCAACTAGGAACACCTCGACCAATATCCGCCGTCTTATTAGAATATTGGATAGTGATCTGGTGGAAGAGGCAACATCAGCAGTGCTGTCGGTGGATATAGAAAAGGCGTTTGACAGCCTCGAGTGGGAATATCTTGATACAGTATTGGAAAGATTTGGCTTAGGCGCGCGTTTTAGGAGCTGGACGAAGGTCTTGTACTCCTTGGCTACGGCTTGGGTGCGATTGGGCTCGGTTATATCATCAGAATACCCGTTGCAGAGAGGCACGAGACAGGGGTGCTCGCTCTCGTCCCTGCTGTTTGCGCTCGCAATAGAACCGCTAGCGGTCTACGCCAGATCGGGAGTGGCGTATGAGGGTCTGGTCTGTGGTGGACTCCCGCACTACATCTCGTTGTATGCGGATGATTTGCTGCTGTTCTTAGCGGACGCGACATTTGCACTGGAGGGGGCGATGACCATGCTGTCGGACTTTGGGAGGCTGTCTGGCCTCCGTGTGAACTGGACTAAAACGTGTACTTTCCTCTGAGGATGGATGCACCCCAACCGCGCCTACCTGCTGATTTACTGTGGGAACGATCATGCTTTACCTACTTGGGAGTCCGGATTTATGATAGGGCGGAGGATATACTGGAGGGGAATATTGGACGCTGCATAAGGGCACTGAGGGGCAGTGTGGCGTTCTGGGCAACCTTGCCTCTCTCGGTGTTGGGGAGAGTTGCACTGCTCAAAATTGTAGCTTTGCCACGCCTCCTCTACTTTTTTCTTACTCTTCCGCTCTGGGTGCCTCCTCTGTACTTTCGGGAACTGCGGACGCTCACTATTGACTTTTTGTAGGGGACGGAAAGGAGGCGGGTAGCATTGGACATGCTGTTGCGGCCCAAAGTGGAGGGGGGAATGGCAGTTCCGAATTTCGAACTTTACTACTTGGCAGCGCAATTGCAGGTCCTTACACAGCATGTAGCCAGAGAATTCAGGGGTCCGGAAGAGGCTCGGGGATCTGGAATACAGAGGCATGTCCTATCCTACATTATCATGCAACAACACCTAGTGGTCCGGAATCTGACTTGGGAGGAGAAGGCGCTGAGGCTGTACTGGAATAGGAGCTGAAAGAAGGCGAAAGTGGAACTTCCCTATGCACCCGAAATCCCCCTGGGCATGCTTACGGCACGGCGGCATGGAGGGGATTGGTCCCGGCTACTGGACTGGGAGGAACTGGGGTTACAAGTGGTGGGTGACTTGTACACTGAAGGCGAGTTGCTACCCTTCCAGGTGTTGCAAGACAAAGTTGGCATTCCGGACGGAGATTTCCTATTACATATGGCGGTAACCACTGCTATGCGGAAACACTGGAAAATAGGGCAGTTGGAACCACTGTAGTACTGAGAATTCTGGACCCGTGTTATAAATATCGGCGCATCATGACGATTTCGGTATCAGCGGACCGGTAATGATTTGAGTATTATGCACAAGCATTTTCGTCCCGACCGAGTGACGGAATCACCCTGAAATCAGCATTTCTGTTCCGGACCCTCGGGTTCTCTTTTGTGAACGGCATCCATTTTGTGATTGCCCTCACATAGCCAAATGACTGAAAGCCAAAACCGAGTCCGAAGGACACGTACACCTTTGCTGACTCTTCTGTGACCTGGGCAAGCTGACTCCACTGCCCGAAGCCAAACCTGTTCGGCCAGGTCCTTTCCCAGTGGCCGAACGAGATTAGCATCAGGGCACAACATATCAGAAACCTTTCATCGCACACAAACCATGCCTATTCTTACACACACCTGTCCCTGTTTCTTGCTTTATGACTTGCTTTGCGAGGAGGAGGTGCCCGATTTTATTGGGGGTCCGTCGATATCTGATGAAAATGCTGGGCCTTGCCGGGTAATCAATTACGGGCTGGATGAACTGAAATGTGGACCTGTCACCATGACTCTGCTTTTTCTTTGTAGTAAAAATATGTGAATGGTCAACTGTAAAATAAGGAATGTTTGCCTAAAGCATTTTATTTTGTATATAAGGAGAAGTCTGGTTTTGTAAAGGAGCAGTCTCCTGAGAACATACATGCTATTGTACTTCTAGGATACCTGTTACTGGCTGCAGCCAATAAATCCGATCTTTGACTTCACCTAGAAGGCTCTGTGTTTCTGTAGTCTGAAACAGGAAGGACTCTGAGTTTTCAGGTGTGTTCCCTGGCACCGCCGGGTTCTTAAAAACCTGGTACTCCAGTTGGCGCCCAACGTGTGGCGGTATCAGCGGTACCGGTCCAAGCCAGAGGTTCGTGAGGAGCTTCGTGTGAAAATTCTGGAGGAAGGCCGCCACTTCATCGACCCCTGTATGTCGACGTGGCCTTAAAGTCTTTGTTGCGAGGTTCCCCGCGTCCTGACGGCTACGAAGGACTGCTGCCCTGACTATCGCCCTGTTTTGGACCCTCGATGTTTGGTAGAGCGTAACGATAGACGAGTCTTCTGGCGACGTCATCGATACCTCAGTTAAGTATAAGTGGAGCGTCTCCCAGTCCTTAGTTTGATTCTCAGTTTTTGGTATCCTTCGGGATTACTTTGTTTGGAACTTGCAAGTGCCAAAACCGAAGGACTCATGTATTCACGAGACTATCGTATTCGATAAGCCTTCGAAGTTTGAAGCTAGACTAGAGAGCGAAGATGCCTGGTCTTAGCAGACTTGGAAATTTGTTTTGTCTTGGTTGTAGTAAGGATTCCCGGTTGGAGGACTCGTGTCCGGTTCCTCCGATTGGAACTCCAACATATGAGCTCTATGTGAAACACGGCGTAGGCCCCATCACATATAATGAACTATGGATCTGATACACCAGAAAGGATGGTGTTTTAAAATGGCCCCAATATGGTAGTTTTGACACAGAGATTCTAGATAATCTAGAGGTAAAACTTTTTAAGAAGAAAGCCCGGCCGGCAATGTTTGACTCTTTCAGCCCATGGCGAAAGGAAGACAAACAGAAAGAAATTAAATTAGCCAAGAGAAATAAGAGAGAAAGGGGTATCTCGATAATACATGCCACTACGCAGTTTAGAGATAACAAAGAAGAACAGGCAAACGAGCAGTTGCACAGGCAACGTAAAATGGCGATCGATAAATGTTATCCAGTCTTGCCACCCCTCCACCCAGACTCACGAGAATCTGAGAGGGATCCTTCGATGTCACACGTAATAAATTCGCCACCCCCCTATGCACGGAACGCTACAGCACCTCCGCAACCTTCTGTTATACAACACCCAGCCGTACAGCCCCTAGTTCTGCCTCAGCCACAAGCTCCCCTTGCAGTGGCTCCTAATCTTCTGGTGCAGCCTCCTCAAGGGCCACCGAGGTCACCTGCTCCACCTGAGCTCTCTGTGACTTTGCCTATTGTTCCGACTACTTCTCCTAATACTCCCTCTGCTACTGCCTCCGCCTCTGCCTTACCTCACCCTGTCTTTCCTCCTGTCCTTCGTTCAGTTTCTCCTTCTGTTCGACAGAGAATGGCCAACACTGTTACTGGTCTTTTCTCACCTTTCTTTGGGTCGCCTAATACGACCCCGCCCTAACGCAGAACGAAGACAGTTGCGGAGTCAACTACCTGACTATCAAGAGAGAGAATTACTGAATTGTTTAGCGCATAAATGGGTTGCCGATCCTATAAGATATGATGTACAGTCGATCGTGGAAGCCTTCCGTCAATGGGAAGCATCGAAGCAGAGACATGTTTTTGAACAAATGTGTGTTTTTCTCTGTGAGGATTTGAAGGAAAATGATCTGGAATACGATCTGCTTAAGTTGTGCCGTGTGCGGTTCGAGTTTTCAGAAGGCATGATCGAAGGTCCCGATGTTGAGAGGGCTGTTGCGACATTGTTATAGTATCGGAGTGAGGAGGGTACTTCTCGGTCACTACTTAGGCGTGACGGTAGGAAAAAGGCGCGACAGTATCCCATGAGAGAGGTTCCGCTGGTATGGAAGGAAGAAGTGGCCGCTGGTCCGGGTAATAATCCACCAGGTGTACCGGCTCACTTTCAGCGTGTTTGGGTACACGTTCCATGGAAACGAACAGAGGTTTTGGCTCTCAAACAGACGTTACCTGACCCCCGTAAAAATCCTGCAGGGTATTATAAGGAATTATCACAGACTGCAAGCTTGTGCATTATGAACTTAGCCGATATAGACATGTTGTTCGGGAACGTGGTTCCACAGCCTTTATGGCGAAAGATTCGCCACACCGATCACAATCAAGAGTTAGGTGATACATGGGTTAATATTGCTGCTGTAGATAACAGACAAGTTGGTGGTGCTAAACCCGAGCCTTTAATTGCGGAACTCCCTGGTAGGATCATTACTTATATGAAGACTCTAATGCCTGAATTACGCGTCAATTGGGACAAATTGTCTGCATGTTAGCAGAAGAAAGACTAAGCGGTGTCTGACTTTTTCACGCGGTTTGAAGAGACTTTTGTAGATCATAGCGGTCAGGATATGGCTACTGAAGGTGGCCAGAGATTGTTCGTCGACAAATTTGTGCATAATTTACTTCCCGAGTTGTGTGCTAAGTTGAAGGATTCTGAGAGTGCTTGGGCTGTTTCAACGTCAGCACAGATTTTAGCTACAGCCCAGTACTATGAAAATAGACGCAAAGATGAGTTAGAGAAAGCGGATAAAAAGACTAAGGAATTGAAAACTAAAGTTCTTCTGTAACAAGCTTATCCATCCCGTACTAATAGTCAGCGTGATTATCAGCAGCCTCAGCAGTATTCGGGAAACTCGCAAAGAAACGAGTTTTCTCAACAACGTTTTCCGTATGGTCCTAATCAGTGTGCGTATTGTAAAGAAGAGGGTCAATTTAAGAGTAGTTGTCCGGTTTTGTTGCAGCGCGCAAATGGACTTGGTGCGAGAGGCCGTGGTGCTCAACAAACGCCTAGAGGTAGGGGACGCGGTGCGGCCCCGCAAAACGCACGATCTTTCCCGCCTCAGAATTCAATGAATAGTTTCGATCAGCAGAATAACGCATCTGGTAGGACGACTCAGTACTATGCTGACGACTACTATGCAGAAAATGAGAATATGGAAGGTAATGATTGCTAGGACAGCCATGGACAAAGAGAGGGAGTTGTTTCAGTTCCAGTAGACCAGAATGGACCTTATGTCGAGGTTGTTACATCAGGTGTGTCAGAACCTTTTCTGTTGGATACTGGTGCTACAAAGAGTTCTATTATGCACTCAAAACTCCCTGGCGCACCTTTGTCTGGCGAAATGAATGTTTCAGTAGGTTTTTCTGGTGCCCCGGTTAGGAACCCGATCTCTAGTCCTATGTCTCTTTCTGTTGGACCTTGTGAATTGGAAGCACCCCTTATTCTTACAACAGGTTGTGGTGAAAATTTGTTGGGATTGGATCTGTTGAAAAGACTATATGCGACTTTGTACTGCTCCCCTTCGGGAGTACAGCTTACACTAGGTAAGAGAGTGGTTTCTCCAATGTATCTATTGAAGTATAACTTCCCGACAGAATTGTCTTCTCTTCCGGATATTCTTTGGGCTACTGGTCCTAATGATGTGGGTCTTTTGCAAATACAGCCATATGTTGTGACATTGAAAGCCAATGTTAGAATGCCGCGCATTCCCCAGTACAAAATATCTAGCGAAGGTGAAAAGGCATTGCTAGCGATCATCTATGACCTGATCGATAAAGATGTAATTGAAGAGACAAAAGGCAACGTTTGTAATAGTCCTGTTCTGCCTTTGTTGAAGCGCACTGATCCTTCCCAGCCACCTGTTTATAGGTTTGTGATTGATCTTAGAGAGGTGAATAAGATTGTTGTGCCACAGTTTCCAGTTGTCCCTGATATCACTGCCCTATTGACAATGATTCCAGCTTCAGCGGCCTGGTTCTCAGTGATTGACTTGAAGAATGCTTTCTTCAGCATCCCAATTGCCGAGGAGAGCAGGGATATTTTTGGCTTCAGTTTAGGAGGCCGAAGCTTCCGCTTCAAACGCGCTCCTCAAGGCTACTGCGAAAGTCCATCAATATATAGCCAGGCTTTGAAAACACAGCTTGATACGATTGTTCTACGTGATGGCGCTACCCTTATTCAGTACGTCGATGATTTGATAGTTGCCGCAGATACTGAGGAGATTTGTAAAGAAGCCACCTTGTCATTGTTGCGTCGTTTGTCTGATTTGCATCACAAAGTGTCTCTCTCGAAGTTGCAATATTGTCGACAAGAAGTGACCTACCTAGGTCACCTCTTATCGAAGGAGGGAAGGAAACTGACCCCAGAAAGAATTCAGGCAATTGCAAGATTGAGTGTGACAAGGACACAGAGAGAAGTGCGTGCTTTCTTGGGCATCACATCATATTGTAGGCAATGGATACCGAATTTCTCATTGTTGGCCAAACATTTGGTGGCATTAACCTGTAAGGATACAGCGAATCCCATCCCATGGTCTGAAGATTGTCAGAAAAGTTTTTCGGAATTGCGTGATGCATTGTGTTCGGCTCCTGTGTTGGGTACCCCCGACTACAGTAAGCCCTTTACACTATATGTTCATGAGAAAGAAGGATGTGCGTTGTCAGTGTTGACACAGTCTTTTGGGGACAAGCAACGTCCATGCGCGTACTTCTCGTCGACTTTGGATCCAGTAGCTAGGGCGTTGCCGAGTTGTTTAAGAGCCACGGCAGCAGTAGCTGTTTCTATCCGACAGTCTGCTGGGTTAGTGATGAACAACATGTTGATCGTAATGGTTCCACATGCGGTAGACACTTTGTTAAATAGAACCAAGACACAGCACTTAACCAGTGCTCGATTGTCAGGTTATGAGTTAACCTTGTTAGCGAGCCATGTCCACATTAAAGATGCAACGCATTAAACCCAGCTACGTTGTTGCCGATTCCAGTTGAGACAGAGAATGCTGAAAAGCAGCACAACTGTTTCTTTAGGACAGAAGAAGAAACGAAAGGGAGAGTAGATCTTAGGGACACTCCTCTTACTGAATGTGAGGGTACTTTGTGGGTTGATGGTTCGTGTTTCAAACTTCCGAATGGTGACACGACTGCAGCATATGCTGTTACGACTTTGCATACGATTGTCGAAGCTGCACGCATCCCACATAACTCAGCGCAAGCAGCAGAGTTGATTGCACTTACGAGAGCGTGTGTTTTATCGAAAGGAATGAAAGTGAACATATATACTGACAGCATGTATGCCTTTGGTGTGGCTCATAGTTTTGGGCGTCTGTGGCGTGAACGTGGGTTCCTGACTTCGCATGGAGCAAAGATACAGCATGGTCAGTTGGTGAACGAACTCCTCAAGGCACTTACTTTGCCACTACAAGTAGCAATTGTGAAATGCAGTGCCCATAAAAAGGTGACTGATGATGTTGGTCGGGGAAATGAATTTGCTGACGAGGTCGCAAAAGAAACAGCAAAAGATGTGATGAGCCGAATGTATGTTGCGGGCCCTGCAAGATGGATTGGTGACGTTGGAATGTGTGAAGATATGATTGAGAGTGTGAAGTCCATCCAAGCTGAAGCTACAGAGAAAGAGTTGAGTGTGTGCAGAGAGAGAACGGGGAAATTGGATGCGAATGGTTGTTGGGTTGAATTGTTAGAGCATCAGCGTTGGTTGTTACCCGATGCGTATGTGCTTGCAGTGGTTACAATGGCGCATGGAATGCCACACATCAATGTGAAAGGGATTTGCAAGTTGTTGGCTCCAGTATGGCAGAACACTAGAATTCCTAAGTGTGCAGAGAATGTAGTCAAGAACTTTATGGTGTGTCTGAAATACAATCCTGGTAGGGGAACCCCAACTCCAGCTGGTCATTTTGCTCCCCCTAAGTATCTGTTCGAGGTTTTCCAGCTAGATTTCATCCACATGGAAAGTTGCAACAATTTGAAATACGTACTCGTTGTTGTTTGCGCTTTTTCAAGATGGATAGAAGCATATCCCCTGAAAGACAATACTGCCTTATCCACAGCTATAGCCCTTGTCAAAGAATTCTTCCCTAGGTTTGGAATGCCGAGAGTGGTCTGGAGTGATAACGGGAGTGAATTTGTGGGTCGAGTGATGAAGAAAGTATGTGGAGGGCTAGGCATACAGCAAAAGTTCCACGCTGCAAATCACCCCCAATCAGCTGGACTGGTAGAGTGCTATAATGGCACCCTGAAGCTTAAATTGGCCAAAATCCAAGCGAGCACTGGTCTTAAATGGCCTGACGCTCTGCTCTTGGCACTCCTATCAACACGAATGACTGTACACTCGAGAGTGGGACTTAGTCCCTACGAAATAGTGTTCGGACGTCCGGCCAACATATGGGGAGTGCCAAGGCCAACAAAATTTAGCGAGATAGAACACCCTGTACTACTTGATTACCTGTACGAATTGACGGCTAAATTGCGTGTTTTACACCAACAGGCTCACGACGCTTTACCCCAAGCTACTGAAGCTCCAGGACATCCTATCGATCCTGGATCTTACGTGTTAATAAAGAATTTTCAGCGGACAAAGAACGATGAGCCCCGCTGGACCGGCCCCCATCTAGTGCTTCTATCAACAAGATCAGCTGTCCGAGTGGAAGGAAAGAAACACTGGGTCCACGGGATCCATTGTAAGAGGGTCCCTTTACCTCTGCCGCACGATCGATGGGTCCAGGAGGGGATCGCTGATTCTGAGACTGAGACTGTGCCTCGTTTCCTGCCCTTTAGCGATGCACGTGTAAAAGGAACAAACTCTGAAAGTGAAAGCGATAATATTTTGCAAGAAGCTGTGCCACCGTCAATTCGATTGAACACTACAAACCTGAACTCTTGTTTCAAACCCAGACAATACCCGGAAAAACCTGTTATAATTTGAGGCTGAGAACCATGACTATGGACAAATAAAAACCTTTTTCTTCGATTTTTGAAAGTGCAGCTCTCTCTCTCCTCTGAGAAACTTGCTAATTTTTGTTTTTCGAACCTTCATCCGGGTTCTGCTGCTAGGGTCGCGGTTGCCCAAGTCTTTGGGGTGCAGCCGATGACGTTAGGTCGACGGTTCTGGTTGGTCTAAGGGAGTTGCCCTGGACTGACAGAAGCATTCCTTAGCATAGAACACCCTACCGCCGCGGGCAGCAATTATAGAGGATGGAGTTTTTCAAGATGGATAGACCTGCCAAATTGATGAACTTTAAAGTCAGAATGTGCACGTTAATGACAAGAACACGATTTTTGATATTATGTATTTTTATGTTACTTAGTGTAATGACGTTTTTAACAGGATATGTTTTATTCAATTTTCAAGTGACATTTGCACCCACTACACAGCCCACACCTCCTTCTCCTGTTTCCGCGCATTCTTTTCACCCTCTGCCTGAACACGAGTCTGCTAGGAGATTGGAGTTTGTTAATAATTTATTTGTTCAGCTTTTGCACCAACACCAACTAGTAATGAACACAACTAATTGTTGGGTGTGTGGTCTTATGCCACATACGAGAGATAAAGGTATCCCATATTTTGTCTTGCCATTCAGCTACTATGGTTCTTTGTGGGCGTTTCAGACGATGTTCCTATTTGCCATCGAACCATATCCCCCACGTTCCACGAGAAGTAACTCGAGCAACAAAGCATTAGTGGTGGGAATCACAAATATGAGCAGAGATATTGACTCGTATAGAACGATTCCCCGAGATGAGTTGCAGGCTTACAGTAGATGGAACGTAACAGAGTATGGAGTTACTTTCAGTGAAAACAAGCGAGCAAAGAGATCCTCCCCAATTTGGATTGTACCCCATCAAGGTCACCTATGTCTGCAGGGAAATGGCAAGAACTCCAGAGCTCAGTTAGGGAAGAGTGTCTGTACTGAAACGTATGTCTTTTTGTCTCAGACTTCCCCTTCATTCCTAGCAGCTAAGGGTACCTACTTCATCTGCCATGATAGGGCGTGTGCATGGCTGCCCCCTGACTTCTCGGGCACATGTTTCATTTCGTTCCTGTTGCCTCCCACCTACACGGCCGCAGCAGATTACCATAGGACAAGGACAGTTAGAGGTGTCGTGAGTAAAGACGACACTGCGGGACAAGAATTTGGAGACTTCGTAAAAGGTTTTCTGCCATTTTGGGGGCCTATGGTGAACAGCAGGAACATTCGCCAATTGACGAGGGTAGTTGAATCTACCATAGTTGAAACTGCCGGTGCCCTTAGTAACTTGACCGCTGAGCTCCAGTCGGACGGCCTTATGACTCTTCAGAACAGGGTCGCCTTAGACGTCATACTTGCAGACCGAGGTGGGGTATGTAAAGTGATCCAATCAAGTTGCTGCATCTTCATCCCAGATAACGCTCCGACAGTATACCAGGCCATCTCCAACCTGCATAAAATCTCAATCTATTCACGTGGATAACGGGGACTGGTCACTGAAGGGGTGGTTCTGGGAACTGGTATCCGCCTGGGGATGGAAGATTCTTATGGTCATTGGGATGATCTTAGCCATTCTTTTCCTGTTCTGACTGTGTGTACAATGTGCTCCTGCAATATGTGGCCTCTGTGCTACATCGTGTGTAAGGAAACCTGTATCAGGAAACAAACTAAGTAATAGGATGATGCTACAGCAACAGCTCAATGACTTTATGAATATAGACCTGCAGGGCCGGACTGGGAACTGTAAGCAGCCCTGGCAAATTTTGCCAGACCAGCCCCCGTCCGACGGGCAGCAATCGAGCGCAGCGAGCTAGCCCGACCGCCACTAGGGGGGTTTGGGGGGGTTTTCCCCCCAAGAAATTTTTGGAAAACGACAGACCAAAATGGTGAATTTTACAGCACATTTTTGATTACATATTCAAATTGTATCAACTTTCAAAGCACAGAAAATAGTAGATGATGACCTTAAAGAACATCGGGTTACCCACCCAGTCATATGTACCCATAGGCATTCTTTCAGAGAGCACCAAAAATAGACACAAGTAGTGAATCAGGTTCCCTGCCCCTTCTACCCCAACCCCCAGGCGGATCTGCCAAGAGGTCTGAACACTCATGAAAAACAAATGAAGACATCTGCATCATACATTCATTGACAAAACATATTGTATAGAAACGCTGGGAGGAGGAACAAGCACTGACTGCGGGAATAGGTCTGGCTAAGTTTTTATGTGGGGAGAAGAGAGAGGGGGGAATTTATGGGGAGAGAGAGAGAGGGAGACAGAAGAAGAGAAAGGGAGAAGTAGAGGGAGAAAAGGAGGAAGAGAATGAGAGAGAGGAAGGAGAGGAATGAGAAAGATGGGGAAAGGGATAGAAAGAGAGGGGCAAGAGAAAGAAAGTGGGAGGGAGAGAGAGAGAGGAGAAAATAGAGATAGAGAGGGAAGAGAGGCAGAGGGAGAGAGAGGGGGTGAGAAAGACAGGGATAGAAAAGAGAGGGATAGATAGAGAGAGAGGCCAGGGGGAGAGAGAAAAGGATAGAGAGAAAGGGATAGGGAGTGAGAGAGGAACCAAGAGAGATATGGGGAGAGAGAGGGGGAGAGGGGGGATAGAGAGAGGGGGAGAGTGAGAGAGCGAGAGAGGGATAGGTTGGTATAGAGAGAGTGAGAGGGATAAATAGAGAGCGCGTGAGGGAGCGAGAGAGAAATAGAGAGAGGGAGGGAGCAAGAAAGGGGGGGGAGAGAGAGGGGGCAACAGAAAGAAAGAGTGGGAGGGAGGGAGAGAGATAGAGAAGAGAATAGAGATAGAGAGGGGAGGGGAGAGACAGGGAGAGGGAGAGAGGGGGGAGAGAAATGCAGGGATAGAAAAGAGAGGGAGGGATAGAGACAGAGAGAAAAGGATAGAGAGAAAGGGATAGAGAGTGAGAGAGGAACTGAGAGAGATATGGGGATAGAGGGAGAGAGGGGGATAGAGGGAGGGGTGAAAGAGAGAGAGGGATAGGTATAGAGAGATTGAGAGGGATAAAAAGAGCGCGTGAGGGAGAGAGAAAGAGGGATAGAGGAATAGAGAGGGAGAGAGAGGGAGGGATAGAGAGAGAGTGGGAGGTAGCAAGAGAGGGAGAGAGAGAGAGAGCGAGAGAAAGAAAGAGTGGGAGGGAGGGAGAAGGCGGGTAAAAGAGATGGGGCGCGAAAGAGACAGAGAGAGAGGGAGAGGGATAGAGAAAGAGAGGCATACAAAGACAGAGGGGGAAACATGGTAGGAGAGAGAGAGATAGAGAGAGAGAGAGAGAGAGATCACACTGTTCCCTTTTCTGTCCGCATTTGTCTTTTCTTCTACCTTTTATCTCTACACCCCCAACTGGCTCCGCTTCAGCCAACTATGGGGCAACATGCATTCCAGACAGAGCACTACTACCCATTGGGACTACCCGTCCCAATATTGACAGCAGACAACACTTAAACCAAAAGGTTCATAGTCATACAGACGTTTTAAGGTTATGGACATGAGATAAATGCACATCCACCGAGTCTGAAAGTGAAATGGAACACATTACACAGCCTGTGCTTATCCCAACACCAGCCAAGGATCCAGCCTTCCTGGACCAAACTTGGACGCCTCTGAGACAGCATTTCAAAACTTGTTGTAATATGCAGCAGATCAAAAGGAAGAGACAGCTTTTTTGACATTAGGTATGTCAGCCTCACTTTCCTTTGCTCCTCAAAGTACAAACAAATGTGTGATCATATGATTACCTCCAAGATTTAAACACAACTGAATTTGTAGCCACAACTAATATCTCACAATTGCCACTTTCAATAATGCGCGGTGCCAGGTATCACACATCCTTGCCATTTTCACAGTGAGCACATCATCAGCCAGGATAGCATGACTCCAGTAACATGGAGAGCATGGGACCCACGTCTGGGCATACCCTTCCCACTCGGGGTGACAAATTCAAAAACAATTGTTGGACAGAATGCAGAACAATGTCATACATTCACCCCAGTACAGAGGTCTGTGCCCAAATCCACAGTTTGTTTGCTCCCCATGCCTTTCCAGTTTGTACACAGCCATAAATGTAATCAGTCTTGACCCTGCGCCCAATGGGAACAGTCCAGCCTGAACTGCCAGGCCAGGTCCTCCCTGGCCTGGAAACAAGCATCCTAGGACCGGTTTTGGGGTTTCACCCCTCATCAGCCAGGATAGCATGACTCCAGTAGCATGGAGAGCACGGGACCAACGTCTGGGCATACCCTTCACACTCGGGTGACAAATGCAAAAACAATTGTTGGACAGAATGCAGAACAATGTCATACATTCACCGAGTACAAAGATCTGGGCCTAAATCCATCATTTTTTTTGCTCCCCATGCCATTCCAGTTTGAACCCAGCCATATGCAAATCAGTCTCGACTCCAGTGGCATTTAGAGCAGCATTCAAAACATCTGCTTTGTCATGAATGCTGGTGATGGTACAGCACTTTGAGACATTATTCTGCAGTGCTCAGAAATTATAGGAGGTAATGAAAACTGTAGTATTGCTGGCACAGACATAGAGCACATACCAGATATATATAAGCACAGGTTAACTCCCTTTAATTAAAGTTTTAATACATTCATGTGGTTACCTAGTGACATAGTGAGTTTGATTTTTACTCCATAATCGACAGCCTGCAATGATCATGTCTGATCATTTTGACATCATTTAAAAGGAATGCCCGCCGTTTTCAAAATCAGTGTAATCATACTGAAAGTTGTTATGGGCAAAATTGTGTATTATTGAAATTTCCTAAAATTCCATGAGACGATTGCAAAATGAGAAATTCACAGCAAAAATGAAGCTTGCCCGTATCTTGCACAACTTTTTTAAGTGAACATGCACCTAATGAAAAAAATGTTTCATGAGGAGACTGGCTTGAGTACAGACATGTTCTATCCAAATCAGTTCCCCATTGGCAACCAGCAAAACACCAGCGTCTATGGTTCGTTCCCTGTTGAATGGAGAGTTTCTCTGAATTTTAATGTAGGAATCTCCCTTGAAAAACAAAACAAGTATTGCCACAGCCAATAGGCAATGCATGGCATTCACCAGCAACTTAACAGACAAACATAAAAAGCCTATATTTAAGCATACATGCCAACATTACAAGCACGTGCATGCACAGAAATTCAGACACACACACATGGTGAGCCAAACAACACTGCAAGCATGCATGCACTTAAACCAAGTCATCATGGATTGCCTACTGTTAAATCTCATGACTATTCTAATTCAATTTTTTTATTTTTTATTCAACATTTTCCAATATGCACAGAGTACGGTATTGCATATCAATATGAGGCTGCAATTGCATTTCTAATTGAAAGAAGCAAGCAACCCAGGTACATAGTCAGTCATGTAACACGTTTGCTTCTTTCAGTCTCGGGAGTCGGGAGGAAAAACGGACCTGCGGAATGCTGTTGGTGGCACTGGCAGACACAGGGGGAGGCCGGGCTAGGTGGCGCTAGTTGAATAAAATGATGGCCGCTTCAGTAGTGGTACCGTTTTTTAGGGCTCGCCTGTTGATGCGCTCTTGCGCATAGCTGGCGAAGCTCTATAGGGACTTAAACAGAGTTTAACTACTGGCGATTTCACTGGAGATTCTTTGCAGTGCATGTGCTTTTTAACTCATTGCGCAAGCGCAATGAGTTAAAATGCGCGTGCACAGCATCAAATCGTCAGCTTGGTGCCGCCAGCAGCTCTTCCCGCTGCGCCCCCTGCTGCATCAAAGGCTTTTTCACGGCCGGCCGGCCGTGACTCTCGTTTCTGCTGTGCTTGTTTTGCTATCTCTCTCTCCTCAAGTCCTCCGATGCACTTCTCTCCCTGCCCACAGCGTGCCCCCGTCTCGCCTTTATTTTTGCTCTCTCGGTCTCCTCAAGGCTTCCCCGGCGCTCTCGCGCATTATTCCGCCAGCTGCAGTAGTCTTGTTCTGTCTGAACTAGCAATAATAACATCATTTTAGACCAGCATTGCAACCGACCTGTTATTATCCTTCATTGGAAGAGACTGTAGCGCTGTTCTCTAGGATGTTGACACTCTTTTCCACTCCCTCCCCCAGGCGTCACCATTAAATTAAAGTGGTGTGGTAGTCAGCTGTTGCATTTTGTGACCCCACTCGCGCCCCCAATGGACAAATACACTTTTGATGTGAAAATCTGCACTTTTATAAATGCCATCCTGCGGGCCGGCTTCGGCCTGGGAAAGGTGCCCGGCTTTGGGGCGGGGGAGCTTTGAAGGTGTGGGCTAATGAACACATTAAATGCTCCTAACAGGAAGTGGGCTATGATATCACTCCTCCGACTGGCTCACCTACCCGATCGGCTATTGTCCCCTTCAGTCGAGCACCATTTGCACAATAAAGAGGGGGCTGTTTGATCAACAAGCTTCCCCACCGTCCCTGGCGCCAGGGAGTCGCACACCTATGGGCTCATCCACAGACCCCTGGTGATGGCTTCTGAATACCCCTTCACACCTGCATATCCTACAGGAGACGCAGTAACACAGAGGGGTAGCGACTGCCCCATAACCATGCTTTTTGGCAGGGTAACGCTGCACATGGTATGTTGCCTGTGAATTAAATCAAGCATACAGGAGTAGTTTATATAGGTCGTACGCGGTTTAGTCAGGTTCACAGCCTCCCGTGTTTCAGCAGATTAGGTGATTTAGGCGTAAGGTGAAAGCGATTTTCCCAGGATCACACACTTTCCCCAAGTGAGAAGCCAGAATTAAATTCTTGTCTCTTCGTGGTTTCAGACAGCTTAATCACTTTACCTAATGCAGTTCGGCAGGTTTGACCTACTGACATTTAATGGTTAGCAGGGTTGCAAACTTTACTGCGCCTGGTAATTACCCGATGCGATAATCATCCTTCCTATTCTGATTACAACCCCTGTGCAAATAGGTGCTTGCCTAGTGTTCACAATTTAACGGGCACTTATAACCAGACCGGTAGCGCCTTGTTAGTACAGATGTAGCATTACTTGCTTGTTGAAAACACTATCCCTTGGACAGCTGTTACAACAAGATGGCACACATTCCACATAATATGCACAGCCTGACACAGCACATCATGTCGAGGTACATATACTTTATCAACACATTTTGTGGCTGGGAACTTTATGGTAAATGTGTCTCTTTGAAATCTGAATGGAGATGTAAGCCGTGTTAGTGAATATATTTTATGCTACACATTCTCATACATCAAAACTGCTTAGTAGCACCTTATGTTGATGACGTGGACTGTTACAGAGCGCTGCTTAGACTTGGCGAGCAGATGTTAGCGCAACCTTCCTTTTTGGCAAAAAAAGTACAACAAACACTTAATTTAGCAATTGATTCAATCAGCTGGTTTACGTATCGCAGATAAAAACCCCATTAAACAATGATCCCCAGTAAAAATACCATTGTCACTAACATGCAGAAACCATTAACAGCGTCCCATGAAACATATTAATGGCCCGATTCATAAAGACTTCTGTACCAAAGTATGACCTGAAGTGCGTATACAAGTTTTTAAAAAAAATTATGGTTTTAGTTTTCAGCGCAACAGCTTCCAATTCATAACATATACATTTACTATATGGAACTACTACACTGCTATGGACACCTGACACTCTACCATCAAAACATAGTTGAGATGACCCATCCAAGGTAGCCAATTATTTCTCACACCTGATGGCTCTACCTTATTTGTTCGGCAGCATCAAGAAAAAAAATGGACCTGGGGATCAACCAATTCATTAAAAAGGTTTTTTCAAGGGCCCCCAACCCAGCTGAAATTGAAGGGGTTAACTTGTTGAAATGGCATCCACCAGGAATAGAAAGAACTAAAGCAGGTGTGTGCCACTACTGTGGACGCGCTGATAAGCAGTTGCACGCCTGAGCCCTCCACACACAGGCACACATGCACGCTCTCTCGCACTCACACACACACGCATACTCACACAGGCAGGCTCTGCTCTCTGTCTCTCCCCCTCTCACGCACATGCACACTCTCTCTCTCTCTCTCACACAAAGGCATGCACACATGCACATTCTCTCTCTCACACACACACACGCACAAACACATGCACTCTCTCTCTCTTTCACACACACCCACGGACACATGCGCGCTCTCGCTCTCTCACATGCATGCACGGACACATGCGCGCTCTCGCTCTCTCACATGCATGCACGCACACATGCACGCTCTCTCTCCCTCTCTCACACACAGACATACACACACTCCCCCACACTGCCAGGCCTCCAGAACTGGTGGCGTGGTGGGGGTAGTGCGTGGTGTGCAGTGCCGAAGCACCATTGACTCCTGCTGTTTACAGTAAAACCTTCACTGGTTCTTTTAGCTTGACTGTGGTATGATACAAGGACCCCTTTTCTCCCTTTCAGGCCTCCAGCACTGGTGGTGTGGTGGTGTGGTGGTGGCAGTGTGCAATGCCGAAGCACTTTTGACTTCTGCTATGCATGGTAAGGCATTCGCGAGCGTGGCAGTGCCTAATCTGAACACCTTCACTGCTCTCTCTTGGAGCACCGAAACACTGCTGTCAATAGTCACAATATGTTCGTGAGTACAACCACACACACAACCAAACACACATATAACCACACACAACCACACACAAACCACACACAAACAAACCACACACACAGAAAACCTCGCACACACAAAACCACACACCCAACAACACATCCACACACACACCCACAACTGCACACACAAATGCACCCACACACAACTACAACCACACACACACACACAACCACACACACAACCACACACACACAACCACACCCAACCACACATCCACACACACAACCACACCCGAACCTGCAACCGCACCCGCACCCACACCCACACACAACCACACACACACAACCATACACACACACAACCACACACACACAACCACACACACACAACCCCACACAAATGCAAACACAACCACACACATGCAACCACAACCACACACAAACACACACAACCACACACACAACTACACAGTCGTCAGTGCACGCTTTCACCGGGCACAAACACCACCAGCCATCAGTGCACGCTTTCACCAGTCACAAAAACCACCAGCTGTCAGTGCACACTTCCACCAGGCACACACCACCAGACGTTAGTGCACGCTTTCACCAGCCACACACACCACCAGCAGTTAGTGCACACACCCTGTCACCCTGACACCCTGACCCTCACACCCCCTCACCCTCACCACCCTCACCCCCACACCCTCACACCCATCACTCACCCTCACACCCCCTCACTCACCATCACACCCCTCACCCACCATCACACACCTTCACACCCCCTCACACACCCACTCACCCTCACACACCCTTACCCTCACCCTCACACCCTCACTCATCCTCACCCCCTCATCCTCACTCACCCTCACACCCTCACCCCCCTCACAACCCTCTCACCCTCACTCAGCCTCACACCCTCACCCTCACACACCCTCACCCTCACACACCCTCACACCCCCTCACCCTCACACCCCTCAGTGCTACAACACATATTGTGTTACAATAGGTGTCACATTTGCGAAAGATAAAACTATTGGCATTGTAAATAACAAAGCTATTAATTTCGCTATTTTCAAAACAAGCACATAAATAAAAAAAAAGTGTCCTTTACAATACATATAGCTCAAACTTTCCTAATGCGAGACCTATTGCATTGCTGTGCTTCTCTCCCCTGCTGCACTCTCCTGCTCTCTCGAGATGTGGCCTAACGACCAGAGCTGCCATCTAAGTCACATAAATACAAAACATGTTGCATTCCAAATGCTATAGGTGTCACATTCGCAAAAGTTATAACTATTGGCATTGTAAATGACAAAGCTATCAATTTAGCTATTTTAAAAATCAACAAATAAATAAAATATTTGTCATTTACAAGACCAATAGCTCCAACTTTTCTAATGCGAGACCTATTGCATTTCCAATGCTTGTTTTTACAGGCAGCTTGCGACTCGGTTGCGAGACAAGTGCGAACCTAATTTCAAAGAAGCAAGCAAGCAGCGCTGACTATGTACCTGATGACAAGTAAGTTATTATCTCTCGGGCCGGGAGGTTTTTAACCAGGCCTGGTCAGGTTATAACTTAGGCAGCTAGCGAGTTGCGAGACGAGTGCGAACCTAATTGCACAGTTCTATTTCAAAGAACTTAGAAGCAAGCAAGCAGCGCTGACTATGTACCTGATGATAAGTTCTAATCTCTCGGGCCGGGAGGTTTTTAACCAGGCCTCACATCAATCACTCCGGTTATTGGGCGAATGCACGGTTTCAAATGAACGGCAGCAGAAGGGTGCTGGGCTCGCGGGTTGTGTGATGTGTTTCTTGTCTACACATGAGCGCCCTCCCTGGGGGCAGCAGGGGTATGAGGTGCCCCAGCCCTCAGGGCGGAACACGCTGGACTGAAACTGAAAGCAGGGTCTGTGCCGTGAACTCACAGTTGAATACAACAGAAGGCCTGAGCCACCGAGGCCTGTGCCCCCGAGGCCTGTGCCCTCGAACCCAGAGACCGGTCTGTGCCCAAGAACCCCCGAGGCCCCTGAGCCCCCGACACCTGTGCCCCCGAGGCCTGTGCCCCCGAGGCCTGCCTAGAGTGAGATGGGAGAAGAGAGGCTTGGGTGGGAGTTGAACGAGAGCATCACATGCCATCCAGTGAGGTGCCAGCCAGGCTGGGGGCCGAAAGGATCTACTCAGTTCAGGAGGCTTCTCAAACTGAGCTGTTTGGCAGATGTTCGGTTAAGAAAATGACCCCTGGGCAGCAACTGATGAACGTTGTTTGTGAGAGTTCAAAGTCAATCTGCAGCTCTCTACAAATGACTCAAATAAACACAAAAACAAATACATACATACCGAGGGTGGGTCGGAGATACCGAGGGAGGGTCGGAGATACCGAGGGAGGGTCGGAAAAACCGAGGGTAGGCCGGAGATACCGAGGGTGGGTCGGAGATACCGAGGGCGGGTCGGAAAAACCGAGGGCGGGTCGGAAAAACCGAGGGTGGGCCGGAGAAACCGAGGGTGGGCCGGAGAAACCGAGGGTGGGCCGGAGAAACCGAGGGAGGGCCGGAAAAACCGAGGGTGGGCCGGAGATACCGAGGGTGGGTCGGAGATACCGAGGATGGGTCGGAAAAACCGAGGATGGGTCGGAGATACCGAGGGTGGGTCGGAAAAACCGAGGGTGGGCCGGTGGGCCGGAGAAACCGAGGGAGGGCCGGAGAAACCGAGGGAGGGCCGGAGAAACCGAGGGTGGGTCGGAGATACCGAGGGTGGGTCGGAAAAACCGAGGGTGGGCCGGAGAAACCGAGGGTGGGTCGGAGATACCGAGGGTGGGCCGGAGATACCGAGGGTGGGCCGGAGATACCGAGGGTGGGCCGGAGATACCGAGGGAGGGCCGGAGAAACCGAGGGAGGATCGGAAAAACCGAGGGAGGGCCGGAGAAACCGAGGGTGGGTCGGAGATACCGAGAGTGGGCCGGAGATACCGAGGGTGGGCCGGAGATACCGAGGGTAGGCCGGAAAAACCGAGGGTGGGGCGGAGAAACCGAGGGTGGGCCGGAGAAACCGAGGGTGGGTCGGAGATACCGAGAGTGGGCCGGAGAAACCGAGGGTGGGCCGGAGAAACCGAGGGAGGGTCGGAAAAACCGAGGGAGGGTCGGAGAAAGCCAGAGAGGGTCGGTGTGTAAACTAATCGGTGCATTTTTTGTTACCCCTCCCACCCTCCTATATAAAATTTCGCCGAAGCAGTGTTGTAGGGAAAGGCAATATGCAAATGTGGGCCACTTTCTTTTTTGAATGCCCAGGCCGATTTTGAATCCTAATCCAACCCTGCTGGCCAGCCACTGCTTCAGTTATTCAGGCTGCCAATCATCAGCAGAGGACATGCCCTGCATGCCTCTGGCCTCTTGGTAGCCTGGCTGCTGCTGAAATCTTTTCATTGCCATTTTTTTCCTGCACAGGTCGCAGCGGGCAAATGGGTGATGCACCCCCCGTACTCGTTCCTGCTCTACGGTGTTTGGTAGTCAGACTGCCTTCAGGAGGGGAGGAGGGCACAGGACAACCAGAGACTGCTGGCCTCTTCCGTGGGGGCTGGGGGTGTTTGCGTGCGTCTGATGTTCCAGAGCCCATCCTACCAAAGCTCTGCAAACTGGGCCAAGGACAGGAAGAAGACCAAATGTAGAATGCGACATAAAGATGTCTTTTGAAGTGTCTGTTTTGAAATGTTTGTTCAAACACCTACATTTTGCAGTAGACATGAAACTGTTTTGTGTTACAAACTGCAGCTACAGTTTTTGACTACAGAGATTTAGGACTGTTTGCCTCATGACAAAATGTGTGAATTTTGTATTTGTAAGGTGAACGGAAAGACACTCTGGCTGGGGTCGCACAACAGTGTGAAAGGTGAAAACAGGCCTTAAGTTTATTGAAACAAACAAATAAAAAACGTCTTCCTTTCTGATGTCTAAGTATTTTGAAAAGTCGGATCGAAACTAGAAGTGCAACAGTGGCATGTTACTTCTTAAAAACTGAAGAGTAATGGAAAGAAAGCTTTATAGAAGGATCAAACCAATCAATATTTATAAGAGTGTTTTATGTGCTGCCCGCCGAGGACGCAGAGATCAGACAGTAGTTTGCTTGCTGCTCTCACTCACTTGGTGCAATTTGGTGCTGGTATTACATTTTCGAGGAGCGCTTTCCTGTCCATTCCAGTACTTTATGAGTTAGACCTGAGAGATGCTACACAGGAGTCATCCTCGAGGGACAAACGACTCGGCTGCATCTGCACTTCCCTAGTCAGTAATACCAAAATTATTTTAAAAACATGAGGTCACACTACTGGCCAGCACCCCCCACCCCTAAACATTGTTCCAGCTTTCCTATTCAGCGCTTGCTCTCATCGCTGCGGTGGGGGCAGTCACAGCTTCACAGGGAGGTTCATGTGTGGGGGTACAAAGGGCTCATCGCTCAACAGACACTTCACAGCAGAACAACTTGTCTGTACAGCCCAGTCCGTATCTTTATAAACGAGAACCTCTTTACTACACTTTAAAACATAATACTACACACAACAAAAATACAGTTCCTCGCAGTGAGGTGCCCTGAGGCCTGGTCAGGTTATAACTTACCAGGGGTACATAGCGGTCGCGCTGCTTGCATCTTACAGAATGGGGGGGGGGGGGGCGGAAAAACGGACTCACCTCAGGCCTGCTGACTAGTGACACAGGGGGCTAGCCTACAATTATGTCGTGTGGATTGTGGCCGCTTCTGTACCGTCCGTCCGTTCGTGGACCGTGGCAGCTGCTCCTCAACGCATTTCCCTATTCACAAAGGATTTTGCTAGAGAGGGTCGGAGAAACCGAGAGATGGTCGGAAACAGCGTGAGGGTCGGAGAAACCGAGGGTGGGCCGGAGAAACCGAGGGTGAGTCGGAGAAACCGAGGGTGAGTCGGAGAAACCGAGGGTGGGTCGGAAAAACCGAGGGTGGGCCGGAGAAACCGAGGGTGGGTCGGAGATACCGAGGGTGGGTCGGAAAAACCGAGGGTAGGCCGGAGATACCGAGGGTGGGTCGGAAAAACCGAGGGTGGGCCGGAGAAACCGAGGGTGGGTCGGAGATACCGAGAGTGGGCCGGAGATACCGAGGGTGGGCCGGAGATACCGAGGGTGGGCCGGAGAAACCGAGGGAGGGCCGGAAAAACCGAGGGAGGGTCGGAGAAAGCCAGAGAGGGTCGGTGTGTAAACTAATCGGTGCATTTTTTGTTACCCCTCCCACCCCCCTATATAAAATTTCGCCGAAGCAGTGTTGTAGGGAAAGGCAATATGCAAATGTGGGCCACTTTTTTTTGCATGCCCAGGCCGATTTTGAATCCCAATCCAACCCTGCTGGCCAGCCACTGCTTCAGTTATTCAGGCTGCCAATCATCAGCAGAGGACATGCCCTGCATGTCTCTGGCCTCTTGGTAGCCTGGCTGCTGCTGAAATCTTTTCATTGCCATTTTTTTCCTGCACAGGTCGCAGCGGGCAAATGGGTGATGCACCCCCCTACTCGTTGCTGCTGTACGGTGTTTGGTAGTCAGACTGCCTTCAGGAGGGGAGGAGGGCACAGGACAACCAGAGACTGCTGGCCTCTTCCGTGGGGGCTGGGGGTGTTTGCGTGCGTCTGATGTTCTAGAGCCCATCCTACCAAAGCTCTGCAAACTGGGCCAAGGACAGGAAGAAGACCAAATGTAGAATGCGACATAAAGATGTCTTTTGAAGTGTCTGTTTTGCGATGTTTGTTCAAACACCTACATTTTGCAGTAGACATGAAACTGTTACAAACTGCAGCTACAGTTTTTGACTACAGAGATTTAGGACTGTTTGCCTCATGACAAAATGTGTGAATTTTGTATTTGTAAGGTGAACTGAAAGACACTCTGGCTGGGGTCGCACAACAGTGTGAAAGGTGAAAACAGGCCTTAAGTTTATTGAAACAAACACATAAAAAACGTCTTCCTTTCTGATGTCTAAGTATTTTGAAAAGTCGGATCGAAACTAGAAGTGCAACAGTGGCATGTTACTTCTTAAAAACTGAAGAGTAATGGAAAGAAAGCTTTATAGAAGGATCAAACCAATCAATATTTATAAGAGTGTTTTATGTGCTGCACGCCGAGGACGCAGAGATCAGACAGTAGTTTGCTTGCTGCTCTCACTCACTTGGTGCAATTTGCTGCTGGTATTACATTTTCGAGGAGCGCTTTCCTGTCCATTCCAGTACTTTATGAGTTAGACCTGAGAGATGCTACACAGGAGTCATCCTCGAGGGACAAACGACTCGGCTGCATCTGCACTTCCCTAGTCAGTAATACCAAAATTATTTTAAAAACATGAGGTCACACTACTGGCCAGCACCCCCCACCCCTAAACATTGTTCCAGCTCTCCTATTCAGCGCTTGCTCTCATCGCTGCGGTGGGGGCAGTCACAGCTTCACAGGGAGGTTCATGTGTGGGGGTACAAAGGGCTCATCGCTCAACAGACACTTCACAGCAGAACAACTTGTCTGTACAGCCCAGTCCGTATCTTTATAAACGAGAACCTCTTTACTACACTTTAAAACATAATACTACACACAACAAAAATACAGTTCCTCGCAGTGAGGTGCCCTGAGGCCTGGTCAGGTTATAACTTACCAGGGGTACATAGCGGTCGCGCTGCTTGCATCTTACAGAATCTGGGGGGGTGGGCGAAAAACGGACTCACCTCAGGCCTGCTGACTAGTGACACAGGGGGCTAGCCTACAATTATGTCATGTGGATTGTGGCCGCTTCTGTACCGTCCGTCCGTCCGTGGACCGTGGCAGCTGCTCCTCAACGCATTTCCCTATTCACAAAGGATTTTGCTAGAGAGGGTCGGAGAAACCGAGAGATGGTCGGAAACAGGGTGAGGGTCAGAGAAACAGAGGGTGTGCCGGAGATACCGAGGGTGGGTCGGAAAAACCGAGGGTGGGCCGGAGAAACCGAGGGTGGGTCGGAGATACCGAGGGTGGGTCGGAGATACCGAGGGAGGGTCGGAAAAACCGAGGGTAGGCCGGAGATACCGAGGGTGGGTCGGAAAAACCGAGGGTGGGGCGGAGAAACCGAGGGTGGGGCGGAGAAACCGAGGGTGGGTCGGAGATACCGAGGGTGGGCCGGAGAAACCGAGGGAGGGTCGGAAAAACCGAGGGAGGGTCGGAGAAAGCCAGAGAGGGTCGGTGTGTAAACTAATCGGTGCATTTTTTGTTACCCCTCCCACCCCCTATATAAAATTTCGCCGAAGCAGTGTTGTAGGGAAAGGCAATATGCAAATGTGGGCCACTTTTTTTTTTGTATGCCCAGGCCGATTTTGAATCCCAATCCAACCCTGCTGGCCAGCCACTGCTTCAGTTATTCAGGCTGCCAATCATTAGCAGAGGACATGCCCTGCATGTCTCTGGCCTCTTGGTAGCCTGGCTGCTGCTGAAATCTTTTCATTGCCATTTTTTTCCTGCACAGGTCGCAGCGGGCAAATGGGTGATGCACCCCCGTACTCGTTGCTGCTGTACGGTGTTTGGTAGTCAGACTGCCTTCAGGAGGGGAGGAGGGCACAGGACAACCAGAGACTGCTGGCCTCTTCCGTGGGGGCTGGGGGTGTTTGCGTGCGTCTGATGTTCTAGAGCCCATCCTACCAAAGCTCTGCAAACTGGGCCAAGGCCAGGAAGAAGACCAAATGTAGAATGCGACATAAAGATGTCTTTTGAAGTGTCTGTTTTGCAATGTTTGTTCAAACACCTACATTTTGCAGTAGACATGAAACTGTTTTGTGTTACAAACTGCAGCTACAGTTTTTGACTACAGAGATTTAGGACTGTTTGCCTCATGACAAAATGTGTGAATTTTGTATTTGTAAGGTGAACTGAAAGACACTCTGGCTGGGGTCGCACAACAGTGTGAAAGGTGAAAACAGGCCTTAAGTTTATTGAAACAAACACATAAAAAACGTCTTCCTTTCTGATGTCTAAGTATTTTGAAAAGTCGGATCGAAACTAGAAGTGCAACAGTGGCATGTTACTTCTTAAAAACTGAAGAGTAATGGAAAGAATGCTTTATAGAAGGATCAAACCAATCAATATTTATAAGAGTGTTTTATGTGCTGCACGCCGAGGACGCAGAGATCAGACAGTAGTTTGCTTGCTGCTCTCACTCACTTGGTGCAATTTGGTGCTGGTATTACATTTTCTAGGAGCGCTTTCCTGTCCATTCCAGTACTTTATGAGTTAGACCTGAGAGATGCTACACAGGAGTCATCCTCGAGGGGCAAACGACTCGGCTGCATCTCCACTTCCCTAGTCAGTAATACCAAAATTATTTTAAAAACATGAGGTCACACTACTGGCCAGCACCCCCCACCCCTAAACATTGTTCCAGCTCTCCTATTCAGCGCTTGCTCTCATCGCTGCGGTGGGGGCAGTCACAGCTTCACAGGGAGGTTCATGTGTGGGGGTACAAAGGGCTCATCGCTCAACAGACACTTCACAGCAGAACAACTTGTCTGTACAGCCCAGTCCGTATCTTTATAAACGAGAACCTCTTTACTACACTTTAAAACATAATACTACACACAACAAAAATACAGTTCCTCGCAGTGAGGTGCCCTGAGGCCTGGTCAGGTTATAACTTACCAGGGGTACATAGCGGTCGCGCTGCTTGCATCTTACAGAATGGGGGGGGGGGGGGGGGGGCGGAAAAACGGACTCACCTCAGGCCTGCTGACTAGTGACACAGGGGGCTAGCCTACAATTATGTCGTGTGGATTGTGGCCGCTTCTGTACCGTCCGTCCGTTCGTGGACCGTGGCAGCTGCTCCTCAACGCATTTCCCTATTCACAAAGGATTTTGCTAGAGAGGGTCAGAGAAACCGAGAGATGGTCGGAAACAGCGTGAGGGTCGGAGAAACCGAGGGTGGGCCGGAGAAACCGAGGGTGAGTCGGAGAAACTGAGGGTGAGTCGGAGAAACCGAGGGTGGGTCGGAGAAACCGAGGGTGGGTCGGAAAAACCGAGGGTAGGCCGGAGATACCGAGGGTGGGTCGGAAAAACCGAGGGTGGGCCGGAGAAACCGAGGGTGGGTCGGAGATACCGAGAGTGGGCCGGAGATACCGAGGGTGGGCCGGAGAAACCGAGGGAGGGCCGGAAAAACCGAGGGAGGGTCGGAGAAAGCCAGAGAGGGTCGGTGTGTAAACTAATCGGTGCATTTTTTGTTACCCCTCCCACCCCCCTATATAAAATTTCGCCGAAGCAGTGTTGTAGGGAAAGGCAATATGCAAATGTGGGCCACTTTTTTTTGCATGCCCAGGCCGATTTTGAATCCCAATCCAACCCTGCTGGCCAGCCACTGCTTCAGTTATTCAGGCTGCCAATCATCAGCAGAGGACATGCCCTGCATATCTCTGGCCTCTTGGTAGCCTGGCTGCTGCTGAAATCTTTTCATTGCCATTTTTTTCCTGCACAGGTCGCAGCGGGCAAATGGGTGATGCACCCCCCTACTCGTTGCTGCTGTACGGTGTTTGGTAGTCAGACTGCCTTCAGGAGGGGAGGAGGGCACAGGACAACCAGAGACTGCTGGCCTCTTCCGTGGGGGCTGGGGGTGTTTGCGTGCGTCTGATGTTCTAGAGCCCATCCTACCAAAGCTCTGCAAACTGGGCCAAGGACAGGAAGAAGACCAAATGTAGAATGCGACATAAAGATGTCTTTTGAAGTGTCTGTTTTGCGATGTTTGTTCAAACACCTACATTTTGCAGTAGACATGAAACTGTTACAAACTGCAGCTACAGTTTTTGACTACAGAGATTTAGGACTGTTTGCCTCATGACAAAATGTGTGAATTTTGTATTTGTAAGGTGAACTGAAAGACACTCTGGCTGGGGTCGCACAACAGTGTGAAAGGTGAAAACAGGCCTTAAGTTTATTGAAACAAACAAATAAAAAACGTCTTCCTTTCTGATGTCTAAGTATTTTGAAAAGTCGGATCGAAACTAGAAGTGCAACAGTGGCATGTTACTTCTTAAAAACTGAAGAGTAATGGAAAGAATGCTTTATAGAAGGATCAAACCAATCAATATTTATAAGAGTGTTTTATGTGCTGCACGCCGAGGACGCAGAGATCAGACAGTAGTTTGCTTGCTGCTCTCACTCACTTGGTGCAATTTGGTGCTGGTATTACATTTTCTAGGAGCGCTTTCCTGTCCATTCCAGTACTTTATGAGTTAGACCTGAGAGATGCTACACAGGAGTCATCCTCGAGGGACAAACGACTCGGCTGCATCTGCACTTCCCTAGTCAGTAATACCAAAATTATTTTAAAAACATGAGGTCACACTACTGGCCAGCACCCCCCACCCCTAAACATTGTTCCAGCTCTCCTATTCAGCGCTTGCTCTCATCGCTGCGGTGGGGGCAGTCACAGCTTCACAGGGAGGTTCATGTGTGGGGGTACAAAGGGCTCATCGCTCAACAGACACTTCACAGCAGAACAACTTGTCTGTACAGCCCAGTCCGTATCTTTATAAACGAGAACCTCTTTACTACACTTTAAAACATAATACTACACACAACAAAAATACAGTTCCTCGCAGTGAGGTGCCCTGAGGCCTGGTCAGGTTTTAACTTACCAGGGGTACATAGCGGTCGCGCTGCTTGCATCTTACAGAATGGGGGGGGGGGGGGGGGAGGGGGGGCTGTGGGCGGAAAAACTGACTCACCTCAGGCCTGCTGACTAGTGACACAGGGGGCTAGCCTACAATTATGTCATGTGGATTGTGGCCGCTTCTGTACCGTCCGTCCGTCCATGGACCGTGGCAGCTGCTCCTCAACGCATTTCCCTATTCACAAAGGATTTTGCTAGAGAGGGTGGGAGAAACCGAGAGATGGTCGGAAACAGCGTGAGGGTCGGAGAAACGGCGGGTGTGCCAGAGATACCGAGGGAGGGTCTGAAAAACCGAGGGTGGGCCGGAGATACCGAGGGTGGGTCGGAAAAACGGAGGGTGGGCCAGAGAAACCGAGGGTGGGCTGGAGAAACCGAGGGTGGGCTGGAGATACCGAGGGTGGGCCGGAGAAACCGAGGGAGGGCCGGAGATACCGAGGGTGGGCCGGAGAAACCGAGGGTGGGCCGGAGAAACCGAGGGTGGGCCGGAGATACCGAGGGTGGGCCGGAGAAACCGAGGGAGGGTCGTAAAAACCGAGGGAGGGTCGTAAAAACCGAGGGAGGGTCGGAGAAAGCCAGAGAGGGTCGGTGTGTAAACTAATCGGTGCATTTTTTGTTACCCCTCCCACCCCCCTATATAAAATTTCACCGAAGCAGTGTTGTAGGGAAAGGCAATATGCAAATGTGGGCCACTTTTTTTTTGCATGCCCAGGCTGATTTTGAATCCCAATCCAACCCTGCTGGCCAGCCACTGCTTCAGTTATTCAGGCTGCCAATCATCAGCAGAGGACATGCCCTGCATGTCTCTGGCCTCTTGGTAGCCTGGCTGCTGCTGAAATCTTTTCATTGCCATTTTTTTCCTGCACAGGTCGCAGCGGGCAAATGGGTGATGCACCCCCCCGTACTCGTTGCTGCTGTACGGTGTTTGGTAGTCAGACTGCGTTCAGGAGGGGAGGAGGGCACAGGACAACCAGAGACTGCTGGCCTCTTCCGTGGGGGCTGGGGGTGTTTGCGTGCGTCTGATGTTCCAGAGCCCATCCTACCAAAGCAATGCAAACTGGGCCAAGGACAGGAAGAAGACCAAATGTAGAATGCGACATAAAGATGTCTTTTGAAGTGTCTCTTTTGCAATGTTTGTTTAAACACCTACATTTTGCAGTAGACATGAAACTGTTTTGTGTTACAAACTGCAGCTACAGTTTTTGACTAGAGAGATTTAGGACTGTTTGCCTCATGACAAAATGTGTGAATTTTGTATTTGTAAGGTGAACTGAAAGACACTCTGGCTGGGGTCGCACAACAGTGTGAAAGGTGAAAACAGGCCTTAAGTTTATTGAAACAAACAAATAAAAACCGTCTTCCTTTCTGATGTCTAAGTATTTTGAAAAGTCGGATCGAAACTGTCAGATCCCGGTGACCCACGATCATCAGAAAACACACTGGACACGGCGGAGAGGTTGGTATACAACCTTATTGGTTTGTGCGTGCTGCTGCTCTAGACACGTCCGCCCTCGTCCCTCGATGTACTGACCACTTCCTGTCCGTCCACAGGAAGTCCTGTCCAGTGACCTGGTCACCGTTCTGTGTCCCACAGGGTCCTAGTGCCCTATCTCAGTGGTCACTACATCTTCCCCTTTGTCACAAACAAACGTTTTTGTTACATGTACAAACTTGGTACATTATTCTCCTGATGGTGGGGGGGGGGGGGGAAGAGGAGAGGAGAGGAGAGGAGAGGAGAGAGAGAGAGAGAGAGAGAGAGAGAGAGAGAGAGAGAGAGAGAGGCGCTCTCTCTACATTTCTTCTAATAGTCTTCTTGCACTCTCTTCTTGGTCTCTGCTCTGGTCTTGTCCTCCGTTTTCCTCGTTCAGTGATATTGTCTCTCTGTTAGTTCTTTGCTCTCTTTCTTCCACCTTTGGTGCTATTGTCGCTCGTTCCTCTTCTTCCACTTTGAACTCCTTTTGTCGGCATATTCTTTCATTTTCTTTTTTGCTTGGTGATCTCTTTCTGCAATTTCTCTTCTATTCGTGCTTTCTGTTGCTTCAAGTTGAGGTAGTCTTGTTTTGCTTGATCTCCCTAGCACCAACTCTGCTGGGCATTTACCAGTGGAGCTGTGACGGGTATTCCTATAGTCTCTCAGTACTTGACACAGTGCTTGTCCAATTGATATTTGTGTCAGTTTTGCTAGCTGGATGGCTTTCTTGATCGTCCCCATGAATCGTTCTGCCATTCCGTTTGCCTGTGGCCACAAAGGAGTTATTTTCCGATGCTTGATCCCCAGGTATTCCATGAATCTACGGAATTCTTCTCCCGAAAATGGAGGTCCGTTATCAGTTTTCAATGTTTGTGGTGAGCCCCAGGCGGCAAATATGTCATCTAGCACTGGTAGAGTGGCACTCGCTGATGTCGAAGATACTTCCCTCACTATTGGAAACCTTGAAAACTCGTCGATGACCACAAGTAGGTATTTTCCACTCTCTAATGGTCCATATAAGTCTGCCGCTAGCTCGGTCCATACCGCTAGTGGCAGTTCCGACATTTTCAGTGGTGTCGGCTTGGCAGGCGGCCCTGTTATTTGACAGATCTGACAATGTGATAACTCTTCCTCCACCATATTGTCCAATCCTGGGGACCACACTTTTTCCCTTAACATCTTTTTTGTCGCTACGATGCCACGATGTGACTCGTGAGCTATCTCAACTGTTCTCTTTCTTAGTCGACATGGTATTACAATTCTTGAGCCTCTCATCAGGACTCCGCTTTCTGTTTCAGACAGCTCTTCGCTTATCTTTTTAAATGCCAGTAGTTCTTCTTTATTTACTCCTTCCTCTGTCGCAGTGTTACTGTTAATGTGCCTCCATCTCTGCTGTCGCACCATCACTCCAATGGCCTTCATTGTCGGGTCTCTTTTTGTTTCTCGCTCTAGTTCTTCACTTGCTATTGATGCCGGAGTGTTCTGTCTCACGATGAAGTTTAGATATTCTTCTGCCATTGTGGTGCCACCTTTTTAATGGGGGAGCGGGTGCTGTGACATGTAGTCTGCTGGATTTTGGTCTTTTCCAGGTTTATGGACAATCTTGAAGTTGTAATCCATCAGCCTGATTCCCCATCTTTCAATTCGTGGTGGTATCTTGGCGTTTGGATTTCCGTAGATGGTCACTAGTGCCTGGTGATCTGTTACTATCGTGAATGGTTTTCCATATATGAACATGTGATAGTGCTCACATGCCCATACTACTGCCAGACTTTCCTTCTCTGGTTGAGAGTACGCTCTCTCAATGTCCGACAGGCTCTTGCTTCCATAGGCTACTATCTGCCGAGGTGAGTCTTTTCCTGGCTTGTGTTGGGCTAGTATTGCCCCCAGACCTACCGGGCTGGCGTCTACTGTCAGTTCGGTGCATAGGCTCGGGTCAAAGTATGCTAGGTGGTCTACTGCCGTTACTGACGCCCTTTTTTCTTCAAATGCCCTTTGGCACTCTGTAGTCCATTCGAACTTTTGGCCCTGCTTTGTTAATTCCCTCAGTGGCGTGCTCACTGTCGCAAAGTCCTTTATGTATCGCGCGCAGTAGCTGGCCAGGCCGAGGAATGAGCGCACGTCAGCAGCATCTTTTGGTTCCTTTGTTCTTTCAAGGGTGTCTATTTTGCTGCGATCTGGTCTCATTCCTTTCTTTGAAAAGATGTGTCCATAGAACACTAGTTCTTCTCTTCCCAGTTCACATTTCTTCTCATTTACTGTTAGGCCCACCTCTACTAGCTGTGAGCACACTTCCCTCAAGGCCTTGTCATGTTCTTCATCAGATTTTCCAAAAACCAGGATATCATCACTGTAGTTCAAACTGTTTTTGATCGGTCTGATGATTTGCCTGATCATTTCCTGGAATATTTCCGCTGCTGACGATATTCCAAAGCTTAATCTTTTGTAGCGAAACAATCCCAAGTGCGTTGAGAAGGTAGTTATATATCTGGACTGCTGGTCCAGCTCCAGTTGGTGGTACCCTTTGCATAGGTCGAGCTTGGAGAATTTTCTCATTCCCGTCAGGCAGCTTATCATGTCATCTAGATGTGGCCCTGGATGTCGTTCTCGTTCGATGGCTGTGTTGGGAATCCTCATGTCCACACATATTCTGATTTGTGCAGTGTCCTTTTTTGGTACAGCCACTATTGGAGACACCCATGGCGTTGGCCCTTCTGCTGGCTCAATGATGTCTTGTTCTAGTAGTGCATTTATTTCTTCTTCCACCTGAGGTTGCAGATGGATAGGTACCCTTCGGTGATGCTGTGCTATTGGTCTGACGGCTTCATTTATGTGCAGGGTTATTTGCCTTCCTTTGAGCTTTCCAAGTCCTTTTGTTAGTTTTGGGTATTCTTGCAGTATGTTCTCTTTATCTGACATGTGATACGTCATCTTTAGTAAACCCATTATTTTTGCTGTTACATTACTCAGTAGACATGGTGCGGGAATGTCTCCTCGGAGCACATGTATTTCTTCTGTGACAGTCTTGCCTTTATGTGTCATGGTGTCTGTAAACTTTCCCATGTTCGTTACTGGGTTTTGGGCACCCCAGGTAAACACTCTTACATTTGATGGTTGTAGTGGCGGTTTCCTCTTCATCCTGTCATATTCCGTGGCACACATTATGCTGCACGTGGCCCCACTGTCCAGCACAAATTCTGTTTGGTGAGGTCCTACCTCTATGGTCACCCAATCTGTCTTCTTGATTGACTTCCTATCCACCAGTCTAATGTGCTCTTCTATATGTCCCTCATCTGTGGACATAAGGTATAGTCGTTCTACCTTTCCAGTTGTTTCTTCTTCTTCTTCCTCTTCTCCCGACTCCAAAGAAGAGCTCCTGTTAGTCGCTTCCATATGTCGTACATGTCTATTCGTTGCTGTTCTTGGTCTCCCTGGTCTTCCTCGTTCATTTTTGAATTGCGTTCCTTGGCACATGGTGGCGAAGTGGTTGCTTCTGTTGCATTTCCTGCATGTTTGACCGATCGCCGGGCATGTTCCTCTGTGTGGAAATTCTAGACCACATCTGTAGCATTGGGAACCTTGTTTCCTTGTCACTTGTTCCTTTGAACCTCTCTTCCAGTTATTCGTCTTGCTTGTATCTGTCATTCTGTGTACTTGTTCTCCTCTTCGGTCCATCTGCCTTGCTTGCATCGTTGCCCTCGCTTCCGCTCTTGCTAGGTCTAAAATCTTTTCTAGGGTGATCGGTTCTTTAAGTAATCTTGTGCGAAAGTCTGTGTCACGACAGCCTTCTATCAGTCTTAGGCGAAGGGCCTGTTCATTGTCGAATTTGTCAAATTCGCAATAGGCCACTAGTTTCCTCAGCCTTGTTGCAAAATCGTCCATTGACTCTTCCGGTTGTTGAAATGCCATGTTAAAACTGTATCTTTCAAAATCAATGTTTCTTTGAGGGTCGAACTTGGTTGTTAGACATTTTATCAGTTTTGCGAATGTCTCTGTTTCACTCGTTGGCAGTGTTATGAGGAGGTCATCTACTTTTGGGACTTAGGCCTCATCACGGCTAAACGCCTCATCACGAAACGGTGGAAAAGTGCCACTCCACCGCGCCCTGCGGACTGGCGTCGCTCTCTTGGCAACTGGGCCTGTGCGGAGAGTGGCCTACGGAAATATCCGATCGCCCAAGACTGGGACGCTACCCTGCTCGCGTACCATCGGGCGTGCACCCAGGCCGGTATAGAATGCCACCCCGACGCGGAATAGAGGGGGCCCAGTTAATTGCTGTCCATGTTGGGCGCGGTATTTCCCCCCCCCCCCCCGCCGCCGCCTCCCCCTTCCCCCCCCCCTCTTCCCCCCCACCACCTACCCCGACCGCTAAGACCTTCCACAATAAGAGATGTCCCCTGCCACTCCCCGCCGCTGCCCTTCCCCCCCGCCACCCCCCTCCTCCGCTCTGCCGCCGCAGCGACACCACATCCTCAATTACCCCCGCTCCTGCGCAGCCCATATAGGGTGCACCACACACAGCTAGGGTCATAGATACACTACCACGCACACAAACACTAGTCCGGCGGTTGTTGAAATGTTTCTCCTTCCCCCTCTTCTTTTACTTCCCAGTTATATCTTCTGGTTGCCGCAGAGATTGTTAATGATGTACTCGCGCTAATGCTTGATCCCCCCTCCCCATTTCCGTATCACACAATGACGACTGAATGCTTCCAAGTACGGAAGGCGGAAACCCAGCGACCCATATGACGACGGGAGGTATGATCCGGCCCTTGCTCACTACTGTGCTACTCAGGGAACACAACTTAAAACATTGACTGTTGGATTCCATGACCACTCTGTTCCTTATGCAGTGCTACGAGCCGCGAGCACTGCAGCACGAGACATTTCCTAGCACTGCCACTTGTGAACTAATGCATCTCCACTGGCTATTGTTTCTTTTCACTCATATATGATTGACATGTCATTATGTGCTGCTAGCCGAGTGCCGTTTGTAGTAATGCTTCATTGTTATGACATTGTGTGACTACTACTTAACTCATCTGTGAAACTAAATAAAGTTTGGGACCGTTGGTCTTAAAAAAAAAAACTGAGGAGGTCATCTACCTCGTCCCCCACTAGGTTTAAGAATAAGTCTAATTTCTTTTCTTCTAGTACATCAGTTGCCTTCATGTATCGCTCAAACCTTAAAATCCACTTCTCCCATCGTATTCCCACTTGTGGTTCTGATACACTGAAAGGCATTGGTCTGCGATATTGCGCACTTTGCTTTGTGTCAGGCATTTTCTTTCCTTTCCTTTTCTCTTTTTCTTTTCTGCCTCTGTATTTATTTGTTTCTGATCTTCTATTGTTTCACTCTTGTTTTATTCCTCCTTTATCCAGCTCGTTGTGTCAGTATTTCTCCTTCGTTCTTGCTCCTATGTCTATATTTATCTTGCCTCTCTGATGGCTGCTCTTTGCTTCCTCTTACTCCTTCATCTGTGGAGCACTTTAATTTCTATTTCTCTTTTGTTTCTACTTCGTTCTCTATTGTCCTTGTGTTATTTGCTTATTTCTCTCCTTTTCACCTTTTTCCGGTGTATTTATTCTTTTATTTTGCTTGCACTCGAATCTCGCCTGTTTTAAAAATGGCCGCTCGTTTTTCTTTGCTTTCTATTGGTTCATATGCCTGACTAATATGGCCGCCGAGAATCCAGCGAGATTTCCACTCCAAATCTCACACGCCTGTCTTCAAAATGGCCGCTTTGTTTTCCTGCTCCCTTATTGGCATAGACCGCCTGACCCCAAGATGGCCGCCGAGACTCTCGCGAGAGCTCGCGCCAATTTTTTCTCTGTTCGCGCTCTTCAGCACAGCGGTTACCGGGTCAGTAGGTGATCTCGCTGCCAGTCGGGGTGGGCTCCCGCGTCGCTCGTGTGTCAATTGCGGCCGCTCTTCCACAGTTTCCGCGATGCTGATCCAGGGTGGGCTCCTGGTGTTCCTCTGCTACGTTCCGCGATGTACACGCGTCGATTCTTCGGACACCTTCGTCACCAGTTGTCAGATCCCGGTGACCCACGATCATCAGAAAACACACTGGACACGGCGGAGAGGTTGGTACACACCTTTATTGGTTTGTGCGTGCTGCTGCTCTAGACACGTCCGCCCTCGTCCTTGTCCCTCGATGTACTGACCACTTCCTGTCCATCCACAGGAAGTCCTGTCCAGTGACCTGGTCACCGCCCCGTGACCCACAGGGTCCTAGTGCCCTATCTCAGTGGTCACTACAGAAACTAGAAGTGCAACAGTGGCATGTTACTTCTCAAAAACTGAAGAGTAATGGAAAGAAAGCTTTAGAGAAGGATCAAACCAATCAATATTTATAAGAGTGTTTTATGTGCTGCACGCCGAGGACGCAGAGATCAGACAGTAGTTTGCTTGCTGCTCTCACTCACTTGGTGCAATTTGGTGCTGGTATTACATTTTCTAGGAGCGCTTTCCTGTCCATTCCAGTACTTTATGAGTTAGACCTGAGAGATGCTACACAGGAGTCAGCCTCGAGGGACAAACGACTCGGCTGCATCTGCACTTCCCTAGTCAGTAATACCAAAATTATTTTAAAAACATGAGGTCACACTACTGGCCAGCACCCCCCACCCGTAAACATTGTTCCAGCTCTCCTATTCAGCGCTTGCTCTCATCGCTGCGGTGGGGGCAGTCACAGCTTCACAGGGAGGTTCATGTGTGGGAGTACAAAGGGCTCATCGCTCAATAGACACTTCACAGCAGAACAACTTGTCTGTACAGCCCAGTCCGTATCTTTATAAACGAGAACCTCTTTACTACACTTTAAAACATAATACTACACACAACAAAAATACAGTTCCTCGCAGTGAGGTGCACAGAGGCCTGGTCAGGTTATAACTTACCAGGGGTACATAGCGGTCGCGCTGCTTGCATCTTACAGAATCTGGGAGGGGGGGGGGGGGGTTGGGCGGAAAAACGGACTCACCTCAGGCCTGCTGACTAGTGACACAGGGGGCTAGCCTACAATTATGTCATGTGGATTGTGGCCGCTTCTGTACCGTCCGTCCGTCCATGGACCGTGGCAGCTGCTCCTCGCTCTCATCACTCTGCAGTCACGCGCGCATTAAATTGCAATGCGCATGTGGGAATTACACCCCCCTCCACCCTGGAGAGGCGCTCAGACGCGGCAGGAGGAGACAGGGCATCCAGGGGCGGCTAGTGACATTTGAAAGTGGTGGGCCGTAAACTAATTTGCATATTGCACCGCAGCGAGCGAGCGCAGCAAGCGAGCCGGAACCACCTTGCATCCATCCATACATCATTCATGCATCCACCCATCCATCCACCCACCCACCCATCCTGCATCCATACATCATTCATTCATGCATCCACCCATCCATCCACCCATCCACCCATCCATCATCCATCCTGCATCCATTCATGCATCCACCCATCCATCCATCCATCCATCCATCCTGCATCCATCATTCATTCATGCATCCACCCATCCATCCACCCACCCATCCATCCTGCATTCATCATTCATTCATGCATCCACCCACCCATCCATCCTGCAACCATCATTCATTTATGCATTCACGCATCCATCCACCCATCCATCCTGCATCCATCATTTATTCATGCATCCACCCATCCATCCACCCACCCATCCATCCTGCATCCATCATTCATTCATGCATCCACCCATCCATCCACCCATCCATCCTGCATCTATCATTCATTCATGCATCCACCCACCCATCCATCCTGCATCCATCATTCATTCATGCATCCACCCATCCATCCATCCATCCATCCATCCATGCACCAATTCTGCATCTATCCTGCATCCGTCGATTCTGGCGCTATATAAGAAATATAATAATAATAAGAATAAGAATAATTCATGCATCCACCCATCCATCCTGCATCCATCATTCATTCATGCATCCACCCATCCATCCATCCACCCATCCATCCATCCACCCATTCCTCATCCATCCTGCATCCATCATTCATTCATGCATCCACCCATCCATCCATCCATCCACCCATCCATCCATCCACCCATCCATCCATCCTGCATCTATCATTCATTCATGCATCCACCCACCAATCCATCCTGCATCCATCCTGCATCCATCATTCATTCATGCATCCACCCATCCATCCATCCATCCATCCACCAATTCTGCATCCATCCTGCATCCGTCGATTCTGGCGCTATATAAGAAATATAATAATAATAATAAGAAGAAGAATTCATGCATCCACCCATCCATCCTGCATCCATCATTCATTCATGCATCCACCCATCCATCCATCCTCTCATCCATCCATCCACCCATTCCTCATCCATCCTGCATCCATCATTCATTCATGCATCCACCCATCCATCCATCCACCCATCCATCCATCCACCCATCCATCCATCCACCCATTCATCCTGCATCCATCATTCATTCATGCACCCACCCACCCATCCATCCATCCATCCATCCATCCACCCATCCATCCCTCATCCATCCTGCATCCATCATTCATTCATGCATCCACCCATCCATCCATCCATCCATCCATCCATCCACCCATCCATCCCTCATCCATCCTGCATCCATCATTCATGCATGCACCCATCCATCCATCCATCCACTCCTCCATCCTGCATCCATCCTGCATCCATCATTCATAAAGGGGTGGGGATCGTGGGGAATAAACATTGCATGTAACACTGACAAACACAAATGTTGCAGAAGGGCAGCAAAACGAGTGTAAATGAGGGCAGCAAAACGAGTCTAATTGACGACAGAAGGGCAGCAAAACGAGTTGCAGAAGGGCAGCAAAACGAGTGTAAATGAGGGCAGAAGGGCTAGCAAAACGAGTCTAAATAAGGGCAGCAAAACGAGTCATTAGCAGTTAGATGGCCGACAAAGCTACACTCATTTGTAGCAGCGCGCCAAAAACAGCCATCCCAAGCGCGTGCATAACAACGTTACTTCCTATAGTGTTTCTTTAATGAGTTAATCAGGTATTTACTTTTCTATCACCACATTTCATAAGCAAACCTGTGCTGCCTAACTGGCGATTGCTACTGCGGCATAATTTAATAAATAAAAATCACTCGGCATCTATATTTCTCAAGGTCGGATTTCACTTTCCGTGTACACTACACTACTACAGTGAACCCGTTTAGTAAACAATGTTCCTTCATAGCACTCTGATCATACCTGAGCTGGTGTGAACGCCGAGTCTCCCTGGCCGAGTGGTTCCTTCGGGACTTGACTGTTGCAGTGTCGCCCTCTCAAGTATTCCTTCCTGGGTCCGGTCAGGTCAGGTCTGAGGTCAAGTCTTCCATCAAACGAACCCCATAAACAAACAGAGGCCGCAGTACGAGGGAGGGAGAGAGCTCTGGCCCCCCAGACAGGGGGTTATGTACCCGGGCTAGGTATTGACCAGCCAATTGTGGCGCTGTATGGTGCCCCCCCAGCCAGGATTGGCTGGGGGGGCACCATAACTGATCGCCCAGTCGCCCTGTACAACCCCGGGGGCTGCCGCCCGCCCCATGTCCTCTCTCTAAAGGGAAAATCAGGGGGGAAACAATCTGCGCATGCGCGGGCATGTTTGTGCCCAAAAGTCGACATGCGCAGCTTTAGCAGGCCCATCAGGCCCCCCCCGCGCACTCCGGGAAAGTCGGGTGTCTCCCGGATTCCCGGCCGGCAGGTAGCGCGATTTTTTAAAAAAATTTGTATGTGGTTTAGTGACGATGCTGTGGGTCCATGGGGCTTAGAGGGGCTATGCCCCTACGCCCCAATGGACGCACCGCGCCTGAGGGCATCGTTCTGCGCGCACAGGCACCTCCTCCTCCGTCGTTTGGGGTTAGGTTGCACACTTGCACATAACAACATTCAGCAATGTTTTGCACCGGCGAATCACAGCTTGCTGGCACGCTACTGCTATTCTGCTACTAACTTGGAATTCTCTCAGACTGATGCCCCTAACTAAGTGAGTGATTAGAGTGACGCTGTTGTGGCCTGGGGGGGCCGATTTTCAGTCCGACCGTCACAGGCTGTGACGGTCGGACTGAAAATCGGCCCCCAGCCACAAAACCGGAATATTTTTTTCAAAAACCAGCCCCCCCACCCCCTCCAGCCTACCGGGGGATTGCCTGACGCCTGGACTCACCAGTCCGGCCCTGTAGACCTGGACTCAGATTAGCATGAGTATTGGTTGTTTTGCCTATGTAAGGGCACAAGGAGGGTCTGTAGTACTGAGAATTCTGGACCCGTGTTATAAATATCGTCGCATCATGACGATTTTGGTATCAGCGGACCGGTAATGATTTGAGTCTTATGCACAAGCATTTTCGTCACGATCGAGTGACGGAATCACCCTGAAATCAGCATTTCCGTTCCGGACCCTCGGGTTCCATTTTGTGAACGGCATCCATTTTGTGATTGCCCTCACATAGCCAAATGACAAAGCCAAAACCGAGTCCGAAGGACACGTACACCTTTGCTGACTCTTCTGTGACCTGGGCAAGCTGACTCCACCGCCCAAAGCCAAACCTGTTCGGCCAGGTCCTTTCCCAGTGGCCGAACGAGATTAGCATCAGGGCACAACATATCATAAACCTTTCATGGCACACAAACTATGGCTAATCTTACACACACCTGTCCCTGTTTCTTGCTTTGTAAATATAAATGTATTTGAGCTTATATAGCGCACAGCTACCCGCAGTGGGTTTCCCGGCGCTTGCTTAGGGAACCCGTCCTGGTATTCCCCTGTGAGATAGCAGGGTATCCACAAGGTGAAAGTCAGGCATCCCGCCGCGAGGGGCCGTTGTGGAGATTAAGCAAGCTATTGCCCAGAGTCGCAGAGTGTGAACCCGTGAATCGAGAAGGCATCGGAGCGAGAATTATCGAGTCCGTGGAATTTTTAGCCCAAGACCCGCCGAGGCGGGGAATTGAACCCTGGTTCAGGACCGATCTCAGCTTCCGGGTCTGCCGCCTCTAACCCCTGAGCCACACTTCTCCACGCTTTATGACTTGCTTTACGAGGAAGAGGTGCCCGATTTTATTGGGGGTCCGTCGATAACTGATGAAAATGCTGGGCCTTGCCGGGTAATCAATTACAGGCTGAATGAACTGAAATGTGGACCTGTCATCATGACTCTGCTTTTTCTTTGTAGTAAAAATATGTGAATGGTCAACTGTAAAATAAGGAATGTTTGCCTAAAGCATTTTATTTTGTATATAAAAAGAAGTCTGGTTTTGTAAAGGAGCAGTCTCCTGAGAACATACATGCTATTGTACTTCTAGGATACCTGTTACTGGCTGCAGCCAATAAATCCGATCTTTGACTTCACCTAGAAGACTCTGTGTGTCTGTAGTCTGAAACAGGAAGGACTCTGAGTTTTCAGGTGTGTTCCCTGGCACCGCCGGGTTCTTAAAAACCCGGTACTCCACCACACACCACAATGGCGTGCCAATATGTGGTAATGGCGGCAGGTACTATTAAAGCGGTCATCTGCCTACACTCACTAATGCTGTGTGAAGGACTGGAGCCCCTAGTGACTATCAGACAAAAATGGGAGGCAAGTATGGGGAAACCCATCCCGGAGACGGTCTGGGGTCATATTTTGACGAGAACTTGGAAAGGGTGTAGGAATGCGCTGTTTCAACAAGTACACTTTTTTATACTACATAGAGCCTACCTAACTTCGGGGAAGATCAGAAAATATCTTCAAGTGCAGGATGCAGCGTGCCCTAGGTGCCTGGCACCTGAGGTGGAGCTCGATCACATGATGTGGGACTGTCCGAAATTGGGGACATTTTGGTCCGAGGTAGGGGAACTTCTTAATGAAGTGACGGAGCGGCAAGTGGAATACGACATGGCGACCTGTTTGTTGCTTTGGTTTCCTCACACTAGGACAACTAAGATCACTAGTAAATTCATTGACTTGGGCCTCATATTGGCCCAGAGGGAAATCACATGGCACTGGAAGTCAAGGGAGGGCCCCTCTAGCAGGTGATGGGCGAACGAATTCCAGAAATGGGCCCATAGTGAGAGCGTGATCAGATTACGCCAGGCAGCCCGCACCGCTAATGAGAGGAGCCTAGAAGCAGCACGTGCATGGGCAGAACTAGTGAATGCGCTCAGTGACAGCCTCCTATCAGCAGATGAATAGTGGTTGAGTGTTCTGTGTGATGTTCCTTATGAGATACGGATGATTGCATGCGACCCTATAGATTTCCTCCCTTCAGATGCTAAGAACTTGGAAGTAGGCCCACACCAGCTACAACGGTTTTAGGGGGGGGTGGTGAGTTTTGTTGGGACAGGGAAGATATTTACTCTTGGTGCAAGGCAGACGGCCCTATTAGCAATGAATAGTTAGTTCCTGGGAGGGTGTAGCTAGACTGGCGACTCCCAGTGGAGCGACCGAAGGGTACGGGCCCCACACTGAGGATGAGTGTAGAATTAGGGGGTTGTCATCAGGCTGGGGTGGCATACTTCTGGCACGCACAGTGCACACCATTCAGGTCATTAGTCCGGTAAGTGATTGGGTCGTACGTCTGGGATCATAAGAAAAGCAGAAACGAGTTGATCCGTGGAGCGGAGTTTGGGGGCCGCCGTAGGAATCGCTAATTGTGACACTGATTTGCTGTTGCCGCCCGACCTCCGGGATGTGGGCTGAATGGCTGTGTTATACCAAAATTATAATGATGTTGAAGCATTGATTTATGACACTGGCGAGGTGCCCTGAACAATTTGATGCCTTTTGTATGTTTCTGCACCAAAAATAAAGTTAAAAAAAAAAAACAATCCTCCAGGGACTACTCTATGACTTTTACCACTTAAGGGTTGATCGCACAGGGACAGGCGTATGTGCCTACAGGATGGTGCGGGCCCTAGACCGCAACCCGCCCTAGTCCTGACAGTACTTCCCCCTCCCCGAAGCGGTCTAGGGCCCGGTTTCAAAGGATTTTGAAGGTGGAAGTGTCGTATCAAACGAGAAGCATGCACATTTTCAGGTGGTTCCCAAGAATAATTTTCAGGCCCATATCCCTTCCAGGAAATGAGATACCATAATTTAGCACCTCTGCGTTTGGAATCTAAAATTCTTTGTACTTCATACTCCCAGTTCCCATGAACCAGAAGAGGTGCTGGTCTTTTAGACGTAGTTTGTCCAGCAGGTTTTAAAAGAGAGGTATTAAATACAGGGTGAATTTGCAAAGTCGTGGGTAAAAGTAATTTATACGTTACTGGATTAACCTGACGAATCACCTAATACGGACCTATGAACTTTGGATGGAACATGTTTCTTAGTTTAAAGACAATGTTTTTTGTGGATGGTCACACTTTGTCTCCAGGAACATACTGGGGACCAGATCGATGGTGCTTATCAAATTGTTCTTTGTATTTTTCTTTACTTTGCAAAAGTCGTTTGTGGATCTGTGGATGAACGTTCTGCATGAATTGAACAGTGTCCTAAACAGCTGGTGTATTACACTGTATATTGGGTTAGAGTTAAAGGAATGGTGTTAGGCACGTAACCATACAACCTTTCAAAGGGAGTGGACAAGTAGACGAATGAGGTGATGTGTTGTAAGCCACTTCTGCCATCCATAACAAATCCAACCAAGACCTCTTGGTGTCAGAGACATAACATCTTAGATATTGTTTCAAAGTTTGATTTAAACGTTCAGTTTGACCGTCCGTTTGTGGATGGTAATTAGTGGACATGTTTGATGAAATTTGTAAACCGCGACACCATTGTTGCCAGAACTTAGATGAAAACTGAGATCCACGATCAGACAGCAGTACAGATGGTAACCCATGCAAACGGACAATGTTTTGTAAGAATATATGTGCTAAGTGTCCTGCAGTTGGCAATTGTTTGCATGCGATAAAATTAGCATATTTTGTTAAACTGTCTATGACTACCAAAATAACTGATTGTTGATTTACTTGTGACAGTCCAACAATAAAATCCAACAAAATATGATCCCATGGTTTAGTGGGCATAGGTAGAACTTGTAACAAACCTTTTGGTTTCCTATGATTGGTTTTAAACCAAGCACAGGTTTCACAGTCTCGAGCCATATCGTAGACGTCTTGTTTAATTGTTGGCCACCAAAATAATTTTTGAAGTTTTTCCATAGTCTATTTAGGTCCAGGATGTCCTGCCAACGGGAGGGAGTGTAACCAACTGAACGCTGTTTCTTGTAATTTCTTAGTGGGTAGATACACTTGTTTTCCATTAAATGGTATTCCTTCCTTGATGGATTGGGTTGTATCTTGTTTTAACCATTGTGCCCATAATGAAGGAGGAAAACTTTCATCGAGATCATCAAGGAACTGATCTGCTGTCAAAACACAGATTACTTTGTCGGGATTGATTATGGCTTGAGGAACCCCATCACATTTGTGTAATGAGGAATCTTTTCTGGAAAGCGCATCGGCTTTTTGTTATCTTGTCCTGGACGATAGGTCACAATAAAGTCATATTCAGCGAAGAACATCATCCACTGTAATTGACGTGGAATTAATATTCTTGCAGAACTCATAAATTGTAAGTTTCTGTGGTCTGTGTAAACAGTCACTGTGAATCGTGCCCCCAAAAGATATTGCCTCCATTCTTTGAAAGCGTCATGTATGGCAAGCAGTTCCTTTTCAGCTATAGTATAGTTCTGTTCAGCTGGATTTAGCTTTCTCGACATGTACGCCACAGGATGCATTTGACCAGTGTTTTGTTTTCTTTGAGAGAGGATGGCATCAATACCTACATCCGAGGCATCGGCTTCGATAATAAAGGGTTCACAAACATCTGGATGCATTAAAATCGGAGCTGCTGTATAGGCTTGCTTCAAAGTGCGAAATGCGTTATTGGCTTCAGGAGTCCACACAAATTTTACCTTCTTTCGTAGCAACCGAGTGATTGGTGCCACTACAGCAGAGAAATGGTCTATGAAACGACGATAAAAATTTGTAAATCCTAAAAAACATTGAACATCACAAACTGAGTTTGGAATAGGCCATTCTGCAACTGCTTGTATCTTTCTGTCAGTCATTTTCATGCCAGTAGGTGTAAGAAGAACTCCCAAAAATTCGACTTCAAAAACTGAAAATCGCATTTAGACAATTTGCATAAAGGTTATATGTTTGTAATGTACCCAACACCTTCTTAACGTGACCTTCATGACTAGCAACGGAATCGGAATAGATCAAAATGTCATCTATATAAACGATGACGAAAAGGTCCAGATATTCCCATAATACGTCGTTTAAAAAAACCTGGAACGCAGCTGGAGCGTTACAAAGCCCGAAAGGCATGACGAAATACTTAAACAGGCCATATCTGGTTTTAGACGCCGTTTTCCATTCGTCACCATTACGAATGCCCACCAAATGATACGCACCTCGAAGATCTAATTTGGTGTAGATCACATCGGTCTTCACCTGGTCCAAAAGAACTGGGATCAATGGAAGGGGGTACTTGTTCTTTATTGTGATCTTAGTCAATGCTCTATAAATCAATACAAGTTCTTAATTCCCCATTTGCCTTAGGAATAAAAAACAACGGAGAGGCCGCAGGTGACTTGGATGGGCGTATAAATCCGTTTTCCAAGTACTGATCAAGATATTGTCTCAAATGTTGGTTTTCTTTTTCTGATAATGCATATATCCGACAGTTAGGCACACATGCACCAGGCGCAAGATCAATTTGACAGTCGTATGACCAATGAGGAGGGAGGGTCGCTGCTTTTGCTTCACTGAAGACTTCTTTAAATTCCTCATAGGGAGTTGGTAGCACGGTTTCTTTCTCTTCCGCGGTTGCAATTTGTCCCGTTGTAGATTCTTTGGTCTTTAAACATGTGGAGTGACAATATTGAGAAAGAAAAACAAGTTCCCTTTTTTGCCAATCTATTAAAGGGTTATGCAAGCAAAGCCAAGGCATTCCTAAAATAAAGCCATATTGTGGGGCTTGGATTACATCGAAATGAACTTCCTATTTTTATCCTGTTGGTTATTTGTATCTATGCAGAACATCTGAATTTTAGAGGTTTGCATGGTAACAGGGCCTCCAGACAACATTTTGCCATCTACTGCTTGCACAATTTCTGGAGTGACCTTTTTCTCACAAGCAATTTGTAACCGTTGAGTTGTTTCAAAATCTACGAAATTCCCTGTTGCGCCTGAGTCTATTAGGACTTCCATTTGGTATATTTTTGAAGTCAACTGAATTTTTACTGCCAAACGGAAGTGAGATTTGTAGTTGGATACACAGGAATTTATTGAAGGGAAGGCGATGGTTCCCAAGAGATCCCCTTCTAAACATCTTGGGCACAATAGTTTCCCGACGTTTGCTCAGTTGTAGTCACAGCCACAGACTTGTTAGCACTCACAGTCTTACCTTTAGGTTTTATTGTGCAATCTTTCACGAAATGTCCCTTTCCACCACAATAAAGACATTGGCCATTTTTACGTCTATTATCTTTTTCATCTTTAGACAATGGTTGCCTAAGAGTCCCGATTTCCATTGGTTCTGTAGTTGTTTCTAAACTACTAAGTTGATTTCTGGGTTTACTGTCGAACTTTCATCTTGATTTATCCATATTTTTTCCTGTCAGTTCTTCTTTCGGACAGTCTATGATCCAGACGTAAAGTTAGATTGATTAACTCTGAACAAGTAGTTAGTTGAGGATCGATTTGCGCAAGAACGTCTTTCAGATCATCTTTTAACCCTTGATAAAAGAGTGCTGCCCTCTTTTCTTCAGGCCACGAGGATTCTGCAATTAACCTATTGAAATGTGACAAATAGGAAATAAGGTCTATATTCCCTTGTCGTAGCTGTAATAGTTCGCGATCTGCGGACAGAGTCACCAGTGGCGGCTGGTGACATTTGGAATTGGTGTGGCGTAAAATTGGCGGTGGAGAAAAAAATACAGGAACAAACACCACACAGTACCATACAAAGAATAGAAACCAACCCCACATCAAAACTAATGCAGCGCGCTATGTGAAAGTGAACTCAGCATGTTCATAAAGTGATCACATATTTTAGAAAATATTCATTTCGTGAAACCATCATGCAGTGTTAGAGGCTTAGCTCATGAGTAGCTTCAAATAGAATGAAAACAAAACTGGTATTACAGCAAATTTTGCCTGCAGCGGGCACCAATGCATTGTATATTCCATACCTGGCAAATACATATACAGGGTAAATTTACGCGATGAAAACTGCCCAGATTTGAAAATGTGGGATACTTTTTTTTTCAGCTGAAACACGCTAATGAGGGCCACTTTCATTTTAATGCCCAGATGTATTTGCTGTGCTAGTCCGACCCCGGCTGTTCCACGTATTCCGAGTGAATTTATCAATAAATAACACATGACTCAACCCCCAGTGGCTCCAATTGCCCTGTTGGTCCAGTGTCACTCCGAACTGAGGGAGTTCTTGCTGGGTCGGAGGTGCACTCACACGGAGCTGTTTACATAACGTGCTCGCCGTGCAAACCGTAGCAGCCCTCTCAATTGACTCCAGTGACCCATTTAAACTTATTTTAATTAATGTTTAACCCTACACAGATACTGTTTTTAACACTCCGTCGATCGTCAACCCCTCCTTATCCTCTCACTCCCAAATATACAATTTGGCACCAGCATGACTGAGCTAAACTGTGTGAATCAGGCGAGTGACGAAGGTGCTGGTGCTGACAAGTTTGTGTCTAGTCAGAGGCCAGTCACTCCTCTAATGTCCCTACTTGTTCGGTGTGCAGGGGAACGCCAGTTCTCTTGTATCAGTGAATTAACGAGACACGCGTTTGTGCCTGCTTACTGGCACTATGACTATGAGAGATGGAAACAAACATACAAACTACTGCCAAAAACGGATGAGAGAAACTCGCACTTTATTTACTCGGAACTTTTAAACAGAATGCAAAGCATGACTGTATTTTCGGCTGAATTGGGTTAAATGTTACAACTCATTTACACACAGTCACAGGCGCCCTTATATAAGGCAACGCAAGGAACGTGCCAAAAAATGTACAGTCTTCAGAGTTTATTTGATGGTATATTGTTTTCATTTTTAATTATTATGTATGCACATGCACGATGGCACTCACCACATGGGAAGGAAGTCGGAACGGGAAACCAAGAATCAGGCGTGAGCGCTCTCACTGCACAGGACCATCTCTTCCCAGAGCAAGGGCAGGTGGCACGGCGACATCGCAGTCCCACCTGCCCCATCACAGTCAGGCACGGGTTGCCAAACGCAGCCGCAAGAAGAGCTCAGAGCATCCATAGAAGCACCAAGCACCTGCACGCCACTGCCAACGGACCCGAGCCGGTGCACAAGGAGGCATGCATGAGCTGAGCATCCCGGGTGACAGGGTAAAGGAGTCCCGGCGCGTGGCGCAACACAAACCACCTCAACCCCCAGATTAGAGAGCTTCTTCTTCACCCCTCTGAAACCCGCCTCCTTAACGAAATCCCCCTCACTCCGAAGCCGGCAGAGACGGGCAACATTTAAATACTTAAGTATAATTTACATGCGATATGCGATAATAATACATAATAAAATATTATATAAAACTTACCCTGGCTTCCCGCGCTGACTCCCGAGACTGCAGTCTTCCGACTCCCGCTGTCCTGGATTTTGAATGCGTCTGACGTGGTCTGGGCTCTCGTCAACAGGAAGGCTGCAGGCAACCTCCCTCCCCTCCGCCGCAGGCAGCACCGATTGGTTCAGATGGCTGCCCCAACAGCGTCATTTCTCTCAGTCTGTATGCTGCAGAGAACGGAGAAAAGGAAGCGGAGTACTTAATCGCTGTAGCCTATCTACTTTATCAGAGAGCTTTGCAGTGGCATTCCTAGCTTCAGTTAAATCTGTTTGCATCTGAACAATAACCCCCATTAAATCATCCATGGTGGCCATAATGTCAAAACTCTCAGACCGGGAGGAATATTATTCGTGGGCTCACTATTCTGTCAGGTTGCTTCTTCCTCAGGGTCTGGAGTGATGATATAAGGGGCCCACCTCTCAATACCTCCAACTCTGATTGTAATGATTACACAGAGTATTAAGTGATTAAGCGGGGGGAAAGGGAATTAGTAAGGGAACAGCTGGGAAGGAGATCTGAAAAGGAAAAGTTACTCGCAAACAAAAATACACGTATTTTCCTTCGCACAAAGACGTAAATTAGGACATCAGATTCTGTCCTTTAATCAGGAACTAGCTTAAGAGCTTCGTGGCTTGTGTTTATTCAGACAATCAAACTCTTAGTTGACCTTTCTTAGATCCGCTATACTGTGGCGATAATACTTCACTTCAGTATCAACTGCTCAAAGGCATAAGCGGCAGAATTTGGTTTAGGTCTTTCTATGACTAGGTTTTCAATCACCTAAACAATCAGTGTCTTATATTTCCTTATTTTATGTGACTTTAAAAGTGTTCCCAAAAACATTCATGGAACTACTATAGAAAAAGAATCGCACTTGTGAATATGGTAATGAGCTAGAGAAAACATGCATAGAATTTCTACTGAACAAGAATCACACTTGTGAATAAGGTAAATGATCTTGAAAATCAAATTGAATGTTCCTAATAATTCACTGAAATGGTTTTAACAAGATTCGCAATCTTACCTGTAGAGTGGACCTCTGCCTCCTTTCTCTCCCTCTGCTCCTTCACTCGTTTTTCTACCCTTTCTATCTTTCAACTTTCTGCACCTCTGCTCTTTTGTGCCTTATTTCTGCCCATTTTCCCTTTCTCTCCCTCTGCTCCTTCACTCGTTTTCACTCGTTTTTCTACCCTTTCCATCTTTCACCTTTCTGCCCTTTTCTGCATCTCTGCTCTTTTGTGCCTTATTTCTGCTTATTTTCCCATTTTTCTTTATCCCTTCTTTCCTCCCTTTACCTTGCCCCGCCGCTGCTGCCCCCGCGGCCCCTCCCCCCCCAGCGCAACCGGCCCAATCCAGCTCCTCTCCCCGCTCCCGCCTCCCAGCTGTCCAGCCCTCCCCGACCCCTACCTAATGGCGGCCACGACGCTGGTGCACCGAAGGCGCGTCAAAGGAAAGCACGTCTGCGCCCGTCCGCGACCCGTCCGCGATCAGCACCAGGAACCCTGGACCTCCGCCCGCCAACGCTATGACCCAGCAGCACTCCACGCACTCAACCCAGGCTGCAACAACAACTGCAAGCTAGCATCACCAGCCGACACCCATGGACCCTTCAGCTGTCACCGCTGCCGGCACACCTGCAGCACCGCCAAGAACACGGATCCAGCACAACCCGCCCACAAGCAAAGAACCGAACCGAAGACCCTGCAATGCATCCTCCTCATCGTCCGATCCCTCCACAAACACGCCACAGAAATCTGGGACCTCCTCGACAGCACCACCCCGGACATAGCATTCTTCACCGAAACCTGGACCAACGCCACCTCGGGACCGGACATCGCCATCGCCATCGCCACGCCATCCCCCAAGGATACAAGATCTCCAGGAAGGACCGCCCCACCCACCCAGGAGGAGGAATCACCATCGTCCACAAATCCAGCCTCCGCCTGAGCACACTCCCTGACGAGTCCACAAAACTGATGGAACACTTTCACTTCAAGATACTGACCAGCCCCACCGCCGCCCTCCGAGGAACCCTCATCTACCGACCCCCTGGACCCTGCGGACCATTCGCCAACTCCATCACGGACATTATCTCCCCGCAGGCCATCGCACCCACCAACTACACCCTGCTGGGAGACCTCAACTTCCACCTCGACGATCAACTGGACCCCAACACCACATGCCTCCTGGACAACCTCCACAACATTGGACTCTGCCAGATCGTGACCGAGACCACGCACTCAGCAGGACACACCCTCGACCCCCTCTTCACTACAGGAAACTCTATCACCTTCAGCCACACCACCGAACTCCCATGGACGGACCATCGTTGCGTCCACATCACCTTCAGAACACACACCATCCACAGACACCAGCACCTGCTTCCACAAAGAAACTGGACCAAAATCACCGACGACCAGCTCACCTCCTCACTCAACAACTCCAACCCCACCCATCGCGGAAATTGACGACCCCAACACCGCAGCCCGAACCCTGCATACATGGATCTCGGACAGCACCAACACCATAGCTCCCCTCAAGAAAAACAACAATACCCGTGCCAAGAAAGCTAGATGGTTTACCACCGAACTTCGAGAGTCCAGGCGCACATGCCGCCGCCTCGAAAAGGCCTGGAGAAACACCAAATCCACATAAGCCCACAACAACGTCAGAGCCGCCACCAACGCCCACCTTCAACTCATCAGAGAAACGAGGAAAAAAGCTATTGAAGACAGCATCTCCACCCATGCACACAACAGCAAGGAACTCTTCAGCATCATCAAGGAGTTCGCCCAACCCACCAGCGAGTCTACCGACATCCCTCCCTCACAAGACCTCTGCGACAAACTCAGCACCTTTTTCCACCACAAAATCAAGAGCATCTACGACAACTTCGACGAAGACAACCAACACACTGAACCCTCGCGAACCACCCCTGACACCCGGAAACCAGCGATTGAGGACTGGACAGCCCTCACCATCGAAGACACACTGAAGACAATGAAGTCAATCCACTCAGGGGCCCCCAAGGACCCCTGTCCCCACCACATCTTCAACAGAGCCGCCAATACCATCGCACCCATGCTCCACCACACCATCAACCGCTCCCTGGCGACCGCCTTGTTCCCCGACAACTGGAAACACGCCGAGGTCAACCCCCCTCCTAAAGAAACCCTCAGCGGACCCCACCGACCTCAAAAACTACAGACCCATCTCCCTGCTCCCTTTCCCAGCGAAAGTCATTGAGAAAGCCATCAACAGCCAACTCGCCACATTCATTGAAGAACACAACATCCTCGACTCCTCCCAATCGGGCTTCAGAAAAAACCACAGTACGGAAACCGCCCTCCTCGCCGCAAAAGACGACATCCGCACCCAACTGGACAAAGGAGAAACAGTAGCCCTCATCCTCCTAGACCTTTCAGCGGCGTTTGACACAGTCTCCCACCGCACCCTAATACGCAGACTCTACGACGCAGGAATCCAGGACAAGGCCCTCAACTGGATCTGCTCCTTCCTCTACGGCAGGACGCAACGGGGCAGACTCCCCCTTTCCTCTCAGACTCCACACCTACCACCTGCGGAGAACCCCCAGGGCTCCTCCCTCAGCCAGATGCTCTTCAACGTCTACATGGCTCCACTTGCCCCCATCGTCAGAACCTACGGTCTCAACATTGTGTCATATGCAGACGACACGCAGCTCATCCTCTCCCTATCCAACAAGCCCAACACCGCCAGATGCAACTTTCGAGAAGGCATGGAAGCCGTCGCCAAATGGATGAAAAACAGCTGCCTACAACTAAACACCAACAAAACAGAAGTACTCATCATGGGCCCAAACCCCGACGCCTGGAGCGACACCTGGTGGCCCACATCCCTCGGAAACCCGCCAACCCCCACAGACCACGCACGCAACCTGGGAATCATCCTGGACTCCGAGCTCAAAATGGACCGCCAGATCAACTCGGTCTCATCTTCCTGCTTCCACACCCTCCGCCTCCTTTGTAAGACCTTCAAATGGATCCCCCTCGAACACCGACAAGACAGTCACTCACGCCCTGGTCACCAGCAGACTCGACTACGGCAATGCACTCTACGCCGGAATAAACAAAAACCTCATCCGTAAGCTACAGAACATCCAGAACACCGCAAGACTGGTCCTCAACCTGCCAAAACACTGCCACATTTCCCAGCACCTGCGCACACTCCACTGGCTCCCCGTCGAGGTGAGAATCACCTTTAAGATGCTCACCCACGCACACAAGGGCCTCCACGGCACTGGATCAGCATACCTGAACAGCCGGCTCAAATTCCACGCACCCCAAAGGACCCTACGATCAGCCCAGCTCTCCTACGCCGTGGCCCCCGCACCAGAAAGACCACATCGGGAGGCCGCTTCTTCTCCTTCCTCGCGGCCAAAGCGTGGAACGCCCTTCTGCTCCACCTCAGACAGAAAACATTGCTCCCCATCTTCGCAAGAAACCTCAAAACATGGCTCTTTGACAGACCCCCTCCTTGATGGAATGGAACCTGCACCCCCCCCACCCCTAGCGCCTTGAGACCCTTACGGGTGAGTAGTTGCGCTTTAACAAACTCCTGGTGCCCGGCGTCTCGCGCGAGGCGCCCGGCGTCTCGGGGGGGGGCGAGGTGCCGAGCCTCACGCATCTCGCGCGAGATGCGCGAGGTGCCGAGCCTCACGCATCTCGCGCGAGGTGCCGAGCCTCACGCATCTCGCGCGAGATGCGCGAGGTGCCGAGCCTCACGCATCTCGCGCGAGATGCGCGAGGGGCCGAGCCTCACGCATCTCGCGCGAGATGCGCGAGGGGCCGAGCCTCACGCATCTCGCGCGAGATGCGCGAGGGGCCGAGCCTCACGCATCTCGCGCGAGGGGCCGAGCCTCACGCATCTCGCGCGAGGGGCCGAGCCTCACGCATCTCGCGCGAGGGGCCGAGCCTCACGCATCTCGCGCGAGGGGCCGAGCCTCACGCATCTCGCGCGAGGGGCCGAGCCTCACGCATCTCGCGCGAGGGGCCGAGCCTCACGCATCTCGCGCGAGGGGCCGAGCCTCACGCATCTCGCGCGAGGGGCCGAGCCTCACGCATCTCGCGCGAGGGGCCGAGCCTCACGCATCTCGCGCGAGGGGCCGAGCCTCACGCATCTCGCGCGAGGTGCCGAGCCTCACGCATCTCGCGCGAGGTGCCGAGCCTCACGCATCTCGCGCGAGGTGCCGAGCCTCACGCATCTCGCGCGAGGTGCCGAGCCTCACGCATCTCGCGCGAGGTGCCGAGCCTCACGCATCTCGCGCGAGGTGCCGAGCCTCACGCATCTCGCGCGAGGTGCCGAGCCTCACGCATCTCGCGCGAGGTGCCGAGCCTCACGCATCCTGAGTGGGAAAAAGTTAGTACAGAGAACAAACATACTAGGACACCAGAACATGCATCTTTAAACATTTTCGCCACCACAATCCTCCAGGGGCTAGGGGGCGTGGTTTGGGCGCCGATGGCAGAGGCGGCTAGAGCGACTAGCTCCGTGCCTCATCCCGCCGATTATCCTGGGAACTGCCTGAGTTGCTGTTCCAAAAACGGGGACAGACGTCAGAACGACTCCGAAGACCTTTCTGCCTGCCGGGGTGCTCCCTGGTGACTTGGGGCACCCTCTAAAGCTGCGATCTGCGAGGCAAGCGACATCGGCAGAGCAGTCGCAAGATGGCGGCCGGGATCGCCAGGAAGAACTGACCCGCGACCCGCTGCTCACAATTTGCAGAGGTTGGCGCTGAAGGACTGTTGGCAGAGGGAGTGTGAAAGGCAATCTGCCGCTCCGCACAGGCTCCGGTGAAGATCGGTGAGAGAAGCGCAGATAACAGACCGCCGCGGTATCGAAACGGCAGAGAGGAGGGGAGCCCTAAGATGGCGCCAGCACTGGTGGTGGCGTAGGCTGTGTAGCCATAAGTGGGTGTCGCGGCGGCCCGGAGGCGGAACAGTGGGGCAGCCCGCGCCAACGTCGAGACCGCTGAGGAGGACCGGCGAAGAGAAGCGGCTCCGTGGCACAGTGGGAGCTGCGGTAACATCGAGCGCCTCCGAGGCTCCGGGAGCAGGTGCTTGGAGGCCAGATCGGAACCGGCCTGAGAGGCGGATGCGGCAGAATTCAGTGGCCGGACGTGTGCTGTGGTGGCGGCTGGAAGCCCTTCCCTAGGCCACCGGTGAGTGCGGTGCTGCGGGCCTGGTCTGGGCGCTGCGGAGGCGGGATCGGGCCAGCAGCGCTGGGCAGCCGGGGGCCGCGGAGGGCAGCGCAAGGTGCCCCAAAGGGGGACCGACAGCGGTGGTCTGGGAGAGGTGGCAGCAAGTTGAGTGGAGCAGCCCCATAGCGCACGCACAACGAACTTACCGGCAGGTACAGAGGCGCTGCTGGTGATCGGCTGGGGACACTGCGCTGCTGCCCCGGAGACGAGGTGGAGGCACAACACGGTGCAGTTTGGTGGGCGCAGACACAAGGAGCTGAAGAGTCGAAGGGGAGCATCCCGGTAGCGGATTGGCGCCTGAAGCGGCTTGTACCAAGAAGGGACATGGAGGGCCGGAATGACCGTGTTGGCCTGCTAGGATTGCGTGCCTGGGGGTCCCGGTGAGAACCGCGTGGAGAGATATCGGAGTCAGTTATCCCGGACCTCCAGGGGAGTGTTGTGGACATCCAGTGAACCGCGCAGTTCTCAACTCTGGTTCGTAACTTGGAAGCCTGGGCGTGTGCCTTGCTGGACTGTCCATAAGGAATGAAACCTAAAGGCAGAAAAGACGAGGCAATGGATCCTGCAGGAGGAAACGGAGACGCCGGGGACAGCGCGGCTGAGACCTCGGAACAAAGACTGAACAAGCGCCTTGATCAAATCCTGGATGGTATAACGGCGACAAAAGAGTCCCTTCATCAGGATATTACTCAAGTGGCGACAGGGCTGGGGCTCTTGAGAGCTGATCACTCGAAGTTAGCGGACAGGGTTAAAGACAGTGAGTCACTCCTTCAGGGCCTCAAACCAGCAGTGGTCACGGTTGAGCGCAAATTGGAGGACGCCTTGAGGAGATTGGAGACACTGGAAAAGAAGGCCGAGGATGCCGAAAGTCGTAACCGGCGAAACAACGTTCGGGTCGTAGGCCTGCCCGAAAATGTTGAAGGGACGGACATAGTTGCGTACATGGAAAATTGGTTCAGGACTGTGGTGGTCTCAGGGGCCTTTCTCCTTTCTTCACACTCGAGAGGGCTCATAGGGTCCCGGCCAGGCCGCCTGCACCGGGCCGACCCCCCCGTCCTGTGGTGGCCAGGGTTCTTGACTACAAAGACAGGGATTTATTGATCCAAAACGCATGCTCAATGGGCCCCTTCCAGATAGATAACAGTGCTGTGACAATTTTCCCGGATTATACTCAGGACATACAACGGCGTAGGGCCTCATACCTATCTGTCAAAAAAGAACTGAGGGAGGAAGGCATACAATATTCGCTACTGTTCCCGGCTAAACAGAGTGATACTGGACGGGTCGACGCAGTTTTTCCTGACACCTGAAGAGGCCTGGTCTTGGCTTGAAAGATATAGGGCAGGTACTGATCGGAGGGGCAAAAATGAGGGGGGCGCACTCAAGACAGTGCGGATGCGCCAATCGCAGCGCCTCCGCAAGAAGAACAAAGCACAACGGGCGCGGCATTGTGTGCAAAAGGAGGCTGACAAACAGGGGGCCTTGGCGGCTATAGCGGCGATCACTGGTTCTCAACGGGAGGGCTCGACCAAGGGATCTGAATCCGAGGAGAACGGGAGACAATCTGGTACGGAGGTGTCAGAGGACAAGAGTACCCAAGGCCCGGAGATGACACCTAGATTAGCTGATGATTTATAAGTGAATTACCTCTGTCTGGGACTCACCGGTGGTGAACTGAGAATGGCGATATCGGGGAATCCGGTAACAGTCGTGAATTCCAAGTCTGATTTATTATTGCGGGATATGGAGGGCGGGGGGCTGGCGCGAGCGCTGCCACCTGTCGGAGCTGGATCACCACCCCATTGCCCTTAAGGCAACCTGTGGTGGCTACTGCAGGATAGTATTGTGTGAATTGTTAGGACAGTTTGGATGGGGACTGATAATGCGTTATTGGGACCTGTTCTGGGGGGGGGGGGGGGGGGGGGGGGGGGGTAATGGAAGTTTGGGGGGGTGTTTTGTGTTTAAGGGGGAGCACAGCTGGAGTGGGCAAACAAATTATGCAGGAGGGGAAAGATTGGGAGTGCAGCAATGGGGACATTACCTGATTTGAAGTGTATCATGTGGAACCTGCGCGGATTACATACCATGTCGAGGCGCCACAAGGTGCATGCATATCTGATAAGAAGAGGTGTCCAGATAGCGTTGCTGCAAGAGACCCATCTCACTAAACAAGAATGTACTGCGCTGCAGCGAAGGTGGAGAGGTCAGGTGTTTGGTACTGCTTACTCTGCGTTTGCTAGGGGAGTGTTGGTGTGGGTGAGGGCGGGGACCCCGTTCCAAGCTGCACACACTGTGATAGACCCTGAGGGTAGATATGTGGCGTGGCGGGAAGATTGTATGACACAGAGGTGGTGTTATGTAGCGTATATGCTCCAAACACAGACCAGCCCCGATTTTTGGATGTCATCTCCGGAAAACTGTCTCATCTCTTATCGGGCCGAGTAATTATGGAGGGAGACTTTAATTCGCTTACAGATGTGGCCCTGGACAGGTCGCATCCTCCGTTGGCAGAATCCCAGGTAAGCAAGATTGCGAGGAAGAGGGCAGAATGGCAGAGCGGATGGGGGTTGATTGACGTGTGGAGAGTGCACCATCCTGAAGATAGGGATTACTCCTTTTCGGCTATCCACAAACTACATGTTAGAATTGACACCATTCTGTGCACCCAGGCGCTGGCGCCCTTAGCGGTACACTCTGAATACCTAGCTAGGCCCATTTCAGACCATAAGCCCCAGGTAGTTTCCTTTAAATGGCAGCGCATGAGAACAGAGGTGCCCTCCTGGCGTTTACGCCCGGATACCCTGGAGGATCTAGTCTTTAGGACTACAATCAAAGAGGGTATCGAGGACTACTTTGCTACCAACAAGAACTCAACATCTACTAGGGGAATGGAGTGGAATGCGTTTAAAGTGGTGGTGAGAGGGCTCTGCATCAGTAAGCATGCAGGTGAAAGGGCAGTGGTTGTAAAGGAGGTCGCAAAAGCGCAGGAGGCGCAACGGGAGGTGGAAAAACAAAGGCCAGAACGGAGGGAATTGCAGGACCGGCTATTGGTGGCTAGGGATCTCGTGGACACTGAGACAGAAAGGCTGCGCAGTTACGACTATAAGCAATATAGGGTAAAGGTACATGCTGAGGGGGATATGGTAGGCACGCTCCTGGCAAGAATGGCGAATCCGAGGCAGGGGGGTTGACCGGTCCTGAGTGTTCGTGAGGAATCTGGGAGGGGGGCCTGCTCGCAATCTGAGGTCGTCTCGCGCTTCTTGCGGTACTATACGACGCTGTATCAAAACCACCTGGAAGCGACTACAATGGAGATTGAGGGTTATTTATCGGGGATACAGTTACCGCAACTAGAGGAAGAGGACGCAAAAAGCTTGGGTCAAGCTGTCACTATTGCTGAAATTAGGGGAGCAATTAAGAGCATGGCCAGGAACAAGACTCCGGGGGTGGATGGACTTCCTATAGAGTTTTATCTGACGTACATTGACCCATTGGCACCCCAGCTGCAGGCGGTATATAACGAGGCGCTGGAGCTGGGATACATGCCCGAATCCATGAGGGTGGCGCTGGTAGTCCCCCTGTTGAAACCTGGGAGGGAGGGAGATAACGTGACCTCTTATAGGCCACTGTCTATGTTGACGGTGGACTACAAGATACTGAGTCGTATACTGGCAACAAGACTAATGTCCCATATGACTACCTTGGTCCACGGGGACCGAGCAGGGTTCATACCAACTAGGAACACCTCGACCAATATCCGCCGTCTTATTGGAATATTGGATAGTGATCTGGTAGAAGAGGCAACATCAGCAGTGCTGTCGGTGGATATCGAAAAGGCGTTTGACAGTCTCGAGTGGGAATATCTTGATAAGGTATTGGAAAGATTTGGCTTAGGCGCGCGTTTTAGGCGCTGGACGAAGGTCTTGTACTCCTTCGCTACGGCTCGGGTGCGATTGGGCTCGGTTATATCATCAGAATACCCGGTGCAGAGAGGCACGAGACAGGGGTGCTCGCTCTCCCCCCTGCTGTTTGCGCTCGCAATAGAACCGCTAGCGGTCTACGCCAGATCGGGAGTGGCGCATGAGGGCCTGGTCTGTGGTGGACTCCCGCACTACATCTCGTTGTATGCGGATGATTTGCTGCTGTTCTTAGCGGACGCAACATTGGCACTGGAGGGGGCGATGACCATGCTGTCGGACTTTGGGAGGCTGTCAGGCCTCCGTGTGAACTGGACTAAAACGTGTGTCTTTCCTCTGAGGATGGATGCACCCCAACCGCGCCTACCTGCTGATTTACTGTGGGAACGATCGTGCTTTACCTACTTGGGAGTCCGGATTTATCATAGGGCGGAGGATATACTGGAGGGGAATATTGGACGCTGCATAAGGGCACTGAGGGGCAGTGTGGCGTTCTGGGCAACCTTGCTCTCTCGGTGTTGGGGAGAGTTGCACTGCTCAAAATGGTAGCTTTGTCATGCCTCCTCTACTTTTTTTGTACTCTTCCGCTCTGGGTGCCTCCTCGGTACTTTCGGGAACTGCGGATGCTCACTATTGACTTTTTGTGCGGGACGGGAAGGAGGCGGGTAGCATTAGACACGCTGTTGCGGCCCAAAGTGGAGGGGGGAATGGCAGTTCCAAATTTCGAACTTTACTACTTGGCAGCGCAATTGCAGGTCCTTACACAGCATGTAGCCAGAGAATTCAGGGTCTGGAAGAGGCTCGGGGATCTGGAATACAGAGGCATGTCCTATCCTACATTATCATGCAACAACACCTAGTGGTCCGGAATCTGACTTGGGAGGAGAAGGCGCTGAGGCTGTGCTGGAATAGGAGCCGGAAGAAGGCGAAAGTGGAACATCCCTATGCACCCGAAATCCCCCTGGGCATGCTTACGGCACCGCCGCATGGAGGGGATTGGTCCCAGCTACTGGACTGGGAGGAACTGGGGTTAAAAGGGGTGGGTGACTTGTACGCTGAAGGCGAGTTGCTACCCTTCCAGGTGTTGCAAGACCAATTTGGCATTCCGGACGGAGATTTCCTATTACATATGGCGGTAACCACTGTTATGCGGAAACACTGGAAAACAGGGCAGTTGGAACCACACACCACAATGGCGTGCCAATATGTGGTAATGGCGGCAGGTACTATTAAAGCGGTCACCTGCCTACACTCACGAATGCTGTGTGAAGGACTGGAGCCCCTAGTGACTCTCAGACAAAAATGGGAGTCAAGTATAGGGAAACCCATGCCGGAGACGGTCTGGGGTCATATTTTGACGAGAACTTGGTAAGGGTGTAGGAATGCGCGGTTTCAACAAGTACACTTTTTTATACTACATAGAGCCTACCTAACTTCGGGGAAGATCCGAAAATATTTTCAAGTGCAGGATGCAGGATGCAGCGTGCCCTAGGTGCCTGGCACCTGAGGTGGAGCTCGATCACATGATGTGGGACTGTTCGAAATTGGGGACATTTTGGTCTGAGGTAGGGGAACTTCTTAATGAAGTGACGGAGCGGCAAGTGGAATACGAAATGGCGACCTGTTTGTTGCTTTGGTTTCCTCGCACTAGGACAACTAAGATCACTAGTAAATTCATTGACTTGGGCCTCATATTGGCCCAGAGGGAAATCATATGGCACTGGAAGTCGAGGGAGGGCCCCTCTAGCAGGCGATGGGCGAACGAATTCCAGAAATGGGCCCATAGTGAGAGCGTGATCAGATTACGCCAGGCAGCCCGCTCCGCTAATGAGAGGAGCCTAGAGGCAGCACGTGCATGGGCAGAACTAGTGAATGCGCTCAGTGACAGCCTCCTACCAGCAGATGAATAGTGGTTGAGTGTTCTGTGTGATGTTCCTTAAGAGATACGGATGATTGCATGCGACCCTATAGATTTCCTCCCTTCAGATGCTAAGAACTTGGAAGTAGGCCCACACCAGCTACAACAGTTTTAGGGGGGGGGTTGTTGGGACAGGGAAGATATTTACTCTTGGTGCAAGGCAGACGGCCCTATTAGCAATGAATAGTTAGTTCCTGGGAGGGTGTAGCTAGACTGGCGACTCCCAGTGGAGCGACCGAAGGGTACGGGCCCCACACTGAGGATGAGTATAGAATTAGGGGGTTGTCATCAGGCTGGGGCGGCATACTTCTGGCACGCACGGTGCACACCATTCAGGTCATTAGTCTGGTAAGTGATGGGGTCGTACGTCTGGGATCATAAGAAAAGCAGAAACTACTTGATCCGTGGAGCGGAGTTTGGGGGCTGCCGTAGGAATCGCTAATTGTGACACTGATTTGCTGTTGCCGCCCGACCTCTGGGATGTGGGCTGAATGGCTGTGTTATACCAAAATTATAATGATGTTGAAGCATTGATTTATGACACTGGCGAGGTGCCCTGAACAATTTGATGCCTTTTGTATATTTCTGCACCAAAAATAAAGTTTAAAAAACAAAACAAAACAAAAAACAATCCTCCAGGGGCTACTCTATGACTTTTACCCCTTAGGGGTTGATCGCACAGGAACAGGCGTATGTGCCTACAGGATGGGGCGGGCCCTAGACCGCAACCCGCCCTAGTCCTGACAGTACTTTCCCCTCCCCGAAGCGGTCTAGGGCCCGGCTTCAAAGGATTTTGAAGGTGGAAGTGTTGTATCAAACGAGAAGCATGCATATTTTCAGCTGGTTCCCAAGAATCATTTTCAGGCCCATATCCCTTCCAGGAAATGAGATACCATAATTTAGCACCTCTGCGTTTGGAATCCAAAATTCTTTGTACTTCATACTCCCAGTTCCCATGAACCAGAAGAGGTGCTGGTCTTTTAGACGTAGTTTGTCCAGCAGGTTTTAAAAGAGAGGTATTAAATACAGGGTGAAATCTTAAAGTTGTGGGTAAAAGTAATTTATACGTTACTGGATTAACCTGACGAATCACCGAATACGGACCTATGAACTTTGGATGGAACATGTTTCTTTGTTTAAAGACAACGTTTTTTGTGGATAGCCACACTTTGTCTCCAGGAACATACTGGGGACCAGATCGATGGTGCTTATCGAACATGTTACTTACCTTCGGTAACGATATATCTGTAAGAAACAGTAGTTAGTATTAGATTCCTTACCTTAGAATATCCCCAGGCGTCAGCCTGGATCCGGAATCTTTTGCGTAGCAGTACCCCTGCGCGTTGGTAGGCGTCGTCTGCAGGCGTCCCCTGCGGTTCCGCGTCCGTCGTTGGCGTCGTGATGACATCGCTGGAGTATATAGATGCCGCCTCCGCGCGCTGACGTCAGTTCTTTGTACACAGCTTTTCCGCGCCAGAACACGCAGAGCCATGTGAGAACCAACACTGGTGCCATTTGAAACTAGGGCCCTGAAAGGGATGTCCTTAACCCTAGGTATCAGTTCGCAGAACGGGGAGGATGGGTGGGGCGGTAAGGAATCTAATACTAACTACTGTTTCTTACAGATATATCGTTACCGAAGGTAAGTAACTTGTTCATCTGAAAGAAACACGTTAGTATTATATTCCTTACCTTAGAATAGATACCCCAGCAATACCAACCCCGGTGTTGGGTCTGCGAACTAATACAATCCTACACCAGAAAGTCCTGGAGGACCGAACGGCCAAAGAAGCCATCCCTCCGGACTTGACTGTCCAGGCAGTAGTGCCTCGCAAAAGTGTGCAGCGAGGCCCTCGTAGCCACCTGGCAAATGTCCTGCAAAGGGACTCCCCGGCCCAGGGCAGTAGTAGCCGCAGTGGCCCGAGTGGAATGGGCCCTCAGCCCAACAGGAGGCTCCTTCCGAGCCAAAGAGTAGCACGCTTTGATGCACAGAACGACCCACCGAGAGATGGTCCGTTTATGTACCGCCCGTCCCTTCTTCGCACCCACGTAGCCAACAAACAGTTGGTCATCCACCCGGAACTGGCGTGTGCGATCCATATAAAATGAAAGCGCACGTTTTGGGTCCAGATGATGGAGCCGCTCTTCATCCTTTAAAGGATGCGGAGGCGGGAAGAAGGAAGGGAGGGTGATGGACTGCCCTATGTGAAAAGCAGAGACTACTTTGGGCAGGAAAGAAGGTCTAGTTTTCAGAACCACCTTGTCAGGATGAACGGACAGGAAAGAAGGTTTGACAGAAAGAGCCTGGAGCTCACTCACTCTCCTGGCAGAGGTGATGGCAACCAGGAAGGCCGTCTTTAAGGTCAAGAGACGGAGAGGACAGGAATGAAGGGGCTCAAAGGGAGCACACATCAAGAATGTTAGGACCAGGTTCAAGTCCCACTGAGGCATCAGAAACGGAACAGGTGGATACATGTGTGTGATGCCCTTCAAGAATCTTGTTACAATGGGGGACTTGAACAAAGAAGGTTGATCAGGCAGCCTCAGAAAGGCCGAAAGGGCAGAAAGGTAGCCCTTGATAGTGCCCAGAACAGAGCCCTGCTGGGCAACAGAAAGAAGGAAGAGAAGAACCTCAGAAAGAGGGGCAGAAAGAGGATCCACAGCCTTTGCTGTGCACCATGCCACAAATTTGTTCCACCGACAGGCGTATACCGATTTCGTGGAGGAACGCCTGGCTGCTTGAATCACATCACAGACTTCAGGAGGCAAGTCAAATGGCATCAACTGCCGCCGCTCAATCTCCACGCATGGAGGTGGAGGCTGGACAGGTTCGGGTGGAGGACCGTCCCCTGCTGCTGCGACAGAAGGTCCTCCTGAAGGGGCAGGCGGATCGGGGGACCGACTGACATGCTGAGTAGCTCGGGATATCAGTACCTTCGAGCCCAGTCCGGAGCCACACGGATAACTTGGGCCCGGTCGCGCCTGATCTTCTTCAGCACTCTGGGCAGAAGTGGTATAGGCGGAAAGGCGTATAACAGACCGCAACTCCACTCCCGCCAAAAGGCGTCGCCGTGCGAGTGCAGTCTTGGAAACTCCAACGCGCAGAACTGATGACATTGCGCGTTCTCTTCTGCGGCGAATAGATCTAACCAAGGCTCTCCCCATTGCCGAAAGAGGCCTTGCGCCACGTCCGAGTTCAGGCGCCATTCGTGATCCATCGAGCACCGACGGCTGAGTTCGTCCGCCCTGGCGTTCAGAGAACCTGCCAGGTGTTGAACCGTCAGAGTCACACCCTGACGTTCCAGCCATTGCCAGAGGCGCAGAGCCTCCTGGCAAAGGGTCCACGACCCCACCCCGCCCTGCTTGTTGCAGTACCACATGGCGGTGGTGTTGTCCGTGAACACCTGCACTACACTCCCATTGACAAAGGGGAGGAATGCTTTCAGTGCCAAACGAATCGCCCGGAGCTCCAACAGGTTGATATGGAGCTGGGACTCCGCCGGAGACCAGATGCCTCTGATCTCTGCCTCTCCCAGGTGGCCTCCCCAGCCCTGGAGGGACGCGTCCATCACAACAACGTGCTCCGGTTGGGGAAGGGAGAGTGATCTGCCTCTGACCCAATCGCGGTCCGTAAGCCACCACTGCAGTTGTCTTGCAGTGCCCTCTGAGATCAAGACATGGTCGGACAGGTTGCCCTGATGCTGGGCCCACTGAAACTTCAGGTCCCACTGCAGAGCCCGCATCCGCCACCTGGCGTGATGCACCAGAAGGATGCAGGAGGCCATCAGACCCAGCAGCCGCAGCGTCAACCTGACCGAAACCCGGGATAACGGCTGAAAGATGGGAATCAAAGCCTGTATATCCTGGACCCGCCGTTCTGGAGGATAAACCCGGAACTGCGCCGAGTCGAGAACCGCTCTGATGAAAAGGAGCTTTTGAGAGGGACACAGGTGTGATTTCGGCACATTGATGGAAAACCCCAGCTCGTGCAGGATGTCTGCCGTCATCTGAAGGTGGCGGACGACTGTCTGGGGCGAGCCCGCCTTCAACAACCAGTCGTCGAGGTAGGGGAAGACTGAAACCCCCAACCTGCGCAGATGGGCTGCGACCACCGCCATCACCTTTGTGAACACCCGTGGGGCGCTGGTAAGGCCGAAGGGGAGCACGATAAACTGAAAGTGTTCGTGGCCTACCGTGAACCGCAGGTATCGCCGGTGGGCTGGCAGGACGGGGATGTGAAAATACGCATCCTGCAAGTCCAACGCTACCATCCAGTCTTGCGGGTCGAGAGCAGCCAAGACCTGAGCCAAAGTCAACATCTTGAACTTCTCCTTCCGGAGGAAGCCGTTGATGCTCCTTAGATCCAAGAAAGGACGTAGGCCCCCCTTGTCCTTCTTGGGCACCACAAAGTAGTGGGAATAGCAACCACGTCCTACTTCTGGCCCAGGAACGCGCTCGATGGCCCCCTTGGCCAAGAGGGCCATAACTTCCTCCTGCAGAAGTGTCAAGTTGTCCCCCGACACACGGTGGTTCTGCGGTGGCATGGAGTGGTCTCGAAGGGGAGGGAGTAGCCCCTTCGGACGAGCTGCAGCACCCACCTGTCCGATGTTATCGTGCGCCAGTGGGAGAGGTGATGGCGAACCCTGCCACCCACCGGCGTCACATGGGCCTGAAAGCACGGACAAGGAGGATTTAGTGGCGGATGCTGCGGGGGGAGGTGTGGTCTGACCTCGCCGCTGTCCCCGACCACCACCCCGGCGGTTTCCACGGCCGCCACCGCGTTAAGTCTGTTGCGGCGCGTGGCTGGCAGCACGGTGGGACCGCCCCTTCCTTGGCCACGAAAGGAGCGAAACGAACCCGTTTGCTGGTGCTGGGTCGAGAGACCCAAGGACTTGGCCGTGACTCTGGAGTCCTTGAAGCGCTCCAGCGCGTGGTCCGCTTTGTCGCCAAACAGGCGACTGCCATCAAACGGCATGTCCATCAATGCATTCTGGACATCTGCCGAGAAGTTGGCGGATCTCAGCCAGGCGTGGCGACGAATCACCACCGTCGTGGACATCGCTCTGCCCAGTGAGTCGGTCGTATCAAGACCACACCTGATGGAGTATCTTGCTGCGTCCCGGCCTTCAATCATAGCCTTGCCGAGCTTAGCCCGTTCCTCCGGCGGGCATTCAGGCAGCAGCTCCGCGACCGTATCCCACAGAGAGTGGGTGTAGCGGCCCAAGAGGCACGCGGTGTTGCAAGACCACCGTCCCAGACTCAGGGACGAAAAGACCTTTTTGCCATACTGGTCGTACCTCTTAAATTCCCTGTCGGGCGGGGCCGACGGGAATGCGGTTTGGGAAGTGGAGGCCTGGATCACCAGACTCTCAGGGGTGTAATGGGTGGACAGAAACTTGGGGTCGTCCGAACATGGACGGTGGAGTCTGGCCACGTTCCTGTCAACAGGCGAACCTGAAGCGGGCCTGGACCACGTGCCCAAAAGAACGTCAGTTAAGGCCTCGTTGAACGGCAGCAGTGGCTCCTGTGGGCATGACTGCGGTTTGAGGACCTCAGTGAGGATGTTAGTCCTCACGGCCGCGACGGGGAGCACAAGGTTTAGGGCCTTGGCAGCCCTCATCAACACCACTGAATAAGCTGCCCCCTCCTCCGAAGCCACGGTAGGAGGCGAGACAAAACCAGGGTTGGGGGAGTCGTCCAGACCACTAGCGTCACCCAAGTCACCCGTCCAGTCCACATCGTACTGACACTCACGTGCCAGAGGGTCCTCAGACCCCTCCCACTCCTCTCCGTAACCTACATCTTCACCATACTCGGAATCAATAAAATAACCTCGGGGTTCACAGGCCCCATCGGCGTCGAGCCTGGCATCGGACGACGCCGGTCCGACTCGGCGTCGGAGAGGGAATGGGGGCGGTGCCGCCCGGAGCCGGAGAACTGGCGCCGCGCGGGGCGGGGCCAGGGGTTGCCCCGATGGAATCGGCGCCGGAGAGGCCGGTTGACCAGCCGGCGTCGACCCTGAGGGCTCCTGCGGCGCCGGGGTCGGAGCCGTCGGCAGTGCCGAGGCCGGAGCACCCGACGGCGTCGAGGCAGGAACACCCGAACCGCTAGGGCGCCCGGACGGGACCACAGGGCCCGAAGGCGCCGCGGAACCCGCCGGAGGAGACAGAGCCCTCATGGCCATGAGTAACGCCTCTATCTCCTCGGGCGACGCGCCTTGCCCAGGGACCGCAGGGTATGGAGCAGGCCGCGGGGGTGGGGCTACCCGAACCCCCGGCCGCATCGCGCGAGCGTCAGGGGGAGTCGGGGGTACGATGACGATGCCCCGACTTCTTGTGCTTCCTACCTGAGGAACCAGATGAATGGTGACGACTCCCGGAGCGCTCGTGACGGCCCGCGACCGCTCCCTCGATCGCTCCCTTGACCTCCGGCTGGAACAGGACCGCTCTTGACGCGGGGCCGACACCCGGAGCTCAAGCAGCTTGCGGGACCGCTCCCGTCTAGCTTTATTCGTCAAGGCCCGGCAATCGATGCAGGCGTCCACGTCGTGGTCGGGGCCCAGGCACCGGAGGCAGAGTCGGTGGTAATCTGTGACCGACATCGTGCGTTCACAGTCGTCACCGTTCTTAAAACCGGGCATCCTACCGGCACCGTAGAAGAGTTCAAAAAGGATCAAAGATCAAAAAGTTGGTCAAAAGACTGGAGTACTGCACTTCTCGGATCTGCGCTAACTGGCGCGGAAAAAAGAAGAACTGACGTCAGCGCGCGGAGGCGGCGTCTATATACTCCAGCGACGTCATCACGGCGCACGACGCCAATGACGGACGCGGAGCCGCAGGGGACGCCTGCAGACGACGCCTACCGACGCGCAGGGGTACTGCTACGCAAAAGTTTCCGGATCCAGACTGACGCCTGGGGATATTCTAAGGTAAGGAATCTAATACTAACCTGTTTCTTTCAGATAAATTGTTCTTTGTATTTTTCTTTACTTTGCAAAAGTCGTTTGTGGATCTGTTGATTACCGTTCTGCATGAATTGAACAGTGTCCTGAACAGCTGGTGTATTACACTGTATATTGGGTTAGAGTTAAAGGAATGGTGTTAGGCACGTAACCATACAACCCTTCAAAAGGAGTAGACCCAGTAGACGAATGAGGTGATGTGTTGTAAGCCACTTCTGCCATCCATAACAAATCCAACCAAGACCTCTTGGTGTCAGAGACATAACATCTTAGATATTGTTTCAAAGTTTGATTTAAACGGGGGCGTGGCCAAGCAGCATGGTCGACAGGACGTGAGCTTCACCAGCTCCGCCCGAGGACCCACTAATCCTGCCTAAAAGATCCTTGCTGGACCCTCCAAAGGGGAGCTGACCGTCCGGATCCTCTCCTGCCACGTTGGGGACCCCCACATTGCCGAGAGAGCCTCCGGTGCCCCGGCAAACACCGCCGGAGATCGAAGCGGCGCTCTGAGGGCTCCGCCTGGTTCTACTTGAGACCGCGGACTGGGCCTGCGCGAGAGACTAGCGGTGCATGCGGCCCGCTCAGGGAAGGCGTTTCCCTGCTCCGGGGCTGATCGCGTCCGCTGCTGACCCCCCGATTGTTGGAGATGGTGGTGAGCGTCCAGGGCGACTAGTGGAGGGCTGATCTGGGGTCCGGCGATCCCAGCTGACCCGTGTGAGGGGTTGCAGCACCCGCCCCTCCCCCTACGATCCTCTACTGTGCCGGAGCTCCCGGCTGTGGAGCGCAGCCCCGGGTGAGTGCTTCCCTGGTCCCTGGGGCTCTGCAGGACTGTTGGAGGGCTGAGGCGGTGTGGCCACCAAGGGCTCGTCGCTGATCTTGCCGGAACAGTTGGCCTTTGGAGCCCGTCCCCGCACTGAGTGCCGGTGAGGTCTGCACGGGCTGCCCCTCTTGGTTTCTCTGCAGCTGTGGGGATTGCGGCCTCCGTCCCTTCCCCGGGACAGTGAACTACGGCCGCCCTTCCACGTGGAGCCTGCTGTGGCGCTGGGACCTGCGGCGGCCTGGGGGGCTGGGCTCCGGGGGACATGGGCGGCTTGAAGCCCCCCCTGGTATACACGCCATTGCCTGGGCGGCCTCCTTCCTACGCAGCAGCGGGATACAGACTGATGCCCCCGGCCCACGTTGCGCCTTACCCCTAGAGGCTTGAAGATTGTTCTGTTGCTCCTGGACGGTGAGGGGGCTCGTCCCGGGTGCACTGGTTGGCGGGGGAACAAATTGGTTGGCTGCTCTCGATCTGATCGCCGGAGACCCTCCCGCCCGGCCCGGTGGGTGCATTGTGAATTGCTGGTTGCCATTTTTTCCCTTTTCTCGTGGTGGCCGCTTGGACCGAGTCTGCCTGATGCCGCCTGCTGAGCTGTCCTTTCTCCAGGTCCCCTCGTCTTTGCTCTGCCGCTGGGCTCTGCACCTGGCCAGGGGGACCCGGCGGGACCTAGCTGAGCCGTTTCGGGGTGGGGGGGCTCACGATCTGCCCCCCGAGATGACGACCCGCAAGGATAGGTCTGCGAAATCCTCCCAACCCAACACCATTGTGCAGTATACCACCCCAAGGCTACCATCGCAGAGGATCACACGGCAGACAGGACCGGAGAATGGGGGGGATGGCCTGCATGAGCCTTCCCGGGCGGAGATCCTGAAGGCTATCCAGGGATCCCATTCTGCCTTGGAGAGGCAGATCGAGACTGTCTATAGATGTGAACCTCCTCCGGACGGATCTCCGAAAGGTGACGGACAAGGTTTCAGACGCGGAGGGCAACATCGCGCAATTACAAACTGAAGTGGCTTCCTTGCAAAAATCGGTCACGCACCTGACGTCCACTACCCGTGCACTGGAGAGAAGAGCTGAGGATGCGGAAGGCAGGCCCGTCGGAGTAACATCAGGGTCCTGGGCGTCCAGGAACGCCTGGAGGCGGGAACCGCTGAACGCTTCTTGGAGACGTGGATCCGTACCCAGCTGTGCCCGACCGGCCTGTCCAGTGTCTTTGTCATTGAGAGGGCACACAGGGCCCTGGTCCCCCTCCCGCGGCCGGGCGAGCCCCCTAGAGCCCTCATTGCAAAGATCCTGAACTATAAAGATCGTGATTGTATTCTACGGGCCGCGAGGGAAATGGAGTCCATCACCATTGAACATAGCAGTGTTTCCATCTATCCTGACTATACTCCACAGGTGCAGGAACAACGGAAGTCCTACCTGGGATTGAAGCAGAAACTCCGGGACATGAAGCTCCAATACATGCTCCTCTATCCAGCCAAACTCAAGGTGCTCTCCCAGGGCCGCGCTCACTTCTTCGAGTCCCCGGCGGAGGTGTGGGAGTGGCTTGAGATACGAGGAGACGACCTGCCCTCTGGTGAGCGGGGCGGCCCCCGCGAGACCTTGGGGAACCGACCCCAGAGGCGCCGGCGAGGCAGAGGGAGACGCAGATCTAGATCTCGGGGCTCTGCTGAGCCTCGGATTACCGTGGGAGAGGATGGAGCACTCCGCATGAGGACATCGTCAACGGGAGCCGCCCCGGAGTCCCCTGAAGCACGTGCACCTAGTGAGATCCTGGTCCCGGATACCTTGCAGGAAACTTTGCCGGACGCGCACTCCGCTGCTCCGGTGATACCGAAAACTTGTCTCTCCAAAACACGACCTGAGTGAGCTCTGATATGAGGTACTGTCTTGTTATAGCGTGGTTGTCCTCGGAGGTTGGGTGGGCCTCCCCTCCTGGATCTTGTCAGACCGATCCCGTCTCTGCCTGGTACTGGGGACCCTGGTTGGCTGACTGAGGCGGAGGACTGATGCCCCGTTAGACGGGGTGATGTGATGCGGGGTCCAAGAGTTTATGGCGAATAGTCGCCCAGCATTGGAACTGTCTTCAATGGACGTTCCCGGAGACTGTCCTGGAACATTGGGTCCTCGGGGAGTTGGGGGGGGAGGGTGGGTGGTTCTGGTTGTTTGTGTGCTAGTCTGGGGTGCGTGGGTTGTATGGGGTGGCTGTGCACGTCCTGGCACTGGCAGGGGAAGGGCAGGGTAGCGTTTTTGGTTGTTGCTGTCCTTTTGCTCGCGGGTGGGGGTGGGGGGACTGTTTCTGACAGGGTTTTGAGTCCCGCTGTTTTTGGATGGCGCTGGCGGGGGAGGGCGGGATGGCGTGTTTTCTTGTTGCACCATTCCTGCTTATGGGTGGGGGAGGGGGGGGGATTTTTTCAGAGGTTGTGTGGTTGGGGGCAATGTGGGGTTGGGGGGTGTTGTGGGGGAATCTGTTTTTGGCATAGAGTGTACCGTTGTTCACGCCCCTGGGAGGCTGCTTGCAGAGGCTAAACTTGGGTGCCCGGATGGGCAGGGCCAAAGCTTATGGGATACAAATTTTTAACTTGGAACGTGCGTGGCCTGGGCACTTGCTCCAAAAGGCACAGGGTGCTGTCCTTCCTTCGCCGCCATGGAGTTTCTGTGGCGTGTTTGCAGGAAACGCATATGAATGAGGAGGGTGCTCTTAAGCTGGCGAAGAAGTGGAGGGGTCAGATGTTCCATTCCTCCTTCTCTACCTATGCTAGGGGGGTCCTGATCTGGGTGGCACCCAGGGTTCCCCTGGCGGTCCAGTATGTCGAGGCAGATGTTGAGGGCAGATATATTCTCATACGAGTGAAACTGGATGGGAGGGACTTCCTGCTGGTGAATTCCTATGCACCTAATGTAGATGACCCGAGTTTCTCTGCCGGCTTGCAGGAGCTTATAGTGTCAGACTTAGATGCCCCCCTCCTCTGGTTTGGAGATTTTAATTGTGTACTGGATCCACTGCTGGACAGGCATCCCCCCCGCGCAGGCACGAAACCGTGGATGACGGCACGTCTCCGGGAGGTGATGGATAACCTGGGTGCTGTCGATGTCTGGCGCCTCGGTAATCCGGGACTGAAGCTTTATACTTGTTATACCCCCACGCACAACACACATAGTAGGCTCGACAGAGTCCTTGCTGCCAACATCGGTGCGTCCCTTGTCTTATCGGTCACTCATCAGGCCCGGTTTTTATCCGACCATTCGCCTGTGATGTGAGTGGTACAATGGGTGGACCAGTCCTCCCGCCCAAGGACCTGACGGAGGCCGGGGGATCTTTTGCAGGATCAGGTGGGACGGGACCATGTGGAGACGACCCTGCGTACCTATTTGGATCTGAACTGGGGAGTGGGCGATATGCCTTTTGCGACCAAATGGGATGCCCTTAAGGCGGTCGTGCGGAGCGCATGTATGGGTCTGACCTATGGAGTCCACAAACAGATGCTCCGTGAACTCACGCGTGCTGAGGAGCGCCTCAGCCACTACCAATCCTTACCGGACCCGAATGGGTTGAACATGGACTCTGAGCGGACGGCCCGAGAGGGCGTTCATGATATCCTGGCCCGGCTGGATAGATTCACTCTTGACCGCTATCGACAGCGACTCCACCGTGAGGGGTACAAGTCGGGCCGATTGCTGGCCTGGATTCTCCATAGGGAATGGGCCCCTGCACGGATCGTGGCGTTGAGGAACCCCGCTGGGGACCTGGTGCACTCGGAGCGGGACCTCCTTGTGGTACTTATCTACAGAAGGTCTATACCACGGACCTCCTAGTGACAGAGGCATCGTATCACCCGTACCTCCGTGGTTTGCCTCTTCAGACCCTCTCTAAGGAGGATGCTGAGGAGATGGATGTTCCGGTGACGCTTCATGAGGTCAAAGTAACGTTGGCCGCCCTACCGAAGGCTAAGACGCCAGGTGGAGCCGGTTTTCCTCCAGAGTTTTATCAGGCGTTTGCAGATACCCTGTCTCCTGCAGGTTTACCATGAAGCGTTGGAGCATGCCACACTCCCACCCACCATGCAGCAGGGTGAGGTCTGCATGCTCCTGAAACCGGGTGGGGATAGCTGTGATCCCGCGGCCTACCGACCAATCACTTTAATTAATACCGACGCAAAAATCCTCACCAAGATCTTGGCCACCCGGCTGGCGCCACATATGGCGCGCTTAGTTCATCAAGATCAGTGCGGGCTCATTCCGGGCCGCAACACCGCCATGAATCTCCGGCGCCTGAACCACGTTCTACACGAAGTGCGTAACAGGGAGGATCCTCAGGTCCTGGTCTCAATAGACCTGGCTTAAGCCTTCGATACAGTTAGCTGGGGGTACCTGTTGGAGGTGCTTCGGTTGGCGGGGGTGGGGCCCCTCTTCTGCGCCTGGATCCGTATTCTCTACAGTGCGCCTACAGCCAGGGTCAGACTCGGAGCGGCTCGTGCGGAGGAGTGGCAGTTGGGCAGGGGTACCCGCCAGGGGTGCCCCCTGTCGCCGCTCCTATTCGCTCTGGCGATTGAGCCCTTGGCGGTGTCACTCCGTGCGGAGATGGCACCCTGGGGAATACGAGTGGGGGATGTGGTGCACTTGGTCTCTCTTTATGCGGTTCTACCTGACCTCCCCCCGGGAGCCGCTTCCGCTCCTGTTACGCCACTTGGAGCATTTTGGTGCGGCTTCTGGGCTGCGCTTTAATCCTGAGAAGTCCCTGATCTTTCCCCTTGCGGGATGCGGTGAAGACCCCAGTGTAGGTTTCCCGCCCCTGGGACTGAGGTGGGAGATGGAGGCCTTCCGCTATCTGGGTATCCAAGTGGCCGTCTCTGATGAACAGTTGCTGGCCCGGAACGCCGACCGTGTGCTCAGTTCCCTACAACAGTCTGTATCCTTCTGGAATACACTCCCACTCTCTCTCATGGGTCGGTTGGCCGTCTCGAAGATGGTGATGCTGCCAAGAGTATTGTATATTCTACAGAATACCCTCTGTCCTCTTCCTCCTCGTATTTTCAACAAACTTAATACGATGCTCACCTCCCTGCGTTGGGCGGGCAGGCGCAGCAGAGTTGCGTTGCGCATGGTGGTCAGACGCTGGGAGGAGGGGGGCCTAGAGGCCCCGCGTTTTGATCTATACTATTACGCGGCCCAACTTCTACCGGCTGCGCGCTGGTTCGCGGGTACGGACAATTGGGAGTTGCGACTCCTGGCAGGTAGCGCAGATGAGAAGACGTTACAGGTGGCTCTGATGCAAGGCAGAAGAGCGGACGACTCCCTGCCGTATATTGTCCGACACACTGGGGGACTTTGGCAGCGAGTTGTGGAAAGGGTGCTGAGACGGGCCATTTTTCATAGGGAGCTACCAGTATGGATATTGGCACCGGTCACATTAATGGAGGAACACATGTCGTTTCGGGAATGGCGTGAGGGCGGCTGTGAAACCTTGGCAGACCTGTATTCCGACGAGTCCTTTGTGACCCTGGAGAGAGCTACGGAGGCCTTCAGTCTTTCTGGGGGTCAGTACCTTCACTATAGAGGCCTGCAGGACATGGCGAGGGCGACCTGGCCACAGTTCCCTGAGGCGCCCCAGGTGTCCCATACTTTGAATATCCTGCGATTGTGCGGCACGGGACGGCGACTGATAACGCTGTTATATACGGCGATGAGATGTGACTCAGCCCCCCGATATCCCTGGCATGGGAGGCGGATCTAGGGGTTGCTTTAGACCCGGGACAACGGAAAGGGACGCTTACCAGGAAGGTGTCGTGTAACGCACGTTTCAAGTTGATCCACTTTATTTTCATGCACCGCACTTACGTGACCCCAGTTGCTTTGCACCGCATTGCTGCGGATAAATCGGATGCCTGTCCTAGGTGTGGTTCAGTCGGAGCCGGATTTCTACATTTGGCTTGGGAGTGCCCGCTGGTCGGGGACTTCTGGAGGGTAGTAGTAGTCCACATCCGGAAGGTCACGAGTCTGCGTCTTGACCTGACCCCGCTCCACTGCTTGTTGGCCCTGGTCCCCAAACCTAGGAAGAGGAATCTGTCATATAAAATGCTGCATCTGCTCTTGGTGCTGGCTAGGCGGGTGGCTATTGTAGGAGAGTAGGGTCTGCAATCCTATGATCACCCAGATTTTTTGCTTTTGTTTCACTGGTTTACGACTTTCTCTGGCTGTGGGCCTGCCAATCAGACCCACAGCCTGGCTGTTCTCTTTCTAAATTACGACATGTACCCTAGGTGCATTTACCAATTGGTACTGGGCCACCTTATCAGACCCTGTAACTCAGGGCATAGGTGTACCCAGGGCTGCCAGGGGCTGCAGCATGTATTATGCCACCCCTGGCTGGCCTCTTAAATTTGACACAACTGGCTGCATGACAGCTGGGGCAAAGTCGTGTAATCACGCTTTGCTGTAGGTGTAGTATACCTATACCTAACCCTAAAATGGACACACAGATTCCTATCAGTCACTCCTATGGCAGGCCTTGACAATCCTGAAGGCAGAGTGCTTGGAATCGTGTGAGATGGTGCTCTGGCATGAGCTGAGCCTGTCTGCAGCTTGCGGAACCAAGTCCTAATAGCTGTTCCATGATATTGCATACCATATACTCTTAAGTGCATTATAATCCTCGCGGTTAAATGCTAACTTTGGTATTGCTTTATCAAAACATGTCGAGTAAGGTGTCATACAAATTGGAATACTAACCCCTCGCCAATTCTGGTGACGGGGTTAGCATTCCACCCTTCTAGAGGGACACGACATGTATGTAACTGTGAACCCCGGTTAAAGTTAACTGAAGCCTCAGCTCCACAAAATGGATGCTGCCACCACAGACACGAGTCTGACCCCCTGCAGCTGGGAGTCCTTCCAGCGAGGGGAGCCTGGACAAAGGGTTTCCTGTCAGGGGCGGTGCTAGCACCGTCCCAGACATGGTTTTGTGTATCCTGGGTAGGCAGGGCTTTACAGGAAGGTGACTGCTGAGTGGCACCCCGGTGCTCACTACGCATAGGCCGGTCTGAACCAGTTCCAGGGGCACACCAGCCCCTGGCCTGGGGAAGTCCGGCATGGCAGAGGGGTGTAACCACCCCCCTCCTAGTCCCACCCATAGGCAGGACCTAGTCACCGGGTCAGCCCCCTTTTTTAGTATAAAGATGGGAGCGGGCCCCCTGTTCAAATTAGATCATCTTTGGAATCAAGACACGACTTTCTGCAAAAGGACTTCAAGATTTCTTCCTCAAGATTCTCCCTTGTGGCTAAGGAGTAGTCACCCTGCATCAAGCGGGCACCATCCTAAAGAACACTGCGGTCTGCTGCAAGTCCTTCATCACGAATCTGACGACCCAGCTCGACGAGACCCAGCTTCCCTGGCACCTCTGACCTCTACTCACCTCTACAGCCAAGCTGAGAACCGTCAGTGCGACGAGACCTCGAGGGACCGACGATCGCCAAGACTGCACAACATCTTTACTGCAAGCCCACCGTGTCCTCCACGGGTGAGTGCTTTGGGGTCTGAGAAGCCCCGACCCTGCGCAGCTCCAGCACCCAAGGTCAGCCTCCCTGCATCTCCACGATCTGCGTGGGGCCCTTCTGCTGTTTGCTGTGCACCGCGTTGTTTGGCTACTAGCCGGCTGGCTTGTGGCCTTCTGAACGATGCCCGACGACATCACTGCTGCTGGTCTGGTTGCTCCAGGCTGGCCCTTGCTTCCTTCTTGAAGAGAGGCACCCCGGACCCTCCTGGTCCACTCCAGACGCCATTTTAGGTCCACCGCGTGGGCTTGAATTTGCCAAGGCTTTGTTGCCCAATCCTGGGTCCAGCGACGCCGACAGCTTCTATCTTCGTGGGACAACTCGATCCTCCTTCCTGGTCGCCGACAACGCCTCCTGGTCCGTGAGATCTCCGAGCCCAGCGTCACCCACACGCCTTGTCGAGGTGGCTACCATCCGGTGCCCTCCTGGTGCCCACTGACTACTGGCTAGTAGTCTCGAACTTGGTCCCCTCTGCTTTCAGGTGTCATCTTCCATCGATCCAGGCTTGGATCCACCGAACTTTCTTCACTGGTCGCCTGCCAGCAACTTCTTTCTTCCAGGCTCCTGGTCCGTCAACGAGGATTCCCGACGTCTTTTGAGTCCTATGCAGCTGCAGCCCCTGGGCTAGGTAACTTCGGCATTTCGGTGCCCCAGCATAGCCTCACTATCCAAGGGTCAGAATCTACTTTCGTTTTCTCCCTACCAGGTCGGGTTCGCCCGAGAACACTAACTTTGCAAATTCTAGCTACCATAGACTTTGTCCCGCATCTCGCGTGAGAGTGCACACACTGCACCCGAGTCCCCTGGGTCTCCTAGAAGTAATCTAACGATTCTATAGTCAAGTCCTAGCGATTCCAAAGCCTATTAGTACTGTACTTACCTGCTAGTAATTTCGCATTCCACTTTTCAAGTATATGGTTTTCCGTGCCCCTCGGGCATTTGTATATACCATGCTAACTTAAGTATTTTTGTAAGAGTTTTGGTTTGTGCTTAGTACCCTGTCCTCATAAAGAGTACAGGGCTGTTGTGATCTTTAATAAATAACTGTTTATTTTCATAACACTTGTGTGGTGTCCTTTCACTTGGTGTTCAAGGGGTATATGTGGTATAACAGCTGGCTTAACACGCCCTCTCGAGTCTTTAGCCTTAGACTGCTCGTATCCACGCTACTAGGATAGCTGGTCTATAAGGTTGACTTACAACCAATCATCAATAAGGGTTGCTGGACTGATACATAGTGTTCACTAGAATAGTGACCACTGCATATCAGGCCACCTTCTCACAGCTATTATCTGGATGGGACAGAGGGCACCAGACATGACATTGTGGCTTCAGGATGTAGGGGAATGGACATTGGCTGAGGAGACGCACATGCAGCATACGCGTAAAGATGAACGGCCACAGCAGGACTTGCTTGCATGGCGTATGATGTGCGCGGTGGGGTCGGCTGACAGCGACTCCGATGCAACTAGTGCTGCATTGTTCTCCTCTGAGGAATCGGGCCCGGAGGACGGGGCGGCGGGAGGTGGGGAGGGAGAATAGGTGGTGGGGTAATGCCCTGATGACTGCGCACAAGTTCCTTACTGTCAGTTTCTATACTTGCATAGCCATACTAGGACTGCGAACTGTGTACACCTGTATTTATCTATGCTGATGCCAATTTTGGGGGGGGGACTGTATTGTGCTGAAAAAAAATAAAGTTAAAAAAAAAAAAAGTTTGATTTAAACGTTCAGTTTGACCGTCCGTTTGTGGATGGTAACTAGTGGACATGTTTGATGAAATTTGTAAACTGCGACACCATTGTTGCCAGAACTTAGATGAAAACTGAGATCCACGATCAGACAGCAGTACAGATGGTAACCCATGCAAACGGACAATGTTTTGTAAGAATATATGTGCTAAGTGTCCTGCAGTTGGCAATTGTTTGCATGCGATAAAATGAGCATATTTTGTTAAACTGTCTATGACTACCAAAATAACTGAATGTTGATTTACTTGTGACAGTCCAACAATAAAATCCAACGAAATATGATCCCATGGTTTAGTGGGCATAGGTAGAACTTGTAACAAACCTTTTGGTTTCCTATCATTGGTTTTAAACCAAGCACAGGTTTCACAGTCTCGAGCCATATCGTAGACGTCTTGTTTAATTGTTGGCCACCAAAATAATTTTTGAAGTTTTTCCATAGTCTTTTTAGGTCCAGGATGTCCTGCCAACGGGAGGGAGTGTAACCAACTGAACGCTGTTTCTTGTAATTTCTTAGTGGGTAGATACACTTGTTTTCCATGAAATGGTATTCCTTCCTTGATGGATTGGGTTTTATCTTGTTTTAACCATTGTGCCCATAACGAAGGAGGAAAACTTTCATGGAGATCATCAAGGAACTGATCTGCTGTCGAAACACCAATTACTTTGTCGGGATTGATTATGGCTTGAGGAACCCCTTCACTTTGGTGTAATGAGGAACCTTTTCTGGAAAGCGCATTAGTTTTTTTGTTATCTTGTCCTGGACAATAGGTCACAATAAAGTCATATTCGGCGAAGAACATCATCCACCGTAATTGACGTGGAGTTAATATACTTGCAGAATTCATAAACTGTAAGTTTCTGTGGTCTGTGTAAACAGTCACTGTGAATCGTGCCCCCAAAAGATAATGCCTCCATTCTTTGAAAGCGTCATGTATGGCAAGCAGATCCTTTTCAGCTATAGTATAGTTCTGTTCAGCTGGATTTAGCTTTCTTGACATGTACGCCACAGGATGCATTTGACCAGTGTTTTGTTTTCTTTGAGAGAGGATGGCATCAATAGCAACATCCGAGGCATCGCCTTCGATAATAAAGGGTTCACGAACATCTGGATGCATCAAAATCTGTGCTGCTGTATAGGCTTGCTTCAAAGTGCGAAATGCGTTATTGGCTTCAGGAGTCCACACAAATTTTACCTTCTTTCGTAGCAACCGAGTGATTGGTGCCACCACAGCGGAGAAATGGTCTATGAAGCGATGATAAAAATGTGCAAATCCTAAAAAACATTGTACATCACGAACTGAGTTTGGAATAGGCCATTCTGCAACTGCTTGTATCTTTCTGTCAGTCATTTTCATGCTTGTATCTTTCTGTCAGTCATTTTCATGCCAGTAGGTGTAAGAAGAACTCCCAAAAATTCGACTTCAAAAACATGAAAATCGCATTTAGACAATTTGCATAAAGGTTATATGTTTGTAATGTACCCAACACCTTCTTAACGTGACCTTCATGACTAGCTATGGAATCGGAATAGATCAAAATGTCATCTATATAAACGATGATGAAAAGGTCCAGATATTCCCGTAATACATTGTTTAAAAAAAACTGGAGCGCTACAAAGCCCGAAAGGCATGACCAAATACTCAAACAGGCCACATCTGGTTTTAGACGCCGTTTTCCATTCGTCACCATTACGAATGCGCACCAAATGATTCGCACCTCGAAGATCTAATTTGGTGTAGATCACAGCGGTCTTCACCTGGTCCAAAAGAACTGGGATCAATGGAAGGGGGTACTTGTTCTTTATTGTGATCTTATTCAATGCTCTATAAATCAATACAAGTTCTTAATTTCCCCATTTGCCTTAGGAATAAAAAAACAACGGAGAGGCCGCAGGTGACTTAGATGGGCGTATAAATCCGTTTTCCAAGTACTGATCAAGATATTGTCTCAAATGTTGGTTTTCTTTTTCTGATAATGCATATATCCGACAGTTAGGCACACATGAACCAGTCACAAGATAAATTTGACAGTCGTATGACCAATGAGGAGGGAGGGTCGCTGCTTTTGCTTCACTGAAGACTTCTTTAAATTCCTCATAGGGAGTTGGTAGCACGGTTTCTTTCTCTTCCGCGGTTGCAATTTCTCCCGTTGTAGATTCTTTGGTCTTTAAACATGTGGAGTGACAATATTGAGAAAGAAAAACAAGTTCCCTTTTTTGCCAATCAATTAAATGGTTATGCAAGCAAAGCCAAGGCATTCCTAAAATAAAGCCATATTGTGGGGCTTGGATTACATCGAAACGAACTTCCTCTTTATGCTGTTGGTTATTTGTATCTATGCAGAACATCTGAATTTTAGAGGTTTGCATGGTAACAGGGCCTCCAGACAACATTTTGCCATCTACTGCTTGCACAATTTCTGGAGTGACCTTTTTCTCACAAGCAATTTGTAACCGTTGAGTTGTTTCAAAATCTACGAAATTCCCTGTTGCGCCTGAGTCTATTAGGACTTCCATTTGGTATATTTTTGAAGTCAACTGAATTTGTACTGCTAAAGTGAGATTTGTAGTTGGATACACAGGAATTTATTGAAGGGAAGGCAATGGTTCTCAAGAGATCCCCTTCTAAACATCTTGGGCACAATAGTTTCCCGACGTTTGCTCAGTTGTAGTCACAGCCACAGACTTGTTAGCACTCATAGTCTTACCTTTAGGTTTTATTGTGCAATCTTTCAGCAAATGTCCCTTTCCACCACAATAAAGACATTGGCCATTTTTACGTCTGTTATCTTTTTCATCTTTAGACAATAGTTGGCTAAGAGTCCCTATTTCCATTGGTTCTATAGTTGTTTCTGAACTACTAAGTTGATTTCTGGGTTTACTGGCGATCTTCCAACTTGATTTATCATATTTTTTCCTGTCAGTTCTTCTTTCGGACAGTCTATGATCCAGACGTAAAGTTAGATTGAGTAACTCTGAACAAGTAGTTGGTTGAGGATCGATTTGCGCAAGAACGTCTTTCAGATCATCTTTTAACCCTTGATAAAAGAGTGCTGCCCTCTTTTCTTCAGGCCACAAGGTTTTTGCAATTAACCTATTGAAATGTGACAAATAGGAAATAAGGTCTCTATTCCCTTGTCGTAGCTGTAATAGTTCGCGATTTGCGGACAGGGTCACCAGTGGCGGCTGGTGACATTTGGAATTGGTGTGGCATAAAATTGGCGGTGGAGAAAAAAATACAGGAACAAACACCACACAGTACCATACAAAGAATAGAAACCAACCCCACATCAAAATTAATGCAGCGCGCTATGTGAAAGTGAACTCAGCATGTTCATAAAGTGATCATGTATTTTAGAAAATATTCATTTTGTGAAACCATCATGCAGTGTTAGAGGCTTAGCTTATGAGTAGTTTCATATAGAATGAAAACAAAACAGGTATTACAGCAAATTTTGCCTGCAGCGGGCACCAATGCATTGTATATTCCATACCTTGCAAATACATATACAGGGTAAATTTACGCGATGAAAACTGCCCAGATTTGAAAATGTGGGATACTGTTTTTTTTCAGCTGAAACACGCTAATGGGGGCCACTTTCATTTTAATGCCCAGATGTATTTGCTGTGCTAGTCCGACCCTGGCTGTTCCACGTATTCCGAGTGAATTTATCAATAAATAACACATGACTCAACCCCCAGTGGCTCGAATTGCCCTGTTGGTCCAGTGTCACTCCGAACTGAGGGAGTTCTTGCTGGGTCGGAGGTGCACTCACACGGAGCTGTTTACCTAACGTGCTCGCCATGCAAACCATGGCAGCCCTCTCAATTGACTCCAGTGATGCCATTTAAACTTATTTTAATTAATGTTTAACCTATCACAGATACTGTTTTTAACACTCCGTCGATCGTCAGCCCCTCCTTATCCTCTCACTCCCAAATATACAATTTAGCACCAGCATGACTGAGCTAAACTGTGTGAATCAGGCGAGTGACAAAGGTGCTGGTGCTGACAAGTTTGTGTCTAGTCAGAGGCCAGTCACTCCTCTGATGTCCCTACTTGTTTGATGTGCAGGGGAACGCCAGTACTCTTGTATCAGTGAATTAACGAGACACGCGTTTGTGCCTGCTTACTGGCACTATGACTATGAGAGATGGAAACAAACATACAAACTACTGCCACAAACGGATGAGAGAAACTTGCACTTTATTTACTCGGAACTTTTATACAGAATGCAAAGCATGACTGTATTTTCGGCTGAATTGGGTTAAATGTTACAACTCATTTACACACAGTCACAGAGGCCCTTATTTAAGGCAACCCAAGGAACGTGCCAACAATGTACATTCTTCAGAGTTTATTCAATGTTATATTGTTTTCATTTTTAATTATTATGTATGCAGATGCACGATGGCACTCACCACATGGGAAGGAAGTCGGAACGGGAAACCAAGAATCAGGCGTGAGCGCTCTCACTGCACAGGACCATCTCTTCCCAGAGCAAGGGCAGGTGGCACGGCGACATCGCAGTCCCACCTGCCCCATCACAGTCAGGCACGGGTTGCCAAACGCAGCCGCAACAAGAGCTCAGAGCATCCATAGAAGCACCAAGCACCTGCACGCCACTGCCAACGGACCCGAGCCGGCGCACAAGGAGGCATGCATGAGCTGAGCATCCCGGGTGACAGGGTAAAGGAGTCCCGGCGCGTGGCGCAACACAAACCACCTCAACCCCCAGACTAGAGAGCTTCCTCTTCACCCCTCTGAAACCCGCCTCTTTAACGAAATCCCCCTCACTCCGAAGCCGGCAGAGACAGGCAACATTTAAATACTTAAGTATAATTTACATGCGATATGCGATAATAATACATAATAAAATATTATATAAAACTTACCTTGGCTTCCCGCGCTGACTCCCGAGACTGCAGACTTCCGACTCCCGCCGTCCTGGATTTTGAATGCGTCTGACGTGGTCTGGGCTCTCGTCAACAGGAAGGCTGAAGGCAACCTCCCTCCCCTCCACCACAGCCAGCACCGATTGGTTCGGACGTCTGCCCCAACAGCGTCATTTCTCTCAGTCTGTATGCTGCAGAGAACGGAGAGGAGGAAGCGGAGTACTTAATCGCTGTATCCTATCTACTTTATCAGAGAGCATTGCAGTGGCATTCCTAGCTTCAGTTAAATCTGTTTGCATCTGAACAATAACCCTCATTAAATCATCCATGGTGGCCATAATGTCAAAACTCTCAGACCGGGATGAATATTATTCGTGGGCCCACTATTCTGTCAGGTTGCTTCTTCCTCAGGGTCTGGAGTGATGATATAAGGGGCCCACCTCTCAATACCTCCAACTCTGATTGTAATGATTACACAGAGTATTGAAGTGATTAAGCGGGGGAAAGGGAATTAGGAAGGGAACAGCTGGGAAGGAGATCTGAAAAGGAAAAGTTACTCGCAAACAAAAATACACGCACTTTCCTTCGCACAAAGACGTAAATTAGGACATCGGATTCTGTCCTTCAATCAGGAACTAACTTAAGAGCTTTGTGGCTTGCGTTTATTCAGACAATCAAACTCTTAGTTGACCTTTCTTAGATCCGCTATATTGTGGCGATAATACTTCACTTCAGTATCAACTGCTCAAAGGCATAAGCAGCAGAATTTGGTTTAGGTCTTTCTATGACTAGGTTTTCAATCACCTAAACAATCAGTGTCTTATATTTCCTTATTTTATGTGACTTTAAAAGTGTTCCCAAAAACATTCATGGAACTACTATAGAAAAATAATCGCACTCGTGAATATGGTAATGAGCTAGAGAAAACATGCATCGAATTTCTACTGAACAAGAATCACACTCGTGAATAAGGTAAATGATCTTGAAAATCAAATTGAATGTTCCTAATAATTCACTGAAATGGTTTTAACAAGATTCGCAATCTTACCTGTAGAGTGGACCTCTGTCTCCTTTCTCTCACTATGCTCCTTCACTCGTTTTTCTATCCTTTCTATCTTTCACCTTTCTGCATCTCTGCTCTTTTGTGCGTTATTTCTGCCCATTTTCCCTTTCTCTCCCTCTGCTCCTTCACTCCTTTTTCTACCCTTTCTATCTTTCACCTTTCTGCACCTCTGCTCTTTTGTGCCTTATTTCTGCCCATTTTCCCTTTCTCTCCCTCTTCTCCTTCACTCGTTTTTCTACCCTTTCTATCTTTCACCTTTCTGCACCTCTGCTCTTTTGTGCCTTATTTCTGCCCATTTTCCCTTTCTCTCCCTCTGCTCCTTCACTCGTTTTCACTCGTTTTTCTACCCTTTCCATCTTTCACCTTTCTGCCCTTTTCTGCATCTCTGCTCTTTTGTGCCTTATTTCTGCTTATTTTCCTATTTTTCTTTATCCCTTCTTTCCTCCCTTTACCTTGCCCCGCCGCTGCTGCCCCCGCGGCCCCTCCCCCCCCAGCGCGACCGGCCCAATCGAGCTCCTCTCCCCGCTCCCGCCTCCCAGCTGTCCAGCCCTCCCCGACCCCTACTTAATGGCGGCCAATGCGCGGCCGCGCAGCTGCCACGGGCGCGCCGCTGGTGCACCGAAGGCGCGTCAAAGGCAAGCACGTCTGCGCCCGTCCGCGACCCGTCCGCGACCAGCACCAGGAACCCTGGACCTCCGCCCGCCAACGCTACGACCCAGCAGCACTCCACGCACTCAACCCAGGCTGCAACAACAACTGCAAGCTAGCATCACCAGCCGACACCCATGGACCCTTCAGCTGTCACCGCTGCCGGCACACCTGCAGCTCCGCCAAGAACACGGATCCAGCACACCCTGCCCACAAGAACACAACCGAACCGAAGACCCTGCAATGCATCCTCCTCAACGTCCGATCCCTCCACAAACAAGCCACAGAAATCTGGGACCTCCTCGACAGCACCACCCCGGACGTAGCATTCTTCACCGAAACCTGGACCATCGCCACCTCGGGACCGACATCGCCATTGCCAGCCCCCAAGGATACAAGATCTCCAGGAAGGACCGCCCAACCCACCCAGGAGGAGGAATCGCCATCGTCCACAAATCCAGCCTCCGCCTGAGCACACTCCCTGACGAGTCCACAAAACTGATGGAACACCTTCACTTCAAGATACTGGCCAGCCCCACCGCCGCCCTCCGAGGAACCCTCATCTACCGGCCCCCTGGACCCCGCGGACCCTTCGCCAACTCTATCACGGACATTATCTCCCCGCAGGCCATCGCATCCACTAACTACACCCTGCTGGGAGACCTCAACTTCCACCTCGACAATCAACTGGACCCCAACACCACATGCCTCCTGGACAACCTCCACCACATTGGACTCTGCCAGATCGTGACCGAGCCCACGCACTCAGCAGGACACATCCTCGACCCTATCTTCACTACAGGAAACTCCATCACCTTCAGCCACACCACCAAACTCCCATGGACCGACCATCGTTGCGTCCACTTCACCTTCAGAACACACACCATCCACAGACACCAGCACCTGCTTCCACAAAGAAACTGGACCAAAATCACCGACAACCAGCTCACCTCCTCACTCAACAACTCCACCCCAACCATCGCGGAAAACGACGACCCCAACACCGCAGCCCGAACCCTGCATAGATGGATCTCGGACAGCACCAACACCATAGCCCCCCTCAAGAAAAACAACAATACCCGTGCCAAGAAAGCCAGATGGTTTACCACCGAACTTCAAGAGTCCAGGCGCACATGCCGCCGCCTCGAAAAGGCCTGGAGAAACACCAAATCCACAGAAGCCCACAACAACTTCAGAGCCGCCACCAACGCCCACCATCAACTCATTAGAGAAACGAGGAAAAAAGCGATTGAAGACAGAATCTCCACCCACTCACACAACAGCAAGGATGTCAGGTCTTTCGTTGTTGATCCTCAGGATTGGATTGATGCTATAAAGGGGGCCCACCTCTAGATCATCCCAAGACCTAATGGGTGAACTATGCGCAATACAAAAACAAATACAAATACAAAATACAAAATACAAGTCTGGCTATCAGTAACGCAGACTATTAAGGAGATCAAGCGGGGGAAAATAGATAGGTCCGGAGGGGAACAGCTGTGCGGCTGGAACTGGAAACCTGTAAGTATATAAAGCATGGGATAAGTGGAATAGTAACCCTAGACCTATAACCTCTCTACCCAATATGCTATACTTTTCCTCACCTGAAATATCTTACAGGTATGCTGAAACGAAGAGTGATAGAATGGGCGTCTTCTCAATTCCCAGATTTTCCTGCCAAATGGGAAATGAGGAGGACCTGAAAGCCCCAGGAGAAATAATATCACCTATCACTCTGTCCAGAAAATGAGCTAAAATCCCCTCCGAGGTGGATTTATGAACAGCACAATCAAGGGGTCAGAACCGTAGGCTCAAATGTGTCTAACACCCTTTACGTTTCACAACCACCTAAATTAGGAGTCAGTAATGTACTTTTCTGAGAACAAATAACAAAAGAAAACAGCCCAGCACAAATCAAATGGTGAAGAACTCGACTTCCATGCAGATACGTCTCTGCAAGAGAAAGCAGGGATAAAACTTCCCCACAAGTTCAAGGACACTTAGCCTAAGTGTCCGACAGGGATAGAACCCAACCTCAAGTCGGATTACAGAGAATGTAGTTTTGTAAGTAAGTACAATACCAGCATCCCCCTGATCGGAGGAAACCTGAATACGAAGCTCTCAACACGCGATGTGGGCGCTGTAGGAGAGTAGGGTCTGCAATTCTATGATCACCCAGATTTTTTGCTTTTGTTTCACTGGTTTACGACTTTCTCGGGCTGTGGGCCTGCCAATCAGACCCACAGCCTAGCTGTTCTCTCGCTAAATTGATGTGTCTACCTTAGGTGCATTACCCAATTGGAACTGGGCCACCTTGTCAGACCCTGTAACTCAGGGCATCGGTGTACCCAGGGCCTACCAGGGGCTGAAGCATGAATTATGCCACCCCTGGATGGCCATCTAAATCTGACACAACTGGCTGCGCGACAGCTGGGGCAACGTGGCGTACTCGCCCGTTGCTGTAGGTATAGTATCCCTATATCTAACCCTAAAATGGACACCCGAGTTCCTATCAGTCACTCCTATGGCAGGCCTTGACAATCCTGAAGGCAGAGTGTGTGGAATCGTGTGAATTGGGCTCTGGCGTGAGCCGAGCCCGGTTACAGCTTGCGGAACCAAGACCCAATGGCTGTTCCATGATAACGCGTACCATATCGCCAACTTCGGTATCGCGTTATCAAGACATGTCGAGTAAGGTGTCATACGAATCGGGATGCTGACCCCTCACCAATGCTGGCGACGAGGTTAGCATTCCGCCCTTCTAGAGGGACACGACATGTACGTAACTGTGAACCTCGGTTAAAGTTAACTGAAGCCTCAGCTCCACAAAATGGATGCTGCCACCACAGACACGAGTCTGACCTCCTGCTGCTGGGAGTCCTTCCAGCGAGGAGAGCTTGGACAAAGGGTTTCCTGTCCGGGGCGGTGTTCGCACCATCCCAGACAGGGTTTTGTGTATCCTGGGTAGGCAGGGCTTTACAAGAAGGTGACTGCGGAGTGGCACCCCGGTGCTCACTACGCATCTGCCGGCTAGAACCAGTTCCAGGGGCGCCCAGCCCCTGACCTGGGGAAAGTCCGGCAGGGGAGAGGGGTGTAACTACCCCCCTTCCTGGTCCCACCCCTAGGGCAGGACCTAGTCATGTACCCACCCCTTTCTTTAGGATAAAGGCAGGAGCGGGGACCCTTCCAAATTAGATCATCTTTGAATCAAGAATACTTTCTACGAAAGGAACTCTCGACTCTTCTCAAGATTTCTCCCTTGTGGCTAAGGACTAGTCACCCTGCATCCGCAGGCACCATCTAAGAACTCTGCGGTTTGCTGCAAGTCCTTCCTCAGGAATCCGACTGCCCAGCTCGACGAGAACCGGCTTCCCTGGCAGCTCTGACCTCTACCCACATCGTCAGCTCAGCTGCGATCTGTGGGTGCGACGAGACCTCGAGGGACCGGCCATCATCAAAACCTGCACGCTTTCTTAAATCAGCATGACCACCGAAGGGATCCTCTGGTGAGTGCTCAGGGGTCCGAGAAGCCCCGACCCTGAGCAGCTCCAGCACCGAAGTGCAGCCTCCCAGCATCTCCACGATCTGCGTGGGGCCCTTCTGCTCTTTGCTGTTCAGCACGTTGTCCGATCACTAGCCGCTGGCTTGTGACTCTCTTGACGACACCCGACAACTAACGCTGCTGGTCTGGTTGCTCCAGACTGGCCTTTGCTCCCTTCTGCGAGAGGAGCACCCCGGACCCTCCTGGCCCACTCAAGACGCCATTTTAGGCCCACCACGTGGCCCTGGAATTTGCCAAGGCTTGTTGCCCCAATCCTGGGCCCAGCGACGCCGACAGCATCAACCTTCGTGGGACAGCTCGCACCTCCATCCTGGTCGCCGACAACGCCTCCTGGTCTGTGAGACTGCAGAGCCTAGCGTCGCCCACTCACCTAGTCGAGGTGACGATCATCCGGTGCCCTCCTGGTACCCTCTGACTACTGGCTAGTAGTACGAACTTGGTCCCCTCTGCTTTCAGGTGTCATCCATCTCTGATCCAGGCTTGGATCTCTACGAACTATTTCCACTGGTCGCCGGCCAGCAACTCCTTCCTTCCGGCTCCTGGCTCGTCAGCGAAGACTCCCGACGTCTGTAAAGACTTGTGCAGCCGCAGCCCTTGTGGCTAGGTAACTTCGGCATTTCGGTGCCCCCATAGCCTCCTTAGTTAAGGGTCCCGAGTCCCTCGCTTCCGACTTGCCTTATCGGGTCCGCCCGAGACCACTAAACTTTCCGTGCCCTCGGGCACTTGTATTGATTGTGCACTTGAAGTATTTTCCTAAGAGTTTCGTTGTGTGCTTAGTACCCTGTCCTCATAAAGAGTACAGGGCTGTTGTGATTCTAATAAATACACTGTTTATTTTCATAACACTTGTGTGGTGTCCTTTCACTTGGTGTTCAAGGGGTATGTGATGGTATAACAGCTGGCTTAACACGCCCTCTAGAGTTTAGCCCGAAGACTGCTCGTATCCACGCTACTAGGATAGCTGGTCTAAGGTTGACTTACAACCAATCACCATAAGGGTCGTTTGGACCGATGCATAGTGGTCACTAGAATAGTGAACACTGCATATCGGGCCAACTTCTCACAGGCGCTTCTTAAGCCCCTCCCAAGTAATCCAAGATACAGTGTCACACCGGTAGAGGCGAAGCGGAGTTCCAAGAATCGGGATCACAGATACCAATAATACGGGCGCTTCCTAAGCCCCACCTGGGAATCCAACGGGTCCAAAGAACAAAACGGCGTGAGCTTACCTCAGCCCACCGCAAACAGTACCGAAGAAGAACAGGTCACTCGAGCAATCACTCTTGCTCGCCGGGAGGAATAATCGGCAGTGTGTCTCTCTGCAAGTGCTGCGATATCCCATTTCCGGTCGCATAGCGTCATTCCTATGCGCAACGCTAGGAATCATGGGTAATGTAGTTTTACAAGCCCGTTACAGACTCGGGCTGCAGGCAGTGATCTACCAGTGGCCGGGGAACCCTGACAGGACACCCCCCCTTCACAAAACTCACTGACTGCCACCAGGTTTGCCCGGATGAGACAAGTGGAACTTCCGCTAAATCCATAAAACAGCCTGTGGCTCCTGAGTCTACCATAGCTCTGATGTTCTTGGGAGTTTGGTCTATCCATAATTCCATGTCCAGAAAGAAGAGGTGGTTTCCAACGTAGTCTTCTTCTGTCACTGAAGGGATAAAATGTGTGCTCGAGTTCCTCCCTTCCAGTAAACTCAAGCGGTGGAGTTTTCCGACCCCTTTTCAACTGCGGACACTGGTACTTGTCCTGAACGGTAGCGACCACCCTTAGGCTTCACTGGGCATTCACGTAAGAAGTGTCCTTTTTTCCCACAATAAAGGCAGAGCCCAAATTTACGGCGATGATCTCTTTCACTCGGGGTTAGGGATGCTCGTACAACTCCGATTTCCATCGGTTCTGTCTTTCCCTCATGCTTTTCCCCACTGGCCGGTTTTTCACCCAAGAGTAGCGGTCTATCTTTTCTTCTTTGCTCTCCTTTTCTTTCACGTAATCTGTGGTCCAAACGCAAGGCCAAATCAATAAACGCAGCACACGTCGTAGGTTGGGGTTCAACCTGGGCTATGACCTCTTTTAGATTTTCTGTGAGTCCCTGGTAGAACAGACCCATTTGCTTTGCCTCAGGCCAATCAGTTTCCGCTATCAACCTCCTAAAATGATTCAAGTATGTGACTAAATCGGAAGTGCCCTGTTTGAGGACAAGCAATTCCTTATCGGCGGAAAAAGTTTCAGCCCTCCGGTCAAAGGTCTTTTCGAATTCTGTTCGAAACAGATCCCAATCATAAAGGATTGCGTCATTACTCTGGACTATAGGGACCGCCCACTGAGCTGCCTCTCCACCCAGGTATGAAATCAGAAAAGAAACCCTGGCTTGGTTGGTTAAGAAACACTTGGGTTTACATGTGAAGTGTAACAGTACCTGGGTCATAAATACTTGCACCTTTTTCCTATCTCCCAGAAATCGTTCAGGAGGGGCCAATGGAACAGGGGAAGGCATTTCTACCACTACTGAGGCAGGATGAGGGGCACCTACGTCGAAAGGGTTTCGCTGTAAGGTGTCAACCCGAGCTTGCAGCGCGGCGGTTTCCTGACGAGAGGTGGCTAATTCCGTTTGCACTAAGCTTAACGCTGCCAGGACGTCATCTAAGGTGGCCATCCCTTTAATCAATACAACCAGGAGGATAAGAACTCGTGGGCCGATTATTCTGTCAGGTCTTTCGTTGTTGATCCTCAGGATTGGATTGATGCTATAAAGGGGGCCCACCTCTAGATCATCCCAAGTCTGGCTATCAGTAACGCAGACTATTAAGGAGATCAAGCGGGGGAAAATAGATAGGTCCGGAGGGGAACAGCTGAGCGGCTGGAACTGGAAACCTGTAAATATATAAAGCATGGGATAAGTGGAATAGTAACCCTAGACCTATAACCTCTCTACCCAATATGCTATACTTTTCCTCACCTGAAATATCTTACAGGTATGCTGAAACGAAGAGTGATAGAATGGGCGTCTTCTCAATTCCCAGATTTTCCTGCCAAATGGGAAATGAGGAGGACCTGAAAGCCCCAGGAGAAATAATATCACCTATTACTCTTTCCAGAAAATGAGCTAAAATCCCCTCCGAGGTGGATTTATGAACAGCACAGTCAAGGGGTCAGAACCGTAGGCTCAAATGTGTCTAACACCCTTTACGTTTCACAACCACCTAAATTAGGAGTCAGTAATGTACTTTACTGAGAACAAATAACAAAAGAAAACAGCCCAGCACAAATCAAATGGTGAAGAACTCGACTTCCATGCAGATACGTCTCTGCAAGAGAAAGCAGGGACAAAACTTCCCCACAAGTTCAAGGACACTTAGCCTAAGTGTCCGACAGGGATAGAACCCAACCTCAAGTCGGATTACAGAGAATGTAGTTTTGTAAGTAAGTACAATACCAGCACCCCTCTGATCGGAGGAAACCTGAAAACGAAGCTCTCAACACGCGATGTGGGCGCTTCCTAAGCCTCTCCCAAGTAATCCAAGATACGGTGTCACACCGGTAGAGGCGAAACGGAGTTCCAAGAATCGGGATCACAAATACCAATAATACGGGCGCTTCCTAAGCCCCACCTAGGAATCCAACGGGTCCAAAGAACAAAACGGCGTGAGCTTACCTCAGCCCACCGCAAACAGTACCGAAGAAGAACAGGTCACTCGAGCAATCCCTCTTGCTCGCCGGAAGGAATAATCGCCAGTGTGTCTCTCTGCAAGTGCCGTGATATCCCATTTCCGGTCGCATAGCGTCATTCCTATGCGCAACCATGGGTAATGTAGTTTTACAAGCCCGTTACAGACTCGGGCTGCAGGCAGTGATCTACCAGTGGCCGGGGAACCCTGACAAAGGAACTCTTCAGCATCATTAAGGAGTTCGCCCAACCCACCAGCGAGTCTACCGACATCCCTCCCTCACAAGACCTCTGCGACAAACTCAGCACCTTTTTCCACCACAAAATCAAGAGCATCTACGACAACTTCGACGAAGACAACCAACACACTGAACCCTCACGAACCACCCCCGACACCCGGAAACCAGCGATTGATGACTGGACAGCCCTCACCATCGAAGACACACTGAAGACAATGAAGTCAATCCACTCAGGGGCCCCCACGGACCCCTGCCCCCACCACATCTTCAACAGAGCCGCCGATACCATCGCACCCATGCTCCACCACACCATCAACCGCTCCCTGGCGTCCGCCTCGTTCCCCGACAACTGGAAACACGCCGAGGTCAACCCCCTCCTAAAGAAACCCTCAGCGGACCCCACCGACCTCAAAAACTACAGACCCATCTCCCTGCTCCCTTTCCCAGAGAAAGTCATCAAGAAAGCCATCAACAGCCAACTCGCCACATTCATTAAAGAACACAACATCCTCGACTCCTCCCAATCCGGCTTCAGAAAAAACCACAGTACGGAAACCGCCCTCCTCGCCGCAACAGACGACATCTGCACCTAACTGGACAAAGGAGAAACAGTAGCCCTCATCCTCCTAGACCTATCAGCGGCATTCGACACAGTCTCCCACCGCACCCTAATACGCAGACTCTACGACGCAGGAATCCAGGACAAGGCCCTCGACTGGATCTGTTCCTTCCTCTCCGGCAGGACGCAACGGGTCAGACTCCCCCCTTTCCTCTCAGACCCCACACCTACCACCTGCGGAGTCCCCCAGGGCTCCTCCGTCAGCCCGACGCTCTTCAACGTCTACATGGCTCCACTTGCCCCCATCGTCAGAACCTACGGACTCAACATCGTGTCATACGCAGACGACACCCAGCTCATCCTCTCCCTATCCAACGAGCCCAACGCCGCCAGACGCAATTTTCGAGAAGGCATGGAAGCCGTCGCCAAATGGATGAAAAACAGCTGCCTACAACTAAACACCAACAAAACAGAAGTACTCATCATGGGCCCAAACCCCGACGCCTGGAGCGACACCTGGTGGCCCACCGCCCTCGGAAACCCGCCAACCCCCACAGACCACGCACGCAACCTGGGAATCATCCTGGACTCCGAGCTCAAAATGGACCGCCAGATCAACTCGGTCTCATCTTCCTGCTTCTACACCCTCCGCCTTCTTCGTAAGACCTTTAAATGGATCCCCCTCGAACACCGAAAGACAGTCACTCACGCCCTGGTCACCAGCAGAATCGACTATGGCAACGCACTTTACGCCGGAATAAACAAAAACCTCATCCGCAAGCTACAGAACATCCAGAACGCCGCCGCAAGACTGGTCTTCAACCTGCCAAAACACTGCCACATCTCCCAGCACCTGCGCACACTCCACTGGCTCCCCGTCGAGGCGAGAATCACCTTTAAGATGCTCACCCACGCACACAAGGCCCTCCACGGCACTGGACCAGCATACCTGAACAGCCGGCTCAAATTCCACGCACCTCAAAGGACCTTACGATCAGCCCAGCTCTCCTACGCCGTGGTCCCCCGCACCAGAAAGACCAGATCGGGAGGCCGCTCCTTCTCCTTCCTCGCGGCCAAAGCATGGAACGCCCTTCCGCTCCACCTCAGACAGAAAACATCGCACCCCATCTTCGCAAGAAACCTCAAAACCTGGCTCTTCGACAGACCCCCTCCTTGATGGAATGGAACCTGCACCCCCCCACCCCTAGCGCCTTGGGACCCTTACGGGTGAGTAGTTGCGCTTTAACAAACTCCTGATTGATTGATTGATTCTACTTTTGAATCTGGGTTAGTGACAGGTAATCCCCCCAAAAGCTAGCCTCACCGGGAGCCCATCAAGAAGAGAAGTCTCCGCAGATTCTAAACTCCTTCTGCAGCTCAGCGAACGTTGTAGCAGTCTTCAGTCACCCAGAACTCTCCACCCATCAAAAGAAGAAAGCTGGCCTCGCAGAGAAACAGAGCCCCAAGATCCTCTTCCTCCTTCACCAAAAGACGCTGAATAGTGAGCACGGTGAACTGGGTGCGGCCGCTGACGTCATCGTAGGCACGCCAGTGCCAAACCTCTCGCATCTCCTGTGAGATGCCAAACCTCACGCATCTCGTGTGAGATGCCCAATCTCACGCATCTCGCGTGAGATGCCAAATCACACGCATCCTGAGTGGGAAAAAGTTAGTACAGAGAACAAACATAGTAGGACACAAGAACATGCATCTTTAAACATTTTCGCCACCACAATCCTCCAGGGGCTATAGGGGGCGTGGTTTGGGCGCCGATGGCGGAGGCGGCTAGAGTGACTAGGTCGGTGCCTCATCCCGCCGATTATCCTGGGAACTGCCTGAGTTGCTGTTCCAAAAACGGGGACAGACGTCGGAACGACTCCGAAGACCTTTCTGCCCGCCGGGGTGCTCCCTGGTGACTTGGGGCACCCTCTAAAGCTGCGATCTGCGAGGCAAGCGACATCGGCAGAGCAGTCGCAAGATGGCGGCCGGGATCGCCAGGAAGAACTGACCCGCGACCCGCTGCTCACGATTTGCGGAGGTTGGCGCTGAAGGACTGTTGGCAGAGGGAGCGCGGCAGGCAATCTGCCGCTCCACACAGGCTCCGGTGAAGATCGGTGGGAGAAGCGCAGATAACAGATCGCCGCGGTATCGGAGCAGCAGAGAGGAGGGGAGCCCTAAGATGGCGCCAGCACTGGTGGGGGCGTAGGCTGTGTGGCTAGAAGTGGGTGTCGCGGCGGCCCGGAGGCGGAACAGTGGGGCAGCCCGCGCCAACGTTGAGACCGCTGAGGAGGACCGGCGAAGAGAAGCGGCTCCGTGGCACAGTGGGAGCTGCGGTAACATCGAGAGCCTCCGAGGCTCCGGGAGCAGGCGCTTGGAGCCCAGATTGGAACCGGCCTGAGAGGCGGATGTGGCAGAATTCAGTGGCCGGACGTGTGCTCTGGTGGCGGCTGGAAGCCCTTCCCTAGGGCCACCGGTGAGTGCGGTGCTGCGGGCCTGGTCTGGGTGCTGCGGAGGCGGGGCGGGATCGGCCAGCAGCGCTGGGCAGCCGGGGGCCGCGGAGGGCAGCGCAAGGTGCCCCGAAGGGGGACTGACAGCGGTGGTGTCTGGGAGAGGTGGCAGCAAGCTGAGTGGAGCAGCCCCATAGTGCACGCACAACGAACTTACCGGCAGGTACAGAGGCGTTTCTGGTGACCGGCTGGGGACACTGCGCTGCTGCCCCGGAGACGAGGTGGAGGCACAACACGGTGCGGTTTGGTGGGCGCAGACACAAGGGGCTGAAGAGTCAGAGGGGAGCATCCCGGTAGCAGATTGGCGCCTGAAGCGGCTTGTACCAAGAAGGGACATGGAGGGGCCAGAATGACCGTGTTGGCCTGCTAGGATTGCGTGCCTGGGGGTCCCGGTGAGAACCGCGTGGAGTGATATCGGAGTCAGTTATCCCGGCCTCCAGGGGAGTGTTGTGGACATCCAGTGAACCGCGCAGTTCTCAACTCTGGTTCGTAACTTGAAAGCCTGGGCGTGTGCCTTGCTGGACTGTCCATAAGGAATGAAACCTAAAGGCAGAAAAGACAAGGCAATGGATCCTGCAGGAGGAAACGGAGACACCGGGGACGGCGCGGCTGAGACCTCGGAACAAAGACTGAACAAGCGCCTTGATCAAATCCTGGATGCTATAACGGCGACAAAAGAGTCCCTTCATCAGGATATTACTCAAGTGGCGACAGGGCTGGGGCTCTTGAGAGCTGATCACTCGAAGTTAGCGGACAGGGTTAAAGACAGTGAGTCACTGCTTCAGGACCTCAAACCAGCAGTGGTCACGGTTGTGCGCGAATTGGAGGACGCCTTGAGGAGATTGGAGACACTGGAAAAGAAAGCCGAGGATGCCGAAAGTCGTAACCGGCGAAACAACGTTCAGGTCGTAGGCCTGCCCGAAAATGTTGAAGGGACGGACATGGTTGCGTACATGGAAAATTGGTTCAGGACTGTGGTGGCCCCTGAGGGCCTTTCTCCTTTCTTCACACTCAAGAGGGCTAATAGGGTCCCGGCCAGGCCGCCTGCACCGGGCCGACCCCCCTGTCCTGTGGTGGCCAGGGTTCTTCACTATAAAGACAGGGATTTCTTGATCCAAAACGCAGGCTCAACGGGCCCCTTCCAGATAGATAACAGTGCTGTGACAATTTTCCCGGATTATACTCAGGACATACAACGGCGTAGGGCCTCATACCTATCTGTCAAAAAAGAACTGAGGGAGGAAGGCATACAATATTCGCTACTGTTCCCGGCTTAACTGAGAGTGATACTGGACGGGTCGACGCAGTTTTTCCTGACACCTGAAGAGGCCTGGTCTTGGCTTGAAAGATATAGGGCAGGTACTGATCGCAGGGGCAGAAATGAGGGGGGTGCACTCAAGCCAGTGCGGATGCGCCAATCGCAGCGCCTCCGCAAGAAGAACAAAGCACAACGGGCGCTGCAACGTGTGCAAATGGAGGCTGACAAACAGGGGGCCTTGGGGGCTACAGCGGCGATCACTGGTTCTCAGAGGGGGGGCTCAACCAAGGGATCTGAATCCGAGGAGAACGGGAGACAATCTGGTATGGAGGTGTCGGGAGGACGAGAGTACCAAAGGCCCGGAGATGACACCTAGATTAGCTGATGATTTATAAGTGAATTACCTCTGTCTGGGACTCACCGGTGGTGAACTGAGAATGGCGATACCGGGGAATCCGGTAACAGTCGTGAATTCCATGTCTGTGATTTATTATTGCGGGATATGGAGGGCGGGGGGCTGGCGCGAGCGCTGCCACCTGTCGGAGCTGGATCACCACCCCATTGCCCTTAAGGCAACCTGTGGTGGCTACTGCAGAATAGTATTGTGTGAATTTTTAGGACAGTTTGGATGGGGACTGATAATGCGTTATTGGGACCTGTTCTGGGGGGGAGGGTAATGGAAGTTTGGGGGGGTGTTTTGTGTTTAAGGGGGGGCACAGCTGGTGTGGGCAAACAAATTATGCAGGAGGGGAAAGATTGGGAGTGCAGCAATGGGGACATTACCTGATTTGAAGTGTATCACGTGGAACGTGCGCGGATTACATACCATGTCGAGACGCCACATGGTGCATGCATATCTGATAAGAAGAGGTGTCCAGATAGCGTTGCTGCAAGAGACCCATCTCACTAAACAAGAATGTACTGCGCTGCAGCGAAGGTGGAGAGGTCAGGTGTTTGGTACTGCTTACTCTGTGCTTGCTAGGGGAGTGTTGGTGTGGGTGAGGGCGGGGACCCCTTTCCAAGCTGCACACACTGTGATAAACCCTGAGGGTAGATATGTGGCGGTGGCGGGAGGATTGTATGACACAGAGGTGGGGTTATGTAGCATATATGCTCCAAACACAGACCAGCCCCGATTTTTGGATGTCATCTCCTGAAAACTGGCTCATCTCTTATTGGGCTGAGTGATTATGGGGGGAGACGTTAATTTGCTTACAGATGTGGCCGTGGACAGGTCGCATCCTCCGTTGGCTGAATCCCAGGTCCGCAAGATTGAGAGGAAGAGGGCAGAATGGCAGAGCGGATGGGGGTTGATTGACGTGTGGAGAGTGCACCATCCTGAAGATAGGGATTACTCCTTTTCGGCTATCCACGAACTACATTTTAGAATTGACACTGTTCTGTGCACCCAGGTGCTGGCGCCCTTAGCGGTACATTTGGAATACCTAGCTAGGACCATTTCAGACCATAACCCCCAGGTAGTTTCCTTTAAATGGCAGCGCATGAGAACAGAGGTGCCCACCTGGCGTTTACGCCCGGATACCCTGGAGGATCTAGTCTTTAGGACTAGATCCTCCAGGGTATCCGGGTATCGAGAACTACTTTGCTACCAACAAGAACTCGACATCTACTAGGGGAATGGAGTGGAATGCGTTTAAAGTGGTGGGGAGAGGGCTCTGCATCAGTAAGCATGCGGGTGAAAGGGCAGTGGTTGTAAAGGAGGTCGCAAAAGCGGAGGAGGCGCTACGGGACGTGGAAAAACAAAGGCCAGAACGGAGGGAATTGCAGGACCGGCTATTGGTGGCTAGGGAGCTCGTGGCCACTGAGACAGAAAGGCTGCGCAGTTACGACTATAAGCAATATAGGGTAAAGGTACATGCTGAGGGGGATAAGGTAGGCACGCTCCTGGCAAGAATGGCGAATCTGAGGCAAGGGGGCTGCCCGGTCCTGAGTGTTCGTGAGGAATCTGGGAGGGTGGCCTGCTCGCAATCTGAGGTTGTCTTGCGCTTCTTGCGGTACTATACGACGCTGTATCAAAACCACCTGGAAGCGACTACAATGGAGATTGAGGGTTATTTATCGGGGATACAGTTACCGCAACCAGAGGAATAGGACGCAAAAAGCTTGGGTCAAGCTGTCACTGTTGCTGAAATTAGGGGAGCAATTAAGAGCATGGCCAGGAACAAGACTCCGGGGGTGGATGGACTTCCTATAGAGTTTTATCTGACGTACATTGACCCATTGGCACCCCAGCTGCAGGCGGTATATAACGAGGCGCTGGAGCTGGGATACATGCCCGAATCCATGAGGGCGGCGCTGGTAGTCCCCCTGTTGAAACCTGGGAGGGAGGGAGATAACGTGACCTCTTATAGGCCACTGTCTATGTTGACGGTGGACTACAAGATACTGAGTCGTATACTGGCAACAAGACTAATTTCCCATATGACTACCTTGGTCCACGGGGACCAAGCAGGGTTCATACCAACTAAGAACACCTCGACCAATATCCGCCGTCTTATTAGAATATTGGATAGTGATCTGGTGGAAGAGGCAACATCAGCAGTGCTGTCGGTGGATATCGAAAAGGCATTTGACAGCCTCGAGTGGGAATATCTTGATAAGGTATTGGAAAGATTTGGCTTAGGCACGCGTTTTAGGCGCTGGACGAAGGTCTTGTACTCCTTCGCTACCGCTCGGGAGCGATTGGGCTCAGTTATATCATCAGAATACCCGGTGCAGAGAGGCATGAGACAGGGGTGCTCGCTCTCCCCCCTGCTGTTTGCGCTCGCAATAAAACCGCTAGCGGTCTACGCCAGATCGGGAGTGGCGTATGAGGGCCTGGTCTGTGGTGGACTCCCGCACTACATCTCGTTGTATGCGGATGATTTGCTGCTGTTCTTAGCGGAAGCGACATTGGCACTGGAGGGGGCGATGACCATGCTGTCGGACTTTGGGAGGCTGTCTGGCCTCCGTGTGAACTAGACTAAAACGTGTGTCTTTCCTCCGAGGATGGATGCACCCCAACCGCGCCTACCTGCTGATTTACTGTGGGAACGATCGTGCTTTACCTACTTGGGAGTCCGGATTTATCATAGGGCGGAGGATATACTGGAGGGGAATATTGGATGCTGCATAAGGACACTGAGGGGCAGTGTGGGCAACCTTGCCTCTCTCGGTGTTGGGGAGAGTTGCACTGCTCAAAATGGTAGCTTTGCCACGCCTCCTCTACTTTTTTCGTACTCTTCCGCTCTGGGTGCCTCCTCGGTACTTTCGGGAACTGCGGACGCTCACTATTGACTTTTTGTGGGGGACGGGAAGGAAGCGGGTAGCATTGGACACGCTGTTGCGGCCCAAAGTGGAGGGGGGAATGGCAGTTCCGAATTTCGAACTTTACTACTTGGCAGAGCAATTGCAGGTCCTTACACAGCAGGTAGCCAGAGAATTCAGGGGTCCGGAAGAGGCTCGGGGATCTGGAATACAGAGGTATGTCCTATCCTACATTATCATGCAACAACACCTAGTGGTCCGGAATCTGACTTGGGAGGAGAAGGCGCTGAGGCTGTGCTGGAATAGGAGCCGGAAGAAGGCGAAAGTGGAACATCCCTATGTACCCGAAATCCCCCTGGGCATGCTTACGGCACTGCCGCATGGAGGGGATTGGTCCCGGCTACTGGACTGGGAGGAACTGGAGTTACAAGTGGTGGGTGACTTGTACGCTGAAGGCGAGTTGCTACCCTTCCAGATGTTGCAAGACCAATTTGGCATTCCGGACGGAGATTTCCTATTACATATGGTGGTGACCACTGCTATGCGGAAACACTGGAAAACAGGGCAGTTGGAACCACTGTAGTACTGAGAATTCTGGACCCATGTTATAAATATTGTCGCATCATGACGATTTTGGTATCAGCGGACCGGTAATGATTTGAGTATTATGCACAAGCATTTTCGTCACGATCGAGTGACGGAATCACCCTGAAATCAGCATTTCCGTTCCGGACCCTCGGGTTCCATTTTGTGAACGGCATCCATTTTGTGATTGCCCTCACATAGCCAAATGACTGAAAGCCAAAACCGAGTCCGAAGGACACGTACACCTTTGCTGACTCTTCTGTGACCTGGGCAAGCTGACTCCACTACCCGAAGCCAAACCTGTTCGGCCAGGTCCTTTCCCAGTGGCCGATTGAGATTAGCATCAGGGCACAACATATCATAAACCTTTCATCGCACACAAACCATGCCTAATCTTACACACACCTGTCCCTGTTTCTTGCTTTATGACTTGCTTTACGAGGAGGAGGTGCCCGATATTATTGGGGGTCCGTCGATATCTGATGAAAATGCTGGGCCTTGCCGGGTAATCAATTACGGGCTGGATGAACTGAAATGGGGACCAGTCATCATGACTCTGCTTTTTCTTTGTAGTAAAAATATGTGAATGGTCAACTGTAAAATAAGGAATGTTTGCCTAAAGCATTTTATTTTGTATATAAGGAGAAGTCTGGTTTTGTAAAGCAGCAGTCTCCTGAGAACATACATGCTATTGTACTTCTAGGATACCTGTTACTGGCTGCAGCCAATAAATCAGATCTTTGACTTCACCTAGAAGACTGTGTTTCTGTAGTCTGAAACAGGAAGGACTCGGAGTTTTCAGATGTGGTTCCTGGCACCGCCGGGTTCTTAAAAACCCGGTACTCCAGTTGGCGCCCACGTGGGGCGGTATCAGCGGTACCGGTCCAAGCCAGAGGTTCGTGAGGAGCTTCGTGTGAAAATTCTGGAGGAAGGCCGCCACTTCATCGACCCCTGTATGTCGACGTGGTCCGAAAGTCTTTGCTGCGAGGTTCCCCGCGTCCCGACGGCTACGAAGGACTGCTGCCCTGACTATCGCCCTGTTTTGGACCCTCGATGTTTGGTAGAGCGAAATGATAGACGAGTCTTCTGGTGACGTCATCGATACCTCAGTTAAGTATAAGTGGAGCGTCTCCCAGTCCTTAGTTTGATTCTCAGTTTTTGGTATCCTTCGGGATTACTTTGTTTGGAACTTGCAAGTGCCAAAACCGAAGGACTCGTGTATTCACGAGACTATCGTATTCGATAAGCCTTCGAAGTTTGAAGCTAGACTAGAAAGCGAAGATGCCTGGTCTTAGCAGACTTGGAAATGTGTTTGGTCTTGGTTGTAATAAGGATTCCCGGTTGGAGGACTCGTGTCCGGTTCCTCCGATTGGAACTCCAACATATGAGCTCTATGTGAAACACGGCGTAGGACCCATCACATATAATGAAGTATGGATCCGATACACCAGAAAGGATGGTGTTTTAAAATGGCCCCAATATGGTAGTTTTGACACAGAGATTCTAGATAATCTAGAGGTAAAACTTTTTAAGAAGAAAGCCCGGCCGGCAATGTTTGACTCTTTCAGCCTATGGCGAAAGGAAGCCAAGCAGAAAGAAATTAAATTAGCCAAGAGAAATAAGAGAGAAAGGGGTATCTCGATAATACAAGCCGCTAAGCAGTTTAGAGATAACGAAGAAGAACAGGCAAACGAGCAGTTGCACAGGCAACGTAAAATGGCGATCGATAAATGTTATCCAGTCTTGCCACCCCTCCACCCAGACTCACGAGAATCTGAGAGGGATCCTTTGATGTCACACGTATTAAATTCGCCACCCCCCTATGCGCGGAACGCTACAGCACCTCCGCAACCTTTTGTTATACAACACCCAGCCGTACAGCCCCTAGTTCTGCCACAGCCACCAGCTCCCCTTGCGGTGGCTCCTAATCTTCTGGTGCAGCCTCCTCAAGGGCCACCAAGCTCACCTGCTCCACCTGTGCTCTCTGTGACTTTGCCTATTGTTCCGACTACTTCTCCTAATACTCCCTCTGCTACTCCCTCCGCCTCTGCCTTACCTCACCCTGTCGTTCCTCCTGTCCTTCGTTCAGTTTCTCCTTCTGTTCGACAGAGAATGGCCAACACTGTTACTGGTCTTTTCTCACCTTTCTTTGGGTCGCCTAATACGACCACTAATGCAGAACGAAGACAGTTGCGGAGTCAACTGCCTGACTATCAAGAGAGAGAATTACTGAATTGTTTAGCGCATAAATGGGTTGCCGATCCTATAAGATATGATGTACAGTCTATCGTGGAAGCCTTCCGTCAATGGGAAGCATCGAAGCAGAGATATGTTTTTGAACAAATGTGTGTTTTTGTCTGTGAGGATTTGAAGGAAAATGATCTGGAATACGATCTGCCTAAGTTGTGCCGTGTGCGGTTCGAGTTTTCAGAAGGCATGATCGAAGGTCCCGATGTTGAGAGGGCGGTTGCGACATTGTTATATTATCTGAGTGAGGAGGGTACTTCTCGGTCACTACTTAGGCGTGATGGTAGGAAAAAGGCGCAACAGTATCCCATGAGAGAGGTTCCGCCGGTATGGAAGGAAGAAGTGGCCGCTGGTCGGGTAATAATCCACCAGGTGTACCGGCTCACTTTCAGCGTGTTTGGGTACACGTTCCATGGAAACGAACAGAGGTTTTGGCTCTCAAACAGACGTTACCTGACCCCCGTAAAAATCCTGCAGGGTATTATAAGGAATTATCACAGACTGTAAGCTCGTGCATTATGAACTTAGCCGATATAGACATGTTGTTCGGGAACGTGGTTCCACAGCCTTTATGGCGAAAGATTCGCCACAACGATCACAATCAAGAGTTAGGTGATACATGGGTTAATATTGCTGCTGTAGATAACAGACAAGTTGGTGGTGCTAAACCCAAACCTTTAATTGCGGAACTCCCTGGTAGGATCATTACTTATATGAAGACTCTAATGCCTGAATTACGCGTCAATTGGGACAAATTGTCTGCATGTAAGCAGAAGAAAGACTAAGCGGTGTCTGACTTTTTCACTCGGTTTGAAGAGACTTTTGTAGATCATAGCGGTCAGGATATGGCTACTGAAGGTGGCCAGAGATTGTTCGTCGACAAATTTGTGCATAATTTACTTCCCGAGTTGTGTGCTACGTTGAAGGATTCTGAGAGTGCTTGGGCTGTTTCAACGTCAGCACAGATTTTAGCTACAGCCCAGTACTATGAAAATAGACGCAAAGATAAGTTAGAGAAAGCGGATAAAAAGACTAAGGAATTGAAAACTAAAGTTCTTCTGTAACAAGCTTATCCATCCCGTACTAATAGTCAGCGTGATTATCAGCAGCCTCAGCAGTATTCGGGAAACTCGCAAAGAAACGAGTTTTCTCAACAACGTTTTCTGTATGGTCCTAATCAGTGTGCGTATTGCAAAGAAGAGGGTCATTTTAAGAGTAGTTGTCCGGTTTTGTTGCAGCGCACAAATGGACTTGGTGCGAGAGGCCGTGGTGCTCAACAAACGCCTAGAGGTAGGGGACGCGGTGCGGCCCCGCAAAACGCACGATCTTTCCCGCATCAGAATTCAATGAATAGTTTCAATCAGCAGAATAACGCATCTGGTAGGACGACTCAGTACTATGCTGACGACTACTATGCAGAAAATGAGAATATGGAAGGTAATTATTGCTAGGACAGCCATGGACAAAGAGAGGGAGTTGTTTCAGTTCCAGTAGACCAGAATGGACCTTATGTTGAGGTTGTTACATCAGGTGTGTCAGAACCTTTTCTGTTGGATACTGGTGCTACAAAGAGTTCTATTATGCACTCAAAACTCCCTGGCGCACCTTTGTCTGGCGAAATGAATGTTTCAGTAGGTTTTTCTGGCGCCCCGGTTAGGAAACCAATCTCTAGTCCTATGTCTCTTTCTGTTGGACCTTGTGAATTGGAAGCACCCCTTATTCTTACAACAGGTTGTGGTGAAAATTTGTTGGGATTGGATCTGTTGAAAAGACTATATGCGACTTTGTACTGCTCCCCTTCGGGAGTACAGCTTACACTGGGTAAGAGAGTGGTTTCTCCAATGTATCTATCGAAGGATAACTTCCCGACAGAATTGTCTTCTCTTCCGGATATTCTTTGGGCTACTGGTCCTAATGATGTGGGTCTTTTGGAAATACCGCCATATGTTGTGACATTGAAAGCCAATGTTAGAATGCCGCGCATTCCCCAGTACAAAATATCTAGCGAAGGTGAAAAGGCATTGCTAGCGATCATCTATGACCTGATCGATAAAGATGTAATTGAAGAGACAAAAGGCAACGTTTGTAATAGTCCTGCTCTGCCTGTGTTGAAGCGCACTGATCCTTCCCAGCCACCTGTTTATAGGTTTGTGATTGATCTTAGAGAGGTGAATAAGATCGTTGTGCCACAGTTTCCAGTTGTCCCTGATATCACTGCCCTATTGACAATGATTCCAGCTTCAGCGGCCTGGTTCTCAGTGATTGACTTGAAGAATGCTTTCTTCAGCATCCCAATTGCCGAGGAGAGCAGGGATATTTTTGGCTTCAATTTAGGAGGCCGAAGCTTCGCGCTCCTCAAGGCTACTGCGAAAGTCCATCAATATATAGCCAGGCTTTGAAAACACAGCTTGATACGATTGTTCTATGTGATGTCTGTAGGAAGGTACCTCCTGACTATGGTTGCCCCCAACTTTTTGCCCTGTGTTTTAGCTGGTTTTTGACATAGTCGACCTGGGACCCTGCCAATCAGGACCCCAGGCCTACTGCTCTCTCTGTAAAATGGATTCCATGTACCTTAGGTACATTTCCAATTGGTACTGGGCCACCTTATCAGACCCTGTAACTCAGGGCATAGGTGTACCCAGGGCCTACCAGGGGCTGAAGCATGTATTATGCCACCCCTGACTGGCCTCCTAAATTTGACACAACGGGCTGCATGACAGCTGGGGCAAAGTCGTGTAATCACCCTTTGCTGTAGATATAGTATACCTATATCTAACCCTAAAAATGGACACACAGATTCCTATCAGTCACTCCTATGGCAGGCCTTGACAATCCTGAAGGCAGAGTGCTTGGAATCGTGTGAGATGGTGCTCTGGCATGAGCTGAGCCTGTCTGCAGCTTGCGGAACCAAGTCCTAATAGCTGTTCCATGATAACGCATACCATATACTCTTAAGTGCATTATAATCCTCGCGGTTAAATGCTATCTTTGGTATTGCTTTATCAAAACATGTCGAGTAAGGTGTCATACGAATTGGAATACTAACCCCTCGCCAATTCTGGCGACGGGGTTAGCATTCCACCCTTCTAGAGGGACACGACATGTATGTAACCGTGAACCCCAGTTAAAGTTAAACGAAGCCTCAGCTCCACAAAATGGATGCTGCCACCACAGACACGAGTCTGACCCCCTGCAGCTGGGAGTCCTTCCAGCGAGGGGAGCCTGGACAAAGGGTTTCCTGTCGAGGGCGGTGCTAACACCGTCCCAGACAGGGTTTTGTGTATCCTGGGTAGGCAGGGCTTTACAGGAAGGTGACTGCTGAGTGGCACCCCGGTGCTCACTACGCATAGGCCGGTCAGAACCAGTTCCAGGGGCACACCAGCCCCTGGCCTGGGGAAAGTCCGGCATGGGAGAGGGGTGTAACCACCCCCCTCCTAGTCCCACCCTTAGGCAGGACCTAGTCACCGGGTCAGCCCCTTTTCTTAGTATAAAGATAGGAGCGGGCCCCCTGTTCAAATTAGATCATCTTTGGAATCAAGACACGACTTTCTGCGAAAGGACATCAAGGTTTCTTCTTCAAGATTCTCCCTTGTGGCTAAGGAGTAGTCACCCTGCATCCGCAGGCACCATCAAGAACACTGCGGTCTGCTGCAAGTCCTTCCTCAGGAATCCGACGACACAGCTCGACGAGACCCGGCTTCCCTGGCACCTCTGACCTCTACTCACCTCTACAGCCAAGATGAGAACCGTGAGTGCGACGAGACCTCGAGGGACCGACGATCGCCAAGACTGCACAACTTCTTCACAACAAGCCCGCCGAATGTCCCTCTGGTGAGTGCTTTGGGGTCCGAGAAGCCCCGAGCCTGAGCAGCTCCAGCACCGAAGATCAGCCCTCCAGCATCTCCACGATCTGCGTGGGGCCCTTCTGCTTTTTGCTGCTCACCGCGTTGTTTGGCTACTAGCCTGCTGGCTTGTGGCCTTCTGAACGACGCCCGACGACATCACTGCTGCTGGTCTGGTTGCTCCAGACTGGCCCTTGCTTCCTTCTTCAAGAGAGGCACCCCGGACCCTCCTGGTCCACTCCAGACGCCATTTTGAGTCCACCGCGTGGGCTTGAATTTGCCAAGGCTTTGTTGCCCAATCCTGGGTCCAGCGACGCCGACAGCTTCATCCATCGTGGGACAGCTCGCTCCTCCATCCTGGTCGCCGACAACGCCTCCTGGTCTGTGAGATCTGCGAGCACAGCGTCACCCACTCACCTAGTCGAGGTGACTACCATCCGGTGCCCTCCTGGTGCCACCTGACTACTGGCCAGTAGTCACGAACTTGGTCCCCTCTGCTTTCAGGTGTCATCTATCTTCAAGATCCAGGCTTGGATCAATTCGAACTCTCTTCACTGGTCGCCTGCCAGCATCTTTCTTCCAGGCTCCTGGTCCGTCTACGAGGATTCCCGACGTCTTTTGAGACCTATGCAGCTGCAGCCCCTGGGCTAGGTAACTTCGGCATTTCGGTGCCCCAGCATAGCCTCACTATCCCAGGGTCAGAATCCACTTTCGTTTTCCTCCTACCAGGTCGGGTTCGCCCGAGAACACTAACTTTGCATTTACTAGCTACCATAGACTTTGTCCCGCATCCCGCGTGAGAGTGCACACTCTGCACCCGAGTCCCCTAGGCCTCCTATAAGTAATCTGAAGGTTCTATAGTCAAGTCCTAGCGATTCCAAAGCCTATTAGTACTGTACTTACCTGCTAGTAATTTCGCATTCCACTTTCAGAGTATATGGTTTTCCGTGCCCCTCGGGCATTTGTATATACTGTGCTAACTTAAGTATTTTCGTAAGAGTTTTGTTTTGTGCTTAGTACCCTGTCCTCATAAAGAGTACAGGGCTGTTGTGATTTTAATAAATACACTGTTTATTTTCATAACACTTGTGTGGTGTCCTTTCACTGGGTGTTCAAGGGATATATGTGTGGTATAACAGCTGGCTTAACACGCCCTCTCGAGTCTTTAGCCTTAGACTGCTCGCATCCACGCTACTAGGATAGCTGGTCTATAAGGTTGACTTACAACCAATCATCAATAAGGGTTGCTGGACTGATACATAGTGTTCACAAGAATAGTGAGCACTGCATATCAGGCCACCTTCTCACAATGGCGCTACCCTTATTCAGTACGTCGATGATTTGTTAGTTGCCGCAGATACTGAGGAGATTTGTAAAGAAGCCACCTTGTCATTGTTGCGTCGTTTGTCTGATTTGCATCACAAAGTGTCTCTCTCGAAGTTGCAATATTGTCGACAAGAAGTGACCTACCTAGGTCACCTCTTATCGAAGGAGGAAAGAAAACTGACCCCAGAAAGAATTCAGGCAATTGCAAGATTGAGTGTGCCAAGGACACAGAGAGAAGTGCGTGCTTTCTTGAGCATCACATCATATTGTAGGCAATGGATACCGAATTTCTCATTGTTGGCCAAACCTTTGGTGGCATTAACCTGTAAGGATACACCGAATCCCATCTCATGGTCTGAAGATTGTCAGAAAAGTTTTTCGGAATTGCGTGATGCATTGTGTTTGGCTCCTGTGTTGGGTACCCCTGACTACAGTAAGCCCTTTACACTATATGTTCATGAGAAAGAAGGATGTGCGTTGTCAGTGTTGACACAGTCTTTTGGGGACAAGCAACGTCCATGCGCGTACTTCTCGTCGACTTTGGATCCAGTAGCTAGGGCATTGCCGAGTTGTTTAAGAGCCACCGCAGCAGTAGCTGTTTCTATCCGATAGTCTGCTGGGTTAGTGATGAATAACATGTTGATCGTAATGGTTCCACATGCGGTAGACACTTTGTTAAATAGAACCAAGACACAGCACTTAACCAGTGCTCGATTGCCAGGTTATGAGTTAACCTTGTTAGCGAGCCATGTCCACATTAAAAGATGCAACGCATTAAACCCAGCTAAGTTGTTGCTGATTCCAGTTGAGACAGAGAATGCTGAAAAGCAGCACAACTGTTTCTTTAGGACAGAAGAAGAAACGAAAGGGAGAGTAGATCTTAGGGACACTCCTCTTACTGAATGTGAGGGTACTTTGTGGGTTGATGGTTCATGTTTCAAACTTCCGAATGGTGACACCACTGCAGCATGCTGTTACGACTTTGCATACGATTGTCGAAGCTGCACGCATCCCACATAACTCAGCGCAAGCAGCAGAGTTGATTGCACTTACGAGAGCGTGTGTTTTATCGAAAGGAATGAAAGTGAACATCTATACTGACAGCATGTATGCCTTTGGTGTGGCTCATAGTTTTGGGCGCCTGTGGCGTTAACGTGGGTTCCTAACTTCGCATGGAGCAAAGATACAGCATGGTCAGTTGGTGAACAAACTCCTCGAGGCACTTACTTTGCCACTACAAGTAGCAATTGTGAAATGCAGTGCCCATAAAAAGGTGACTGATGATGTTGGTCGGGGAAATGCATTTGCTGACGAGGTCGCAAAAGAAACAGCAAAAGATGTGATGAGCCGAATGTATGTTGCGGGCCCTGCAAGATGGATTGGTGACGTTGGAATGTGTGAAGATACGATTGAGAGTGTGAAGTTCATCCAAGCTGAAGCTACAGAGAAAGAGTTGAGTGTGTGGAGAGAGAGTACGGGGAAATTGGATGCGAATGGTTGTTGGGTTGAATTGTTAGAGCATCAGCGTTGGTTGTTACCCGATGCGTATGTGCTTGCAGTGGTTACAATGGCGCATGGAATGGCTCACATCAGTGTGAAAGGGATTTGCAAGTTGTTGGCTCCAGTATGGCAGAACACTAGAATTCCTAAGTGTGCAGAGAATGTAGTCAAGAACTGTATGGTGTGTCTGAAATACAATCCTGGTAGGGGAACCCCAACTCCAGCTGGTCATTTTGCTCCTCCTAAGTATCTGTTCGAGGTTTTGCAGCTACATTTCATCCACATGGAAAGGTGCAACAATTTGAAATACGTACTCGTTGTTGTTTGCGCTTTTTCAAGATGGATAGAAGCATATCCCCTGAAAGACAATACTGCCTTATCGACAGCTATAGCCCTTGTCAAAGAATTCTTCCCTAGGTTTGGAATGCCGAGAGTGGTCTGGAGTGATAACGGGAGTGAATTTGTGGGTCGAGTGATGAAGAAAGTATGTGAAGGGCTAGGCATACAGCAAAAGTTCCACGCTGCAAATCACCCCCAATCAGCTGGACTGGTAGAGTGCTATAATGGCACCCTGAAGCTTAAATTGGCCAAAATCCAAGCGAGCACTGGTCTTAAATGGCCTGACGCTCTGCCCTTGGCACTCCTATCAACAAGAATGACTGTACACTCGAGAGTGGGACTTAGTCCCTACAAAATAATGTTCGGCCATCCGGCCAACATATGGGGAGTGCCAAGGCCAACAAAATTTAGCGAGATAGAACACCCTGTACTGCTTGATTACCTGTACGAATTGACGGCTAAATTGCGTGTTTTACACCAACAGGTTCACAACGCTTTACCCCAAGCTACTGAAGCTCCAGGACATCCTATCGATCCTGGATCTTACGTGTTAATAAAGAATTTTCAGCGGACAAAGAATGATGAGCCCCGCTGGACTGGCCCCCATCTAGTGCTTCTATCAACAAGATCAGCTGTCCGAGTGGAAGGAAAGAAACACTGGGTCCACGGGATCCATTGTAAGAGGGTCCCTTTACCTCTGCCGCACGATCGATGGGTCCAGGAGGGGATCGCTGATTCTGAGACTGAGACTGTGCCTCGTTTCCTGCCCTTTAGCGATGCAAATGTAAAAGGAACAAACTCTGAAAGTGAAAGCGATAATATTTTGCAAGAAGCTGTGCCACCGTCAATTCGATTGAACACTACAGAACCTGAACTCTTGTTTCAAACCCAGACAATACCCGGAAAAACCCGTTATAATTTGAGTCAGAGAACCATGACTATGTACAAATAAAAACCTTTTTCTTCTATTTTTGAAAGCGCAGCTCTCTCTCTCTCCTCTGAGAAACTTGCTTATTTTTGTTTTTCGAACCGCCATCCGGGTTCTGCTGCTAGGGTCGCGGTTGCCCAAGTCTTTGGAGCGCAGCCGAAGACGTTAGGTCGACGGTTCTGGTTGGTCTAAGGGAGTTGCCCTGGACTGACAGAAGCATTCCTTAGCATAGAACACCCTACCGCCGCGGGCAGCAATTATAGAGGATGGAGTTTTTCAAGATGGAGAGACCTGCCAAATTGATGAACTTTAAAGTCAGAATGTGCACGTTAATGACAAGAATACGATTTTTGATATTATGTATTTTTATGTTACTTAGTGTAATGACGTTTTTAACAGGATATGTTTTATTCACTTTTCAAGTGACATTTGCACCCACTACACAGCCCACACCTCCTTCTCCTGTTTCCTCGCATTCTTTTCACCCTCTGCCTGAACACGAGTCTGCTAGGAGATTCGAGTTTGTTAATAATTCATTCGTTCAGCTTTTGCACCAACACCAACTAGTAATGAACAAGACTAATTGTTGGGTGTGTGGTCTTATGCCACATACGAGAGATAAAGGTATCCCATATTTTGTCTTGCCATTCAGCTACTATGGTTCTTTGTGGGCGTTTCAGACGATGTTCCTATTTGCCATCAAACCATATCCCCCACATTCCACGAGAAGTAACTCGAGCAACAAAGCATTAGTGGTGGGAATCACAAATATGAGCAGAGATATTGACTCGTATAGAACGATTCCCCGAGATGAGTTGCAGGCTTACAGTAGATGGAACGTAACAGAGTATGGAGTTACTTTGAGTGAAAACAAGCGAGCAAAGAGATCCTCCCCAATTTGGATTGTACCCCATCAAGGTCACCTATGTCTGCAGGGAAATGGCAAGAACTCAAGAGCTCAGTTAGGGAAGAGTGTCTGTACTGAAACGTATGTCTTTTCGTCTCAGACTTCCCCTTCATTCCTAGCAGCTACGGGTACCTACTTCATCTGCCATGATAGGGCGTATACATGGCTGCCCCCTGACTCCTCAGGCACATGTTTCATTTCGTTCCTGTTGCCTCCCACCTACACGGCGGCAGCAGATTACCATAGGACAAGGACAGTTAGAGGTGTCGTGAGTAAAGACGACACTGCGGGACAAGAATTTGGAGACTTCGTAAAAGGTTTTCTGCCATTTTGGGGGCCTATGGTGAACAGCAGGAACATTCGCCAATTGACGAGGGTAGTTGAATTTACCATAGTTGAAACTGCCGGTGCCCTTAGTAACTTGACTGCTGAGCTCCAGTCGGACCGCCTTATGACTCTTCAGAACAGGGTCGCCTTAGACGTCATACTTGCAGACCGAGGTGGGGTATGTAAAGTGATCCAATCAAGTTGCTGCATCTTCATCCCAGATAAAGCTCCGACAGTATACCAGGCCATCTCCAAACTGCATAAAATCTCTAAATCTATTCATGTGGATAACGGGGACTGGTCACTGATGGGGTGGTTCTGGGAACTGGTATCCGCCTGGGGATGGAAGATTCTTATGGTCATTGGGATGATCTTAGCCATTCTTTTCCTGTTCTGTCTGTGTGTACAATGTGCTCCTGCAATATGTGGCCTCTGTGCTACATCGTGTGTAAGGAAACTTGTATCAGGAAACGAAGTAATAGGATGATGCTACAGCAACAGCTCAATGACTTTATGAATATAGACCTGGAGGGCCAGACTGGGAACTGTATGCAGCCCTGGCAAATTTTGCCACACCAGCCCCCGTTCGACGGGCAGCGAGCGAGCGCAGCGAGCGAGCCTGACCGCCACTAGGGGGTTTGGGGTGGTTTCCCCCTCAAGAAATTTTTGGAAAACGACAGACCAAAATTGTGAATTTTACAGCACATTTTTGATTACATATTCAAATTGTATCAACTTTCAAAGCACAGAAAATAGTAGATGATGACCTTAAAGAACATCAGGTTACCCACCCAGTCATATGTACCCATAGGCATTCTTTCAGAGAGCACCAAAAATAGACACAAGTAGTGAATCAGGTTCCCTGCCCCTTCTACCCCAACCCCCAGGCGGATCTGCCAAGAGGTCTGAACCCTCATGAAAAACAAATGAAGACGTCTGCATAATACATTAATTGACAAAACATATTGTATAGAAACGTTGGGAGGAAAAGAGGAAGAGAATGAGAGAGAGGAAGTAGAGGAATGAAAAAGATGGGGAAAGAGATAGAAAGAGAGGGGCGAGAAAGAAAGTGGGAGGGAGAGAGAGAGAGGAGAAAATAGAGATAGAGAGAGAAGAGAGGCAGAGGGAGAGAGAGGGGGCGAGAAAGACAGGGAAAGAAAGAGAGGGAGGGATAGAGAGAGAGGCCAGGGAGAGATAGAAAAGGATAGAGAGAAAGGGATATGGAGTGAGAGAGGAACCAAGAGAGATATGGGGAGAGAGAGGGGGAGAGGGGGGATAGAGAGAGGGGGAGAGTGAGAGAGCGAGAGAGGGATAGGTTGGTATAGAGAGAGTGAGAGGGATAAATAGAGAGCGCGCGAGGGAGCGAGAGAGAAATAGAGAGAGGGAGGGAGCAAGAAAGGGAGAGAGAGAAAGGGGAGAGAGAGGGGGCAACAGAAAGAAAGAGTGGGAGGGAGGGAGAGAGATAGAGAAGAGAATAGAGATAGAGAGGGGAGGGGAGAGACAGGGAGAGGGAGAGAGGGGGGAGAGAAATGCAGGGATAGAAAAGAGAGGGAGGGATAGAGAGAGAGAGAAAAGGATAGAGAGAAATGGATAGAGAGTGAGAGAGGAACTGAGAGAGATATGGGGATAGAGGGAGAGAGGGGGGATAGAGGGAGGGGTGAAAGAGAGAGGGATAGGTATAGAGAGATTGAGAGGGATAAAAAGAGCGCGTGAGGGAGAGAGAGAGAGATAGAGGAATAGAGAGGGAGAGGGAGGGATGGAGAAAGAGTGGGAGGTAGCAAGAGAGGGAGAGAGAAAGGGAGAGAGAGGGGGCGAGAGAAAGAAAGAGTGGGAGGGAGGGAGAAGGCGGGTGAAAGAGATGGGGCGCGAAAGAGACAGAGAGAGAGGGAGAGGGATAGAGAAAAAAAAGCATACAAAGACAGAGGGGGAAACATGGTAGGCGAGAGAGAGAGAGAGATCACACTGTTCCCTTTTCTGTCCGCATTTGTCTTTTCTTCTACCTTTTATCTCTACACCCCCAACTGGCTCCGCTTCAGCCAACTATGGGGCAACATGCATTCTAGACAGAGTAATACTACCCATTGGGACTACCCGTCCCAATATTGACAGCAGACAACACTTAAACCAAAAGGTTCATAGTCATACAGACGTTTTAAGGTTATGTATTTACAACAAGGGGTGGTGAGGGACAGAGTCTCTGAATTAAGCAGAAAGCTCTCACCCAGTCAAGAGATCAGGGCTAGATCCAACACCGTTTTTTAGCTCACTGCACCATCCCAGTTTCAGAACCTGGCTGTATGCAAATTAGTCTGTTCCTGTCCCAGTGCATGATGGGAACAGGGCAAACCAAACTACAAAAGCCAATTCTTACACTGGGAAGGAAACAAGCTCCCGGGGACCGGTTTCTGGCATTACAGCCGTCTTCGGCCCGGTTTGCTTGAATCCTGATGGTGCAATGAGCAAGGGTCTCACATCTGAGAATACCCTTCCACGCTTAGGGTGGACAAAAATATTTACAACAAGGGGTGGTGAGGGACAGAGTCTCTGAATTAAGCAGAAAGCTCTCACCCAGTCAAGAGATCAGGGCTAGATCCAACACCGTTTTTTAGCTCACTGCACCATCCCAGTTTCAGAACCTGGCTGTATGCAAATTAGTCTGTTCCTGTCCCAGTGCATGATGGGAACAGGGCAAACCAAACTACAAAAGCCAATTCTTACACTGGGAAGGAAACAAGCTCCCGGGGACCGGTTTCTGGCATTACAGCCGTCTTCGGCCCGGTTTGCTTGAATCCTGATGGTGCAATGAGCAAGGGTCTCACATCTGAGAATACCCTTCCACGCTTAGGGTGGACAAAAATATTTACAACAAGGGGTGGTGAGGGACAGAGTCTCTGAATTAAGCAGAAAGCTCTCACCCAGTCAAGAGATCAGGGCTAGATCCAACACCGTTTTTTAGCTCACTGCACCATCCCAGTTTCAGAACCTGGCTGTATGCAAATTAGTCTGTTCCTGTCCCAGTGCATGATGGGAACAGGGCAAACCAAACTACAAAAGCCAATTCTTACACTGGGAAGGAAACAAGCTCCCGGGGACCGGTTTCTGGCATTACAGCCGTCTTCGGCCCGGTTTGCTTGAATCCTGATGGTGCAATGAGCAAGGGTCTCACATCTGAGAATACCCTTCCACGCTTAGGGTGGACAAAAATATTTACAACAAGGGGTGGTGAGGGACAGAGTCTCTGAATTAAGCAGAAAGCTCTCACCCAGTCAAGAGATCAGGGCTAGATCCAACACCGTTTTTTAGCTCACTGCACCATCCCAGTTTCAGAACCTGGCTGTATGCAAATTAGTCTGTTCCTGTCCCAGTGCATGATGGGAACAGGGCAAACCAAACTACAAAAGCCAATTCTTACACTGGGAAGGAAACAAGCTCCCGGGGACCGGTTTCTGGCATTACAGCCGTCTTCGGCCCGGTTTGCTTGAATCCTGATGGTGCAATGAGCAAGGGTCTCACATCTGAGAATACCCTTCCACGCTTAGGGTGGACAAAAATATTTACAACAAGGGGTGGTGAGGGACAGAGTCTCTGAATTAAGCAGAAAGCTCTCACCCAGTCAAGAGATCAGGGCTAGATCCAACACCGTTTTTTAGCTCACTGCACCATCCCAGTTTCAGAACCTGGCTGTATGCAAATTAGTCTGTTCCTGTCCCAGTGCATGATGGGAACAGGGCAAACCAAACTACAAAAGCCAATTCTTACACTGGGAAGGAAACAAGCTCCCGGGGACCGGTTTCTGGCATTACAGCCGTCTTCGGCCCGGTTTGCTTGAATCCTGATGGTGCAATGAGCAAGGGTCTCACATCTGAGAATACCCTTCCACGCTTAGGGTGGACAAAAATATTTACAACAAGGGGTGGTGAGGGACAGAGTCTCTGAATTAAGCAGAAAGCTCTCACCCAGTCAAGAGATCAGGGCTAGATCCAACACCGTTTTTTAGCTCACTGCACCATCCCAGTTTCAGAACCTGGCTGTATGCAAATTAGTCGGTTCCTGTCCCAGTGCATGATGGGAACAGGGCAAACCAAACTACAAAAGCCAATTCTTACACTGGGAAGGAAACAAGCTCCCGGGGACCGGTTTCTGGCATTACAGCCGTCTTCGGCCCGGTTTGCTTGAATCCTGATGGTGCAATGAGCAAGGGTCTCACATCTGAGAATACCCTTCCACGCTTAGGGTGGACAAAAATATTTACAACAAGGGGTGGTGAGGGACAGAGTCTCTGAATTAAGCAGAAAGCTCTCACCCAGTCAAGAGATCAGGGCTAGATCCAACACCGTTTTTTAGCTCACTGCACCATCCCAGTTTCAGAACCTGGCTGTATGCAAATTAGTCTGTTCCTGTCCCAGTGCATGATGGGAACAGGGCAAACCAAACTACAAAAGCCAATTCTTACACTGGGAAGGAAACAAGCTCCCGGGGACCGGTTTCTGGCATTACAGCCGTCTTCGGCCCGGGTTGCTTGAATCCTGATGGTGCAATGAGCAAGGGTCTCACATCTGAGAATACCCTTCCACGCTTAGGGTGGACAAAAATATTTACAACAAGGGGTGGTGAGGGACAGAGTCTCTGAATTAAGCAGAAAGCTCTCACCCAGTCAAGAGATCAGGGCTAGATCCAACACCGTTTTTTAGCTCACTGCACCATCCCAGTTTCAGAACCTGGCTGTATGCAAATTAGTCTGTTCCCCTTTGTAAATCGATTTTGGCCACTATAGGTGTGGCAGGGTATACTCAGACATGAGTCCCTTTCTCACTGCTCCATCAGGATTCAAGCAAGCCGGGCCGAAGAGGCTGAAATGCCAGAAACCGGTCCCCGGTAGCTTGTCTCCTTTCTGGTAAAGAATTGGCTTGGTAGTTTAGTCTGCCCTGTTCCCATGATGCACTGGGCCAGGGACAGACTGATTTGCATATAGCCAGATTCTGAGCTGGGATGGGGCAGTGAGATAAATAACGGTGATGGATCAAGCCCTGATCTTTGGACTGGGTAAGAGTGGTCTGCTCAATTCAGACACTCTGTTCATCACCACCCCCTTTTGTAAATCGATTTTGGCCACTATAGGTGTGGCAGGGTATACTCAGACATGAGTCCCTTTCTCACTGCTCCATCAGGATTCAAGCAAGCCGGGCCGAAGAGGCTGAAATGCCAGAAACCGGTCCCCGGTAGCTTGTCTCCTTTCTGGTAAAGAATTGGCTTGGTAGTTTAGTCTGCCCTGTTCCCATGATGCACTGGGCCAGGGACAGACTGATTTGCATATAGCCAGATTCTGAGCTGGGATGGGGCAGTGAGATAAATAACGGTGATGGATCAAGCCCTGATCTTTGGACTGGGTAAGAGTGGTCTGCTCAATTCAGACACTCTGTTCATCACCACCCCCTTTTGTAAATCGATTTTGGCCACTATAGGTGTGGCAGGGTATACTCAGACATGAGTCCCTTTCTCACTGCTCCATCAGGATTCAAGCAAGCCGGGCCGAAGAGGCTGAAATGCCAGAAACCGGTCCCCGGTAGCTTGTCTCCTTTCTGGTAAAGAATTGGCTTGGTAGTTTAGTCTGCCCTGTTCCCATGATGCACTGGGCCAGGGACAGACTGATTTGCATATAGCCAGATTCTGAGCTGGGATGGGGCAGTGAGATAAATAACGGTGATGGATCAAGCCCTGATCTTTGGACTGGGTAAGAGTGGTCTGCTCAATTCAGACACTCTGTTCATCACCACCCCCTTTTGTAAATCGTTTTAAGGTTATGGACATGAGATAAATGCACATCCACCGAGTCTGAAAGTGAAATGGAACACATTACACAGTCTGTGCTTATCCCAACACCAGCCAAGGATCCAGCCTTCCTGGACCAAACTTGGACGCCTCTGAGTCAGCATTTCAAAACTTGTTGTAATGTGCAGCTGATCAAAAGGAAGAGACAGCTTTTTTGACATTACGTATGTCAGCCTCGCTTTCCTTTGCTCCTCAAAGTACAAACAAATGTGTGATCATATGATTACCTCCAAGATTTAAACACAACTGAATTTGTAGCCACAACTAATTTATCTCACAATTGCCACTTTCAATAATGCACAGTTCCAGGTATCACGCGTCCTTGCCATTTTCACAGTGAGCACATCATCAGCCAGGATAGCATGACTCCAGTAGCATGGAGAGCATGGGACCCACGTCTGGGCATACCCTTCCCACTCGGGGTGACAAATTCAAAAACAAGACTTGATGGACAGAATGCAGAACAATGTCAGACATCCACCCCAGTACAGAGGTCTGGGCCTAAATCCACAGTTTGTTTGCTCCCCATGCCTTTCCAGTTTGAACACAGCCATAAATGTAATCAGGTTTGACCTGCGCCCAATGGGAACAGTCCAGCCTGAACTGCCAGGCCAGGCCCTCCCTGGCCTGGAAACAAGTATCCTAGGACCGGTTTTGGGGTTTCACCCCTCATCAGCCAGGATAGCATGACTCCAGTAGCATGGAGAGCACGGGACCAACGTCTGGGCATACCCTTCACACTCGGGTTACAAATGCAAAAACAATTGTTGGACAGAATGCAGAACAATGTCATACATTCACCGAGTACAAAGATCTGGGCCTAAATCCATCATTTTTTTTGCTCCCCATGCCATTCCAGTTTGAACCCAGCCATATGCAAATCAGTCTCGACTCCAGTGGCATTTAGAGCAGCATTCAAAACAGTCTGCTTTGTCATGAATGCTGGTGATGGTACAGCACTTTGAGACATTATTCTGCAGTGCTCAGAAATTATAGGAGGTAATGAAAACTGTAGAATTGCTGGCACAGACATAGAGCACATACCAGATATATATAAGCACAGGTTAACTCCCTTTAATTAAAGTTTTAATACATTCATGTGGTTACCTAGTGACATAGTGAGTTTGATTTTTACTCCATAATCGACAGCCTGCAATGATCATGTCTGATTATTTTGACATCATTTAAAAGGAATGCCCGCCGTTTTCGAAATCAGTGTAATCATACTGAAAGTTGTTATGGGCAAAATTGTGTATTATTGAAATTTCCTGAAATTCCATGAGACGCTTGCAAAATGAGGCATTCACAGCAAAAATGAAGCTTGCCCGTATCTTGCACAACTTTTTTAAGTGAACATGCATCTAATGAAAAAAATGTTTCATGAGGAGACTGGCTTGAGTACAGACATGTTCTATCCAAATCAGTTCACCATTGGTAACCAGCAAAACACCAGCGTCTATGGTTCGTTCCCTGTTGAATGGAGAGTTTCTCTGGACTTTAATGTAGGAATCTCCCTTGGAAAACAAAACAAGTATTGCCACAGCCAATAGGCAATGCATGGCATTCACCAGCAACTTAACAGACAAACATAAAAAGCCTATATTTAAGCATACATGCCAACATTACAAGCACGTGCATGCACAGAAATTCAGACACACACACATGGTGAGCCAAACAACACTGCAAGCATGCATGCACTTAAACCAAGTCATCATGGATTGCCTACTGTTAAATCTCATGACTATTCTAATTCACTTTTTTATTTTTTATTCAACATTTTCCAATATGCACAGAGTACGGTATTGCATATCAATATGAGGCTGCAATTGCATTTCTAATTGAAAGAAGCAAGCAACCCAGGTACATAGTCAGTCATGTAACACGTTTGCTTCTTTCAGTCTCGGGAGTTGGGGCGGAAAAACGGACCTGCGGAATGCTGTTGGTGGCACTGGCAGACACAGGGGGAGGTCGGGCTAGGTGGCGCTAGTTGAATAAAATGATGGCTGCTTCAGTAGTGGTACCGTTTTTTAGGGCTCGCCTGCTGATGCGCTCTTGCGCATAGCTGGCGAAGCTCTATAGGGACTTAAACAGAGTTTAACTACTGGCGATTCCACTGGCGATTCCTTGCAGTGCATGTGCTTTTTAACTCATTGCGCAAGCACAATGAGTTAAAATGCGCGTGAACAGCATCAAATCGTCAGCTTGGTGCCGCCAGCAGCTCTTCCCGCTATGCCCCCTGCTGCATCAAAGGCTTTTTCACGGCCGGCCAACCGTGACTCTCGTTTCTGCCGTGCTTGTTTTGCTCTCTCTCTCTCCTCAAGTCCTCCGATGCACTTCTCTCCCTGCCCACAGCGTGCCCCCGTCTCGCCTTTATTTTTGCTCTCTCTGTCTCCTCAAGGCTTCCCCGGCGCTCTCGCGCATTATTCCGCCAGCTGCAGCAGTCTCGTTCTGTCTAAACGAGCAATAATAACATCATTTGAGACCAGCATTGCAACCGACCTGTTATTATCCTTCATTGGAAGAGACTGTAGCGCTGTTCTCTAGGATGTTGACACTCTTTTCCACTCCCTCCCCTAGGCGTCACCGTTAAATTAAAGTGGTGTGGTAGTCAGCTGTTGCATTTTGTGAACCCGCTCGCGCCCCCAGTGGACAAATACACTTTTGATGTGAAAATCTGCACTTTTATAAATGCCATCCTGCGGGCCGGCTTCGGCCTGGGAAAGGTGCCCGGCTTTGGGGCGGGGGAGCTTTGAAGGTGTGGGTTAATGAACACATTAAATGCTCTTAACAGGAAGTGGGCTCTGATATCACTCCTCCGACTGGCTCACCTACCCGATCTGCTATTGTCCCCTTCAGTCGAGCACCATTTGCACAATAAAGAGTGGGCTGTTTGATCAACAAGCTTCCCCTCCGTCCCTGGCGCCAGGGAGTCACACACCTACGGGCTCATCCACAGACCCCTGGTGATGGCTTCTGAATACCCCTTCACACCTGCATATCCTACAGGAGACGCAGTAACACAGAGGGGTAGCGACTGCCCCATAACCATGCTTTTTGGCAGGGTAACGCTGCACGTGGTATGTTGCCTGTGAATTAAATCAAGCATACAGGAGTAGTTTATATAGGTCGTATGCGGTTTAGTCAGGTTCACAGCCTCCCGTGTTTCAGCAAATTTGGTGATTTAGGCGGAAGGTGAAAGCGATTTTCCCAGGATCACACACTTTCCCCAAGTGAGAAGCCAGAATTAAATTCTTGTCTCTTCGTGGTTTCAGACAGCTTAATCACTTTACCTAATGCAGTTCGGCAGGTTTGACCTACTGACATTTAATGGTTAACAGGGTTGCAAACTTTACTGCGCCTGGTAATTACCCGATGCGATAATCATCCTTCCTATTCTGATTACAACCCCTGTGCAAATAGGTGCTTGCCTAGTGTTCACAATTTAACGGGCACTTATAACCAGACCGGTAGCGCCTTGTTAGTACAGATGTAGCATTACTTGCTTGTTGAAAACACTATCCCTTGGACAGCTGTTACATCAAGATGGCACACATTCCACTAATATGCACAGCCTGACACAGCACATCATGTCGAGGTACATATACTTTATCAACACATTTTGTGGCTGTGAACTTTATGGTAAATGTGTCTCTTTGAAATCTGAATGGAGATGTAAGCCGTGTTAGTGAATATATTTTATGCTACACATTCTCATACATCAAAACTGCTTAGTAGCACCTTATGTTGATGACGTGGACTGTTACAGAGCGCTGCTTAGACTTGGCGAGCAGATGTTAGCGCAACCTTCCTTTTTGGCAAAAAAAGTACAACAAACACTTAATTTAGCAATTGATTCAATCAGCTGGTTTACGTATCGCAGATAAAAACCCCATTAACAATGATCCCCAGTAAAAATACCATTGTCACTAACATGCAGAAACCATTAACAGCGTCCCATGAAACACATTAATGGCCCGATTCATAAAGACTTCTGTACAAATGTATGACCTGAAGTGCGTATACAAGTTTTTTAAAAAAATGATGGTTTTAGTTTTCAGCGCAACAGCTTTCAATTCATAACATATACATTTACTATATGGAACTACTACACTGCCATGGACACCCGACACTCTACCATCAAAACATAGTTGAGATGACCCATCCAAGGTAGCCAATTATTTCTCACGCCTGATGGCTCTACCTTATTTGTTCGGCAGCATCAAGAAAAAAAATGGACCTGGGGATCAACCAATTCATTAAAAAGGTTTTTTCAAGGGCCCCAACCCAGTTGAAATTGAAGGGGTTAACTTGTTGAAATGGCATCCACCAGGAATAGAAAGAACTAAAGCAGATGTGTGCCACTACTGAGGACGCGCTGATAAGCAGTTGCACGCCTGAGCCCTCCACACACAGGCACACATGCACGCTCTCTCGCACTCACACACACACGCATACTCACACAGGCAGGCTCTGCTCTCTGTCTCTCCCCCTCTCACGCACATGCACACTCTCTCTCACACACAGGCATGCACACATGCACATTCCCTCTCTCACACACACACACACACGCACAAACACATGCACTCTCTCTTTCACACACACCCACGCACGGACACATGCGCGCTCTCGCTCTCTCACATGCATGCACGGACACATGCGCGCTCTCGCTCTCTCACATGCATGCATGCACGCTCTCTCTCCCTCTCTCACACACAGACATACACACACTCACCCACACTGCCAGGCCTCCAGAACTGGTGGCTTGGTGGGGGTAGTGCGTGGTGTGCAGTGCAGAAGCACCATTGACTCCTGCTGTTTACAGTAAAACCTTCACTGGTTCTTTTAGCTCGACTGTGGTATGATACAAGGACCCCTTTTCTCCCTTTCAGGCCTCCAGCACTGGTGGTGTGGTGGTGTGGTGGTGGCAGTGTGCAATGCCGAAGCACTTTTGACTTCTGCTGTGCATGGTAAGGCATTCGCGAGCGTGGCAGTGCCTAATCTGAACACCTTCACTGCTCTCTCTTGGAGCACCGAAACACTGCTGTGAATAGTCCCAATATGTTCGTGAGTACAACCACACACACAACCAAACACACAACAACACAAACATAACCACACACACAAACCACACACACACAAAACCTCACACACACAAAACCACACACACACACAACCACACACCCAACAACACATCCACACACACATCCACAACTGCACACACAAATGCACCCACACACAACTACAACCACACACACACACACAACCACACACACCCAACCACACCCAACCACACCCAACCACACATCCACACACACAACCACACCCGAACCCCCACCCGCACCCGCACCCACACACAACCACACACACAACCACACATACAACCACACACACACAACCACACACACACAACCACACACACACACACACAACCACACACAACCACACACACCCAACCACACCCAACCACACCCAACCACACATCCACACACACAACCACACCCGAACCCCCACCCGCACCCGCACCCACACACAACCACACACACAACCACACATACAACCACACACACACAACCACACACACACAACCACACACACACACACAACCACACACACACACAACCACACACACACACAACCACACACACACAACCCCACACACATGCAAACACAACCACACACATGCAACCACAACCACACACAACCACACACACAACCACACAGTCAGTGCACGCTTTCACCGGGCACAAACACCACCAGCCATCAGTGCACGCTTTCACCAGGCACAAAAACCACCAGACGTTAGTGCACGCTTTCACCAGCCACACACACCACCAGCACACACCCTGTCACCCTGACACCCTCACCCTCACACCCCCTCACCCTCACCACCCTCACCCCCTCACCCTCACACCCCTCACTCACCCTCACACCCCCTCACTCACCCTCACACCCCTCACCCACCCTCACACCCCCTCACACACCCACTCACCCATACCCTCACCCCATCACCCTCACACACCCTGTCACCCTCACACTTCCTCACCATCACACACCCTCACATCCTCTCACCCTCACCCACCCTCACACCCTCACCCTCACCCCCTCATCCTCACACACCCTCACTCACCCTCACACCCTCACCCCCCTCTCACCCTCACTCCCCCTCTCACCCTCACTCACCCTCACACACTCACACCCACTCACCCTCACACCCCCTCACCCTCACACCACTCAGTGCTACAACACATATTGAGTTACAATAGGTGTCACATTTGCGAAAGATAAAACTATTGGCATTGTAAATAACAAAGCTATTAATTTCGCTATTTTCAAAACAAGCACATAAATAAAAAAAGTGTCCTTTACAATACATATAGCTCAAACTTTCCTAATGCGAGACCTATTGCATTGCTGTGCTTCTCTCCCCTGCTGCACTCTCCTGCTCTCTAGAGATGTGGCCTAACGACCAGAGCTGCCATATAAGTCACATAAATACAAAACATGTTGCATTCCAAATGCTATAGGTGTCACATTCGCAAAAGTTATAACTATTGGCATTGTAAATGACAAAGCTATCAATTTAGCTATTTTAAAAATCAACAAATAAATAAAATATTTGTCATTTACAAGACCAATAGCTCCAACTTTTCTAATGCGAGACCTATTGCATTTCCAATGCTTGTTTTTACAGGCAGCTTGCGACTCGGTTGCGAGACGAGTGCGAACCAAATTTCAAAGAAGCAAGCAAGCAGCGCTGACTATGTACCTGATGACAAGTAAGTTATAACCTCTCGGGCCGGGAGGTTTTTAACCAGGCCTGGTCAGGTTATAACTTAGGCAGCTAGCGAGTTGCGAGACGAGTGCGAACCTAATTGCACAGTTCTATTTCAAAGAACTTAGAAGCAAGCAAGCAGCGCTGACTATGTACCTGATGATAAGTTATAATCTCTCGGGCCGGGAGGTTTTTAACCAGGCCTCACATCAATCACTCCGGTTATTGGGCGAATGCACTGTTTCAAATGAACGGCAGCAGAAGGGTGCTGGGCTCGCGGGTTGAGTGATGTGTTTCTTGTCTACACATGAGCGCCCTCCCTGGGGGCAGCAGGGGTATGAGGCGCCCCAGCCCTCAGGGCGGAACACGCTGGACTGAAACTGAAAGCAGGGTCTGTGCCGTGAACTCACAGATGAATACAACAGAAGGCCTGAGCCACCGAGGCCTGTGCCCCCGAGGCCTGTGTCCTCGAACCCAGAGACCGGTCTGTGCCCAAGAACCCCCGAGGCCCCTGAGCCCCCGACACCTGTGCCCCCGAGGCCTGTGCCCCCGAGGCCTGCCTAGAGTGAGATGGGAGAAGAGAGGCTTGGGTGGGAGTTGAACGAGAGCATCACATGCCATCCAGTGAGGTGCCAGCCAGGCTGGGGGCCGAAAGGATCTACTCAGTTCAGGAGGCTTCTCAAACTGAGCTGTTTGGCAGATGTTCGGTTAAGAAAATGACCCCTGGGCAGCAACTGATGAACGTTGTTTGTGAGAGTTCAAAGTCAATCTGCAGCTCTCTACAAATGACTCAAATAAACACAAAAACAAATACGTACATATGTAAACAAATAAGTTAATATATACATACACAAATATATACGTAGATAAATAATGCGGGCCTTTACTGTAGGCTGGTACAGACTTCTGTAAACTGTAAAAATACTTTCAGATATTTGAAATATACACTTATAAACGTCACCTCACCCAGCGATTACCTAAAGCGACCTCAAAAAGTTTGGATTCCTTAATCCTTGCATAAATTGAACTATTTTTCTATATGTACTAAAGACGGAACCATACTATATAACTTGCATGTTTTTTCTGAGTAATCTCTCTTTTACGGCTGTCTCGGTTTCTGTCACGAGCCCCAGGTGTTCCAGGAGGCGCTAGCAATTGTACCTATTTCCAGGAAGTGGTGCATTCGCACAAGATGTCTTTGCCTTGTGTTGCTTTCGACAGGTCTCTTTGTTACAGTCTTTTTGCATAACATAGTTATTGTAACTAGTGACATACTTTCGCATTGCGTGTTCTGGCAGCAAAAATAACTCTTTGTTATATAAGGAACATGCAGGCTGGAAGCTCTCAAAGTCTGCACTGGAATAACAAGCTCAGGGAGTATAAAATGGGATTTCGTGACTGTTAATGCTTCAAGCTTTTGTGAAACTTTTCTCAAGTCCCTTACTAGTTTTGTCAGTGTGCAGCATTGAAATCACAATGGGAAAAAAAGGCCTTGACCACTGAAAGTCCTTTTTAGGTCGAGCGACCTATCTCAATGCGCATGTGCATTGAGCGGGAGCTCGATATATAGGGACTTAAACAGAGCTTACCGAGATCAGGCGATTCCCAGGCGATTTCTTGCAGTGCCCGTGAAAGCTCGCTCAATGCGCATGCGCATTGCCATAAAAAGCGCGTGCACAGACACCAGCCCCCCTCCCACAGTCATCCCCCAGCGTGCGCTGTGCCAACAAGCCTTTGAAGTGAAGCTTAGCTTCACTTCAAAGGTATCCGCTACCCCCGCCCCCTGCTTCACACGTTTCTCGCATTTCTCCTCCCTCCCTCGCCTCCCTCGCCCTTCAGCGTGCCCTGTTCACCCTGCTCCCTTTCTTCCTTCGTTCTTTCCTTTCCTTCTTTTGGCCCGTCAGCCTCCATCCTTTCTTTCCCTCTTCCTTGTTTGTTGTTGCAGTTTTTATACTGCTTGTTTTTCATTTTTAATACTCTGACCCTTGCTTGGCTTCACAGCACAAAGACCCCCCACCTTGTTGCTTTAAGGCAGACGCACCTGAAGGTCGCCTTTAACTATTATGGGAGGCTTGTTTTTTAAACAAATTTCTTGGGGGCTGTTTTTATAAAATTAACAAAGCATGTGAAACATCTTTTCACACAGATCTCACCTATTTTGACCTCTGAAGCTAACCAATTTTTCTCTCCATACTCCGTGTATTTACTGAAAATAATGGGCATTTGTTCGAAAAATCTAGAGCAGCCATTCTTATCTCAGATTTTATTACCACATAACTCCGTTTTGCCTGCAAATTATGATAATATCAACTGAAAAATGCATTTCATCCACATATTGAGAAAGTCCAGTAAATTCCCTAAGAAATAGCCAAATGATTTTTTTCCACTCATTGATTATTTATTATTATTCGTTTTTCACTTTGCTCGTTTTTTCACAAAGCCCGTGTGCAATCTTTGAACAGGTTTAAGACCCGCACGTTGATTAGTTTTGAGCCTCCACATGCTGGGCAGATACATTATTGTGTTCCTGACAGCATAGACTCACGCTCTCTGAAAAATATTTAAACCTGTTTTCATTAGAGAAAACAGTCTTATCGAGATACCGTCACTTTTCAACTATATCTTCAGTATGTAATGCTGCGTTATCATGCTCCGCCCCACAAGCTTCCCCCAGCGTGCGCTCTGGCTCAGCCGAGCCGCACTCCTCCCACACCTCTCACACACAAGTGAAGCTTCACTTCAAAGCTCCCACAGATGATGATAAACACCGCAGGCACACATTCACATAGAAACAGTCACAAACACTCAAACACTTCAACAACAGATGTCCCTTCAACCATTTTCTAACAAAGACTGACAGAGACACACAGACCTTCCCAGAATAAATACACGTGAAAACGGACAGACACGCACCAGGACACACCACACAGACGCACACTGTAGGGTGTAACAATGTCCTACCACTCACGCCTCCAGGGTCACCAGGTCACGTGCATGTTACCCACCTGTGTGCCACTGCTGTTATGTCAATAATGCCCAGCTCTGCTGATACAAGGCTTCTAGACAATATACACAACCACCCCATCCACCACCACCACCACATCCACCACCACATCCACCATCACCACATCCACCGCATCCACCACCACCACATCCACCATCACCACCACATCCACCATCACATCCACCACCACATCCACCATCACCTCCACATCCACCATGACATCCACCACATCCACCACCACCGCATCCACCACCACACCCACCACCACTACATCCACCACCACATCCACTACAACCAACACCCCATCCACCACTACCACCACCACCGCATCCACCTCCGCATCCACCACATCCACTGCATCCACCACCACATCCACCGCATACACCACCACATCCACCATCACCACCACATCCACCATCACCACCACATCCACCATCACATCCACCACCACCACCACATCCACCATCACCTCCACATCCACCATCACCTCCACATCCACCATGACATCCACCGCCACATCCACCACCACATCCACCACCATCACATCCACCACCGCCACATCCACCACCACCACCACCACCACATCCACCACCACTTCCACCACCACCACCGCATCCACCACCACCACATCCACCACCACTTCCACCACCACCACATCCACCATACCCACCACCATCACTTCCACCACCACATCCACCACATCCACCACCACATCCACAACCACCACATCCACCACCACCACATCCACCACCACCACATCCACCACCTCCACCACCACCACATCCACCCCCACATCCACCACCACATCCACCACCACCATATCCCCAGATCCACCACCACCACATCTATATGTGTGTGGCTCTGTGTGTGTGTAGGTGCAAATGCAATGTTCTTGGATTTTCGTCACAATAAAATACACTGAACATAATCTTCACAAAAGTTATTTACAAACGTTTAAGCTATTGCCATTATAAATTACAATAACTTTTATTTAAGTATTAATTATTTACAAAATTAAAAGCCATTGTTATTTGTAATATCAATACATCTAAGTCACGTAAATACAACACACATTGCATTACAAATGCTATAGGTGTCACATTTGCAAAAGTTAAAACTATTGACATTGTAACTAACAAAGCTATTAATTTTGCTGCTTTCAAAACCAACACATAAATAAAAAAAGTGTCATTTACAATATCAATAGCTCAAACTTTCCTAATGCGAGACCTATTGCATTTCCAATGCTTGTTTAAATGATGTTCTATGCCAGTTGTACAGGTACAATGCTGTTTTGTTCAGGTGAAAAATGACAGGGTCGTTGAGGCCTGTGCTCCTGAGGCCTGAGCCCCCGAGGCCTGTGCCCCAGAGGCCTGTGCCCCAGAGTCCTACCTAGAGCGAGATGGGAGAAGAGCGGGCCGGGAGGTTTGTAACCAGGCCTCACATCAATCACGCCGGTTATTGGGCGAATGCACTGTTTCAAATGACGGCAGCAGAAGGGTGCTGGGCTCGCGGGTTTTGTGTGATGTGTTTTTTGTCCACACACATGACCTGGGGGCAGCGGGGGTATGAGGCGCCCCAGCCCTCAGGGCGGAACACGCTCAGCGTCGGATTGGTAGCGCGGGCAGTCGGGCAATGCCCGAGGGGCCGGTGTCTGAGCTGCAGCTGTGGGCTGCTTTTTTGAGCAGCCTGGGGGCCGATTTAGGCAGTTTCTGCACTGTCAGGATGCCGCCAGCGGCCCAGCGGGTGCTCCAGTGGCCTTTCTGGAGGCAGATGGGCCTCCATTACCTTCCTTGCATCAATTGGCAGAGGTGTCACTCCCTTTCTCTCCCTGGGCCGGTCGATTGATAAATGCTGATTGGGCGGGGGCAGGGGGCCTGAGGAAAAGTGGACTCACTTGTTTCAGGTGTGGTTCAACAGTGCAAACTAATCGGTGCATTTTTTGTTACCCCTCCCACCCCCCTATATAAAACTTCGCCGAAGCAGTGTTGTAGGGAAAGGCAATATGCAAATGTGGGCCACTTTTTTTTGCATGCCCAGGCCGATTTTGAATCCCAATCCAACCCTGCTGGCCAGCCACTGCTTCAGTTATTCAGGCTGCCAATCATCAGCAGAGGACTTTCAACGCATTTCCCTATTCACAAAGGATTTTGCTAGAGAGGGTCGGAGAAACCGAGAGATGGTCGGAAACAGCGTGAGGGTCGGAGAAACCGAGGGTGGGCCGGAGAAACCGAGGGTGGGTCAGGGAAACCGAGGGTGGGTCGGAGAACCCGAGGGTGGGTCGGAAAAACCGAGGGTGGGTCGGAAAAACCGAGGGTGGGCCGGAGAAACCGAGGGTGGGCCGGAGAAACCGAGGGTGGGTCGGAGATACCGAGGGAGGGTCGGAAAAACCGAGGGTAGGCCGGAGATACCGAGGGTGGGTCGGAAAAACCGAGGGAGGGTCGGAGAAAGCCAGAGAGGGTCATTGCCATTTTTTTCCTGCACAGGTCGCAGCGGGCAAATGGGTGATGCACCCCCCGTACTCGTTGCTGCTGTACGGTGTTTGGTAGTCAGACTGCCTTCAGGAGGGGAGGAGGGCACAGGACAACCAGAGACTGCTGGCCTCTTCCGTGGGGGCTGGGGGTGTTTGCGTGCGTCTGATGTTCTAGAGCCCATCCTACCAAAGCTCTGCAAACTGGGCCAAGGACAGGAAGAAGACCAAATGTAGAATGCGACATAAAGATGTCTTTTGAAGTGTCTGTTTTGCGATGTTTGTTCAAACACCTACATTTTGCAGTAGACATGAAACTGTTACAAACTGCAGCTACAGTTTTTGACTACAGAGATTTAGGACTGTTTGCCTCATGACAAAATGTGTGAATTTTGTATTTGTTAGGTGAACGGAAAGACACTCTGGCTGGGGTCGCACAACAGTGTGAAAGGTGAAAACAGGCCTTAAGTTTATTGAAACAAACACATAAAAAACGTCTTCCTTTCTGATGTCTAAGTATTTTGAAAAGTCGGATCGAAACTAGAAGTGCAACAGTGGCATGTTACTTCTTAAAAACTGAAGAGTAATGGAAAGAAAGCTTTATAGAAGGATCAAACCAATCAATATTTATAAGAGCGTTTTATGTGCTGCACGCCGAGGACGCAGAGATCAGACAGTAGTTTGCTTGCTGCTCTCACTCACTTGGTGCAATTTGGTGCTGGTATTACATTTTCTAGGAGCGCTTTCCTGTCCATTCCAGTACTTTATGAGTTAGACCTGAGAGATGCTACACAGGAGTCATCCTCGAGGGACAAACGACTCGGCTGCATCTGCACTTCCCTAGTCAGTAATACCAAAATTATTTTAAAAACATGAGGTCACACTACTGGCCAGCACCCCCCACCCCTAAACATTGTTCCAGCTCTCCTATTCAGCGCTTGCTCTCATCGCTGCGGTGGGGGCAGTCACAGCTTCACAGGGAGGTTCATGTGTGGGGGTACAACGGGCTCATCGCTCAACAGACACTTCACAGCAGAACAACTTGTCTGTACAGCCCAGTCCGCATCTTTATAAGCGAGAACCTCTTTACTACACTTTAGAACATAATACTACACACAACAAAAATACAGTTCCTCGCAGTGAGGTGCCCTGAGGCCTGGTCAGGTTATAACTTACCAGGGGTACATAGCGGTCGCGCTGCTTGCATCTTACAGAATCTGGGGGGTGGGGGGGGGGGGGGGCGGAAAAACGGACTCACCTCAGGCCTGCTGACTAGTGACACAGGGGGCTAGCCTACAATTATGTCATGTGGATTGTGGCCGCTTCTGTACCGTCCGTCCGTCCGTGGACCGTGGCAGCTGCTCCTCAACGCATTTCCCTATTCACAAAGGATTTTGCTAGAGAGGGTCGGAGAAACCGAGAGATGGTCGGAAACAGCGTGAGGGTCAGAGAAACCGAGGGTGTGCCGGAGATACCGAGGGTGGGTCGGAAAAACCGAGGGTGGGCCGGAGAAACCGAGGGTGGGTCGGAGATACCGAGGGAGGGTCGGAAAAACCGAGGGTAGGCCGGAGATACCGAGGGTGGGTCGGAAAAACCGAGGGTGGGGCGGAGAAACCGAGGGTGGGCCGGAGAAACTGAGGGTGGGTCGGAGATACCGAGGGTGGGCCGGAGAAACCGAGGGAGGGTCGGAAAAACCGAGGGAGGGTCGGAGAAAGCCAGAGAGGGTCGGTGTGTAAACTAATCGGTGCATTTTTTGTTACCCCTCCAACCCCCCTATATAAAATTTCGCCGAAGCAGTCTTGTAGGGAAAGGCAATATGCAAATGTGGGCCACTTTTTTTTGCATGCCCAGGCCGATTTTGAATCCCAATCCAACCCTGCTGGCCAGCCACTGCTTCAGTTATTCAGGCTGCCAATCATCAGCAGAGGACATGCCCTGCATGTCTCTGGCCTCTTGGTAGCCTGGCTGCTGCTGAAATCTTTTCATTGCCATTTTTTTCCTGCACAGGTCGCAGCGGGCAAATGGGTGATGCACCCCCCGTACTCGTTCCTGCTGTACGGTGTTTGGTAGTCAGACTGCCTTCAGGAAGGGAGAAGGGCACAGGACAACCAGAGACTGCTGGCCTCTTCCGTAGGGGCTGGGGGTGTTTGCGTGCGTCTGATGTTCTAGAGCCCATCCTACCAAAGCTCTGCAAACTGGGCCAAGGACAGGAAGAAGACCAAATGTAGAATGCGACATAAAGATGTCTTTTGAAGTGTCTGTTTTGCAATGTTTGTTCAAACACCTACATTTTGCAGTAGACATGAAACTGTTTTGTGTTACAAACAGCAGTTACAGTTTTTGACTACAGAGATTTAGGACTGTTTGCCTCATGACAAAATGTGTGAATTTTGTATTTGTAAGGTGAACTGAAAGACACTCTGGCTGGGGTCGCACAACAGTGTGAAAGGTGAAAACAGGCCTTAAGTTTATTGAAACAAACACATAAAAAACGTCTTCCTTTCTGATGTCTAAGTATTTTGAAAAGTCGGATCGAAACTAGAAGTGCAACAGTGGCATGTTACTTCTTAAAAACTGAAGAGTAATGGAAAGAAAGCTTTATAGAAGGATCAAACCAATCAATATTTATAAGAGTGTTTTATGTGCTGCACGCCGAGGACGCAGAGATCAGACAGTAGTTTGCTTGCTGCTCTCTCTCACTTGGTGCAATTTGCTGCTGGTATTACATTTTCTAGGAGCGCTTTCCTGTCCATTCCAGTACTTTATGAGTTAGACCTGAGAGATGCTACACAGGAGTCATCCTCGAGGGACAAACGACTCGGCTGCATCTGCACTTCCCTAGTCAGTAATACCAAAATTATTTTAAAAACATGAGGTCACACTACTACCAGCACCCCCACCCCTAAACATTGTTCCAGCTCTCCTATTCAGCGCTTGCTCTCATCGCTGCGGTGGGGGCAGTCACAGCTTCACAGGGAGGTTCATGTGTGGGGGTACAACGGGCTCATCGCTCAACAGACACTTCACAGCAGAACAACTTGTCTGTACAGCCCAGTCCGCATCTTTATAAGCGAGAACCTCTTTACTACACTTTAGAACATAATACTACACACAACAAAAATACAGTTCCTCGCAGTGAGGTGCCCTGAGGCCTGGTCAGGTTATAACTTACCAGGGGTACATAGCGGTCGCGCTGCTTGCATCTTACAGAATCTGGGGGGTGGGGGGGGGGGGGGGGCGGAAAAACGGACTCACCTCAGGCCTGCTGACTAGTGACACAGGGGGCTAGCCTACAATTATGTCATGTGGATTGTGGCCGCTTCTGTACCGTCCGTCCGTCCGTGGACCGTGGCAGCTGCTCCTCAACGCATTTCCCTATTCACAAAGGATTTTGCTAGAGAGGGTCGGAGAAACCGAGAGATGGTCGGAAACAGCGTGAGGGTCAGAGAAACCGAGGGTGTGCCGGAGATACCGAGGGTGGGTCGGAAAAACCGAGGGTGGGCCGGAGAAACCGAGGGTGGGTCGGAGATACCGAGGGAGGGTCGGAAAAACCGAGGGTAGGCCGGAGATACCGAGGGTGGGTCGGAAAAACCGAGGGTGGGGCGGAGAAACCGAGGGTGGGCCGGAGAAACCGAGGGTGGGTCGGAGATACCGAGGGTGGGCCGGAGAAACCGAGGGAGGGTCGGAAAAACCGAGGGAGGGTCGGAGAAAGCCAGAGAGGGTCGGTGTGTAAACTAATCGGTGCATTTTTTGTTACCCCTCCCACCCCCCTATATAAAATTTCGCCGAAGCAGTGTTGTAGGGAAAGGCAATATGCAAATGTGGGCCACTTTTTTTTGCATGCCCAGGCCGATTTTGAATCCCAATCCAACCCTGCTGGCCAGCCACTGCTTCAGTTATTCAGGCTGCCAATCATCAGCAGAGGACATGCCCTGCATGCCTCTGGCCTCTTGGTAGCCTGGCTGCTGCTGAAATCTTTTCATTGCCATTTTTTTCCTGCACAGGTCGCAGCGGGCAAATGGGTGATGCACCCCCCGTACTCGTTCCTGCTGTACGGTGTTTGGTAGTCAGACTGCCTTCAGGAAGGGAGAAGGGCACAGGACAACCAGAGACTGCTGGCCTCTTCCGTAGGGGCTGGGGGTGTTTGCGTGCGTCTGATGTTCTAGAGCCCATCCTACCAAAGCTCTGCAAACTGGGCCAAGGACAGGAAGAAGACCAAATGTAGAATGCGACATAAAGATGTCTTTTGAAGTGTCTGTTTTGCAATGTTTGTTCAAACACCTACATTTTGCAGTAGACATGAAACTGTTTTGTGTTACAAACAGCAGTTACAGTTTTTGAGTACAGAGATTTAGGACTGTTTGCCTCATGACAAAATGTGTGAATTTTGTATTTGTAAGGTGAACTGAAAGACACTCTGGCTGGGGTCGCACAACAGTGTGAAAGGTGAAAACAGGCCTTAAGTTTATTGAAACAAACACATAAAAAACGTCTTCCTTTCTGATGTCTAAGTATTTTGAAAAGTCGGATCGAAACTAGAAGTGCAACAGTGGCATGTTACTTCTTAAAAACTGAAGAGTAATGGAAAGAAAGCTTTATAAAAGGATCAAACCAATCAATATTTATAAGAGCGTTTTAAGTGCTGCACGCCGAGGACGCAGAGATCAGACAGCAGTTTGCTTGCTGCTCTCACTCACTTGGTGCAATTTGGTGCTGGTATTACATTTTCTAGGAGCGCTTTCCTGTCCATTCCAGTACTTTATGAGTTAGACCTGAGAGATGCTACACAGGAGTCATCCTCGAGGGGCAAACGACTCGGCTGCATCTGCACTTCCCTAGTCAGTAATACCAAAATTATTTTAAAAACATGAGGTCACACTACTGGCCAGCACCCCCCACCCCTAAACATTGTTCCAGCTCTCCTATTCAGCGCTTGCTCTCATCGCTGCGGTGGGGGCAGTCACAGCTTCACAGGGAGGTTCATGTGTGGGGGTACAAAGGGCTCATCGCTCAACAGACACTTCACAGCAGAACAACTTGTCTGTACAGCCCAGTCCGTATCTTTATAAACGAGAACCTCTTTACTACACTTTAAAACATAATACTACACACAACAAAAATACAGTTCCTCGCAGTGAGGTGCCCTGAGGCCTGGTCAGGTTATAACTTACCAGGGGTACATAGCGGTCGCGCTGCTTGCATCTTACAGAATCTGGGGGGTGGGGGGGGGGGGCGGAAAAACGGACTCACCTCAGGCCTGCTGACTAGTGACACAGGGGGCTAGCCTACAATTATGTCATGTGGATTGTGGCCGCTTCTGTACCGTCCGTCCGTCCGTGGACCGTGGCAGCTGCTCCTCAACGCATTTCCCTATTCACAAAGGATTTTGCTAGAGAGGGTCGGAGAAACCGAGAGATGGTCGGAAACAGGGTGAGGGTCAGAGAAACCGAGGGTGGGCCGGAAAAACCGAGGGTGGGTCGGAGAAACCGAGGGTGTGCCGGAGATACCGAGGGTGGGTCGGAAAAACCGAGGGTGGGTCGGAAAAACCGAGGGTGGGTCGGAGAAACCGAGGGTGGGTCGGAGAAACCGAGGGTGTGCCGGAGATACCGAGGGTGGGTCGGAAAAACCGAGGGTGGGTCGGAGAAACCGAGGGTGGGTCGGAGAAACCGAGGGTGTGCCGGACATACCGAGGGTGGGTCGGAAAAACCGAGGGTGGGTCGGAAAAACCGAGGGAGGGTCGGAGAAAGCCAGAGAGGGTCGGTGTGTAAACTAATCGGTGCATTTTTTGTTACCCCTCCCACCCCCTATATAAAATTTCGCCGAAGCAGTGTTGTAGGGAAAGGCAATATGCAAATGCGGGCCACTTTTTTTTTTTGCATGCCCAGGCCAATTTTGAATCCCAATCCAACCCTGCTGGCCAGCCACTGCTTCAGTTATTCAGGCTGCCAATCATCAGCAGAGGACATGCCCTGCATGTCTCTGGCCTCTTGGTAGCCTGGCTGCTGCTGAAATCTTTTCATTGCCATTTTTTTCCTGCACAGGTCGCAGCGGGCAAATGGGTGATGCACCCCCCGTACTCGTTCCTGCTGTACGGTGTTTGGTAGTCAGACTGCCTTCAGGAGGGGAGGAGGGCACAGGACAACCAGAGACTGCTGGCCTCTTCCGTGGGGGCTGGGGGTGTTTGCGTGCGTCTGATGTTCTAGAGCCCATCCTACCAAAGCTCTGCAAACTGGGCCAAGGCCAGGAAGAAGACCAAATGTAGAATGCGACATAAAGATGTCTTTTGAAGTGTCTGTTTTGCGATGTTTGTTCAAACACCTACATTTTGCAGTAGACATGAAACTGTTTTGTGTTACAAACTGCAGCTACAGTTTTTGACTACAGAGATTTAGGACTGTTTGCCTCATGACAAAATGTGTGAATTTTGTATTTGTAAGGTGAACTGAAAGACACTCTGGCTGGGGTCGCACAACAGTGTGAAAGGTGAAAACAGGCCTTAAGTTTATTGAAACAAACACATAAAAAACGTCTTCCTTTCTGATGTCTAAGTATTTTGAAAAGTCGGATCGAAACTAGAAGTGCAACAGTGGCATGTTACTTCTTAAAAACTGAAGAGTAATGGAAAGAATGCTTTATAGAAGGATCAAACCAATCAATATTTATAAGAGTGTTTTATGTGCTGCACGCCGAGGACGCAGAGATCAGACAGTAGTTTGCTTGCTGCTCTCACTCACTTGGTGCAATTTGCTGCTGGTATTACATTTTCGAGGAGCGCTTTCCTGTCCATTCCAGTACTTTATGAGTTAGACCTGAGAGATGCTACACAGGAGTCATCCTCGAGGGACAAACGACTCGGCTGCATCTGCACTTCCCTAGTCAGTAATACCAAAATTATTTTAAAAACATGAGGTCACACTACTGGCCAGCACCCCCCACCCCTAAACATTGTTCCAGCTCTCCTATTCAGCACTTGCTCTCATCGCTGCGGTGGGGGCAGTCACAGCTTCACAGGGAGGTTCATGTGTGGGGGTACAAAGGGCTCATCGCTCAACAGACACTTCACAGCAGAACAACTTGTCTGTACAGCCCAGTCCGTATCTTTATAAACGAGAACCTCTTTACTACACTTTAAAACATAATACTACACACAACAAAAATACAGTTCCTCGCAGTGAGGTGCCCTGAGGCCTGGTCAGGTTATAACTTACCAGGGGGACATAGCGGTCGCGCTGCTTGCATCTTACAGAATCTGGGGGGGGGCGGAAAAACGGACTCACCTCAGGCCTGCTGACTAGTGACACAGGGGGCTAGCCTACAATTTTGTCATGTGGATTGTGGCCGCTTCTGTACCGTCCGTCCGTCCATGGACCGTGGCAGCCGCTCCTCGCTCTCATCACTCTGCAGTCACGCGGCGCGCAGTAAATTGCAATGCGCATGTGGGAATTACACCCGCCTCCACCCTGGAGAGGCGCGCAGACGCGGCAGGAGGAGACAGGGCATCCAGGGGCGGCTAGTGACATTTGAAAGTGGTGGGCGTAAACTAATTTGCATATTGCAGCGAGCGAGCGCAGCAAGCGAGCCGGAACCACCTTGCATCCATCCATACATCATTCATGCATCCACCCATCCATCCACCCACCCACCCACCCATCCTGCATCCATACATCATTCATTCATTCATTCATGCATCCACCCATCCATCCATCCATCCTGCATCCATTCATGCATCCACCCACCCATCCATCCATCCATCCATCCATCCATCCATCCAGCATCCATCATTCATTCATGCATCCACCCACCCATCCACCCACCCATCCATCCATCCTACATTCATCATTCATTCATGCATCCACCCACCCATCCATCCTGCATCCATCTTTTATTCATGCATCCACCCACCCACCCATCCATCCATCCTGCAACCATCATTCATTTATGCATTCACGCATCCATCCACCCATCCATCCTGCATCCATTATTCATTCGTGCATCCACCCATCCATCCATCCACCCACCCATCCATCCTGCATCCATCATTCATTCATGCATCCACCCATCCATCCACCCATCCATCCTGCATCCATCATTCATTCATGCATCCACCCACCCATCCATCCTGCATCCATCCTGCATCCATCATTCAAATTCAAAATTAACTTTATTCGGATTTCAATATGAAAACCACAAAAGTACAAATTTATACTGTAAAAAACACTGATAAAAATAGATACATTTAAAAAGTACATGATATGAATTAAAAATGTGTTCACTGTTTTCTGTGCAAATGCATTTACTAGAGGCCGTTTTTAAATGAGTTCACGGAGTGCTCATAAGTTCATACGGTGTTTAAGGCACACTCTAAGATAATGCGCCACGGATCTTGAGACTAGTAGATTGTCCAAATGCTGGAGTGCCAAAAATGCTGGGCGACATTGTAGGAAGGTACATCCTGACTATGGTTGCCCCCAACTTTTTGCCCTGTGTTTTAGCTGGTTTTGGACATAGTCGACCTGGGACCCTGCCAATCAGGACCCCAGGCCTACTGCTCTCTCTTTAAAATGGATTCCATGTACCCTAGGTGCATTTCCAATTGGTACTGGGCCACCCTATCAGACCCTGTAACCCAGGGCAAGGGTGTACCCAGGGCCGCCAGGGGCTGCAGCATGTATTATGCCACCCCTGGCTGGCCCCCTAAATTTGACACAACTGGCTGCATGACAGCTGGGGCGAAGTCGTGTAATCACACTTTGCTTTAGATATAGTAGCTCTATATCTAACCATACAATGGACACCCGAGTTCCTATCAGTCACTCCTATGGCAGGCCTTGACAATCCTGAAGGCAGAGTGCATGGGCTCGTGTGAACTAGGTTCTGGCCCGAGCCGAGCCCGGTTGCAGCTTGCGGAATCAAGACCCAATGGCTGTTCCATGATAACGCGTACCACATCGGTAACTTCGGTGTCGCGTTATCAAGACATGTCGAGTAAGGTGTCATACGAATCGGGATGCTGCCCTCTCACCAACTCTGGCGACGAGGTTAGCATTCCGCCCTTCTAGAGGGACACGACATGTACGTAACTGTGAACCCCGGTTAAAGTTAACTAAAGCCTCAGCTCCACAAAATGGATGCTGCCACCACAGACACGAGTCTGACCTCCTGCTGCTGGGAGTCCTTCCAGCGAGGAGAGCTTGGACAAAGGGTTTCCTGTCAAGGGCGGTGTTCGCACCGTCCCAGACAGGGTTTGTGTATTCTGGGTAGGTAGGGCTTTTGCGAGAAGGTGACTGCGGAGTGGCAACCCGGTGCTCACTACGCATCTGCCGGTCAGAACCAGTTCCAGGGGCGCCAGCCCTGGCCTGGGGAAAGTCCGGCAGGGGAGAGGGGTGTAACTACCTCCCTTCCTGGTCCCACCCTTAGGGCAGGACCTAGTCATGTACCCACCCCTTTCTTTAGAATAAAGGCCGGAGCGGGGACCCTTCCAAATTGGATCATCTTTGAATCAAGAACTACTTTCTACGAAAGGACACTCAAGACTCTTCTCAAGATTTCTCCCTTGTGACTAAGGAGTATTCACCCTGCATCAGCGGGCACCATCTAAGAACTCTGCGGTTTGCTGTAAGTCCTTCCTCAAGGAATCCGACGGCCCAGCTCGACGAGAACCGGCTTCCCTGGCACCTCTGACCTCTACCCACGTCATCAGCTCAGCTGTGATCTGTGGGTGCGACGAGACCTCGAGGGACCGGCCATCATCAGAACCTGCACGCTCTTAACCAGCACGACCTTCGAAGCAATTCCCTGGTGAGTGCTCTGGGGTCCGAGAAGCCCCGACCCTGAGCCGCTCCAGCACCGAAGTGCAGTCTCCCAGCATCTCCACGATCTGCGTGGGGCCCTTCTGCTCGCTGCTCAGCACGTTGTCTGGTCACTAGCCGCTGGCTTGTGCCCTTCTGTGACGACATCCGACAATCAACACTGCTGGTCTGGTTGCTCCAGACTGGCCCTTGCTTCCATCTTTGCGAGAAGCACCCCGGACCCTCCTGGTCCACTCAAGACGCCATCTTAGGCCCACCACGTGGCCCTGAGATCTGCCAAGGCTTGTTGCCCCATCCTGGGCCCAGCGACGCCGACAGCATCATCCTTCGTGGGACAGCTCGCACCTCCGCCGTGGTCGCCGACAACGCCTCCTGGTCCGTGAGACTGCAGAGCCTAGCGTCGCCCACTCACCTGGTCGAGGTGACGGCCAACCGGTGCCATCCTGGTACCCTCTGACTACTGGCTAGTAGTAGGAACTTGGTCCCCTCTGCTTTCAGGTATCAACAATCTCTGATCCAGGCTTGGATCTCTACGAACTATTCATCACTGGTCGCCGGCCAGCAACTCCTTTTCTTCCGGCTCCTGGCTCGTCAGCGAAGACCCCGACGCCTGTAAGACTTGTGCAGCCGCAGCCCTCGTGGCTAGGTAACTCGGCATTTCGGTGCCTGCATAGCCTCTTTACTCTAGGGTCCCGAGTCCCTCGCTTCCGACTTGCCTTATCGGGTCCGCCCGAGACCTTAAACTTTCCGTGTCCTCGGACACTTGTTTTAATTGTGCACTTGAAGTATTTTCCTAAGAGATTTGGTTTGTGCTTAGTACCCTGTCCTCATAAAGAGTCCAGGGCTGTTGTGAATCTTAATAAATATCCTGTTTATTTTCATAACACTTGTGTGGTGTCCTTTCACTGGGTGTTCAAGGGGTACATGTGTGGTAAACAGCTGGCTTAACGCGCCCTCTAGAGTCTTTAGCCTTAGACTGCTCGTATCCACGCTACTAGGCTAGCTGGTCTATAGGTTGACTTACAACCAAGCACCATAAGGGTCGTTGGAACGATACATAGCGGTCGCTAGAATAGCGAACGTTGCATATCGGGCCAACTTCTCACAGACATCTTCTGATCTTCATTACTTTTAGGATAGGTAGAATCCATCTCTTCCGGAATGGTGTGTAGAAGGTACAGAAGAAGAGGACATGGATTGTGGACTGTGGAGAGGTGGAGTCACAGGGGCATGGTGTTCTAGGTGTATGTCCAGTTGTTTTGGGTGGGGAATGAAACCATGATGTGGAAAAGATTGAACCTGAAACGGGTTAACAGTAGCTTTTCAAAGTGTGTCAGGTCTTCCTGTAGATACGGTTGTATGGATGGGACAGATTGTATCATGAGGCTATGTTGAACTGCTGGTTTACCTATTTCTGACATCAGTCTTAGTTGGTTTAAGTGGGACAGACATATCTTTTTTAGTTCCTTTTTTGCTATGTCTGTGACTGACTGTGGGTCGTTGAAAAACCTCGATAGGCCAATATCTGTGAGGAAGGTTTTTACATAATGAAGCCACCTGATCTTTTCCATGTGTTCTAAGTTCATGCAGTCCTCAATGATTGCTCTTGTGAGTGTACATTCTTCCGTTGCCCATATTCTTCGCCATAGCATTATGGGTTGGATCTTGATCAGATCTGAGATATATTCTAGTCCAAGTTCTAAATGGCATCCAAGGGTGGTCGTGCTCTTAGGGACTGCTAGTAAGAATTTGAGGAAGGTGTGCATCCATCATTCATTCATGCATCCACCCATCCATCCATCCATCCACCCATCCATCCCCCAATTCTGCATCCATCCTGCATCCGTCGATTCTGGCGCTATATAAGAAATATAATAATAATAATATTAAGAATAATTCATGCATCCACCCATCCATCCTGCATCCATCCTGCATCCATCATTCATTCATGCATCCACCCATCCATCCATCCATCCATCCATCCACCCATCCCTCATCCATCCTGCATCCATCATTCAATCATGCATCCACCCATCCATCCATCCACCGATCCATCTATCCACCCATCCACCCATCCATCCTGCATCCATCATTCATTCATGCACCCATCCATCCATCCATCCACCCATCCACCCATCCATCCCTCATCCATCCTGCATCCATCATTCATGCATGCACCCATCCATCCATCCATCCACCCATCCATCCTGCATCCATCATTCATAAAGGGGTGGGGATCGTGGGCAATAAACATTGCATGTAACACTGACAAACACAAATGTTGCAGAAGGGCAGCAAAACGAGTGTAAATGAGGGCAGCAAAACGAGTCTAATTGACGGCAGAAGGGCAGCAAAACGAGTTGCAGAAGGGCAGCAAAACGAGTGTAAATGAGGGCAGAAGGGCCAGCAAAACGAGTCTAAATAAGGGCAGCAAAACGAGTCATTAGCAGTTAGATGGCCGACAAAGCTACACTCATTTGCAGCAGCGCGCCAAAAACCGCCATTCCAAGCGCGTGCATAACGACGTTACTTCCTATAGTGTTTCTTTAATGAGTTAATCAGGTATTTACTTTTCTATCACCACATTTCATAAGCAAACCTGTGCTGCCTAGCTGGCGATTGCTACTGCGGCATAATTTAATAAATAAAAATCACTCGGCATCTATATTTCTCAAGGTCGGATTTCACTTTCCGTGTACACTACACTACTACAGTGAACCCGTTTAGTAAACAATGTTCCTTCATAGCACCCTGATCATACCTGAGCTGGTGTGAACGCCGAGTCTCCCTGGCCGAGCGGTTCCTTCGGGACTTGACTGTTGCAGTGTCGCCCTCTCAAGTATTCCTTCCTGGGTCCGGTCAGGTCAGGTCTGAGGTCAAGTCTTCCATCAAACAAACCCCATAAACAAACAGAGGCCGCAGTACGAGGGAGGGAGAGAGCTCTGGCCCCCCAGACAGGGGGTTATGTACCCGGGCTAGGTATTGACCAGCCAATCCTGGCGCTGTATGGTGCCCCCCCAGCCAGGATTGGCTGGGGGGGCACCATAACTGCTCGCCCAGTCGCCCTGTACAACCCCGGGGGCTGCCGCCCGCCCCCATGTCCTCTCTCTAAAGGGAAAATCAGGGGGGAAACAATCTGCGCATGCGCTGGCATGTTTGTGCCCAAAAGTCGACATGCGCAGCTTTAGCAGGCCCATCAGGCCCCCACCCCCCCTGCGCACTCCGGGAAAGTCGGGTGTCTCCCGGAATCCCGGCCGGTATCACGATTTTTTTAAAAATTTGTATGTGGTTTAGTGACGATGCGGTGGGTCCATGGGGCTTAGTGGGGCTTAACCCCAATGGACGCACCGCGCCTGAGGGCATCATTCTGCGCGCACAGGCACCTCCTCCTCCGTCGTTTGGGGTTAGGTTGCACACTTGCACATAACAACATTCAGCAATGTTTTGCACCGGTGAATCACAGCTTGCTGGCGCGCTACTGCTATTCTGCTACTAACTTGGAAGTCTCTCAGACTGATGTCCCTAACTAAGTGAGTGATTAGAGTGACACTGTTGTGGCCTGGGGGGGCCGATTTTCAGTCCGACCGTCACAGGCTGTGACGGTCGGACTGAAAATCGGCCCCCAGCCACAAAACCGGCCTATTTTTTTCAAAAAGAAGGCCCCCCCACCCCCTCCAGCCTACCGGGGGATTGCCCGGTGCCTGGACTCACCAGTCCGGCCCTGTAGACCTGGACTCAGATTAGCATGAGTATTGGTTGTTTTGCCTATGTAAGGGCACAAGGAGGGTCTGTAGTACTGAGAATTCTGGACCCGTGTTATAAATATCGTCGCATCATGACGATTTTGGTATCAGCGGACCGATAATGATTTGAGTCTTATGCACAAGCATTTTCGGCACGATCGAGTGACGGAATCACCCTGAAATCAGCATTTCCGTTCCGGACCCTCGGGTTCCATTTTATGAACGGCATCACTTTTGTGATTGCCTTCACATAGCCAAATGACTGAAAGCCAAAACCGAGTCCGAAGGACACGTACACCTTTGCTGACTCTTCTGTGACCTGGGCAAGCTGACTCCACCGCCCGAAGCCAAACCTGCTCGGCCAGGTCCTTTCCCAGTGGCCGAACGAGATTAGCATCAGGCCACAACATATCATAAATCTTTCATCGCACACAAACCATGCCTAATCTTACACACACTTGTCCCTGTTTCTTGCTTTATGACTTGCTTTACGAGGAGGAGGTGCCCGATTTTATTGGGGGTCCGTCGATATCTGATGAAAATGCTGGGCCTTGCCGGGTAATCAATTACGGGCTGGATGAACTTAAATGTGGACCTGTCATCATGACTCTGCTTTTTCTTTGTAGTAAAAATATGTGAATGGTCAACTGTAAAATAAGGAATGTTTGCCTAAAGCATTTTATTTTGTATATAAGGAGAAGTCTGGTTTTGTAAAGGAGCAGTCTCCTGAGAACATACATGCTATTGTACTTCTAGGATACCTGTTACTGGCTGCAGCCAATAAATCCGATCTTTGACTTCACCTAGAAGACTCTGTGTTTCTGTAGTCTGAAACAGGAAGGACTCGGAGTTTTCAGGTGTGTTCCCTGGCACCGCCGGGTTCTTAAAAACCCGGTACTCCACCACACACCACAATGGCGTGCCAATATGTGGTAATGGCGGCAGGTACTATTAAAGCGGTCATCTGCCTACACTTACTAATGCTGTGTGAAGGACTGGAGCCCCTAGTGACTCTCAGACAAAAATGGGAGGCAAGTATAGGGAAACCCATCCCGGAGACGGTCTGGGGTCATATTTTGACGAGAACTTGGAAAGGGTGTAGGAATGCGCGGTTTCAACAAGTACACTTTTTTATATTACATAGAGCCTACCTAACTCCGGGGAAGATCAGAAAATATCTTCAAGTGCAGGATGCAGCGTGCCCTAGGTGCCTGGCTCCTGAGGTGGAGCTCGATCACATGATGTGGGACTGTCCGAAATTGGGGACATTTTGGTCAGAGGTAGGGGAACTTCTTAATGAAGTGACGGAGCGGCAAGTGGAATACGACATGGCGACCTGTTTGTTGCTTTGGTTTCCTCACACTAGGACAACTAAGATCACTAGTAAATTCATTGACTTGGGCCTCATATTGGCCCAGTGGGAAATCACATGGCACTGGAAGTCGAGGGAGGGCCCCTCTAGCAGGCGATGGGCGAACGAATTCCAGAAATGGGCCCATAGTGAGAGCGTGATCAGATTACGCCAGGCAGCCAGCACCGCTAATGAGAGGAGCCTAGAAGCAGCACGTGCATGGGCAGAACTAGTGAATGCGCTCAGTGACAGCCTCCTACCAGCAAATGAATAGTGGTTGAGTGTTCTGTGTGATGTTCCTTATGAGATACGGATGATTGCATGCAACCCTATAGATTTCCTCCCTTCAGATGCTAAGAACTTGGAAGTAGGCCCACACCAGCTACAACGGTTTTAGGGGGGGGGGTGGGTTTTGTTGGGACAGGGAAGATATTTACTCTTGGTGCAAGGCAGACGGCCCTATTAGCAATAAATAGTTAGTTCCTGGGAGGGTGTAGCTAGACTGGCGACTCCCAGTGGAGCGACCGAAGGGTACGGGCCCCACACTGAGGATGAGTGTAGAATTAGGGGGTTGAAATCAGGCTGGGGCGGCATACTTCTGGCACGCACGGTGCACACCATTCAGGTCATTAGTCCGGTAAGTGATGGGGTCGTACGTCTGGGATCATAAGAAAAGCAGAAACTAGTTGATCCGTGGAGCGGAGTTTGGGGGCCGCCGTAGGAATCGCTAATTGTGACACTGATTTGCTGTTGCCGCCCGACCTCCGGGATGTGGGCTGAATGGCTGTGTTATACCAAAATTATAATGATGTTGAAGCATTGATTTAAGTCACTGGCGAGGTGCCCTGAACAATTTGATGCCTTTTGTATGTTTCTGCACCAAAAATAAAGTTTAAAAAAATAAAAAACAATCCTCCAGGGGCTACTCTATGACTTTTACTACTTAAGGGTTGATCGCACAGGGACAGGCCTATGTGCCTCCAGGATGGGGCGGGCCCTAGACCGCAACCCGCCCTAGTCCTGACAGTACTTCCCCCTCCCCAAAGCGATCTAGGGCACGGTTTCAAAGGATTTTGAAGGTGGAAGTGTCGTATCAAACGAGAAGCATGCACATTTTCAGCTGGTTCCCAAGAATAATTTTCAGGCCCATATCCCTTCCAGGAAATGAGATACCATAATTTAGCACCTCTGCGTTTGGAATCTAAAATTCTTTGAAATTCATACTCCCAGTTCCCATGAACCAGAAGAGGTGCTGGTCTTTTAGACGTAGTGTGTCCAGCAGGTTTTAAAAGAGAGGTATTAAATACAGGGTGAATTCGCAAAGTCGTGGGTAAAAGTAATTTATACGTTACTGGATTAACCTGACGAATCACCGAATACGGACCTATGAACTTTGGATGGAACATGTTTCTTTGTTTAAAGACAACGTTTTTTGTGGATAGCCACACTTTGTCTCCAGGAACATACTGGGGACCAGATCGATGGTGCTTATCAAATTGTTCTTTGTATTTTTCTTTACTTTGCAAAAGTCGTTTGTGGATCTGTTGATGAACGTTCTGCATGAATTGAACAGTGTCCTGAACAGCTGGTGTATTACACTGTATATTGGGTTAGAGTTAAAGGAATGGTGTTAGGCACGTAACCATACAACCCTTCAAAGGGAGTGGACCAAGTAGACGAATTAGGTGATGTGTTGTAAGCCACTTCTGCCATCCATAACAAATCCAATCAAGACCTCTTGGTGTCGGAGACATAACATCTTAGATATTGTTTCAAAGTTTGATTAAAACGTTCAGTTTGACCGTCCGTTTGTGGATGGTAATTAGTGGACATGTTTGATGAAATTTGTAAACTGCGACACCATTGTTATCAGAACTTAGATGAAAACTGAGACCCACGATCAGACAGCAATACAGATGGTAACCCATGCAAACGGACAATGTTTTCTAAGAATATATGTGCCAAGTGTCCTGCAGTTGGCAATTGTTTGCATGCGATAAAATGAGCATATTTTGTTAAACTGTCCATGACTACCAAAATAACTGAATGTTGATTTACTTGTGACAGTCAAACAATAAAATCCAACGAAATATGATCCCATGGTTTAGTGGGCATAGGTAGAACTTGTAACAAACCTTTTGGTTTCCTATGATTGGTTTTAAACCAAGCACAGGTTTCACAGTCTCGAGCCATATCGTAGACGTCTTGTTTAATTGTTGGCCACCAAAATAATTTTTGAAGTTTTTCCATAGTCTTTTTAGGTCCAGGATGTCCTGCCAACGGGAGGGAGTGTAACCAACTGAACGCTGTTTCTTGTAATTTCTTAGTGGGTAGATACACTTGTTTTCCATGAAATGGTATTCCTTCCTTGATTGATTGGGTTGTATCTTGTTTTAACCATTGTGCCCATAACGAAGGAGGAAAACTTTCATGGAGATCATCAAGGAACTGATCTGCTGTCAAAACACAGATTACTTTGTCGGGATTGATTATGGCTTGAGGAACCCCTTCACATTTGTGTAATGAGGAATCTTTTCTGGAAAGTGCATCAGCTTTTTTGTTATCTTGTCCTGGACGATAGGTCACAATAAAGTCATATTCAGCGAAGAACATCATCCACCGTAATTAACGTGGAATTAATATTCTTGCAGAACTCATAAATTGTAAGTTTCTGTGGTCTGTGTAAACAGTCACAGTGAATCGTGCCCCCAAAAGATAATGCCTCCATTCTTTGAAAGCGTCATGTATGGCAAGCAGTTCCTTTTCAGCTATAGTATAGTTCTGTTCAGCTGGATTTAGCTTTCTCGACATGTACGCCACAGGATGCATTTGACCAGTGTTTTGTTTTCTTTGAGAGAGGATGGCATCAATACCTACATCCGAGGCATTGGCTTCGATAATAAAGGGTTCACGAACATCTGGATGCATTAAAATCGGAGCTGCTGTATAGGCTTGCTTCAAAGTGCAAAATGCGTTATTGGCTTCAGGAGTCCACACAAATTTTACCTTCTTTCGTAGCAACCGAGTGATTGGTGCCACTACAGCAGAGAAATGGTCTATGAAGTGACGATAAAAATTTGCAAATCCTAAAAAACATCGTACATCACAAACTGAGTTTGGAATAGGCCATTCTGCAACTGCTTGTATCTTTCTGTCAGTCATTTTCATGCCAGTAGGTGTAAGAAGAACTCCCAAAAATTCGACTTCAAAAACATGAAAATCGCATTTAGACAATTTGCATAAAGGTTATATGTTTGTAATGTACCCAACACCTTCTTAACGTGACCTTCATGACTAGCAATGGAATCGGAATAGATCAAAATGTCATCTATATAAACGATGACGAAAAGGTCCAGATATTCCCATAATACGTCGTTTAAAAAAAACTGGAATGCAGCTGGAGCGTTACAAAGCCCGAAAGGCATGACCAAATACTTAAACAGGCCATATCTGGTTTTAGACGCCGTTTTCCATTCGTTACCATTACGAATGCCCACCAAATGATACGCACCTCGAAGATCTAATTTGGTGTAGATCACAGCGGTCTTCACCTGGTCCAAAAGAACTGGGATCAATGGAAGGGGGTACTTGTTCTTTATTGTGATCTTATTCAATGCTCTATAAATCAATACAAGTTCTTAATTCCCCCTTTGCCTTAGGAATAAAAAAGTAAAGGGGGGGCCGCAGGTGACTTGGATGGGCGTATAAATCCGTTTTCCAAGTACTGATCAAGATATTGTCTCAAATGTTGGTTTTCTTTTTCTGATAATGCATATATCCGACAGTTAGGCACACATGAACCAGGCACAAGATCAATTTGACAGTCGTATGACCAATGAGGAGGGGGGGTCGCTGCCTTTGCTTCACTGAAGACTTCTTTAAATTCCTCATAGGGAGTTGGTATCACGGTTTCTTTCTCTTCTGCGGTTGCAATTTGTCCCGTTGTAGATTCTTTGGTCTTTAAACATGTGGAGTGACAATATTGAGAAAGAAAAACAAGTTCCCTTTTTTGCCAATCTATTAAAGGGTTATGCAAGCAAAGCCAAGGCATTCCTAAAATAAAGCCATATTGTGGGGCTTGGATTACATCAAAATGAACTTCCTCTTTATGCTGTTGGTTATTTGTATCTATGCAGAACATCTGAATTTTAGAGGTTTGCATGGTAACAGGGCCTCCAGACATAATTTTGCCATCTACTGCTTGCACAATTTCTGGAGTGACCTTTTTCTCACAAGCAATTTGCAACCGTTGAGTTGTTTCAAAATCTACGAAATTCCCTGTTGCGCCTGAGTCTATTAGGACTTCCATTTGGTATATTTTTGAAGTCAACTGAATTTATACTGCCAAACGGAAGTGAGATTTGTAGTTGGATACACAGGAATTTATTGAAGGGATGGCGATGGTTCCCAAGAGATCCCCTTCTAAACATCTTGGGCACAATAGTTTCCTGACGTTTGCTCAGTTGTAGTCACAGCCACAGACTTGTTAGCACTCACAGTCTTACCTTTAGGTTTTATTGTGCAATCTTTCAAGAAATGTCCCTTTCCACCACAATAAAGACATTGGCCATTTTTACGTCTATTATCTTTTTCATCTTTAGACAATGGTTGCCTAAGAGTCCCGATTTCCATTGGTTCTGTAGTTGTTTCTGAACTACTAAGTTGATTTCTGAGTTTACTGTCGAACTTCCAACTTGATTTATCATATTTTTTCCTGTCAGTTCTTCTTTCAGACAGTCTATGATCCAGACGTAAAGTTAGATTGACTAACTCTGAACAAGTAGTTGGTTGAGGATCAATTTGCGCAAGAACGTCTTTCAGATCATCTTTTAACCCTTGATAAAAGAGTGCTGCCCTCTTTTCTTCAGGCCACGAGGTTTCTGAAATTAACCTATTGAAATGTGACAAATAGGAAATAAGGTCTCTATTCCCTTGTTGTAGCTGTAATAGTTCGCGATCTGCGGACAGAGTCACCAGTGGCGGCTGGTGACATTTGGAATTGGTGTGGCGTAAAATTGGCGGTGGAGAAAAAAATACAGGAACAAACACCACACAGTACCATACAAAGAATAGAAACCAACCCCACATCAAAACTAATGCAGCGCGCTATGTGAAAGTGAACTCAGCATGTTCATAAAGTGATCACATATTTTAGAAAATATTCATTTCGTGAAACCATCATGCAGTGTTATAGGCTTAGCTTATGAGTAGTTTCAAATAGAATGAAAACAAAACTGGTATTACAGCAAATTTTTCCTGCAGCGGGCACTAATGCATTGTATATTCCATACCTTGCAAATACATATACAGGGTAAATTTACGCGATGAAAACTGCCCAGATTTGAAAATGTGGGATACTTTTTTTTCAGCTGAAACACGCTAATGAGGGCCACTTTCATTTTAATGCCCAGATGTATTTGCTGTGCTAGTCCGACCCTGGCTGTTCCACGTATTCCGAGTGAATTTATGAATAAATAACACATGACTCAACCCCCAGTGGCTCCAATTGCCCTGTTGGTCCAGTGTCACTCCGAACTGAGGGAGTTCTTGCTGGGTCGGAGGTGCACTCACACGGAGCTGTTTACATAATGTGCTCGCCGTGCAAACCGTAGCAGCCCTCTCAATTGACTCCAGTGACCCATTTAAACTTATTTTAATTAATGTTTAACCTATCACAGATACTGTTTTTAACACTCCGTCGATCGTCACTCCCAAATATACAATTTGGCACCAGCATGACTGAGCTAAACTGTGTGAATCAGGCGAGTGAAGAAGGTGCTGGTGCTGACAAGTTTGTGTCTAGTCAGAGGCCAGTCACTCCTCTAATGTCCCTACTTGTTCGGTGTGCAGGGGAACGCCATTTCTCTTGTATCAGTGAATTAACGAGACACGCGTTTGTGCCTGCTTACTGGCACTATGACTATGAGAGATGGAAACAATCATACAAACTACTGCCACAAACGGATGAGAGAAACTCTCACTTTATTTACTCGGAACTTTTAAACAGAATGCAAAGCATGACTGTATTTTCGGCTGAATTGGGTTAAATGTTACAACTCATTTACACACAGTCACAGAGGCCCTTATTTAAGGCAACCCAAGGAACGTGCCAACAATGTACAGTCTTCAGAGTTTATTCGATGTTATTTTGTTTTCATTTTTAATTATTTTGTATGCACATGCACGATGGCACTCACCACATGGGAAGGAAGTCGAAACGGGAAACCAAGAATCAGTCGTGAGCGCTCTCACTGCACAGGACCATCTCTTCCCAGAGCAAGGGCAGGTGGCACGGCGACATCGCAGTCCCACCTGCCCCATCACAGTCAGGCACGGGTTGCCAAACGCAGCCGCAAGAAGAGCTCAGAGCATCCATAGAATCTATTTTAAACAACAAGGGGACCCCAATACGTACCAGGAAATCCTGGTTCCAGGACCCCAGCGCGATACGGCGCTACCGGCATTATCCGGTTTCCAAGGTTCATGCGGAAACGGAATACTATCCCTCCCCGCCCCTGGACCCTCGCAAAAAATCATTTTTTGAAAATCACCAATTGGACCGAAGTACTAATTCGCTCCTGACCTAACTACTTGCCTGCACGCTCTTATATGAGCTCTCTTTCCATAAGCCCCATGGCTAAAGAGGCTAGTAACTAAAAAGGCAACCACTGCTTTGTCCTGATGATGGACCCCATCATTTAGTAGGGGGGTCCGCAACGTCGTCGACCTACTGTGTACCAGATACTTGTGGAATTTTCTAGACAAAATTATGTAATGGTACCTATGAGTAATTCTCTGCTAACAATTTGGATACTTACAGAGACTGCTGATTTTGCCTTATAAGCCCTTTGTGTATGTTTTTGTCTGTGTATTGTCGTGGGTTGGTACAGGCTTGTGCCCCACGCACGCAAATTGTTGAAGGTGTTATTGTGTTTTGCAAACCTATATTTAAATATAAACTTTGAGGACCTCTGCCCGGCTGGGCACGTCTTCACTAATATAGAACTGACTGAGTCTATATTCATTTTCATTTTATTCCTCTCCCTGCAAGGGACCACTGTTGTGTACATATGACAGAGCATCCATAGAAGCCCAAAGCACCTGCACGCCACTGCCAATGGACCCGAGCCGGTGCACAAGGAGGCATGCATGAGCTGAGCATCCCGGGTGACAGGGTAAAGGAGTCCCGGCGCGTGGCGCAACACAAACCACCTCAACCCCCAGATTAGAGAGCTTCTTCTTCACCCCTCTGAAACCCGCCTCCTTAACGAAATCCCCCTCACCCCGAAGCCGGCAGAGACGGGTAACATTTAAATACTTAAGTATAATTTACATGCGATATGCGATAATAATACATAATAAAATATTATATAAAACTTACCCTGGCTTCCCGCGCTGACTCACGAGACTGCAGACTTCCGACTCCCGCCGTCCTGGATTTTGAATGCGTCTGACGTGATCTGGGCTCTCGTCAACAGGAAGGCTGCAGGCAACCTCCCTCCCCTCCACCGCAGCCAGCACCGATTGGTTCAGATGTCTGCCCCAACAGCGTCATTTCTCTCAGTCTGTATGCTGCAGAGAACGGAGAAAAGGAAGCGTAGTACTTAATCGCTGTAGCCTATCAACTTTATCAGAGAGCATTGCAGTGGCATTCCGAGCTTCAGTTAAATCTGTTTGCATCTGAACAATAACCCCCATTAAATCATCCATGGTGGCCATAATGTCAAAACTCTCAGACCGGGAGGAATATTATTCGTGGGCTCACTATTCTGTCAGGTTGCTTCTTCTCAGGGTCTGGAGTGATGATATAAGGGGCCCACCTCTCAATACCTCCAACTCTGATTGTAATGATTACACAGAGTATTGAAGTGATTAAGCGGGGGGGGAAAGGGAATTAGGAAGGGAACAGCTGGGAAGGAGATCTGAAAAGGAAAAGTTACTCGCAAACAAAAATACACGCACTTTCCTTCGCACAAAGACGTAAATTAGGACATCAGATTCTGTCCTTTAATCAGGAACTAGCTTAAGAGCTTCGTGGCTTGCGTTTATTCAGACAATCAGACTCTTAGTTGACCTTTCTTAGATCCGCTATATTGTGGCGATAATACTTCACTTCAGTATCAACTGCTCAAAGGCATAAGCAGCAGAATTTGGTTTAGGTCTTTCTATGACTAGGTTTTCAATCACCTAAACAATCAGTGTCTTATATTTCCTTATTTTATGTGACTTTAAAAGTGTTCCCAAAAACATTCATGGAACTACTATGGAAAAAGAATCACACTCGTGAATATGGTAATGAGCTAGAGAAAACATGCATCGAATTTCTAGTGAACAAGAATCACACTCGTGAATAAGGTAAATGATCTTGAAAATCAAATTGAATGTTCCTAATAATTCACTGAAATGGTTTTAACAAGATTCGCAATCTTACCTGTAGAGTGGACCTCTGTCTCCTTTCTCTCCCTCTGCTCCTTCACTCGTTTTTCTACCCTTTCTATCTTTCACCTTTCTGCACCTCTGCTCTTTTGTGCCTTATTTCTGCCCATTTTCCCTTTCTCTCCCTCTGCTCCTTCACTCGTTTTCACTCGTTTTTCTACCCTTTCCATCTTTCACCTTTCTGCCCTTTTCTGCATCTCTGCTCTTTTGTGCCTTATTTCTGCTTATTTTCCTATTTTTCTTTATCCCTTCTTTCCTCCCTTTACCTTGCCCCGCCGCTGCTGCCCCCGCGGCCCCTCCCCCCCCAGCGCGACCGGCCCAATCGAGCTCCTCTCCCCGCTCCCGCCTCCCAGCTGTCCAGCCCTCCCCGACCCCTACTTAATGGCGGCCAATGCGCGGCCGCGCAGCTGCCACGGGCGCGCCGCTGGTGCACCGAAGGCGCGTCAAAGGCAAGCACGTCTGCGCCCGTCCGCGACCCGTCCGCGACCAGCACCAGGAACCCTGGACCTCCGCCCGCCAACGCTACGACCCAGCAGCACTCCACGCACTCAACCCAGGCTGCAACAACAACTGCAAGCTAGCATCACCAGCCGACACCCATGGACCCTTCAGCTGTCACCGCTGCCGGCACACCTGCAGCTCCGCCAAGAACACGGATCCAGCACACCCTGCCCACAAGAACACAACCGAACCGAAGACCCTGCAATGCATCCTCCTCAACGTCCGATCCCTCCACAAACAAGCCACAGAAATCTGGGACCTCCTCGACAGCACCACCCCGGACGTAGCATTCTTCACCGAAACCTGGACCATCGCCACCTCGGGACCGACATCGCCATTGCCAGCCCCCAAGGATACAAGATCTCCAGGAAGGACCGCCCAACCCACCCAGGAGGAGGAATCGCCATCGTCCACAAATCCAGCCTCCGCCTGAGCACACTCCCTGACGAGTCCACAAAACTGATGGAACACCTTCACTTCAAGATACTGGCCAGCCCCACCGCCGCCCTCCGAGGAACCCTCATCTACCGGCCCCCTGGACCCCGCGGACCCTTCGCCAACTCTATCACGGACATTATCTCCCCGCAGGCCATCGCATCCACTAACTACACCCTGCTGGGAGACCTCAACTTCCACCTCGACAATCAACTGGACCCCAACACCACATGCCTCCTGGACAACCTCCACCACATTGGACTCTGCCAGATCGTGACCGAGCCCACGCACTCAGCAGGACACATCCTCGACCCTATCTTCACTACAGGAAACTCCATCACCTTCAGCCACACCACCAAACTCCCATGGACCGACCATCGTTGCGTCCACTTCACCTTCAGAACACACACCATCCACAGACACCAGCACCTGCTTCCACAAAGAAACTGGACCAAAATCACCGACAACCAGCTCACCTCCTCACTCAACAACTCCACCCCAACCATCGCGGAAAACGACGACCCCAACACCGCAGCCCGAACCCTGCATAGATGGATCTCGGACAGCACCAACACCATAGCCCCCCTCAAGAAAAACAACAATACCCGTGCCAAGAAAGCCAGATGGTTTACCACCGAACTTCAAGAGTCCAGGCGCACATGCCGCCGCCTCGAAAAGGCCTGGAGAAACACCAAATCCACAGAAGCCCACAACAACTTCAGAGCCGCCACCAACGCCCACCATCAACTCATTAGAGAAACGAGGAAAAAAGCGATTGAAGACAGAATCTCCACCCACTCACACAACAGCAAGGATGTCAGGTCTTTCGTTGTTGATCCTCAGGATTGGATTGATGCTATAAAGGGGGCCCACCTCTAGATCATCCCAAGACCTAATGGGTGAACTATGCGCAATACAAAAACAAATACAAATACAAAATACAAAATACAAGTCTGGCTATCAGTAACGCAGACTATTAAGGAGATCAAGCGGGGGAAAATAGATAGGTCCGGAGGGGAACAGCTGTGCGGCTGGAACTGGAAACCTGTAAGTATATAAAGCATGGGATAAGTGGAATAGTAACCCTAGACCTATAACCTCTCTACCCAATATGCTATACTTTTCCTCACCTGAAATATCTTACAGGTATGCTGAAACGAAGAGTGATAGAATGGGCGTCTTCTCAATTCCCAGATTTTCCTGCCAAATGGGAAATGAGGAGGACCTGAAAGCCCCAGGAGAAATAATATCACCTATCACTCTGTCCAGAAAATGAGCTAAAATCCCCTCCGAGGTGGATTTATGAACAGCACAATCAAGGGGTCAGAACCGTAGGCTCAAATGTGTCTAACACCCTTTACGTTTCACAACCACCTAAATTAGGAGTCAGTAATGTACTTTTCTGAGAACAAATAACAAAAGAAAACAGCCCAGCACAAATCAAATGGTGAAGAACTCGACTTCCATGCAGATACGTCTCTGCAAGAGAAAGCAGGGATAAAACTTCCCCACAAGTTCAAGGACACTTAGCCTAAGTGTCCGACAGGGATAGAACCCAACCTCAAGTCGGATTACAGAGAATGTAGTTTTGTAAGTAAGTACAATACCAGCACCCCCCTGATCGGAGGAAACCTGAATACGAAGCTCTCAACACGCGATGTGGGCGCTGTAGGAGAGTAGGGTCTGCAATTCTATGATCACCCAGATTTTTTGCTTTTGTTTCACTGGTTTACGACTTTCTCGGGCTGTGGGCCTGCCAATCAGACCCACAGCCTAGCTGTTCTCTCGCTAAATTGATGTGTCTACCTTAGGTGCATTACCCAATTGGAACTGGGCCACCTTGTCAGACCCTGTAACTCAGGGCATCGGTGTACCCAGGGCCTACCAGGGGCTGAAGCATGAATTATGCCACCCCTGGATGGCCATCTAAATCTGACACAACTGGCTGCGCGACAGCTGGGGCAACGTGGCGTACTCGCCCGTTGCTGTAGGTATAGTATCCCTATATCTAACCCTAAAATGGACACCCGAGTTCCTATCAGTCACTCCTATGGCAGGCCTTGACAATCCTGAAGGCAGAGTGTGTGGAATCGTGTGAATTGGGCTCTGGCGTGAGCCGAGCCCGGTTACAGCTTGCGGAACCAAGACCCAATGGCTGTTCCATGATAACGCGTACCATATCGCCAACTTCGGTATCGCGTTATCAAGACATGTCGAGTAAGGTGTCATACGAATCGGGATGCTGACCCCTCACCAATGCTGGCGACGAGGTTAGCATTCCGCCCTTCTAGAGGGACACGACATGTACGTAACTGTGAACCTCGGTTAAAGTTAACTGAAGCCTCAGCTCCACAAAATGGATGCTGCCACCACAGACACGAGTCTGACCTCCTGCTGCTGGGAGTCCTTCCAGCGAGGAGAGCTTGGACAAAGGGTTTCCTGTCCGGGGCGGTGTTCGCACCATCCCAGACAGGGTTTTGTGTATCCTGGGTAGGCAGGGCTTTACAAGAAGGTGACTGCGGAGTGGCACCCCGGTGCTCACTACGCATCTGCCGGCTAGAACCAGTTCCAGGGGCGCCCAGCCCCTGACCTGGGGAAAGTCCGGCAGGGGAGAGGGGTGTAACTACCCCCCTTCCTGGTCCCACCCCTAGGGCAGGACCTAGTCATGTACCCACCCCTTTCTTTAGGATAAAGGCAGGAGCGGGGACCCTTCCAAATTAGATCATCTTTGAATCAAGAATACTTTCTACGAAAGGAACTCTCGACTCTTCTCAAGATTTCTCCCTTGTGGCTAAGGACTAGTCACCCTGCATCCGCAGGCACCATCTAAGAACTCTGCGGTTTGCTGCAAGTCCTTCCTCAGGAATCCGACTGCCCAGCTCGACGAGAACCGGCTTCCCTGGCAGCTCTGACCTCTACCCACATCGTCAGCTCAGCTGCGATCTGTGGGTGCGACGAGACCTCGAGGGACCGGCCATCATCAAAACCTGCACGCTTTCTTAAATCAGCATGACCACCGAAGGGATCCTCTGGTGAGTGCTCAGGGGTCCGAGAAGCCCCGACCCTGAGCAGCTCCAGCACCGAAGTGCAGCCTCCCAGCATCTCCACGATCTGCGTGGGGCCCTTCTGCTCTTTGCTGTTCAGCACGTTGTCCGATCACTAGCCGCTGGCTTGTGACTCTCTTGACGACACCCGACAACTAACGCTGCTGGTCTGGTTGCTCCAGACTGGCCTTTGCTCCCTTCTGCGAGAGGAGCACCCCGGACCCTCCTGGCCCACTCAAGACGCCATTTTAGGCCCACCACGTGGCCCTGGAATTTGCCAAGGCTTGTTGCCCCAATCCTGGGCCCAGCGACGCCGACAGCATCAACCTTCGTGGGACAGCTCGCACCTCCATCCTGGTCGCCGACAACGCCTCCTGGTCTGTGAGACTGCAGAGCCTAGCGTCGCCCACTCACCTAGTCGAGGTGACGATCATCCGGTGCCCTCCTGGTACCCTCTGACTACTGGCTAGTAGTACGAACTTGGTCCCCTCTGCTTTCAGGTGTCATCCATCTCTGATCCAGGCTTGGATCTCTACGAACTATTTCCACTGGTCGCCGGCCAGCAACTCCTTCCTTCCGGCTCCTGGCTCGTCAGCGAAGACTCCCGACGTCTGTAAAGACTTGTGCAGCCGCAGCCCTTGTGGCTAGGTAACTTCGGCATTTCGGTGCCCCCATAGCCTCCTTAGTTAAGGGTCCCGAGTCCCTCGCTTCCGACTTGCCTTATCGGGTCCGCCCGAGACCACTAAACTTTCCGTGCCCTCGGGCACTTGTATTGATTGTGCACTTGAAGTATTTTCCTAAGAGTTTCGTTGTGTGCTTAGTACCCTGTCCTCATAAAGAGTACAGGGCTGTTGTGATTCTAATAAATACACTGTTTATTTTCATAACACTTGTGTGGTGTCCTTTCACTTGGTGTTCAAGGGGTATGTGATGGTATAACAGCTGGCTTAACACGCCCTCTAGAGTTTAGCCCGAAGACTGCTCGTATCCACGCTACTAGGATAGCTGGTCTAAGGTTGACTTACAACCAATCACCATAAGGGTCGTTTGGACCGATGCATAGTGGTCACTAGAATAGTGAACACTGCATATCGGGCCAACTTCTCACAGGCGCTTCTTAAGCCCCTCCCAAGTAATCCAAGATACAGTGTCACACCGGTAGAGGCGAAGCGGAGTTCCAAGAATCGGGATCACAGATACCAATAATACGGGCGCTTCCTAAGCCCCACCTGGGAATCCAACGGGTCCAAAGAACAAAACGGCGTGAGCTTACCTCAGCCCACCGCAAACAGTACCGAAGAAGAACAGGTCACTCGAGCAATCACTCTTGCTCGCCGGGAGGAATAATCGGCAGTGTGTCTCTCTGCAAGTGCTGTGATATCCCATTTCCGGTCGCATAGCGTCATTCCTATGCGCAACGCTAGGAATCATGGGTAATGTAGTTTTACAAGCCCGTTACAGACTCGGGCTGCAGGCAGTGATCTACCAGTGGCCGGGGAACCCTGACAGGACACCCCCCCTTCACAAAACTCACTGACTGCCACCAGGTTTGCCCGGATGAGACAAGTGGAACTTCCGCTAAATCCATAAAACAGCCTGTGGCTCCTGAGTCTACCATAGCTCTGATGTTCTTGGGAGTTTGGTCTATCCATAATTCCATGTCCAGAAAGAAGAGGTGGTTTCCAACGTAGTCTTCTTCTGTCACTGAAGGGATAAAATGTGTGCTCGAGTTCCTCCCTTCCAGTAAACTCAAGCGGTGGAGTTTTCCGACCCCTTTTCAACTGCGGACACTGGTACTTGTCCTGAACGGTAGCGACCACCCTTAGGCTTCACTGGGCATTCACGTAAGAAGTGTCCTTTTTTCCCACAATAAAGGCAGAGCCCAAATTTACGGCGATGATCTCTTTCACTCGGGGTTAGGGATGCTCGTACAACTCCGATTTCCATCGGTTCTGTCTTTCCCTCATGCTTTTCCCCACTGGCCGGTTTTTCACCCAAGAGTAGCGGTCTATCTTTTCTTCTTTGCTCTCCTTTTCTTTCACGTAATCTGTGGTCCAAACGCAAGGCCAAATCAATAAACGCAGCACACGTCGTAGGTTGGGGTTCAACCTGGGCTATGACCTCTTTTAGATTTTCTGTGAGTCCCTGGTAGAACAGACCCATTTGCTTTGCCTCAGGCCAATCAGTTTCCGCTATCAACCTCCTAAAATGATTCAAGTATGTGACTAAATCGGAAGTGCCCTGTTTGAGGACAAGCAATTCCTTATCGGCGGAAAAAGTTTCAGCCCTCCGGTCAAAGGTCTTTTCGAATTCTGTTCGAAACAGATCCCAATCATAAAGGATTGCGTCATTACTCTGGACTATAGGGACCGCCCACTGAGCTGCCTCTCCACCCAGGTATGAAATCAGAAAAGAAACCCTGGCTTGGTTGGTTAAGAAACACTTGGGTTTACATGTGAAGTGTAACAGTACCTGGGTCATAAATACTTGCACCTTTTTCCTATCTCCCAGAAATCGTTCAGGAGGGGCCAATGGAACAGGGGAAGGCATTTCTACCACTACTGAGGCAGGATGAGGGGCACCTACGTCGAAAGGGTTTCGCTGTAAGGTGTCAACCCGAGCTTGCAGCGCGGCGGTTTCCTGACGAGAGGTGGCTAATTCCGTTTGCACTAAGCTTAACGCTGCCAGGACGTCATCTAAGGTGGCCATCCCTTTAATCAATACAACCAGGAGGATAAGAACTCGTGGGCCGATTATTCTGTCAGGTCTTTCGTTGTTGATCCTCAGGATTGGATTGATGCTATAAAGGGGGCCCACCTCTAGATCATCCCAAGTCTGGCTATCAGTAACGCAGACTATTAAGGAGATCAAGCGGGGGAAAATAGATAGGTCCGGAGGGGAACAGCTGAGCGGCTGGAACTGGAAACCTGTAAATATATAAAGCATGGGATAAGTGGAATAGTAACCCTAGACCTATAACCTCTCTACCCAATATGCTATACTTTTCCTCACCTGAAATATCTTACAGGTATGCTGAAACGAAGAGTGATAGAATGGGCGTCTTCTCAATTCCCAGATTTTCCTGCCAAATGGGAAATGAGGAGGACCTGAAAGCCCCAGGAGAAATAATATCACCTATTACTCTTTCCAGAAAATGAGCTAAAATCCCCTCCGAGGTGGATTTATGAACAGCACAATCAAGGGGTCAGAACCGTAGGCTCAAATGTGTCTAACACCCTTTACGTTTCACAACCACCTAAATTAGGAGTCAGTAATGTACTTTACTGAGAACAAATAACAAAAGAAAACAGCCCAGCACAAATCAAATGGTGAAGAACTCGACTTCCATGCAGATACGTCTCTGCAAGAGAAAGCAGGGACAAAACTTCCCCACAAGTTCAAGGACACTTAGCCTAAGTGTCCGACAGGGATAGAACCCAACCTCAAGTCGGATTACAGAGAATGTAGTTTTGTAAGTAAGTACAATACCAGCACCCCTCTGATCGGAGGAAACCTGAAAACGAAGCTCTCAACACGCGATGTGGGCGCTTCCTAAGCCTCTCCCAAGTAATCCAAGATACGGTGTCACACCGGTAGAGGCGAAACGGAGTTCCAAGAATCGGGATCACAAATACCAATAATACGGGCGCTTCCTAAGCCCCACCTAGGAATCCAACGGGTCCAAAGAACAAAACGGCGTGAGCTTACCTCAGCCCACCGCAAACAGTACCGAAGAAGAACAGGTCACTCGAGCAATCCCTCTTGCTCGCCGGAAGGAATAATCGCCAGTGTGTCTCTCTGCAAGTGCCGTGATATCCCATTTCCGGTCGCATAGCGTCATTCCTATGCGCAACCATGGGTAATGTAGTTTTACAAGCCCGTTACAGACTCGGGCTGCAGGCAGTGATCTACCAGTGGCCGGGGAACCCTGACAAAGGAACTCTTCAGCATCATTAAGGAGTTCGCCCAACCCACCAGCGAGTCTACCGACATCCCTCCCTCACAAGACCTCTGCGACAAACTCAGCACCTTTTTCCACCACAAAATCAAGAGCATCTACGACAACTTCGACGAAGACAACCAACACACTGAACCCTCACGAACCACCCCCGACACCCGGAAACCAGCGATTGATGACTGGACAGCCCTCACCATCGAAGACACACTGAAGACAATGAAGTCAATCCACTCAGGGGCCCCCACGGACCCCTGCCCCCACCACATCTTCAACAGAGCCGCCGATACCATCGCACCCATGCTCCACCACACCATCAACCGCTCCCTGGCGTCCGCCTCGTTCCCCGACAACTGGAAACACGCCGAGGTCAACCCCCTCCTAAAGAAACCCTCAGCGGACCCCACCGACCTCAAAAACTACAGACCCATCTCCCTGCTCCCTTTCCCAGAGAAAGTCATCAAGAAAGCCATCAACAGCCAACTCGCCACATTCATTAAAGAACACAACATCCTCGACTCCTCCCAATCCGGCTTCAGAAAAAACCACAGTACGGAAACCGCCCTCCTCGCCGCAACAGACGACATCTGCACCTAACTGGACAAAGGAGAAACAGTAGCCCTCATCCTCCTAGACCTATCAGCGGCATTCGACACAGTCTCCCACCGCACCCTAATACGCAGACTCTACGACGCAGGAATCCAGGACAAGGCCCTCGACTGGATCTGTTCCTTCCTCTCCGGCAGGACGCAACGGGTCAGACTCCCCCCTTTCCTCTCAGACCCCACACCTACCACCTGCGGAGTCCCCCAGGGCTCCTCCGTCAGCCCGACGCTCTTCAACGTCTACATGGCTCCACTTGCCCCCATCGTCAGAACCTACGGACTCAACATCGTGTCATACGCAGACGACACCCAGCTCATCCTCTCCCTATCCAACGAGCCCAACGCCGCCAGACGCAATTTTCGAGAAGGCATGGAAGCCGTCGCCAAATGGATGAAAAACAGCTGCCTACAACTAAACACCAACAAAACAGAAGTACTCATCATGGGCCCAAACCCCGACGCCTGGAGCGACACCTGGTGGCCCACCGCCCTCGGAAACCCGCCAACCCCCACAGACCACGCACGCAACCTGGGAATCATCCTGGACTCCGAGCTCAAAATGGACCGCCAGATCAACTCGGTCTCATCTTCCTGCTTCTACACCCTCCGCCTTCTTCGTAAGACCTTTAAATGGATCCCCCTCGAACACCGAAAGACAGTCACTCACGCCCTGGTCACCAGCAGAATCGACTATGGCAACGCACTTTACGCCGGAATAAACAAAAACCTCATCCGCAAGCTACAGAACATCCAGAACGCCGCCGCAAGACTGGTCTTCAACCTGCCAAAACACTGCCACATCTCCCAGCACCTGCGCACACTCCACTGGCTCCCCGTCGAGGCGAGAATCACCTTTAAGATGCTCACCCACGCACACAAGGCCCTCCACGGCACTGGACCAGCATACCTGAACAGCCGGCTCAAATTCCACGCACCTCAAAGGACCTTACGATCAGCCCAGCTCTCCTACGCCGTGGTCCCCCGCACCAGAAAGACCAGATCGGGAGGCCGCTCCTTCTCCTTCCTCGCGGCCAAAGCATGGAACGCCCTTCCGCTCCACCTCAGACAGAAAACATCGCACCCCATCTTCGCAAGAAACCTCAAAACCTGGCTCTTCGACAGACCCCCTCCTTGATGGAATGGAACCTGCACCCCCCCCACCCCTAGCGCCTTGGGACCCTTACGGGTGAGTAGTTGCGCTTTAACAAACTCCTGATTGATTGATTGATTCTACTTTTGAATCTGGGTTAGTGACAGGTAATCCCCCCAAAAGCTAGCCTCACCGGGAGCCCATCAAGAAGAGAAGTCTCCGCAGATTCTAAACTCCTTCTGCAGCTCAGCGAACGTTGTAGCAGTCTTCAGTCACCCAGAACTCTCCACCCATCAAAAGAAGAAAGCTGGCCTCGCAGAGAAACAGAGCCCCAAGATCCTCTTCCTCCTTCACTAAAAGACGCTGAATAGTGAGCACGGTGAACTGGGTGCGGCCGCTGACGTCATCGTAGGCACGCCAGTGCCAAACCTCTCGCATCTCCTGTGAGATGCCAAACCTCACGCATCTCGTGTGAGATGCCCAATCTCACGCATCTCGCGTGAGATGCCAAATCACACGCATCCTGAGTGGGAAAAAGTTAGTACAGAGAACAAACATAGTAGGACACAAGAACATGCATCTTTAAACATTTTCGCCACCACAATCCTCCAGGGGCTATAGGGGGCGTGGTTTGGGCGCCGATGGCGGAGGCGGCTAGAGTGACTAGGTCGGTGCCTCATCCCGCCGATTATCCTGGGAACTGCCTGAGTTGCTGTTCCAAAAACGGGGACAGACGTCGGAACGACTCCGAAGACCTTTCTGCCCGCCGGGGTGCTCCCTGGTGACTTGGGGCACCCTCTAAAGCTGCGATCTGCGAGGCAAGCGACATCGGCAGAGCAGTCGCAAGATGGCGGCCGGGATCGCCAGGAAGAACTGACCCGCGACCCGCTGCTCACGATTTGCGGAGGTTGGCGCTGAAGGACTGTTGGCAGAGGGAGCGCGGCAGGCAATCTGCCGCTCCACACAGGCTCCGGTGAAGATCGGTGGGAGAAGCGCAGATAACAGATCGCCGCGGTATCGGAGAAGCAGAGAGGAGGGGAGCCCTAAGATGGCGCCAGCACTGGTGGGGGCGTAGGCTGTGTGGCTAGAAGTGGGTGTCGCGGCGGCCCGGAGGCGGAACAGTGGGGCAGCCCGCGCCAACGTTGAGACCGCTGAGGAGGACCGGCGAAGAGAAGCGGCTCCGTGGCACAGTGGGAGCTGTGGTAACATCGAGAGCCTCCGAGGCTCCGGGAGCAGGCGCTTGGAGCCCAGATTGGAACCGGCCTGAGAGGCGGATGTGGCAGAATTCAGTGGCCGGACGTGTGCTCTGGTGGCGGCTGGAAGCCCTTCCCTAGGGCCACCGGTGAGTGCGGTGCTGCGGGCCTGGTCTGGGTGCTGCGGAGGCGGGGCGGGATCGGCCAGCAGCGCTGGGCAGCCGGGGGCCGCGGAGGGCAGCGCAAGGTGCCCCGAAGGGGGACTGACAGCGGTGGTGTCTGGGAGAGGTGGCAGCAAGCTGAGTGGAGCAGCCCCATAGTGCACGCACAACGAACTTACCGGCAGGTACAGAGGCGTTTCTGGTGACCGGCTGGGGACACTGCGCTGCTGCCCCGGAGACGAGGTGGAGGCACAACACGGTGCGGTTTGGTGGGCGCAGACACAAGGGGCTGAAGAGTCAGAGGGGAGCATCCCGGTAGCAGATTGGCGCCTGAAGCGGCTTGTACCAAGAAGGGACATGGAGGGGCCAGAATGACCGTGTTGGCCTGCTAGGATTGCGTGCCTGGGGGTCCCGGTGAGAACCGCGTGGAGTGATATCGGAGTCAGTTATCCCGGCCTCCAGGGGCGTGTTGTGGACATCCAGTGAACCGCGCAGTTCTCAACTCTGGTTCGTAACTTGAAAGCCTGGGCGTGTGCCTTGCTGGACTGTCCATAAGGAATGAAACCTAAAGGCAGAAAAGACAAGGCAATGGATCCTGCAGGAGGAAACGGAGACACCGGGGACGGCGCGGCTGAGACCTCGGAACAAAGACTGAACAAGCGCCTTGATCAAATCCTGGATGCTATAACGGCGACAAAAGAGTCCCTTCATCAGGATATTACTCAAGTGGCGACAGGGCTGGGGCTCTTGAGAGCTGATCACTCGAAGTTAGCGGACAGGGTTAAAGACAGTGAGTCACTGCTTCAGGACCTCAAACCAGCAGTGGTCACGGTTGTGCGCGAATTGGAGGACGCCTTGAGGAGATTGGAGACACTGGAAAAGAAAGCCGAGGATGCCGAAAGTCGTAACCGGCGAAACAACGTTCAGGTCGTAGGCCTGCCCGAAAATGTTGAAGGGACGGACATGGTTGCGTACATGGAAAATTGGTTCAGGACTGTGGTGGCCCCTGAGGGCCTTTCTCCTTTCTTCACACTCAAGAGGGCTAATAGGGTCCCGGCCAGGCCGCCTGCACCGGGCCGACCCCCCTGTCCTGTGGTGGCCAGGGTTCTTCACTATAAAGACAGGGATTTCTTGATCCAAAACGCAGGCTCAACGGGCCCCTTCCAGATAGATAACAGTGCTGTGACAATTTTCCCGGATTATACTCAGGACATACAACGGCGTAGGGCCTCATACCTATCTGTCAAAAAAGAACTGAGGGAGGAAGGCATACAATATTCGCTACTGTTCCCGGCTTAACTGAGAGTGATACTGGACGGGTCGACGCAGTTTTTCCTGACACCTGAAGAGGCCTGGTCTTGGCTTGAAAGATATAGGGCAGGTACTGATCGCAGGGGCAGAAATGAGGGGGGTGCACTCAAGCCAGTGCGGATGCGCCAATCGCAGCGCCTCCGCAAGAAGAACAAAGCACAACGGGCGCTGCAACGTGTGCAAATGGAGGCTGACAAACAGGGGGCCTTGGGGGCTACAGCGGCGATCACTGGTTCTCAGAGGGGGGGCTCAACCAAGGGATCTGAATCCGAGGAGAACGGGAGACAATCTGGTATGGAGGTGTCGGGAGGACGAGAGTACCAAAGGCCCGGAGATGACACCTAGATTAGCTGATGATTTATAAGTGAATTACCTCTGTCTGGGACTCACCGGTGGTGAACTGAGAATGGCGATACCGGGGAATCCGGTAACAGTCGTGAATTCCATGTCTGTGATTTATTATTGCGGGATATGGAGGGCGGGGGGCTGGCGCGAGCGCTGCCACCTGTCGGAGCTGGATCACCACCCCATTGCCCTTAAGGCAACCTGTGGTGGCTACTGCAGAATAGTATTGTGTGAATTTTTAGGACAGTTTGGATGGGGACTGATAATGCGTTATTGGGACCTGTTCTGGGGGGGAGGGTAATGGAAGTTTGGGGGGGTGTTTTGTGTTTAAGGGGGGGCACAGCTGGTGTGGGCAAACAAATTATGCAGGAGGGGAAAGATTGGGAGTGCAGCAATGGGGACATTACCTGATTTGAAGTGTATCACGTGGAACGTGCGCGGATTACATACCATGTCGAGACGCCACATGGTGCATGCATATCTGATAAGAAGAGGTGTCCAGATAGCGTTGCTGCAAGAGACCCATCTCACTAAACAAGAATGTACTGCGCTGCAGCGAAGGTGGAGAGGTCAGGTGTTTGGTACTGCTTACTCTGTGCTTGCTAGGGGAGTGTTGGTGTGGGTGAGGGCGGGGACCCCTTTCCAAGCTGCACACACTGTGATAAACCCTGAGGGTAGATATGTGGCGGTGGCGGGAGGATTGTATGACACAGAGGTGGGGTTATGTAGCATATATGCTCCAAACACAGACCAGACCCGATTTTTGGATGTCATCTCCTGAAAACTGGCTCATCTCTTATTGGGCTGAGTGATTATGGGGGGAGACGTTAATTTGCTTACAGATGTGGCCGTGGACAGGTCGCATCCTCCGTTGGCTGAATCCCAGGTCCGCAAGATTGAGAGGAAGAGGGCAGAATGGCAGAGCGGATGGGGGTTGATTGACGTGTGGAGAGTGCACCATCCTGAAGATAGGGATTACTCCTTTTCGGCTATCCACGAACTACATTTTAGAATTGACACTGTTCTGTGCACCCAGGTGCTGGCGCCCTTAGCGGTACATTTGGAATACCTAGCTAGGACCATTTCAGACCATAACCCCCAGGTAGTTTCCTTTAAATGGCAGCGCATGAGAACAGAGGTGCCCACCTGGCGTTTACGCCCGGATACCCTGGAGGATCTAGTCTTTAGGACTAGATCCTCCAGGGTATCCGGGTATCGAGAACTACTTTGCTACCAACAAGAACTCGACATCTACTAGGGGAATGGAGTGGAATGCGTTTAAAGTGGTGGGGAGAGGGCTCTGCATCAGTAAGCATGCGGGTGAAAGGGCAGTGGTTGTAAAGGAGGTCGCAAAAGCGGAGGAGGCGCTACGGGACGTGGAAAAACAAAGGCCAGAACGGAGGGAATTGCAGGACCGGCTATTGGTGGCTAGGGAGCTCGTGGCCACTGAGACAGAAAGGCTGCGCAGTTACGACTATAAGCAATATAGGGTAAAGGTACATGCTGAGGGGGATAAGGTAGGCACGCTCCTGGCAAGAATGGCGAATCTGAGGCAAGGGGGCTGCCCGGTCCTGAGTGTTCGTGAGGAATCTGGGAGGGTGGCCTGCTCGCAATCTGAGGTTGTCTTGCGCTTCTTGCGGTACTATACGACGCTGTATCAAAACCACCTGGAAGCGACTACAATGGAGATTGAGGGTTATTTATCGGGGATACAGTTACCGCAACCAGAGGAATAGGACGCAAAAAGCTTGGGTCAAGCTGTCACTGTTGCTGAAATTAGGGGAGCAATTAAGAGCATGGCCAGGAACAAGACTCCGGGGGTGGATGGACTTCCTATAGAGTTTTATCTGACGTACATTGACCCATTGGCACCCCAGCTGCAGGCGGTATATAACGAGGCGCTGGAGCTGGGATACATGCCCGAATCCATGAGGGCGGCGCTGGTAGTCCCCCTGTTGAAACCTGGGAGGGAGGGAGATAACGTGACCTCTTATAGGCCACTGTCTATGTTGACGGTGGACTACAAGATACTGAGTCGTATACTGGCAACAAGACTAATTTCCCATATGACTACCTTGGTCCACGGGGACCAAGCAGGGTTCATACCAACTAAGAACACCTCGACCAATATCCGCCGTCTTATTAGAATATTGGATAGTGATCTGGTGGAAGAGGCAACATCAGCAGTGCTGTCGGTGGATATCGAAAAGGCATTTGACAGCCTCGAGTGGGAATATCTTGATAAGGTATTGGAAAGATTTGGCTTAGGCACGCGTTTTAGGCGCTGGACGAAGGTCTTGTACTCCTTCGCTACCGCTCGGGAGCGATTGGGCTCAGTTATATCATCAGAATACCCGGTGCAGAGAGGCATGAGACAGGGGTGCTCGCTCTCCCCCCTGCTGTTTGCGCTCGCAATAAAACCGCTAGCGGTCTACGCCAGATCGGGAGTGGCGTATGAGGGCCTGGTCTGTGGTGGACTCCCGCACTACATCTCGTTGTATGCGGATGATTTGCTGCTGTTCTTAGCGGAAGCGACATTGGCACTGGAGGGGGCGATGACCATGCTGTCGGACTTTGGGAGGCTGTCTGGCCTCCGTGTGAACTAGACTAAAACGTGTGTCTTTCCTCCGAGGATGGATGCACCCCAACCGCGCCTACCTGCTGATTTACTGTGGGAACGATCGTGCTTTACCTACTTGGGAGTCCGGATTTATCATAGGGCGGAGGATATACTGGAGGGGAATATTGGATGCTGCATAAAGACACTGAGGGGCAGTGTGGCGTTCTGGGCAACCTTGCCTCTCTCGGTGTTGGGGAGAGTTGCACTGCTCAAAATGGTAGCTTTGCCACGCCTCCTCTACTTTTTTCGTACTCTTCCGCTCTGGGTGCCTCCTCGGTACTTTCGGGAACTGCGGACGCTCACTATTGACTTTTTGTGGGGGACGGGAAGGAAGCGGGTAGCATTGGACACGCTGTTGCGGCCCAAAGTGGAGGGGGGAATGGCAGTTCCGAATTTCGAACTTTACTACTTGGCAGAGCAATTGCAGGTCCTTACACAGCAGGTAGCCAGAGAATTCAGGGGTCCGGAAGAGGCTCGGGGATCTGGAATACAGAGGTATGTCCTATCCTACATTATCATGCAACAACACCTAGTGGTCCGGAATCTGACTTGGGAGGAGAAGGCGCTGAGGCTGTGCTGGAATAGGAGCCGGAAGAAGGCGAAAGTGGAACATCCCTATGTACCCGAAATCCCCCTGGGCATGCTTACGGCACTGCCGCATGGAGGGGATTGGTCCCGGCTACTGGACTGGGAGGAACTGGAGTTACAAGTGGTGGGTGACTTGTACGCTGAAGGCGAGTTGCTACCCTTCCAGATGTTGCAAGACCAATTTGGCATTCCGGACGGAGATTTCCTATTACATATGGTGGTGACCACTGCTATGCGGAAACACTGGAAAACAGGGCAGTTGGAACCACTGTAGTACTGAGAATTCTGGACCCATGTTATAAATATTGTCGCATCATGACGATTTTGGTATCAGCGGACCGGTAATGATTTGAGTATTATGCACAAGCATTTTCGTCACGATCGAGTGACGGAATCACCCTGAAATCAGCATTTCCGTTCCGGACCCTCGGGTTCCATTTTGTGAACGGCATCCATTTTGTGATTGCCCTCACATAGCCAAATGACTGAAAGCCAAAACCGAGTCCGAAGGACACGTACACCTTTGCTGACTCTTCTGTGACCTGGGCAAGCTGACTCCACTACCCGAAGCCAAACCTGTTCGGCCAGGTCCTTTCCCAGTGGCCGATTGAGATTAGCATCAGGGCACAACATATCATAAACCTTTCATCGCACACAAACCATGCCTAATCTTACACACACCTGTCCCTGTTTCTTGCTTTATGACTTGCTTTACGAGGAGGAGGTGCCCGATATTATTGGGGGTCCGTCGATATCTGATGAAAATGCTGGGCCTTGCCGGGTAATCAATTACGGGCTGGATGAACTGAAATGGGGACCAGTCATCATGACTCTGCTTTTTCTTTGTAGTAAAAATATGTGAATGGTCAACTGTAAAATAAGGAATGTTTGCCTAAAGCATTTTATTTTGTATATAAGGAGAAGTCTGGTTTTGTAAAGCAGCAGTCTCCTGAGAACATACATGCTATTGTACTTCTAGGATACCTGTTACTGGCTGCAGCCAATAAATCAGATCTTTGACTTCACCTAGAAGACTGTGTTTCTGTAGTCTGAAACAGGAAGGACTCGGAGTTTTCAGATGTGGTTCCTGGCACCGCCGGGTTCTTAAAAACCCGGTACTCCAGTTGGCGCCCACGTGGGGCGGTATCAGCGGTACCGGTCCAAGCCAGAGGTTCGTGAGGAGCTTCGTGTGAAAATTCTGGAGGAAGGCCGCCACTTCATCGACCCCTGTATGTCGACGTGGTCCGAAAGTCTTTGCTGCGAGGTTCCCCGCGTCCCGACGGCTACGAAGGACTGCTGCCCTGACTATCGCCCTGTTTTGGACCCTCGATGTTTGGTAGAGCGAAATGATAGACGAGTCTTCTGGTGACGTCATCGATACCTCAGTTAAGTATAAGTGGAGCGTCTCCCAGTCCTTAGTTTGATTCTCAGTTTTTGGTATCCTTCGGGATTACTTTGTTTGGAACTTGCAAGTGCCAAAACCGAAGGACTCGTGTATTCACGAGACTATCGTATTCGATAAGCCTTCGAAGTTTGAAGCTAGACTAGAAAGCGAAGATGCCTGGTCTTAGCAGACTTGGAAATGTGTTTGGTCTTGGTTGTAATAAGGATTCCCGGTTGGAGGACTCGTGTCCGGTTCCTCCGATTGGAACTCCAACATATGAGCTCTATGTGAAACACGGCGTAGGACCCATCACATATAATGAAGTATGGATCCGATACACCAGAAAGGATGGTGTTTTAAAATGGCCCCAATATGGTAGTTTTGACACAGAGATTCTAGATAATCTAGAGGTAAAACTTTTTAAGAAGAAAGCCCGGCCGGCAATGTTTGACTCTTTCAGCCTATGGCGAAAGGAAGCCAAGCAGAAAGAAATTAAATTAGCCAAGAGAAATAAGAGAGAAAGGGGTATCTCGATAATACAAGCCGCTAAGCAGTTTAGAGATAACGAAGAAGAACAGGCAAACGAGCAGTTGCACAGGCAACGTAAAATGGCGATCGATAAATGTTATCCAGTCTTGCCACCCCTCCACCCAGACTCACGAGAATCTGAGAGGGATCCTTTGATGTCACACGTATTAAATTCGCCACCCCCCTATGCACGGAACGCTACAGCACCTCCGCAACCTTTTGTTATACAACACCCAGCCGTACAGCCCCTAGTTCTGCCACAGCCACCAGCTCCCCTTGCGGTGGCTCCTAATCTTCTGGTGCAGCCTCCTCAAGGGCCACCAAGCTCACCTGCTCCACCTGTGCTCTCTGTGACTTTGCCTATTGTTCCGACTACTTCTCCTAATACTCCCTCTGCTACTCCCTCCGCCTCTGCCTTACCTCACCCTGTCGTTCCTCCTGTCCTTCGTTCAGTTTCTCCTTCTGTTCGACAGAGAATGGCCAACACTGTTACTGGTCTTTTCTCACCTTTCTTTGGGTCGCCTAATACGACCACTAATGCAGAACGAAGACAGTTGCGGAGTCAACTGCCTGACTATCAAGAGAGAGAATTACTGAATTGTTTAGCGCATAAATGGGTTGCCGATCCTATAAGATATGATGTACAGTCTATCGTGGAAGCCTTCCGTCAATGGGAAGCATCGAAGCAGAGATATGTTTTTGAACAAATGTGTGTTTTTGTCTGTGAGGATTTGAAGGAAAATGATCTGGAATACGATCTGCCTAAGTTGTGCCGTGTGCGGTTCGAGTTTTCAGAAGGCATGATCGAAGGTCCCGATGTTGAGAGGGCGGTTGCGACATTGTTATATTATCTGAGTGAGGAGGGTACTTCTCGGTCACTACTTAGGCGTGATGGTAGGAAAAAGGCGCAACAGTATCCCATGAGAGAGGTTCCGCCGGTATGGAAGGAAGAAGTGGCCGCTGGTCGGGTAATAATCCACCAGGTGTACCGGCTCACTTTCAGCGTGTTTGGGTACACGTTCCATGGAAACGAACAGAGGTTTTGGCTCTCAAACAGACGTTACCTGACCCCCGTAAAAATCCTGCAGGGTATTATAAGGAATTATCACAGACTGTAAGCTCGTGCATTATGAACTTAGCCGATATAGACATGTTGTTCGGGAACGTGGTTCCACAGCCTTTATGGCGAAAGATTCGCCACAACGATCACAATCAAGAGTTAGGTGATACATGGGTTAATATTGCTGCTGTAGATAACAGACAAGTTGGTGGTGCTAAACCCAAACCTTTAATTGCGGAACTCCCTGGTAGGATCATTACTTATATGAAGACTCTAATGCCTGAATTACGCGTCAATTGGGACAAATTGTCTGCATGTAAGCAGAAGAAAGACTAAGCGGTGTCTGACTTTTTCACTCGGTTTGAAGAGACTTTTGTAGATCATAGCGGTCAGGATATGGCTACTGAAGGTGGCCAGAGATTGTTCGTCGACAAATTTGTGCATAATTTACTTCCCGAGTTGTGTGCTACGTTGAAGGATTCTGAGAGTGCTTGGGCTGTTTCAACGTCAGCACAGATTTTAGCTACAGCCCAGTACTATGAAAATAGACGCAAAGATAAGTTAGAGAAAGCGGATAAAAAGACTAAGGAATTGAAAACTAAAGTTCTTCTGTAACAAGCTTATCCATCCCGTACTAATAGTCAGCGTGATTATCAGCAGCCTCAGCAGTATTCGGGAAACTCGCAAAGAAACGAGTTTTCTCAACAACGTTTTCTGTATGGTCCTAATCAGTGTGCGTATTGCAAAGAAGAGGGTCATTTTAAGAGTAGTTGTCCGGTTTTGTTGCAGCGCACAAATGGACTTGGTGCGAGAGGCCGTGGTGCTCAACAAACGCCTAGAGGTAGGGGACGCGGTGCGGCCCCGCAAAACGCACGATCTTTCCCGCATCAGAATTCAATGAATAGTTTCAATCAGCAGAATAACGCATCTGGTAGGACGACTCAGTACTATGCTGACGACTACTATGCAGAAAATGAGAATATGGAAGGTAATTATTGCTAGGACAGCCATGGACAAAGAGAGGGAGTTGTTTCAGTTCCAGTAGACCAGAATGGACCTTATGTTGAGGTTGTTACATCAGGTGTGTCAGAACCTTTTCTGTTGGATACTGGTGCTACAAAGAGTTCTATTATGCACTCAAAACTCCCTGGCGCACCTTTGTCTGGCGAAATGAATGTTTCAGTAGGTTTTTCTGGCGCCCCGGTTAGGAAACCAATCTCTAGTCCTATGTCTCTTTCTGTTGGACCTTGTGAATTGGAAGCACCCCTTATTCTTACAACAGGTTGTGGTGAAAATTTGTTGGGATTGGATCTGTTGAAAAGACTATATGCGACTTTGTACTGCTCCCCTTCGGGAGTACAGCTTACACTGGGTAAGAGAGTGGTTTCTCCAATGTATCTATCGAAGGATAACTTCCCGACAGAATTGTCTTCTCTTCCGGATATTCTTTGGGCTACTGGTCCTAATGATGTGGGTCTTTTGGAAATACCGCCATATGTTGTGACATTGAAAGCCAATGTTAGAATGCCGCGCATTCCCCAGTACAAAATATCTAGCGAAGGTGAAAAGGCATTGCTAGCGATCATCTATGACCTGATCGATAAAGATGTAATTGAAGAGACAAAAGGCAACGTTTGTAATAGTCCTGCTCTGCCTGTGTTGAAGCGCACTGATCCTTCCCAGCCACCTGTTTATAGGTTTGTGATTGATCTTAGAGAGGTGAATAAGATCGTTGTGCCACAGTTTCCAGTTGTCCCTGATATCACTGCCCTATTGACAATGATTCCAGCTTCAGCGGCCTGGTTCTCAGTGATTGACTTGAAGAATGCTTTCTTCAGCATCCCAATTGCCGAGGAGAGCAGGGATATTTTTGGCTTCAATTTAGGAGGCCGAAGCTTCGCGCTCCTCAAGGCTACTGCGAAAGTCCATCAATATATAGCCAGGCTTTGAAAACACAGCTTGATACGATTGTTCTATGTGATGTCTGTAGGAAGGTACCTCCTGACTATGGTTGCCCCCAACTTTTTGCCCTGTGTTTTAGCTGGTTTTTGACATAGTCGACCTGGGACCCTGCCAATCAGGACCCCAGGCCTACTGCTCTCTCTGTAAAATGGATTCCATGTACCTTAGGTACATTTCCAATTGGTACTGGGCCACCTTATCAGACCCTGTAACTCAGGGCATAGGTGTACCCAGGGCCTACCAGGGGCTGAAGCATGTATTATGCCACCCCTGACTGGCCTCCTAAATTTGACACAACGGGCTGCATGACAGCTGGGGCAAAGTCGTGTAATCACCCTTTGCTGTAGATATAGTATACCTATATCTAACCCTAAAAATGGACACACAGATTCCTATCAGTCACTCCTATGGCAGGCCTTGACAATCCTGAAGGCAGAGTGCTTGGAATCGTGTGAGATGGTGCTCTGGCATGAGCTGAGCCTGTCTGCAGCTTGCGGAACCAAGTCCTAATAGCTGTTCCATGATAACGCATACCATATACTCTTAAGTGCATTATAATCCTCGCGGTTAAATGCTATCTTTGGTATTGCTTTATCAAAACATGTCGAGTAAGGTGTCATACGAATTGGAATACTAACCCCTCGCCAATTCTGGCGACGGGGTTAGCATTCCACCCTTCTAGAGGGACACGACATGTATGTAACCGTGAACCCCAGTTAAAGTTAAACGAAGCCTCAGCTCCACAAAATGGATGCTGCCACCACAGACACGAGTCTGACCCCCTGCAGCTGGGAGTCCTTCCAGCGAGGGGAGCCTGGACAAAGGGTTTCCTGTCGAGGGCGGTGCTAACACCGTCCCAGACAGGGTTTTGTGTATCCTGGGTAGGCAGGGCTTTACAGGAAGGTGACTGCTGAGTGGCACCCCGGTGCTCACTACGCATAGGCCGGTCAGAACCAGTTCCAGGGGCACACCAGCCCCTGGCCTGGGGAAAGTCCGGCATGGGAGAGGGGTGTAACCACCCCCCTCCTAGTCCCACCCTTAGGCAGGACCTAGTCACCGGGTCAGCCCCTTTTCTTAGTATAAAGATAGGAGCGGGCCCCCTGTTCAAATTAGATCATCTTTGGAATCAAGACACGACTTTCTGCGAAAGGACATCAAGGTTTCTTCTTCAAGATTCTCCCTTGTGGCTAAGGAGTAGTCACCCTGCATCCGCAGGCACCATCAAGAACACTGCGGTCTGCTGCAAGTCCTTCCTCAGGAATCCGACGACACAGCTCGACGAGACCCGGCTTCCCTGGCACCTCTGACCTCTACTCACCTCTACAGCCAAGATGAGAACCGTGAGTGCGACGAGACCTCGAGGGACCGACGATCGCCAAGACTGCACAACTTCTTCACAACAAGCCCGCCGAATGTCCCTCTGGTGAGTGCTTTGGGGTCCGAGAAGCCCCGAGCCTGAGCAGCTCCAGCACCGAAGATCAGCCCTCCAGCATCTCCACGATCTGCGTGGGGCCCTTCTGCTTTTTGCTGCTCACCGCGTTGTTTGGCTACTAGCCTGCTGGCTTGTGGCCTTCTGAACGACGCCCGACGACATCACTGCTGCTGGTCTGGTTGCTCCAGACTGGCCCTTGCTTCCTTCTTCAAGAGAGGCACCCCGGACCCTCCTGGTCCACTCCAGACGCCATTTTGAGTCCACCGCGTGGGCTTGAATTTGCCAAGGCTTTGTTGCCCAATCCTGGGTCCAGCGACGCCGACAGCTTCATCCATCGTGGGACAGCTCGCTCCTCCATCCTGGTCGCCGACAACGCCTCCTGGTCTGTGAGATCTGCGAGCACAGCGTCACCCACTCACCTAGTCGAGGTGACTACCATCCGGTGCCCTCCTGGTGCCACCTGACTACTGGCCAGTAGTCACGAACTTGGTCCCCTCTGCTTTCAGGTGTCATCTATCTTCAAGATCCAGGCTTGGATCAATTCGAACTCTCTTCACTGGTCGCCTGCCAGCATCTTTCTTCCAGGCTCCTGGTCCGTCTACGAGGATTCCCGACGTCTTTTGAGACCTATGCAGCTGCAGCCCCTGGGCTAGGTAACTTCGGCATTTCGGTGCCCCAGCATAGCCTCACTATCCCAGGGTCAGAATCCACTTTCGTTTTCCTCCTACCAGGTCGGGTTCGCCCGAGAACACTAACTTTGCATTTACTAGCTACCATAGACTTTGTCCCGCATCCCGCGTGAGAGTGCACACTCTGCACCCGAGTCCCCTAGGCCTCCTATAAGTAATCTGAAGGTTCTATAGTCAAGTCCTAGCGATTCCAAAGCCTATTAGTACTGTACTTACCTGCTAGTAATTTCGCATTCCACTTTCAGAGTATATGGTTTTCCGTGCCCCTCGGGCATTTGTATATACTGTGCTAACTTAAGTATTTTCGTAAGAGTTTTGTTTTGTGCTTAGTACCCTGTCCTCATAAAGAGTACAGGGCTGTTGTGATTTTAATAAATACACTGTTTATTTTCATAACACTTGTGTGGTGTCCTTTCACTGGGTGTTCAAGGGATATATGTGTGGTATAACAGCTGGCTTAACACGCCCTCTCGAGTCTTTAGCCTTAGACTGCTCGCATCCACGCTACTAGGATAGCTGGTCTATAAGGTTGACTTACAACCAATCATCAATAAGGGTTGCTGGACTGATACATAGTGTTCACAAGAATAGTGAGCACTGCATATCAGGCCACCTTCTCACAATGGCGCTACCCTTATTCAGTACGTCGATGATTTGTTAGTTGCCGCAGATACTGAGGAGATTTGTAAAGAAGCCACCTTGTCATTGTTGCGTCGTTTGTCTGATTTGCATCACAAAGTGTCTCTCTCGAAGTTGCAATATTGTCGACAAGAAGTGACCTACCTAGGTCACCTCTTATCGAAGGAGGAAAGAAAACTGACCCCAGAAAGAATTCAGGCAATTGCAAGATTGAGTGTGCCAAGGACACAGAGAGAAGTGCGTGCTTTCTTGAGCATCACATCATATTGTAGGCAATGGATACCGAATTTCTCATTGTTGGCCAAACCTTTGGTGGCATTAACCTGTAAGGATACACCGAATCCCATCTCATGGTCTGAAGATTGTCAGAAAAGTTTTTCGGAATTGCGTGATGCATTGTGTTTGGCTCCTGTGTTGGGTACCCCTGACTACAGTAAGCCCTTTACACTATATGTTCATGAGAAAGAAGGATGTGCGTTGTCAGTGTTGACACAGTCTTTTGGGGACAAGCAACGTCCATACGCGTACTTCTCGTCGACTTTGGATCCAGTAGCTAGGGCATTGCCGAGTTGTTTAAGAGCCACCGCAGCAGTAGCTGTTTCTATCCGATAGTCTGCTGGGTTAGTGATGAATAACATGTTGATCGTAATGGTTCCACATGCGGTAGACACTTTGTTAAATAGAACCAAGACACAGCACTTAACCAGTGCTCGATTGCCAGGTTATGAGTTAACCTTGTTAGCGAGCCATGTCCACATTAAAAGATGCAACGCATTAAACCCAGCTAAGTTGTTGCTGATTCCAGTTGAGACAGAGAATGCTGAAAAGCAGCACAACTGTTTCTTTAGGACAGAAGAAGAAACGAAAGGGAGAGTAGATCTTAGGGACACTCCTCTTACTGAATGTGAGGGTACTTTGTGGGTTGATGGTTCATGTTTCAAACTTCCGAATGGTGACACCACTGCAGCATGCTGTTACGACTTTGCATACGATTGTCGAAGCTGCACGCATCCCACATAACTCAGCGCAAGCAGCAGAGTTGATTGCACTTACGAGAGCGTGTGTTTTATCGAAAGGAATGAAAGTGAACATCTATACTGACAGCATGTATGCCTTTGGTGTGGCTCATAGTTTTGGGCGCCTGTGGCGTTAACGTGGGTTCCTAACTTCGCATGGAGCAAAGATACAGCATGGTCAGTTGGTGAACAAACTCCTCGAGGCACTTACTTTGCCACTACAAGTAGCAATTGTGAAATGCAGTGCCCATAAAAAGGTGACTGATGATGTTGGTCGGGGAAATGCATTTGCTGACGAGGTCGCAAAAGAAACAGCAAAAGATGTGATGAGCCGAATGTATGTTGCGGGCCCTGCAAGATGGATTGGTGACGTTGGAATGTGTGAAGATACGATTGAGAGTGTGAAGTTCATCCAAGCTGAAGCTACAGAGAAAGAGTTGAGTGTGTGGAGAGAGAGTACGGGGAAATTGGATGCGAATGGTTGTTGGGTTGAATTGTTAGAGCATCAGCGTTGGTTGTTACCCGATGCGTATGTGCTTGCAGTGGTTACAATGGCGCATGGAATGGCTCACATCAGTGTGAAAGGGATTTGCAAGTTGTTGGCTCCAGTATGGCAGAACACTAGAATTCCTAAGTGTGCAGAGAATGTAGTCAAGAACTGTATGGTGTGTCTGAAATACAATCCTGGTAGGGGAACCCCAACTCCAGCTGGTCATTTTGCTCCTCCTAAGTATCTGTTCGAGGTTTTGCAGCTACATTTCATCCACATGGAAAGGTGCAACAATTTGAAATACGTACTCGTTGTTGTTTGCGCTTTTTCAAGATGGATAGAAGCATATCCCCTGAAAGACAATACTGCCTTATCGACAGCTATAGCCCTTGTCAAAGAATTCTTCCCTAGGTTTGGAATGCCGAGAGTGGTCTGGAGTGATAACGGGAGTGAATTTGTGGGTCGAGTGATGAAGAAAGTATGTGAAGGGCTAGGCATACAGCAAAAGTTCCACGCTGCAAATCACCCCCAATCAGCTGGACTGGTAGAGTGCTATAATGGCACCCTGAAGCTTAAATTGGCCAAAATCCAAGCGAGCACTGGTCTTAAATGGCCTGACGCTCTGCCCTTGGCACTCCTATCAACAAGAATGACTGTACACTCGAGAGTGGGACTTAGTCCCTACAAAATAATGTTCGGCCATCCGGCCAACATATGGGGAGTGCCAAGGCCAACAAAATTTAGCGAGATAGAACACCCTGTACTGCTTGATTACCTGTACGAATTGACGGCTAAATTGCGTGTTTTACACCAACAGGTTCACAACGCTTTACCCCAAGCTACTGAAGCTCCAGGACATCCTATCGATCCTGGATCTTACGTGTTAATAAAGAATTTTCAGCGGACAAAGAATGATGAGCCCCGCTGGACTGGCCCCCATCTAGTGCTTCTATCAACAAGATCAGCTGTCCGAGTGGAAGGAAAGAAACACTGGGTCCACGGGATCCATTGTAAGAGGGTCCCTTTACCTCTGCCGCACGATCGATGGGTCCAGGAAGGGATCGCTGATTCTGAGACTGAGACTGTGCCTCGTTTCCTGCCCTTTAGCGATGCAAATGTAAAAGGAACAAACTCTGAAAGTGAAAGCGATAATATTTTGCAAGAAGCTGTGCCACCGTCAATTCGATTGAACACTACAGAACCTGAACTCTTGTTTCAAACCCAGACAATACCCGGAAAAACCCGTTATAATTTGAGGCAGAGAACCATGACTATGTACAAATAAAAACCTTTTTCTTCTATTTTTGAAAGCGCAGCTCTCTCTCTCTCCTCTGAGAAACTTGCTTATTTTTGTTTTTCGAACCGCCATCCGGGTTCTGCTGCTAGGGTCGCGGTTGCCCAAGTCTTTGGAGCGCAGCCGAAGACGTTAGGTCGACGGTTCTGGTTGGTCTAAGGGAGTTGCCCTGGACTGACAGAAGCATTCCTTAGCATAGAACACCCTACCGCCGCGGGCAGCAATTATAGAGGATGGAGTTTTTCAAGATGGAGAGACCTGCCAAATTGATGAACTTTAAAGTCAGAATGTGCACGTTAATGACAAGAATACGATTTTTGATATTATGTATTTTTATGTTACTTAGTGTAATGACGTTTTTAACAGGATATGTTTTATTCACTTTTCAAGTGACATTTGCACCCACTACACAGCCCACACCTCCTTCTCCTGTTTCCTCGCATTCTTTTCACCCTCTGCCTGAACACGAGTCTGCTAGGAGATTCGAGTTTGTTAATAATTCATTCGTTCAGCTTTTGCACCAACACCAACTAGTAATGAACAAGACTAATTGTTGGGTGTGTGGTCTTATGCCACATACGAGAGATAAAGGTATCCCATATTTTGTCTTGCCATTCAGCTACTATGGTTCTTTGTGGGCGTTTCAGACGATGTTCCTATTTGCCATCAAACCATATCCCCCACATTCCACGAGAAGTAACTCGAGCAACAAAGCATTAGTGGTGGGAATCACAAATATGAGCAGAGATATTGACTCGTATAGAACGATTCCCCGAGATGAGTTGCAGGCTTACAGTAGATGGAACGTAACAGAGTATGGAGTTACTTTGAGTGAAAACAAGCGAGCAAAGAGATCCTCCCCAATTTGGATTGTACCCCATCAAGGTCACCTATGTCTGCAGGGAAATGGCAAGAACTCAAGAGCTCAGTTAGGGAAGAGTGTCTGTACTGAAACGTATGTCTTTTCGTCTCAGACTTCCCCTTCATTCCTAGCAGCTACGGGTACCTACTTCATCTGCCATGATAGGGCGTATACATGGCTGCCCCCTGACTCCTCAGGCACATGTTTCATTTCGTTCCTGTTGCCTCCCACCTACACGGCGGCAGCAGATTACCATAGGACAAGGACAGTTAGAGGTGTCGTGAGTAAAGACGACACTGCGGGACAAGAATTTGGAGACTTCGTAAAAGGTTTTCTGCCATTTTGGGGGCCTATGGTGAACAGCAGGAACATTCGCCAATTGACGAGGGTAGTTGAATTTACCATAGTTGAAACTGCCGGTGCCCTTAGTAACTTGACTGCTGAGCTCCAGTCGGACCGCCTTATGACTCTTCAGAACAGGGTCGCCTTAGACGTCATACTTGCAGACCGAGGTGGGGTATGTAAAGTGATCCAATCAAGTTGCTGCATCTTCATCCCAGATAAAGCTCCGACAGTATACCAGGCCATCTCCAAACTGCATAAAATCTCTAAATCTATTCATGTGGATAACGGGGACTGGTCACTGATGGGGTGGTTCTGGGAACTGGTATCCGCCTGGGGATGGAAGATTCTTATGGTCATTGGGATGATCTTAGCCATTCTTTTCCTGTTCTGTCTGTGTGTACAATGTGCTCCTGCAATATGTGGCCTCTGTGCTACATCGTGTGTAAGGAAACTTGTATCAGGAAACGAAGTAATAGGATGATGCTACAGCAACAGCTCAATGACTTTATGAATATAGACCTGGAGGGCCAGACTGGGAACTGTATGCAGCCCTGGCAAATTTTGCCACACCAGCCCCCGTTCGACGGGCAGCGAGCGAGCGCAGCGAGCGAGCCTGACCGCCACTAGGGGGTTTGGGGTGGTTTCCCCCTCAAGAAATTTTTGGAAAACGACAGACCAAAATTGTGAATTTTACAGCACATTTTTGATTACATATTCAAATTGTATCAACTTTCAAAGCACAGAAAATAGTAGATGATGACCTTAAAGAACATCAGGTTACCCACCCAGTCATATGTACCCATAGGCATTCTTTCAGAGAGCACCAAAAATAGACACAAGTAGTGAATCAGGTTCCCTGCCCCTTCTACCCCAACCCCCAGGCGGATCTGCCAAGAGGTCTGAACCCTCATGAAAAACAAATGAAGACGTCTGCATAATACATTAATTGACAAAACATATTGTATAGAAACGTTGGGAGGAAAAGAGGAAGAGAATGAGAGAGAGGAAGTAGAGGAATGAAAAAGATGGGGAAAGAGATAGAAAGAGAGGGGCGAGAAAGAAAGTGGGAGGGAGAGAGAGAGAGGAGAAAATAGAGATAGAGAGAGAAGAGAGGCAGAGGGAGAGAGAGGGGGCGAGAAAGACAGGGAAAGAAAGAGAGGGAGGGATAGAGAGAGAGGCCAGGGAGAGATAGAAAAGGATAGAGAGAAAGGGATATGGAGTGAGAGAGGAACCAAGAGAGATATGGGGAGAGAGAGGGGGAGAGGGGGGATAGAGAGAGGGGGAGAGTGAGAGAGCGAGAGAGGGATAGGTTGGTATAGAGAGAGTGAGAGGGATAAATAGAGAGCGCGCGAGGGAGCGAGAGAGAAATAGAGAGAGGGAGGGAGCAAGAAAGGGAGAGAGAGAAAGGGGAGAGAGAGGGGGCAACAGAAAGAAAGAGTGGGAGGGAGGGAGAGAGATAGAGAAGAGAATAGAGATAGAGAGGGGAGGGGAGAGACAGGGAGAGGGAGAGAGGGGGGAGAGAAATGCAGGGATAGAAAAGAGAGGGAGGGATAGAGAGAGAGAGAAAAGGATAGAGAGAAATGGATAGAGTGTGAGAGAGGAACTGAGAGAGATATGGGGATAGAGGGAGAGAGGGGGGATAGAGGGAGGGGTGAAAGAGAGAGGGATAGGTATAGAGAGATTGAGAGGGATAAAAAGAGCGCGTGAGGGAGAGAGAGAGAGATAGAGGAATAGAGAGGGAGAGGGAGGGATGGAGAAAGAGTGGGAGGTAGCAAGAGAGGGAGAGAGAAAGGGAGAGAGAGGGGGCGAGAGAAAGAAAGAGTGGGAGGGAGGGAGAAGGCGGGTGAAAGAGATGGGGCGCGAAAGAGACAGAGAGAGAGGGAGAGGGATAGAGAAAAAAAAGCATACAAAGACAGAGGGGGAAACATGGTAGGCGAGAGAGAGAGAGAGAGAGAGAGAGATCACACTGTTCCCTTTTCTGTCCGCATTTGTCTTTTCTTCTACCTTTTATCTCTACACCCCCAACTGGCTCCGCTTCAGCCAACTATGGGGCAACATGCATTCTAGACAGAGTAATACTACCCATTGGGACTACCCGTCCCAATATTGACAGCAGACAACACTTAAACCAAAAGGTTCATAGTCATACAGACGTTTTAAGGTTATGTATTTACAACAAGGGGTGGTGAGGGACAGAGTCTCTGAATTAAGCAGAAAGCTCTCACCCAGTCAAGAGATCAGGGCTAGATCCAACACCGTTTTTTAGCTCACTGCACCATCCCAGTTTCAGAACCTGGCTGTATGCAAATTAGTCTGTTCCTGTCCCAGTGCATGATGGGAACAGGGCAAACCAAACTACAAAAGCCAATTCTTACACTGGGAAGGAAACAAGCTCCCGGGGACCGGTTTCTGGCATTACAGCCGTCTTCGGCCCGGTTTGCTTGAATCCTGATGGTGCAATGAGCAAGGGTCTCACATCTGAGAATACCCTTCCACGCTTAGGGTGGACAAAAATATTTACAACAAGGGGTGGTGAGGGACAGAGTCTCTGAATTAAGCAGAAAGCTCTCACCCAGTCAAGAGATCAGGGCTAGATCCAACACCGTTTTTTAGCTCACTGCACCATCCCAGTTTCAGAACCTGGCTGTATGCAAATTAGTCTGTTCCTGTCCCAGTGCATGATGGGAACAGGGCAAACCAAACTACAAAAGCCAATTCTTACACTGGGAAGGAAACAAGCTCCTGGGGACCGGTTTCTGGCATTACAGCCGTCTTCGGCCCGGTTTGCTTGAATCCTGATGGTGCAATGAGCAAGGGTCTCACATCTGAGAATACCCTTCCACGCTTAGGGTGGACAAAAATATTTACAACAAGGGGTGGTGAGGGACAGAGTCTCTGAATTAAGCAGAAAGCTCTCACCCAGTCAAGAGATCAGGGCTAGATCCAACACCGTTTTTTAGCTCACTGCACCATCCCAGTTTCAGAACCTGGCTGTATGCAAATTAGTCTGTTCCTGTCCCAGTGCATGATGGGAACAGGGCAAACCAAACTACAAAAGCCAATTCTTACACTGGGAAGGAAACAAGCTCCCGGGGACCGGTTTCTGGCATTACAGCCGTCTTCGGCCCGGTTTGCTTGAATCCTGATGGTGCAATGAGCAAGGGTCTCACATCTGAGAATACCCTTCCACGCTTAGGGTGGACAAAAATATTTACAACAAGGGGTGGTGAGGGACAGAGTCTCTGAATTAAGCAGAAAGCTCTCACCCAGTCAAGAGATCAGGGCTAGATCCAACACCGTTTTTTAGCTCACTGCACCATCCCAGTTTCAGAACCTGGCTGTATGCAAATTAGTCTGTTCCTGTCCCAGTGCATGATGGGAACAGGGCAAACCAAACTACAAAAGCCAATTCTTACACTGGGAAGGAAACAAGCTCCCGGGGACCGGTTTCTGGCATTACAGCCGTCTTCGGCCCGGTTTGCTTGAATCCTGATGGTGCAATGAGCAAGGGTCTCACATCTGAGAATACCCTTCCACGCTTAGGGTGGACAAAAATATTTACAACAAGGGGTGGTGAGGGACAGAGTCTCTGAATTAAGCAGAAAGCTCTCACCCAGTCAAGAGATCAGGGCTAGATCCAACACCGTTTTTTAGCTCACTGCACCATCCCAGTTTCAGAACCTGGCTGTATGCAAATTAGTCGGTTCCTGTCCCAGTGCATGATGGGAACAGGGCAAACCAAACTACAAAAGCCAATTCTTACACTGGGAAGGAAACAAGCTCCCGGGGACCGGTTTCTGGCATTACAGCCGTCTTCGGCCCGGTTTGCTTGAATCCTGATGGTGCAATGAGCAAGGGTCTCACATCTGAGAATACCCTTCCACGCTTAGGGTGGACAAAAATATTTACAACAAGGGGTGGTGAGGGACAGAGTCTCTGAATTAAGCAGAAAGCTCTCACCCAGTCAAGAGATCAGGGCTAGATCCAACACCGTTTTTTAGCTCACTGCACCATCCCAGTTTCAGAACCTGGCTGTATGCAAATTAGTCTGTTCCTGTCCCAGTGCATGATGGGAACAGGGCAAACCAAACTACAAAAGCCAATTCTTACACTGGGAAGGAAACAAGCTCCCGGGGACCGGTTTCTGGCATTACAGCCGTCTTCGGCCCGGGTTGCTTGAATCCTGATGGTGCAATGAGCAAGGGTCTCACATCTGAGAATACCCTTCCACGCTTAGGGTGGACAAAAATATTTACAACAAGGGGTGGTGAGGGACAGAGTCTCTGAATTAAGCAGAAAGCTCTCACCCAGTCAAGAGATCAGGGCTAGATCCAACACCGTTTTTTAGCTCACTGCACCATCCCAGTTTCAGAACCTGGCTGTATGCAAATTAGTCTGTTCCCCTTTGTAAATCGATTTTGGCCACTATAGGTGTGGCAGGGTATACTCAGACATGAGTCCCTTTCTCACTGCTCCATCAGGATTCAAGCAAGCCGGGCCGAAGAGGCTGAAATGCCAGAAACCGGTCCCCGGTAGCTTGTCTCCTTTCTGGTAAAGAATTGGCTTGGTAGTTTAGTCTGCCCTGTTCCCATGATGCACTGGGCCAGGGACAGACTGATTTGCATATAGCCAGATTCTGAGCTGGGATGGGGCAGTGAGATAAATAACGGTGATGGATCAAGCCCTGATCTTTGGACTGGGTAAGAGTGGTCTGCTCAATTCAGACACTCTGTTCATCACCACCCCCTTTTGTAAATCGATTTTGGCCACTATAGGTGTGGCAGGGTATACTCAGACATGAGTCCCTTTCTCACTGCTCCATCAGGATTCAAGCAAGCCGGGCCGAAGAGGCTGAAATGCCAGAAACCGGTCCCCGGTAGCTTGTCTCCTTTCTGGTAAAGAATTGGCTTGGTAGTTTAGTCTGCCCTGTTCCCATGATGCACTGGGCCAGGGACAGACTGATTTGCATATAGCCAGATTCTGAGCTGGGATGGGGCAGTGAGATAAATAACGGTGATGGATCAAGCCCTGATCTTTGGACTGGGTAAGAGTGGTCTGCTCAATTCAGACACTCTGTTCATCACCACCCCCTTTTGTAAATCGATTTTGGCCACTATAGGTGTGGCAGGGTATACTCAGACATGAGTCCCTTTCTCACTGCTCCATCAGGATTCAAGCAAGCCGGGCCGAAGAGGCTGAAATGCCAGAAACCGGTCCCCGGTAGCTTGTCTCCTTTCTGGTAAAGAATTGGCTTGGTAGTTTAGTCTGCCCTGTTCCCATGATGCACTGGGCCAGGGACAGACTGATTTGCATATAGCCAGATTCTGAGCTGGGATGGGGCAGTGAGATAAATAACGGTGATGGATCAAGCCCTGATCTTTGGACTGGGTAAGAGTGGTCTGCTCAATTCAGACACTCTGTTCATCACCACCCCCTTTTGTAAATCGATTTTGGCCACTATAGGTGTGGCAGGGTATACTCAGACATGAGTCCCTTTCTCACTGCTCCATCAGGATTCAAGCAAGCCGGGCCGAAGAGGCTGAAATGCCAGAAACCGGTCCCCGGTAGCTTGTCTCCTTTCTGGTAAAGAATTGGCTTGGTAGTTTAGTCTGCCCTGTTCCCATGATGCACTGGGCCAGGGACAGACTGATTTGCATATAGCCAGATTCTGAGCTGGGATGGGGCAGTGAGATAAATAACGGTGATGGATCAAGCCCTGATCTTTGGACTGGGTAAGAGTGGTCTGCTCAATTCAGACACTCTGTTCATCACCACCCCCTTTTGTAAATCGATTTTGGCCACTATAGGTGTGGCAGGGTATACTCAGACATGAGTCCCTTTCTCACTGCTCCATCAGGATTCAAGCAAGCCGGGCCGAAGAGGCTGAAATGCCAGAAACCGGTCCCCGGTAGCTTGTCTCCTTTCTGGTAAAGAATTGGCTTGGTAGTTTAGTCTGCCCTGTTCCCATGATGCACTGGGCCAGGGACAGACTGATTTGCATATAGCCAGATTCTGAGCTGGGATGGGGCAGTGAGATAAATAACGGTGATGGATCAAGCCCTGATCTTTGGACTGGGTAAGAGTGGTCTGCTCAATTCAGACACTCTGTTCATCACCACCCCCTTTTGTAAATCGATTTTGGCCACTATAGGTGTGGCAGGGTATACTCAGACATGAGTCCCTTTCTCACTGCTCCATCAGGATTCAAGCAAGCCGGGCCGAAGAGGCTGAAATGCCAGAAACCGGTCCCCGGTAGCTTGTCTCCTTTCTGGTAAAGAATTGGCTTGGTAGTTTAGTCTGCCCTGTTCCCATGATGCACTGGGCCAGGGACAGACTGATTTGCATATAGCCAGATTCTGAGCTGGGATGGGGCAGTGAGATAAATAACGGTGATGGATCAAGCCCTGATCTTTGGACTGGGTAAGAGTGGTCTGCTCAATTCAGACACTCTGTTCATCACCACCCCCTTTTGTAAATCGATTTTGGCCACTATAGGTGTGGCAGGGTATACTCAGACATGAGTCCCTTTCTCACTGCTCCATCAGGATTCAAGCAAGCCGGGCCGAAGAGGCTGAAATGCCAGAAACCGGTCCCCGGTAGCTTGTCTCCTTTCTGGTAAAGAATTGGCTTGGTAGTTTAGTCTGCCCTGTTCCCATGATGCACTGGGCCAGGGACAGACTGATTTGCATATAGCCAGATTCTGAGCTGGGATGGGGCAGTGAGATAAATAACGGTGATGGATCAAGCCCTGATCTTTGGACTGGGTAAGAGTGGTCTGCTCAATTCAGACACTCTGTTCATCACCACCCCCTTTTGTAAATCGATTTTGGCCACTATAGGTGTGGCAGGGTATACTCAGACATGAGTCCCTTTCTCACTGCTCCATCAGGATTCAAGCAAGCCGGGCCGAAGAGGCTGAAATGCCAGAAACCGGTCCCCGGTAGCTTGTCTCCTTTCTGGTAAAGAATTGGCTTGGTAGTTTAGTCTGCCCTGTTCCCATGATGCACTGGGCCAGGGACAGACTGATTTGCATATAGCCAGATTCTGAGCTGGGATGGGGCAGTGAGATAAATAACGGTGATGGATCAAGCCCTGATCTTTGGACTGGGTAAGAGTGGTCTGCTCAATTCAGACACTCTGTTCATCACCACCCCCTTTTGTAAATCGATTTTGGCCACTATAGGTGTGGCAGGGTATACTCAGACATGAGTCCCTTTCTCACTGCTCCATCAGGATTCAAGCAAGCCGGGCCGAAGAGGCTGAAATGCCAGAAACCGGTCCCCGGTAGCTTGTCTCCTTTCTGGTAAAGAATTGGCTTGGTAGTTTAGTCTGCCCTGTTCCCATGATGCACTGGGCCAGGGACAGACTGATTTGCATATAGCCAGATTCTGAGCTGGGATGGGGCAGTGAGATAAATAACGGTGATGGATCAAGCCCTGATCTTTGGACTGGGTAAGAGTGGTCTGCTCAATTCAGACACTCTGTTCATCACCACCCCCTTTTGTAAATCGATTTTGGCCACTATAGGTGTGGCAGGGTATACTCAGACATGAGTCCCTTTCTCACTGCTCCATCAGGATTCAAGCAAGCCGGGCCGAAGAGGCTGAAATGCCAGAAACCGGTCCCCGGTAGCTTGTCTCCTTTCTGGTAAAGAATTGGCTTGGTAGTTTAGTCTGCCCTGTTCCCATGATGCACTGGGCCAGGGACAGACTGATTTGCATATAGCCAGATTCTGAGCTGGGATGGGGCAGTGAGATAAATAACGGTGATGGATCAAGCCCTGATCTTTGGACTGGGTAAGAGTGGTCTGCTCAATTCAGACACTCTGTTCATCACCACCCCCTTTTGTAAATCGTTTTAAGGTTATGGACATGAGATAAATGCACATCCACCGAGTCTGAAAGTGAAATGGAACACATTACACAGTCTGTGCTTATCCCAACACCAGCCAAGGATCCAGCCTTCCTGGACCAAACTTGGACGCCTCTGAGTCAGCATTTCAAAACTTGTTGTAATGTGCAGCTGATCAAAAGGAAGAGACAGCTTTTTTGACATTACGTATGTCAGCCTCGCTTTCCTTTGCTCCTCAAAGTACAAACAAATGTGTGATCATATGATTACCTCCAAGATTTAAACACAACTGAATTTGTAGCCACAACTAATTTATCTCACAATTGCCACTTTCAATAATGCACAGTTCCAGGTATCACGCGTCCTTGCCATTTTCACAGTGAGCACATCATCAGCCAGGATAGCATGACTCCAGTAGCATGGAGAGCATGGGACCCACGTCTGGGCATACCCTTCCCACTCGGGGTGACAAATTCAAAAACAAGACTTGATGGACAGAATGCAGAACAATGTCAGACATCCACCCCAGTACAGAGGTCTGGGCCTAAATCCACAGTTTGTTTGCTCCCCATGCCTTTCCAGTTTGAACACAGCCATAAATGTAATCAGGTTTGACCTGCGCCCAATGGGAACAGTCCAGCCTGAACTGCCAGGCCAGGTCCTCCCTGGCCTGGAAACAAGTATCCTAGGACCGGTTTTGGGGTTTCACCCCTCATCAGCCAGGATAGCATGACTCCAGTAGCATGGAGAGCACGGGACCAACGTCTGGGCATACCCTTCACACTCGGGTTACAAATGCAAAAACAATTGTTGGACAGAATGCAGAACAATGTCATACATTCACCGAGTACAAAGATCTGGGCCTAAATCCATCATTTTTTTTGCTCCCCATGCCATTCCAGTTTGAACCCAGCCATATGCAAATCAGTCTCGACTCCAGTGGCATTTAGAGCAGCATTCAAAACAGTCTGCTTTGTCATGAATGCTGGTGATGGTACAGCACTTTGAGACATTATTCTGCAGTGCTCAGAAATTATAGGAGGTAATGAAAACTGTAGAATTGCTGGCACAGACATAGAGCACATACCAGATATATATAAAGCACAGGTTAACTCCCTTTAATTAAAGTTTTAATACATTCATGTGGTTACCTAGTGACATAGTGAGTTTGATTTTTACTCCATAATCGACAGCCTGCAATGATCATGTCTGATTATTTTGACATCATTTAAAAGGAATGCCCGCCGTTTTCGAAATCAGTGTAATCATACTGAAAGTTGTTATGGGCAAAATTGTGTATTATTGAAATTTCCTGAAATTCCATGAGACGCTTGCAAAATGAGGCATTCACAGCAAAAATGAAGCTTGCCCGTATCTTGCACAACTTTTTTAAGTGAACATGCATCTAATGAAAAAAATGTTTCATGAGGAGACTGGCTTGAGTACAGACATGTTCTATCCAAATCAGTTCACCATTGGTAACCAGCAAAACACCAGCGTCTATGGTTCGTTCCCTGTTGAATGGAGAGTTTCTCTGGACTTTAATGTAGGAATCTCCCTTGGAAAACAAAACAAGTATTGCCACAGCCAATAGGCAATGCATGGCATTCACCAGCAACTTAACAGACAAACATAAAAAGCCTATATTTAAGCATACATGCCAACATTACAAGCACGTGCATGCACAGAAATTCAGACACACACACATGGTGAGCCAAACAACACTGCAAGCATGCATGCACTTAAACCAAGTCATCATGGATTGCCTACTGTTAAATCTCATGACTATTCTAATTCACTTTTTTATTTTTTATTCAACATTTTCCAATATGCACAGAGTACGGTATTGCATATCAATATGAGGCTGCAATTGCATTTCTAATTGAAAGAAGCAAGCAACCCAGGTACATAGTCAGTCATGTAACACGTTTGCTTCTTTCAGTCTCGGGAGTTGGGGCGGAAAAACGGACCTGCGGAATGCTGTTGGTGGCACTGGCAGACACAGGGGGAGGTCGGGCTAGGTGGCGCTAGTTGAATAAAATGATGGCTGCTTCAGTAGTGGTACCGTTTTTTAGGGCTCGCCTGCTGATGCGCTCTTGCGCATAGCTGGCGAAGCTCTATAGGGACTTAAACAGAGTTTAACTACTGGCGATTCCACTGGCGATTCCTTGCAGTGCATGTGCTTTTTAACTCATTGCGCAAGCACAATGAGTTAAAATGCGCGTGAACAGCATCAAATCGTCAGCTTGGTGCCGCCAGCAGCTCTTCCCGCTATGCCCCCTGCTGCATCAAAGGCTTTTTCACGGCCGGCCAACCGTGACTCTCGTTTCTGCCGTGCTTGTTTTGCTCTCTCTCTCTCCTCAAGTCCTCCGATGCACTTCTCTCCCTGCCCACAGCGTGCCCCCGTCTCGCCTTTATTTTTGCTCTCTCTGTCTCCTCAAGGCTTCCCCGGCGCTCTCGCGCATTATTCCGCCAGCTGCAGCAGTCTCGTTCTGTCTGAACGAGCAATAATAACATCATTTGAGACCAGCATTGCAACCGACCTGTTATTATCCTTCATTGGAAGAGACTGTAGCGCTGTTCTCTAGGATGTTGACACTCTTTTCCACTCCCTCCCCTAGGCGTCACCGTTAAATTAAAGTGGTGTGGTAGTCAGCTGTTGCATTTTGTGAACCCGCTCGCGCCCCCAGTGGACAAATACACTTTTGATGTGAAAATCTGCACTTTTATAAATGCCATCCTGCGGGCCGGCTTCGGCCTGGGAAAGGTGCCCGGCTTTGGGGCGGGGGAGCTTTGAAGGTGTGGGTTAATGAACACATTAAATGCTCTTAACAGGAAGTGGGCTCTGATATCACTCCTCCGACTGGCTCACCTACCCGATCTGCTATTGTCCCCTTCAGTCGAGCACCATTTGCACAATAAAGAGTGGGCTGTTTGATCAACAAGCTTCCCCTCCGTCCCTGGCGCCAGGGAGTCACACACCTACGGGCTCATCCACAGACCCCTGGTGATGGCTTCTGAATACCCCTTCACACCTGCATATCCTACAGGAGACGCAGTAACACAGAGGGGTAGCGACTGCCCCATAACCATGCTTTTTGGCAGGGTAACGCTGCACGTGGTATGTTGCCTGTGAATTAAATCAAGCATACAGGAGTAGTTTATATAGGTCGTATGCGGTTTAGTCAGGTTCACAGCCTCCCGTGTTTCAGCAAATTTGGTGATTTAGGCGGAAGGTGAAAGCGATTTTCCCAGGATCACACACTTTCCCCAAGTGAGAAGCCAGAATTAAATTCTTGTCTCTTCGTGGTTTCAGACAGCTTAATCACTTTACCTAATGCAGTTCGGCAGGTTTGACCTACTGACATTTAATGGTTAACAGGGTTGCAAACTTTACTGCGCCTGGTAATTACCCGATGCGATAATCATCCTTCCTATTCTGATTACAACCCCTGTGCAAATAGGTGCTTGCCTAGTGTTCACAATTTAACGGGCACTTATAACCAGACCGGTAGCGCCTTGTTAGTACAGATGTAGCATTACTTGCTTGTTGAAAACACTATCCCTTGGACAGCTGTTACATCAAGATGGCACACATTCCACTAATATGCACAGCCTGACACAGCACATCATGTCGAGGTACATATACTTTATCAACACATTTTGTGGCTGTGAACTTTATGGTAAATGTGTCTCTTTGAAATCTGAATGGAGATGTAAGCCGTGTTAGTGAATATATTTTATGCTACACATTCTCATACATCAAAACTGCTTAGTAGCACCTTATGTTGATGACGTGGACTGTTACAGAGCGCTGCTTAGACTTGGCGAGCAGATGTTAGCGCAACCTTCCTTTTTGGCAAAAAAAGTACAACAAACACTTAATTTAGCAATTGATTCAATCAGCTGGTTTACGTATCGCAGATAAAAACCCCATTAACAATGATCCCCAGTAAAAATACCATTGTCACTAACATGCAGAAACCATTAACAGCGTCCCATGAAACACATTAATGGCCCGATTCATAAAGACTTCTGTACAAATGTATGACCTGAAGTGCGTATACAAGTTTTTTAAAAAAATGATGGTTTTAGTTTTCAGCGCAACAGCTTTCAATTCATAACATATACATTTACTATATGGAACTACTACACTGCCATGGACACCCGACACTCTACCATCAAAACATAGTTGAGATGACCCATCCAAGGTAGCCAATTATTTCTCACGCCTGATGGCTCTACCTTATTTGTTCGGCAGCATCAAGAAAAAAAATGGACCTGGGGATCAACCAATTCATTAAAAAGGTTTTTACAAGGGCCCCAACCCAGTTGAAATTGAAGGGGTTAACTTGTTGAAATGGCATCCACCAGGAATAGAAAGAACTAAAGCAGATGTGTGCCACTACTGAGGACGCGCTGATAAGCAGTTGCACGCCTGAGCCCTCCACACACAGGCACACATGCACGCTCTCTCGCACTCACACACACACGCATACTCACACAGGCAGGCTCTGCTCTCTGTCTCTCCCCCTCTCACGCACATGCACACTCTCTCTCACACACAGGCATGCACACATGCACATTCCCTCTCTCACACACACACACACACGCACAAACACATGCACTCTCTCTTTCACACACACCCACGCACGGACACATGCGCGCTCTCGCTCTCTCACATGCATGCACGGACACATGCGCGCTCTCGCTCTCTCACATGCATGCACGCACACATGCACGCTCTCTCTCCCTCTCTCACACACAGACATACACACACTCACCCACACTGCCAGGCCTCCAGAACTGGTGGCTTGGTGGGGGTAGTGCGTGGTGTGCAGTGCAGAAGCACCATTGACTCCTGCTGTTTACAGTAAAACCTTCACTGGTTCTTTTAGCTCGACTGTGGTATGATACAAGGACCCCTTTTCTCCCTTTCAGGCCTCCAGCACTGGTGGTGTGGTGGTGTGGTGGTGGCAGTGTGCAATGCCGAAGCACTTTTGACTTCTGCTGTGCATGGTAAGGCATTCGCGAGCGTGGCAGTGCCTAATCTGAACACCTTCACTGCTCTCTCTTGGAGCACCGAAACACTGCTGTGAATAGTCCCAATATGTTCGTGAGTACAACCACAAACACAACCAAACACACAACAACACACACATAACCACACACACAACCACACACACACAAACCACACACACACAAAACCTCACACACACAAAACCACACACACACACAACCACACACCCAACAATACATCCACACACACACCCACAACTGCACACACAAATGCACCCACACACAACTACAACCACACACACACACACAACCACACACACCCAACCACACCCAACCACACCCAACCACACATCCACACACACAACCACACCCGAACCCCCACCCGCACCCGCACCCACACACAACCACACACACAACCACACATACAACCACACACACACAACCACACACACACAACCACACACACACACACAACCACACACACCCAACCACACCCAACCACACCCAACCACACATCCACACACACAACCACACCCGAACCCCCACCCGCACCCGCACCCACACACAACCACACACACAACCACACATACAACCACACACACACAACCACACACACACAACCACACACACACACACAACCACACACACACACAACCACACACACACACACACAACCACACACACACAACCCCACACACATGCAAACACAACCACACACATGCAACCACAACCACACACAACCACACACACAACCACACAGTCAGTGCACGCTTTCACCGGGCACAAACACCACCAGCCATCAGTGCACGCTTTCACCAGGCACAAAAACCACCAGACGTTAGTGCACGCTTTCACCAGCCACACACACCACCAGCACACACCCTGTCACCCTGACACCCTCACCCTCACACCCCCTCACCCTCACCACCCTCACCCCCTCACCCTCACACCCCTCACTCACCCTCACACCCCCTCACTCACCCTCACACCCCTCACCCACCCTCACACCCCCTCACACACCCACTCACCCATACCCTCACCCCATCACCCTCACACACCCTGTCACCCTCACACTTCCTCACCATCACACACCCTCACATCCTCTCACCCTCACCCACCCTCACACCCTCACCCTCACCCCCTCATCCTCACACACCCTCACTCACCCTCACACCCTCACCCCCCTCTCACCCTCACTCCCCCTCTCACCCTCACTCACCCTCACACACTCACACCCACTCACCCTCACACCCCCTCACCCTCACACCACTCAGTGCTACAACACATATTGAGTTACAATAGGTGTCACATTTGCGAAAGATAAAACTATTGGCATTGTAAATAACAAAGCTATTAATTTCGCTATTTTCAAAACAAGCACATAAATAAAAAAAGTGTCCTTTACAATACATATAGCTCAAACTTTCCTAATGCGAGACCTATTGCATTGCTGTGCTTCTCTCCCCTGCTGCACTCTCCTGCTCTCTAGAGATGTGGCCTAACGACCAGAGCTGCCATATAAGTCACATAAATACAAAACATGTTGCATTCCAAATGCTATAGGTGTCACATTCGCAAAAGTTATAACTATTGGCATTGTAAATGACAAAGCTATCAATTTAGCTATTTTAAAAATCAACAAATAAATAAAATATTTGTCATTTACAAGACCAATAGCTCCAACTTTTCTAATGCGAGACCTATTGCATTTCCAATGCTTGTTTTTACAGGCAGCTTGCGACTCGGTTGCGAGACGAGTGCGAACCTAATTTCAAAGAAGCAAGCAAGCAGCGCTGACTATGTACCTGATGACAAGTAAGTTATAACCTCTCGGGCCGGGAGGTTTTTAACCAGGCCTGGTCAGGTTATAACTTAGGCAGCTAGCGAGTTGCGAGACGAGTGCGAACCTAATTGCACAGTTCTATTTCAAAGAACTTAGAAGCAAGCAAGCAGCGCTGACTATGTACCTGATGATAAGTTATAATCTCTCGGGCCGGGAGGTTTTTAACCAGGCCTCACATCAATCACTCCGGTTATTGGGCGAATGCACTGTTTCAAATGAACGGCAGCAGAAGGGTGCTGGGCTCGCGGGTTGAGTGATGTGTTTCTTGTCTACACATGAGCGCCCTCCCTGGGGGCAGCAGGGGTATGAGGCGCCCCAGCCCTCAGGGCGGAACACGCTGGACTGAAACTGAAAGCAGGGTCTGTGCCGTGAACTCACAGATGAATACAACAGAAGGCCTGAGCCACCGAGGCCTGTGCCCCCGAGGCCTGTGTCCTCGAACCCAGAGACCGGTCTGTGCCCAAGAACCCCCGAGGCCCCTGAGCCCCCGACACCTGTGCCCCCGAGGCCTGTGCCCCCGAGGCCTGCCTAGAGTGAGATGGGAGAAGAGAGGCTTGGGTGGGAGTTGAACGAGAGCATCACATGCCATCCAGTGAGGTGCCAGCCAGGCTGGGGGCCGAAAGGATCTACTCAGTTCAGGAGGCTTCTCAAACTGAGCTGTTTGGCAGATGTTCGGTTAAGAAAATGACCCCTGGGCAGCAACTGATGAACGTTGTTTGTGAGAGTTCAAAGTCAATCTGCAGCTCTCTACAAATGACTCAAATAAACACAAAAACAAATACGTACATATGTAAACAAATAAGTTAATATATACATACACAAATATATACGTAGATAAATAATGCGGGCCTTTACTGTAGGCTGGTACAGACTTCTGTAAACTGTAAAAATACTTTCAGATATTTGAAATATACACTTATAAACGTCACCTCACCCAGCGATTACCTAAAGCGACCTCAAAAAGTTTGGATTCCTTAATCCTTGCATAAATTGAACTATTTTTCTATATGTACTAAAGACGGAACCATACTATATAACTTGCATGTTTTTTCTGAGTAATCTCTCTTTTACGGCTGTCTCGGTTTCTGTCACGAGCCCCAGGTGTTCCAGGAGGCGCTAGCAATTGTACCTATTTCCAGGAAGTGGTGCATTCGCACAAGATGTCTTTGCCTTGTGTTGCTTTCGACAGGTCTCTTTGTTACAGTCTTTTTGCATAACATAGTTATTGTAACTAGTGACATACTTTCGCATTGCGTGTTCTGGCAGCAAAAATAACTCTTTGTTATATAAGGAACATGCAGGCTGGAAGCTCTCAAAGTCTGCACTGGAATAACAAGCTCAGGGAGTATAAGATGGGATTTCGTGACTGTTAATGCTTCAAGCTTTTGTGAAACTTTTCTCAAGTCCCTTACTAGTTTTGTCAGTGTGCAGCATTGAAATCACAATGGGAAAAAAAGGCCTTGACCACTGAAAGTCCTTTTTAGGTCGAGCGACCTATCTCAATGCGCATGTGCATTGAGCGGGAGCTCGATATATAGGGACTTAAACAGAGCTTACCGAGATCAGGCGATTCCCAGGCGATTTCTTGCAGTGCCCGTGAAAGCTCGCTCAATGCGCATGCGCATTGCCATAAAAAGCGCGTGCACAGACACCAGCCCCCCTCCCACAGTCATCCCCCAGCGTGCGCTGTGCCAACAAGCCTTTGAAGTGAAGCTTAGCTTCACTTCAAAGGTATCCGCTACCCCCGCCCCCTGCTTCACACGTTTCTCGCATTTCTCCTCCCTCCCTCGCCTCCCTCGCCCTTCAGCGTGCCCTGTTCACCCTGCTCCCTTTCTTCCTTCGTTCTTTCCTTTCCTTCTTTTGGCCCGTCAGCCTCCATCCTTTCTTTCCCTCTTCCTTGTTTGTTGTTGCAGTTTTTATACTGCTTGTTTTTCATTTTTAATACTCTGACCCTTGCTTGGCTTCACAGCACAAAGACCCCCCACCTTGTTGCTTTAAGGCAGACGCACCTGAAGGTCGCCTTTAACTATTATGGGAGGCTTGTTTTTTAAACAAATTTCTTGGGGGCTGTTTTTATAAAATTAACAAAGCATGTGAAACATCTTTTCACACAGATCTCACCTATTTTGACCTCTGAAGCTAACCAATTTTTCTCTCCATACTCCGTGTATTTACTGAAAATAATGGGCATTTGTTCGAAAAATCTAGAGCAGCCATTCTTATCTCAGATTTTATTACCACATAACTCCGTTTTGCCTGCAAATTATGATAATATCAACTGAAAAATGCATTTCATCCACATATTGAGAAAGTCCAGTAAATTCCCTAAGAAATAGCCAAATGATTTTTTTCCACTCATTGATTATTTATTATTATTCGTTTTTCACTTTGCTCGTTTTTTCACAAAGCCCGTGTGCAATCTTTGAACAGGTTTAAGACCCGCACGTTGATTAGTTTTGAGCCTCCACATGCTGGGCAGATACATTATTGTGTTCCTGACAGCATAGACTCACGCTCTCTGAAAAATATTTAAACCTGTTTTCATTAGAGAAAACAGTCTTATCGAGATACCGTCACTTTTCAACTATATCTTCAGTATGTAATGCTGCGTTATCATGCTCCGCCCCACAAGCTTCCCCCAGCGTGCGCTCTGGCTCAGCCGAGCCGCACTCCTCCCACACCTCTCACACACAAGTGAAGCTTCACTTCAAAGCTCCCACAGATGATGATAAACACCCGCAGGCACACATTCACATAGAAACAGTCACAAACACTCAAACACTTCAACAACAGATGTCCCTTCAACCATTTTCTAACAAAGACTGACAGAGACACACAGACCTTCCCAGAATAAATACACGTGAAAACGGACAGACACGCACCAGGACACACCACACAGACGCACACTGTAGGGTGTAACAATGTCCTACCACTCACGCCTCCAGGGTCACCAGGTCACGTGCATGTTACCCACCTGTGTGCCACTGCTGTTATGTCAATAATGCCCAGCTCTGCTGATACAAGGCTTCTAGACAATATACACAACCACCCCATCCACCACCACCACCACATCCACCACCACCACCACATCCACCATCACCACATCCACCACCACCACATCCACCATCACCACCACATCCACCACCACATCCACCATCACCTCCACATCCACCATGACATCCACCACATCCACCACCACCGCATCCACCACCACACCCACCACCACTACATCCACCACCACATCCACTACAACCAACACCCCATCCACCACTACCACCACCACCGCATCCACCTCCGCATCCACCACATCCACTGCATCCACCACCACATCCACCGCATACACCACCACATCCACCATCACCACCACATCCACCATCACATCCACCACCACCACCACATCCACCATCACCTCCACATCCACCATCACCTCCACATCCACCATGACATCCACCGCCACATCCACCACCACATCCACCACCATCACATCCACCACCGCCACATCCACCACCACCACCACCACCACATCCACCACCACTTCCACCACCACCACCGCATCCACCACCACCACATCCACCACCACTTCCACCACCACCACATCCACCATACCCACCACCATCACTTCCACCACCACATCCACCACATCCACCACCACATCCACAACCACCACATCCACCACCACCACATCCACCACCACCACATCCACCACCTCCACCACCACCACATCCACCCCCACATCCACCACCACCATATCCCCAGATCCACCACCACCACATCTATATGTGTGTGGCTCTGTGTGTGTGTAGGTGCAAATGCAATGTTCTTGGATTTTCGTCACAATAAAATACACTGAACATAATCTTCACAAAAGTTATTTACAAACGTTTAAGCTATTGCCATTATAAATTACAATAACTTTTATTTAAGTATTAATTATTTACAAAATTAAAAGCCATTGTTATTTGTAATATCAATACATCTAAGTCACGTAAATACAACACACATTGCATTACAAATGCTATAGGTGTCACATTTGCAAAAGTTAAAACTATTGACATTGTAACTAACAAAGCTATTAATTTTGCTGCTTTCAAAACCAACACATAAATAAAAAAAGTGTCATTTACAATATCAATAGCTCAAACTTTCCGAATGCGAGACCTATTGCATTTCCAATGCTTGTTTAAATGATGTTCTATGCCAGTTGTACAGGTACAATGCTGTTTTGTTCAGGTGAAAAATGACAGGGTCGTTGAGGCCTGTGCTCCTGAGGCCTGAGCCCCCGAGGCCTGTGTCCCCGAGGCCTGTGCCCCAGAGGCCTGTGCCCCAGAGTCCTACCTAGAGCGAGATGGGAGAAGAGCGGGCCGGGAGGTTTGTAACCAGGCCTCACATCAATCACGCCGGTTATTGGGCGAATGCACTGTTTCAAATGACGGCAGCAGAAGGGTGCTGGGCTCGCGGGTTTTGTGTGATGTGTTTTTTGTCCACACACATGACCTGGGGGCAGCGGGGGTATGAGGCGCCCCAGCCCTCAGGGCGGAACACGCTCAGCGTCGGATTGGTAGCGCGGGCAGTCGGGCAATGCCCGAGGGGCCGGTGTCTGAGCTGCAGCTGTGGGCTGCTTTTTTGAGCAGCCTGGGGGCCGATTTAGGCAGTTTCTGCACTGTCAGGATGCCGCCAGCGGCCCAGCGGGTGCTCCAGTGGCCTTTCTGGAGGCAGATGGGCCTCCATTACCTTCCTTGCATCAATTGGCAGAGGTGTCACTCCCTTTCTCTCCCTGGGCCGGTCGATTGATAAATGCTGATTGGGCGGGGGCAGGGGGCCTGAGGAAAAGTGGACTCACTTGTTTCAGGTGTGGTTCAACAGTGCAAACTAATCGGTGCATTTTTTGTTACCCCTCCCACCCCCCTATATAAAACTTCGCCGAAGCAGTGTTGTAGGGAAAGGCAATATGCAAATGTGGGCCACTTTTTTTTGCATGCCCAGGCCGATTTTGAATCCCAATCCAACCCTGCTGGCCAGCCACTGCTTCAGTTATTCAGGCTGCCAATCATTAGCAGAGGACATGCCCTGCATGTCTCTGGCCTCTTGGTTGCCTGGCTGCTGCTGAAATCTTTTCATTGCCATTTTTTTCCTGCACAGGTCGCAGCGGGCAAATGGGTGATGCACCCCCCGTACTCGTTGCTGCTGTACGGTGTTTGGTAGTCAGACTGCCTTCAGGAGGGGAGGAGGGCACAGGACAACCAGAGACTGCTGGCCTCTTCCGTAGGGGCTGGGGGTGTTTGCGTGCGTCTGATGTTCTAGAGCCCATCCTACCAAAGCTCTGCAAACTGGGCCAAGGACAGGAAGAAGACCAAATGTAGAATGCGACATAAAGATGTCTTTTGAAGTGTCTGTTTTGAAATGTTTGTTCAAACACCTACATTTTGCAGTAGACATGAAACTGTTTTGTGTTACAAACTGCAGCTACAGTTTTTGACTACAGAGATTTAGGACTGTTTGCCTCATGACAAAATGTGTGAATTTTGTATTTGTAAGGTGAACTGAAAGACACTCTGGCTGGGGTCGCACAACAGTGTGAAAGGTGAAAACAGGCCTTAAGTTTATTGAAACAAACACATAAAAAACGTCTTCCTTTCTGATGTCTAAGTATTTTGAAAGGTCGGATCGAAACTAGAAGTGCAACAGTGGCATGTTACTTCTTAAAAACTGAAGAGTAATGGAAAGAAAGCTTTATAGAAGGATCAAACCAATCAATATTTATAAGAGTGTTTTATGTGCTGCACGCCGAGGACGCAGAGATCAGACAGTAGTTTGCTTGCTGCTCTCTCTCACTTGGTGCAATTTGCTGCTGGTATTACATTTTCGAGGAGCGCTTTCCTGTCCATTCCAGTACTTTATGAGTTAGACCTGAGAGATGCTACACAGGAGTCATCCTCGAGGGACAAACGACTCGGCTGCATCTGCACTTCCCTAGTCAGTAATACCAAAATTATTTTAAAAACATGAGGTCACACTACTGGCCAGCACCCCTGTAAAGTTAAGAATGATGGTCCATTCGTTGTTGGTAACTTCATGAATATTTATTGAAGTTACAAGTTACAGGAAATAAAGTACATAAATGAAGAACCCCACCAGGAGCAGTCTGAATGTCGCTCAGCCCTTAACCCAACTGAAACAAAGCTTACTCACATTCCAATCCCAAACATTCCAACACACACGTAACCAGGCTGAGCATCACATTACATCATCTCTCTTTTTTTAATAATGAAAAGGAGAAACTGAGATGACAGGTTGAGCATCACATTACATCATCTCTCTTTTTATAATGATAAAAGGAGATGAGAAGATAAAGTATTGAGTGGGAGAAACAATGAGGAAGACTGGAGAAACAAATGAAAGTCTGAAGGCACTAAAGATAAGAAAGACTGAAGGCACTAAAGACGACTCAAACACCCATCTCCCTTTTTCCGAAAACAAACAACCAAAGCACTCCCACGACAAGAACAGGAAGCGACTCAGGTATAAAAATCATGAAAGCTGGCCGGGCCGACATGAAATAATACAAGAGTACAAACTGGAAATAAAGCATGACACCATGTAACATGTGGAAAAGCACAAATGGGCATAAAGGACATTAAATAAATGGGGACACACCACATAAGAAGATGTGGGGACACACCAAAAACAGTATACACATGAAAAAAAAAATGTGTACAAAAATACGAATGTGTGTTAAACGCATTAAATGGATGGGGACACACCACATAAGTAGATGTGAGGACACACCATAAAAACAGTACAACATGTGCATAAATTGCAATACATGAAATGTACCTGAGAAGCTTAAAAGCTTGTACCAGTGGAGCTTAAAAGCTTGGTGTGGTTAGCAGTACACTGACGAATGCATTTGCATTTCTAAATGACCACACGTAATAAATACCATGTGTAAAGAACAGTGTACAGACAAATGCATTTGCATTTCAAAGAACCTGAGGAGCTTAAAAGCTTGTACCTATGGAGCTTAAAAGCTTGTGTGGTTAACAGTACATAGACAAATGCATTTGCATTTCTAAAGGACCACACGTAATGAATACCATACCAACAATTTAAGAACAATGCACCAATGAATGCATTTGCATTGTTGCGAAGGAAAATACATTTGCCTCTCAAGAAACAACATGTAATAAACTATAAATTTTAAGAACAGTGCACTGATGAATGCATTTGCATTGGTGCGTAGGAGAATGTATTGCATCTCAAGAAACAACATGTAATAAACCATACATTTTAAGAACAGTGCACTGATGAATGCATTTGCATTGGTGCGTAGGAGAATGCATTGCATCTCAAGAAACAACATGTAATAAACCATACATTTTAAGAACAGTGCACTGATGAATGCATTTGCATTGGTGCGTAGGAGAATGCATTGCATCTCAAGAAACAACATGTAATAAACCATACATTTTAAGAACAGTGCACTGATGAATGCATTTGCATTGGTGTGTATACAAGTGCATTTGCACTGGAGACTAACCATCAAATCATTTCATTTCATACATGCCTATATGCGAATCACGAAAGGCTTAAAGTAAACTACAAATTGAAATCACCGTAAAATTCAAATCATTAAGAACTTATGAATAATGTAACTGTAAATATAATGTGAGTGAAAAGCAGATAAAGGTAGTAGCATCCTCATAAAAGAGGTAACACTTAACAGAACTTTCGACGTCTGCATTATCAATCTCAAATTCACATCATCATCAAAGTGCAACGATGGAAAATAACCATTAGGTGGCAGTGTTGTGACAAATAAAAGTATTGTACTTTGATAACAGCAGATCGAGGTGATGAGTTTCCAGAGAAAACGACTCCAGTACTTGTGGAAAAACAATGGATAGAAGTTCTGTTCAAAAAAAAAAAATGAATGAATTGCAGCTCGGGTATTTCTTTGAAGAAGTGCTCTTAAGCGTGAAGGGAATCCAATGATTGATGAGCTGTCACTGGTGTTATCTAATTTCAGGAGTGCGTGAGCTTAATTGCTCTCAGAAACTTTGAAAACTGAAGAAAAATTGCAGAGCACGTATTTCCTTGAGCTCGTGAACTTCAAACTGTATGCGATAAAGCTAATCGTATTTCATGTTCATAAATTGCGCGTTGCTGGGCAACAGTTTAACAATGCCTGAACACTTCCTGAAAGATGGAGGCACGCACAGGATTACGTGATGACGTGCAAGAGAAGTCGTCACAGTGTAAGTAAGGTTTGATGCGTGGAGATGCCTCGCGCTGACTTCGAAAGAGGCAAACATCAACGGTAAGAGCGCGAGCGATATCTATGTGCTCTTAACTTTTAACATATTAGTAAAGTATAATGCTCACGTTAAACACTTGACACACTGCTGCTGAAGAAAATGAAAAACTCCCTTCCACCTGCTGCTGAAGTAAAAGGAACACTCTTTTGTTCACTAAAAAGAGCAGGTCAGGAGAAAGCAGAAAACAAACAGTTGTACTCCGGTTGAGAGTCACTCGTTCAGTTTTCTTGTCATCATGCCGGTCAGTGAAAGAATTGTTGCAACAGAGCACTCACAAGGTGGCAGGACGGTGTAGACAAGCAGCTGGCGCTTTATAGTTGCTCGAAGGAATTGGTATGCCGAGAAACCAGTAGTGCACCCCTTAAAGTTTAATTTTAGCCGCTTTCAAAAATACACCTCACTGCGCTCGAGAAACTCTTTATCAGCAATAAGAGTCCTGTTTCAAACTATGACAGCTTTAAAGTTCACATAAACGCTGCTATGAAAATAACTGGCACTTACTTCTAGGGCGACCGGTGAAAGGTCACTGGTGGGGTTCTGGGTGCCAGTCTGTTTTGAAGGTTTCTTGCTGCAAAGTCCTTTATCTAAAGTTTCTGTTTTCAATCCGTTTTTTTTTTAAACAAAAGTCTTCTTTGAAATTGACACGGAGGTCCGTTTTAAACCCGTCGCCAGATGTAAAGTTAAGAATGATGGTCCATTCGTTGTTGGTAACTTCATGAATATTTATTGAAGTTACAAGTTACAGGAAATAAAGTACATAAATGAAGAACCCCACCAGGAGCAGTCTGAATGTCGCTCAGCCCTTAACCCAACTGAAACAAAGCTTACTCACATTCCAATCCCAAACATTCCAACACACACGTAACCAGGCTGAGCATCACATTACATCATCTCTCTTTTTTTAATAATGAAAAGGAGAAACTGAGATGACAGGTTGAGCATCACATTACAACCCCCCACCCCTAAACATTGTTCCAGCTCTCCTATTCAGCGCTTGCTCTCATCGCTGCGGTGGGGGCAGTCACAGCTTCACAGGGAGGTTCATGTGTGGGGGTACAAAGGGCTCATCGCTCAACAGACACTTCACAGCAGAACAACTTGTCTGTACAGCCCAGTCCGTATCTTTATAAACGAGAACCTCTTTACTACACTTTAAAACATAATACTACACACAACAAAAATACAGTTCCTCGCAGTGAGGTGCCCTGAGGCCTGGTCAGGTTATAACTTACCAGGGGTACATAGCGGTCGCGCTGCTTGCATCTTACAGAATGGGGGGGGGGGGGGCGGAAAAACGGACTCACCTCAGGCCTGCTGACTAGTGACACAGGGGGCTAGCCTACAATTATGTCGTGTGGATTGTGGCCGCTTCTGTACCGTCCGTCCGTTCGTGGACCGTGGCAGCTGCTCCTCAACGCATTTCCCTATTCACAAAGGATTTTGCTAGAGAGGGTCGGAGAAACCGAGAGATGGTCGGAAACAGCGTGAGGGTCGGAGAAACCGAGGGTGGGCCGGAGAAACCGAGGGTGAGTCGGAGAAACCGAGGGTGGGTCGGAAAAACCGAGGGTGGGCCGGAGAAACCGAGGGTGGGTCGGAGATACCGAGGGTGGGTCGGAAAAACCGAGGGTAGGCCGGAGATACCAAGGGTGGGTCGGAAAAACCGAGGGTGGGCCGGAGAAACCGAGGGTGGGTCGGAGATACCGAGAGTGGGCCGGAGATACCGAGGGTGGGCCGGAGAAACCGAGGGAGGGCCGGAAAAACCGAGGGAGGGTCGGAGAAAGCCAGAGAGGGTCGGTGTGTAAACTAATCGGTGCATTTTTTGTTACCCCTCCCACCCCCCTATATAAAATTTCGCCGAAGCAGTGTTGTAGGGAAAGGCAATATGCAAATGTGGGCCACTTTTTTTTGCATGCCCAGGCCGATTTTGAATCCCAATCCAACCCTGCTGGCCAGCCACTGCTTCAGTTATTCAGGCTGCCAATCATCAGCAGAGGACATGCCCTGCATGTCTCTGGCCTCTTGGTAGCCTGGCTGCTGCTGAAATCTTTTCATTGCCATTTTTTTCCTGCACAGGTCGCAGCGGGCAAATGGGTGATGCACCCCCGTACTCGTTGCTGCTGTACGGTGTTTGGTAGTCAGACTGCGTTCAGGAGGGGTGGAGGGCACAGGACAACCAGAGACTGCTGGCCTCTTCCGTGGGGGCTGGGGGTGTTTGCGTGCGTCTGATGTTCTAGAGCCCATCCTACCAAAGCTCTGCAAACTGGGCCAAGGACAGGAAGAAGACCAAATGTAGAATGCGACATAAAGATGTCTTTTGAAGTGTCTGTTTTGCGATGTTTGTTCAAACACCTACATTTTGCAGTAGACATGAAACTGTTACAAACTGCAGCTACAGTTTTTGACTACAGAGATTTAGGACTGTTTGCCTCATGACAAAATGTGTGAATTTTGTATTTGTAAGGTGAACTGAAAGACACTCTGGCTGGGGTCGCACAACAGTGTGAAAGGTGAAAACAGGCCTTAAGTTTATTGAAACAAACAAATAAAAAACGTCTTCCTTTCTGATGTCTAAGTATTTTGAAAAGTCGGATCGAAACTAGAAGTGCAACAGTGGCATGTTACTTCTTAAAAACTGAAGAGTAATGGAAAGAAAGCTTTATAGAAGGATCAAACCAATCAATATTTATAAGAGTGTTTTATGTGCTGCACGCCGAGGACGCAGAGATCAGACAGTAGTTTGCTTGCTGCTCTCACTCACTTGGTGCAATTTGGTGCTGGTATTACATTTTCGAGGAGCGCTTTCCTGTCCATTCCAGTACTTTATGAGTTAGACCTGAGAGATGCTACACAGGAGTCATCCTCGAGGGACAAACGACTCGGCTGCATCTGCACTTCCCTAGTCAGTAATACCAAAATTATTTTAAAAACATGAGGTCACACTACTGGCCAGCACCCCCCACCCCTAAACATTGTTCCAGCTCTCCTATTCAGCGCTTGCTCTCATCGCTGCGGTGGGGGCAGTCACAGCTTCACAGGGAGGTTCATGTGTGGGGGTACAAAGGGCTCATCGCTCAACAGACACTTCACAGCAGAACAACTTGTCTGTACAGCCCAGTCCGTATCTTTATAAACGAGAACCTCTTTACTACACTTTAAAACATAATACTACACACAACAAAAATACAGTTCCTCGCAGTGAGGTGCCCTGAGGCCTGGTCAGGTTTTAACTTACTAGGGGTACATAGCGGTCGCGCTGCTTGCATCTTACAGAATGGGGGGGGGGGGGGGGGGGGAGGGGGGGCTGTGGGCGGAAAAACTGACTCACCTCAGGCCTGCTGACTAGTGACACAGGGGGCTAGCCTACAATTATGTCATGTGGATTGTGGCCGCTTCTGTACCGTCCGTCCGTCCATGGACCGTGGCAGCTGCTCCTCAACGCATTTCCCTATTCACAAAGGATTTTGCTAGAGAGGGTCGGAGAAACCGAGAGATGGTCGGAAACAGCGTGAGGGTCGGAGAAACGGCGGGTGTGCCAGAGATACCGAGGGAGGGTCTGAAAAACCGAGGGTGGGCCGGAGATACCGAGGGTGGGTCGGAAAAACGGAGGGTGGGCCAGAGAAACCGAGGGTGGGCTGGAGAAACCGAGGGTGGGCTGGAGATACCGAGGGTGGGCCGGAGAAACCGAGGGAGGGCCGGAGATACCGAGGGTGGGCCGGAGAAACCGAGGGTGGGCCGGAGATACCGAGGGTGGGCCGGAGAAACCGAGGGAGGGTCGTAAAAACCGAGGGAGGGTCGTAAAAACCGAGGGAGGGTCGGAGATACCGAGGGTGGGCCGGAGAAACCGAGGGTGGGTCGGAGATATCGAGGGTGGGTCGGAGAAACCGAGGGTGGGCCGGAGAAACCGAGGGAGGGTCGGAAAAACCGAAGGAGGGTCGGAAAAACCGAGGGAGGGTCGGAGAAAGCCAGAGAGGGTCGATGTGTAAACTAATCGGTGCATTTTTTGTTACCCCTCCCACCCCCCTATATAAAATTTCGCCGAAGCAGTGTTGTAGGGAAAGGCAATATGCAAATGTGGGCCACTTTTTTTTGCATGCCCAGGCCGATTTTGAATCCCAATCCAACCCTGCTGGCCAGCCACTGCTTCAGTTATTCAGGCTGCCAATCATTAGCAGAGGACATGCCCTGCATGTCTCTGGCCTCTTGGTTGCCTGGCTGCTGCTGAAATCTTTTCATTGCCATTTTTTTCCTGCACAGGTCGCAGCGGGCAAATGGGTGATGCACCCCCCGTACTCGTTCCTGCTGTACGGTGTTTGGTAGTCAGACTGCCTTCAGGAGGGGAGGAGGGCACAGGACAACCAGAGACTGCTGGCCTCTTCCGTGGGGGCTGGGGGTGTTTGCGTGCGTCTGATGTTCTAGAGCCCATCCTACCAAAGCTCTGCAAACTGGGCCAAGGACAGGAAGAAGACCAAATGTAGAATGCGACATAAAGATGTCTTTTGAAGTGTCTGTTTTGCAATGTTTGTTCAAACACCTACATTTTGCAGTAGACATGAAACTGTTTTGTGTTACAAACTGCAGCTACAGTTTTTGACTACAGAGATTTAGGACTGTTTGCCTCATGACAAAATGTGTGAATTTTGTATTTGTAAGGTGAACTGAAAGACACTCTGGCTGGGGTCGCACAACAGTGTGAAAGGTGAAAACAGGCCTTAAGTTTATTGAAACAAACACATAAAAAACGTCTTCCTTTCTGATGTCTAAGTATTTTGAAAAGTCGGATCGAAACTAGAAGTGCAACAGTGGCATGTTACTTCTTAAAAACTGAAGAGTAATGGAAAGAATGCTTTATAGAAGGATCAAACCAATCAATATTTATAAGAGTGTTTTATGTGCTGCACGCCGAGGACGCAGAGATCAGACAGTAGTTTGCTTGCTGCTCTCACTCACTTGGTGCAATTTGGTGCTGGTATTACATTTTCTAGGAGCGCTTTCCTGTCCATTCCAGTACTTTATGAGTTAGACCTGAGAGATGCTACACAGGAGTCATCCTCGAGGGACAAACGACTCGGCTGCATCTGCACTTCCCTAGTCAGTAATACCAAAATTATTTTAAAAACATGAGGTCACACTACTGGCCAGCACCCCCCACCCCTAAACATTGTTCCAGCTCTCCTATTCAGCGCTTGCTCTCATCGCTGCGGTGGGGGCAGTCACAGCTTCACAGGGAGGTTCATGTGTGGGGGTACAAAGGGCTCATCGCTCAACAGACACTTCACAGCAGAACAACTTGTCTGTACAGCCCAGTCCGTATCTTTATAAACGAGAACCTCTTTACTACACTTTAAAACATAATACTACACACAACAAAAATACAGTTCCTCGCAGTGAGGTGCCCTGAGGCCTGGTCAGGTTATAACTTACCAGGGGTACATAGCGGTCGCGCTGCTTGCATCTTACAGAATGGGGGGGGGGGCGGAAAAACGGACTCACCTCAGGCCTGCTGACTAGTGACACAGGGGGCTAGCCTACAATTATGTCATGTGGATTGTGGCCGCTTCTGTACCGTCCGTCCGTTCGTGGACCGTGGCAGCTGCTCCTCAACGCATTTCCCTATTCACAAAGGATTTTGCTAGAGAGGGTCGGAGAAACCGAGAGATGGTCGGAAACAGCGTGAGGGTCGGAGAAACCGAGGGTGGGCCGGAGAAACCGAGGGTGAGTCGGAGAAACCGAGGGTGAGTCGGAGAAACCGAGGGTGGGTCGGAAAAACCGAGGGTGGGCCGGAGAAACCGAGGGTGGGTCGGAGATACCGAGGGTGGGTCGGAAAAACCGAGGGTAGGCCGGAGATACCGAGGGTGGGTCGGAAAAACCGAGGGTGGGCCGGAGAAACCGAGGGTGGGTCGGAGATACCGAGAGTGGGCCGGAGATACCGAGGGTGGGCCGGAGAAACCGAGGGAGGGCCGGAAAAACCGAGGGAGGGTCGGAGAAAGCCAGAGAGGGTCGGTGTGTAAACTAATCGGTGCATTTTTTGTTACCCCTCCCACCCCCCTATATAAAATTTCGCCGAAGCAGTGTTGTAGGGAAAGGCAATATGCAAATGTGGGCCACTTTTTTTTGCATGCCCAGGCCGATTTTGAATCCCAATCCAACCCTGCTGGCCAGCCACTGCTTCAGTTATTCAGGCTGCCAATCATCAGCAGAGGACATGCCCTGCATGTCTCTGGCCTCTTGGTAGCCTGGCTGCTGCTGAAATCTTTTCATTGCCATTTTTTTCCTGCACAGGTCGCAGCGGGCAAATGGGTGATGCACCCCCCTACTCGTTGCTGCTGTACGGTGTTTGGTAGTCAGACTGCCTTCAGGAGGGGAGGAGGGCACAGGACAACCAGAGACTGCTGGCCTCTTCCGTGGGGGCTGGGGGTGTTTGCGTGCGTCTGATGTTCTAGAGCCCATCCTACCAAAGCTCTGCAAACTGGGCCAAGGACAGGAAGAAGACCAAATGTAGAATGCGACATAAAGATGTCTTTTGAAGTGTCTGTTTTGCGATGTTTGTTCAAACACCTACATTTTGCAGTAGACATGAAACTGTTACAAACTGCAGCTACAGTTTTTGACTACAGAGATTTAGGACTGTTTGCCTCATGACAAAATGTGTGAATTTTGTATTTGTAAGGTGAACTGAAAGACACTCTGGCTGGGGTCGCACAACAGTGTGAAAGGTGAAAACAGGCCTTAAGTTTATTGAAACAAACAAATAAAAAACGTCTTCCTTTCTGATGTCTAAGTATTTTGAAAAGTCGGATCGAAACTAGAAGTGCAACAGTGGCATGTTACTTCTTAAAAACTGAAGAGTAATGGAAAGAAAGCTTTATAAAAGGATCAAACCAATCAATATTTATAAGAGTGTTTTATGTGCTGCCCGCCGAGGACGCAGAGATCAGACAGTAGTTTGCTTGCTGCTCTCACTCACTTGGTGCAATTTGCTGCTGGTATTACATTTTCGAGGAGCGCTTTCCTGTCCATTCCAGTACTTTATGAGTTAGACCTGAGAGATGCTACACAGGAGTCATCCTCGAGGGACAAACGACTCGGCTGCATCTGCACTTCCCTAGTCAGTAATACCAAAATTATTTTAAAAACATGAGGTCACACTACTGGCCAGCACCCCCCACCCCTAAACATTGTTCCAGCTCTCCTATTCAGCGCTTGCTCTCATCGCTGCGGTGGGGGCAGTCACAGCTTCACAGGGAGGTTCATGTGTGGGGGTACAAAGGGCTCATCGCTCAACAGACACTTCACAGCAGAACAACTTGTCTGTACAGCCCAGTCCGTATCTTTATAAACGAGAACCTCTTTACTACACTTTAAAACATAATACTACACACAACAAAAATACAGTTCCTCGCAGTGAGGTGCCCTGAGGCCTGGTCAGGTTTTAACTTACCAGGGGTACATAGCGGTCGCGCTGCTTGCATCTTACAGAATGGGGGGGGGGGGGGGGGGGGGGGGAGGGGGGGCTGTGGGCGGAAAAACTGACTCACCTCAGGCCTGCTGACTAGTGACACAGGGGGCTAGCCTACAATTATGTCATGTGGATTGTGGCCGCTTCTGTACCGTCCGTCCGTCCATGGACCGTGGCAGCTGCTCCTCAACGCATTTCCCTATTCACAAAGGATTTTGCTAGAGAGGGTCGGAGAAACCGAGAGATGGTCGGAAACAGCGTGAGGGTCGGAGAAACGGCGGGTGTGCCAGAGATACCGAGGGAGGGTCTGAAAAACCGAGGGTGGGCCGGAGATACCGAGGGTGGGTCGGAAAAACGGAGGGTGGGCCAGAGAAACCGAGGGTGGGCTGGAGAAACCGAGGGTGGGCTGGAGATACCGAGGGTGGGCCGGAGAAACCGAGGGAGGGCCGGAGATACCGAGGGTGGGCCGGAGATACCGAGGGTGGGCCGGAGAAACCGAGGGTGGGCCGGAGAAACCGAGGGTGGGCCGGAGAAACCGAGGGTGGGCCGGAGATACCGAGGGTGGGCCGGAGAAACCGAGGGAGGGTCGTAAAAACCGAGGGAGGGTCGTAAAACCGAGGGAGGGTCGGAGATACCGAGGGTGGGCCGGAGAAACCGAGGGTGGGTCGGAGATATCGAGGGTGGGGCGGAGAAACCGAGGGTGGGCCGGAGAAACCGAGGGAGGGTCGGAAAAACCGAAGGAGGGTCGGAAAAACCGAGGGAGGGTCGGAGAAAGCCAGAGAGGGTCGGTGTGTAAACTAATCGGTGCATTTTTTGTTACCCCTCCCACCCCCCTATATAAAATTTCACCGAAGCAGTGTTGTAGGGAAAGGCAATATGCAAATGTGGGCCACTTTTTTTTTGCATGCCCAGGCTGATTTTGAATCCCAATCCAACCCTGCTGGCCAGCCACTGCTTCAGTTATTCAGGCTGCCAATCATCAGCAGAGGACATGCCCTGCATGTCTCTGGCCTCTTGGTAGCCTGGCTGCTGCTGAAATCTTTTCATTGCCATTTTTTTCCTGCACAGGTCGCAGCGGGCAAATGGGTGATGCACCCCCCCCCCGTACTCGTTGCTGCTGTACGGTGTTTGGTAGTCAGACTGCGTTCAGGAGGGGAGGAGGGCACAGGACAACCAGAGACTGCTGGCCTCTTCCGTGGGGGCTGGGGGTGTTTGCGTGCGTCTGATGTTCCAGAGCCCATCCTACCAAAGCAATGCAAACTGGGCCAAGGACAGGAAGAAGACCAAATGTAGAATGCGACATAAAGATGTCTTTTGAAGTGTCTGTTTTGCAATGTTTGTTTAAACACCTACATTTTGCAGTAGACATGAAACTGTTTTGTGTTACAAACTGCAGCTACAGTTTTTGACTAGAGAGATTTAGGACTGTTTGCCTCATGACAAAATGTGTGAATTTTGTATTTGTAAGGTGAACTGAAAGACACTCTGGCTGGGGTCGCACAACAGTGTGAAAGGTGAAAACAGGCCTTAAGTTTATTGAAACAAACAAATAAAAACCGTCTTCCTTTCTGATGTCTAAGTATTTTGAAAAGTCGGATCGAAACTGTCAGATCCCGGTGACCCACGATCATCAGAAAACACACTGGACACGGCGGAGAGGTTGGTATACAACCTTATTGGTTTGTGCGTGCTGCTGCTCTAGACACGTCCGCCCTCGTCCCTCGATGTACTGACCACTTCCTGTCCGTCCACAGGAAGTCCTGTCCAGTGACCTGGTCACCGTTCTGTGTCCCACAGGGTCCTAGTGCCCTATCTCAGTGGTCACTACATCTTCCCCTTTGTCACAAACAAACGTTTTTGTTACATGTACAAACTTGGTACATTATTCTCCTGATGGTGGGGGGGGGGGGGAAGAGGAGAGGAGAGGAGAGGAGAGAGAGAGAGAGAGAGAGAGAGAGAGAGAGAGAGAGAGAGAGAGAGAGAGGCGCTCTCTCTACATTTCTTCTAATAGTCTTCTTGCACTCTCTTCTTGGTCTCTGCTCTGGTCTTGTCCTCCGTTTTCCTCGTTCAGTGATATTGTCTCTCTGTTAGTTCTTTGCTCTCTTTCTTCCACCTTTGGTGCTATTGTCGCTCGTTCCTCTTCTTCCACTTTGAACTCCTTTTGTCGGCATATTCTTTCATTTTCTTTTTTGCTTGGTGATCTCTTTCTGCAATTTCTCTTCTATTCGTGCTTTCTGTTGCTTCAAGTTGAGGTAGTCTTGTTTTGCTTGATCTCCCTAGCACCAACTCTGCTGGGCATTTACCAGTGGAGCTGTGAGGGGTATTCCTATAGTCTCTCAGTACTTGACACAGTGCTTGTCCAATTGATATTTGTGTCAGTTTTGCTAGCTGGATGGCTTTCTTGATCGTCCCCATGAATCGTTCTGCCATTCCGTTTGCCTGTGGCCACAAAGGAGTTATTTTCCGATGCTTGATCCCCAGGTATTCCATGAATCTACAGAATTCTTCTCCCGAAAATGGAGGTCCGTTATCAGTTTTCAATGTTTGTGGTGAGCCCCAGGCGGCAAATATGTCATCTAGCACTGGTAGAGTGGCACTCGCTGATGTCGAAGATACTTCCCTCACTATTGGAAACCTTGAAAACTCGTCGATGACCACAAGTAGGTATTTTCCACTCTCTAATGGTCCATATAAGTCTGCCGCTAGCTCGGTCCATACCGCTAGTGGCAGTTCCGACATTTTCAGTGGTGTCGGCTTGGCAGGCGGCCCTGTTATTTGACAGATCTGACAATGTGATAACTCTTCCTCCACCATATTGTCCAATCCTGGGGACCACACTTTTTCCCTTAACATCTTTTTTGTCGCTACGATGCCACGATGTGACTCGTGAGCTATCTCAACTGTTCTCTTTCTTAGTCGACATGGTATTACAATTCTTGAGCCTCTCATCAGGACTCCGCTTTCTGTTTCAGACAGCTCTTCGCTTATCTTTTTAAATGCCAGTAGTTCTTCTTTATTTACTCCTTCCTCTGTCGCAGTGTTACTGTTAATGTGCCTCCATCTCTGCTGTCGCACCATCACTCCAATGGCCTTCATTGTCGGGTCTCTTTTTGTTTCTCGCTCTAGTTCTTCACTTGCTATTGATGCCGGAGTGTTCTGTCTCACGATGAAGTTTAGATATTCTTCTGCCATTGTGGTGCCACCTTTTTAATGGGGGAGCGGGTGCTGTGACATGTAGTCTGCTGGATTTTGGTCTTTTCCAGGTTTATGGACAATCTTGAAGTTGTAATCCATCAGCCTGATTCCCCATCTTTCAATTCGTGGTGGTATCTTGGCGTTTGGATTTCCGTAGATGGTCACTAGTGCCTGGTGATCTGTTACTATCGTGAATGGTTTTCCATATATGAACATGTGATAGTGCTCACATGCCCATACTACTGCCAGACTTTCCTTCTCTGGTTGAGAGTACGCTCTCTCAATGTCCGACAGGCTCTTGCTTCCATAGGCTACTATCTGCCGAGGTGAGTCTTTTCCTGGCTTGTGTTGGGCTAGTATTGCCCCCAGACCTACCGGGCTGGCGTCTACTGTCAGTTCGGTGCATAGGCTCGGGTCAAAGTATGCTAGGTGGTCTACTGCCGTTACTGACGCCCTTTTTTCTTCAAATGCCCTTTGGCACTCTGTAGTCCATTCGAACTTTTGGCCCTGCTTTGTTAATTCCCTCAGTGGCGTGCTCACTGTCGCAAAGTCCTTTATGTATCGCGCGCAGTAGCTGGCCAGGCCGAGGAATGAGCGCACGTCAGCAGCATCTTTTGGTTCCTTTGTTCTTTCAAGGGTGTCTATTTTGCTGCGATCTGGTCTCATTCCTTTCTTTGAAAAGATGTGTCCATAGAACACTAGTTCTTCTCTTCCCAGTTCACATTTCTTCTCATTTACTGTTAGGCCCACCTCTACTAGCTGTGAGCACACTTCCCTCAAGGCCTTGTCATGTTCTTCATCAGATTTTCCAAAAACCAGGATATCATCACTGTAGTTCAAACTGTTTTTGATCGGTCTGATGATTTGCCTGATCATTTCCTGGAATATTTCCGCTGCTGACGATATTCCAAAGCTTAATCTTTTGTAGCGAAACAATCCCAAGTGCGTTGAGAAGGTAGTTATATATCTGGACTGCTGGTCCAGCTCCAGTTGGTGGTACCCTTTGCATAGGTCGAGCTTGGAGAATTTTCTCATTCCCGTCAGGCAGCTTATCATGTCATCTAGATGTGGCCCTGGATGTCGTTCTCGTTCGATGGCTGTGTTGGGAATCCTCATGTCCACACATATTCTGATTTGTGCAGTGTCCTTTTTTGGTACAGCCACTATTGGAGACACCCATGGCGTTGGCCCTTCTGCTGGCTCAATGATGTCTTGTTCTAGTAGTGCATTTATTTCTTCTTCCACCTGAGGTTGCAGATGGATAGGTACCCTTCGGTGATGCTGTGCTATTGGTCTGACGGCTTCATTTATGTGCAGGGTTATTTGCCTTCCTTTGAGCTTTCCAAGTCCTTTTGTTAGTTTTGGGTATTCTTGCAGTATGTTCTCTTTATCTGACATGTGATACGTCATCTTTAGTAAACCCATTATTTTTGCTGTTACATTACTCAGTAGACATGGTGCGGGAATGTCTCCTCGGAGCACATGTATTTCTTCTGTGACAGTCTTGCCTTTATGTGTCATGGTGTCTGTAAACTTTCCCATGTTCGTTACTGGGTTTTGGGCACCCCAGGTAAACACTCTTACATTTGATGGTTGTAGTGGCGGTTTCCTCTTCATCCTGTCATATTCCGTGGCACACATTATGCTGCACGTGGCCCCACTGTCCAGCACAAATTCTGTTTGGTGAGGTCCTACCTCTATGGTCACCCAATCTGTCTTCTTGATTGACTTCCTATCCACCAGTCTAATGTGCTCTTCTATATGTCCCTCATCTGTGGACATAAGGTATAGTCGTTCTACCTTTCCAGTTGTTTCTTCTTCTTCTTCCTCTTCTCCCGACTCCAAAGAAGAGCTCCTGTTAGTCGCTTCCATATGTCGTACATGTCTATTCGTTGCTGTTCTTGGTCTCCCTGGTCTTCCTCGTTCATTTTTGAATTGCGTTCCTTGGCACATGGTGGCGAAGTGGTTGCTTCTGTTGCATTTCCTGCATGTTTGACCGATCGCCGGGCATGTTCCTCTGTGTGGAAATTCTAGACCACATCTGTAGCATTGGGAACCTTGTTTCCTTGTCACTTGTTCCTTTGAACCTCTCTTCCAGTTATTCGTCTTGCTTGTATCTGTCATTCTGTGTACTTGTTCTCCTCTTCGGTCCATCTGCCTTGCTTGCATCGTTGCCCTCGCTTCCGCTCTTGCTAGGTCTAAAATCTTTTCTAGGGTGATCGGTTCTTTAAGTAATCTTGTGCGAAAGTCTGTGTCACGACAGCCTTCTATCAGTCTTAGGCGAAGGGCCTGTTCATTGTCGAATTTGTCAAATTCGCAATAGGCCACTAGTTTCCTCAGCCTTGTTGCAAAATCGTCCATTGACTCTTCCGGTTGTTGAAATGCCATGTTAAAACTGTATCTTTCAAAATCAATGTTTCTTTGAGGGTCGAACTTGGTTGTTAGACATTTTATCAGTTTTGCGAATGTCTCTGTTTCACTCGTTGGCAGTGTTATGAGGAGGTCATCTACTTTTGGAACTTAGGCCTCATCACGGCTTAACGCCTCATCACGAAACGGTGGAAAAGTGCCACTCCACCGCGCCCTGCGGACTGGCGTTGCTCTCTTGGCAACTGGGCCTGTGCGGAGAGTGTGTCTCTACACAGAGAGGAGACCTCTGGCCTACGGAAATATCCGATCGCCCAAGACTGGGACGCTACCCTGCTCGCGTACCATCGGGCGTGCACCCAGGCCGGTATAGAATGCCACCCCGACGCGGAATAGAGGGGGCCCAGTTAATTGCTGTCCATGTTGGGCGCGGTATTTCCCCCCCCCCCCCCCCCCGCCGCCGCCTCCCCCTTCCCCCCCCCTTCCCCCCCACCACCTACCCCGACCGCTGAGACCTTCCACAATATGAGATGTCCCCTGCCACTCCCCGCCGCTGCCCTTCCCCCCCGCCACCCCCCCTCCTCCGCTCTGCCGCCGCAGCGACACCACATCCTCAATTACCCCCGCTCCTGCGCAGCCCATATAGGGTGCACCACACACAGCTAGGGTCATAGATACACTACCACGCACACAAACACTAGTCCGGCGGTTGTTGAAATGTTTCTCCTTCCCCCTCTTCTTTTACTTCCCAGTTATATCTTCTGGTTGCCGCAGAGATTGTTAATGATGTACTCGCGCTAATGCTTGATCCCCCCTCCCCATTTCCGTATCACACAATGACGACTGAATGCTTCCAAGTACGGGAGGCGGAAACCCAGCGACCCATATGACGACGGGAGGTATGATCCGGCCCTTGCTCACTACTGTGCTACTCAGGGAACACAACTTAAAACATTGACTGTTGGATTCCATGACCACTCTGGTCCTTATGCAGTGCTACGAGCCGCGAGCACTGCAGCACGAGACATTTCCTAGCACTGCCACTTGTGAACTAATGCATCTCCACTGGCTATTGTTTCTTTTCACTCATATATGATTGACATGTCATTATGTGCTGCTAGCCGAGTGCCGTTTGTAGTAATGCTTCATTGTTATGACATTGTGTGACTACTACTTAACTCATCTGTGAAACTAAATAAAGTTTGGGACCGTTGGTCTTAAAAAAAAAAACTGAGGAGGTCATCTACCTCGTCCCCCACTAGGTTTAAGAATAAGTCTAATTTCTTTTCTTCTAGTACATCAGTTGCCTTCATGTATCGCTCAAACCTTAAAATCCACTTCTCCCATCGTATTCCCACTTGTGGTTCTGATACACTGAAAGGCATTGGTCTGCGATATTGCGCACTTTGCTTTGTGTCAGGCATTTTCTTTCCTTTCCTTTTCTCTTTTTCTTTTCTGCCTCTGTATTTATTTGTTTCTGATCTTCTATTGTTTCACTCTTGTTTTATTCCTCCTTTATCCAGCTCGTTGTGTCAGTATTTCTCCTTCGTTCTTGCTCCTATGTCTATATTTATCTTGCCTCTCTGATGGCTGCTCTTTGCTTCCTCTTACTCCTTCATCTGTGGAGCACTTTAATTTCTATTTCTATTTTTGCTTGCACTCGAATCTCGCCTGTTTTAAAAATGGCCGCTCGTTTTTCTTTGCTTTCTATTGGTTCATATGCCTGACTAATATGGCCGCCGAGAATCCAGCGAGATTTCCACTCCAAATCTCACACGCCTGTCTTCAAAATGGCCGCTTTGTTTTCCTGCTCCCTTATTGGCATAGACCGCCTGACCCCAAGATGGCCGCCGAGTCTCTCGCGAGAGCTCGCGCCAATTTTTTCTCTGTTCGCGCTCTTCAGCACAGCGGTTACCGGGTCAGTAGGTGATCTCGCTGCCAGTCGGGGTGGGCTCCCGCGTCGCTCGTGTGTCAATTGCGGCCGCTCTTCCACAGTTTCCGCGATGCTGATCCAGGGTGGGCTCCTGGTGTTCCTCTGCTACGTTCCGCGATGTACACGCGTCGATTCTTCGGACACCTTCGTCACCAGTTGTCAGATCCCGGTGACCCACGATCATCAGAAAACACACTGGACACGGCGGAGAGGTTGGTACACACCTTTATTGGTTTGTGCGTGCTGCTGCTCTAGACACGTCCGCCCTCGTCCTTGTCCCTCGATGTACTGACCACTTCCTGTCCATCCACAGGAAGTCCTGTCCAGTGACCTGGTCACCGCCCCGTGACCCACAGGGTCCTAGTGCCCTATCTCAGTGGTCACTACAGAAACTAGAAGTGCAACAGTGGCATGTTACTTCTCAAAAACTGAAGAGTAATGGAAAGAAAGCTTTAGAGAAGGATCAAACCAATCAATATTTATAAGAGTGTTTTATGTGCTGCACGCCGAGGACGCAGAGATCAGACAGTAGTTTGCTTGCTGCTCTCACTCACTTGGTGCAATTTGGTGCTGGTATTACATTTTCTAGGAGCGCTTTCCTGTCCATTCCAGTACTTTATGAGTTAGACCTGAGAGATGCTACACAGGAGTCAGCCTCGAGGGACAAACGACTCGGCTGCATCTGCACTTCCCTAGTCAGTAATACCAAAATTATTTTAAAAACATGAGGTCACACTACTGGCCAGCACCCCCCACCCGTAAACATTGTTCCAGCTCTCCTATTCAGCGCTTGCTCTCATCGCTGCGGTGGGGGCAGTCACAGCTTCACAGGGAGGTTCATGTGTGGGAGTACAAAGGGCTCATCGCTCAATAGACACTTCACAGCAGAACAACTTGTCTGTACAGCCCAGTCCGTATCTTTATAAACGAGAACCTCTTTACTACACTTTAAAACATAATACTACACACAACAAAAATACAGTTCCTCGCAGTGAGGTGCACAGAGGCCTGGTCAGGTTATAACTTACCAGGGGTACATAGCGGTCGCGCTGCTTGCATCTTACAGAATCTGGGAGGGGGGGGGGGGGGGGGTTGGGCGGAAAAACGGACTCACCTCAGGCCTGCTGACTAGTGACACAGGGGGCTAGCCTACAATTATGTCATGTGGATTGTGGCCGCTTCTGTACCGTCCGTCCGTCCATGGACCGTGGCAGCTGCTCCTCGCTCTCATCACTCTGCAGTCACGCGCGCATTAAATTGCAATGCGCATGTGGGAATTACACCCCCCTCCACCCTGGAGAGGCGCTCAGACGCGGCAGGAGGAGACAGGGCATCCAGGGGCGGCTAGTGACATTTGAAAGAGGTGGGCCGTAAACTAATTTGCATATTGCACCGCAGCGAGCGAGCGCAGCAAGCGAGCCGGAACCACCTTGCATCCATCCATACATCATTCATGCATCCACCCATCCATCCATCCACCCACCCACCCATCCTGCATCCATACATCATTCATTCATGCATCCACCCATCCATCCATCCACCCATCCACCCATCCATCATCCATCCTGCATCCATTCATGCATCCACCCATCCATCCATCCATCCATCCATCCTGCATCCATCATTCATTCATGCATCCACCCACCCATCCATCCTGCATTCATCATTCATTCATGCATCCACCCACCCATCCATCCTGCAACCATCATTCATTTATGCATTCACGCATCCATCCACCCATCCATCCTGCATCCATCATTTATTCATGCATCCACCCATCCATCCACCCACCCATCCATCCTGCATCCATCATTCATTCATGCATCCACCCATCCATCCACCCATCCATCCTGCATCCATCATTCATTCATGCATCCACCCACCCATCCATCCTGCATCCATCATTCATTCATGCATCCACCCATCCATCCATCCATCCATCCATCCATCCATGCACCAATTCTGCATCTATCCTGCATCCGTCGATTCTGGCGCTATATAAGAAATATAATAATAATAAGAATAAGAATAATTCATGCATCCACCCATCCATCCTGCATCCATCATTCATTCATGCATCCACCCATCCATCCATCCACCCATCCACCCATTCCTCATCCATCCTGCATCCATCATTCATTCATGCATCCACCCATCCATCCATCCATCCATCCATCCATCCATCCACCCATCCATCCATCCTGCATCTATCATTCATTCATGCATCCACCCACCAATCCATCCTGCATCCATCCTGCATCCATCATTCATTCATGCATCCACCCATCCATCCATCCATCCATCCATCCATCCACCAATTCTGCATCCATCCTGCATCCGTCGATTCTGGCGCTATATAAGAAATATAATAATAATAATAAGAAGAAGAATTCATGCATCCACCCATCCATCCTGCATCCATCATTCATTCATGCATCCACCCATCCATCCATCCTCTCATCCATCCATCCACCCATTCCTCATCCATCCTGCATCCATCATTCATTCATGCATCCACCCATCCATCCATCCACCCATCCATCCATCCACCCATCCATCCATCCACCCATTCATCCTGCATCCATCATTCATTCATGCACCCACCCATCCATCCATCCATCCATCCATCCATCCATCCATCCATCCACCCATCCATCCCTCATCCATCCTGCATCCATCATTCATTCATGCATCCACCCATCCATCCATCCATCCATCCACCCATCCATCCCTCATCCATCCTGCATCCATCATTCATGCATGCACCCATCCATCCATCCATCCACTCCTCCATCCTGCATCCATCCTGCATCCATCATTCATAAAGGGGTGGGGATCGTGGGGAATAAACATTGCATGTAACACTGACAAACACAAATGTTGCAGAAGGGCAGCAAAACGAGTGTAAATGAGGGCAGCAAAACGAGTCTAATTGACGGCAGAAGGGCAGCAAAACGAGTTGCAGAAGGGCAGCAAAACGAGTGTAAATGAGGGCAGAAGGGCCAGCAAAACGAGTCTAAATAAGGGCAGCAAAACGAGTCATTAGCAGTTAGATGGCCGACAAAGCTACACTCATTTGTAGCAGCGCGCCAAAAACAGCCATCCCAAGCGCGTGCATAACAACGTTACTTCCTATAGTGTTTCTTTAATGAGTTAATCAGGTATTTACTTTTCTATCACCACATTTCATAAGCAAACCTGTGCTGCCTAACTGGCGATTGCTACTGCGGCATAATTTAATAAATAAAAATCACTCGGCATCTATATTTCTCAAGGTCGGATTTCACTTTCCGTGTACACTACACTACTACAGTGAACCCGTTTAGTAAACAATGTTCCTTCATAGCACTCTGATCATACCTGAGCTGGTGTGAACGCCGAGTCTCCCTGGCCGAGTGGTTCCTTCGGGACTTGACTGTTGCAGTGTCGCCCTCTCAAGTATTCCTTCCTGGGTCCGGTCAGGTCAGGTCTGAGGTCAAGTCTTCCATCAAACGAACCCCATAAACAAACAGAGGCCGCAGTACGAGGGAGGGAGAGAGCTCTGGCCCCCCAGACAGGGGGTTATGTACCCGGGCTAGGTATTGACCAGCCAATTGTGGCGCTGTATGGTGCCCCCCCAGCCAGGATTGGCTGGGGGGGCACCATAACTGATCGCCCAGTCGCCCTGTACAACCCCGGGGGCTGCCGCCCGCCCCATGTCCTCTCTCTAAAGGGAAAATCAGGGGGGAAACAATCTGCGCATGCGCGGGCATGTTTGTGCCCAAAAGTCGACATGCGCAGCTTTAGCAGGCCCATCAGGCCCCCCCCGCGCACTCCGGGAAAGTCGGGTGTCTCCCGGATTCCCGGCCGGCAGGTAGCGCGATTTTTTAAAAAAATTTGTATGTGGTTTAGTGACGATGCTGTGGGTCCATGGGGCTTAGAGGGGCTATGCCCCTACGCCCCAATGGACGCACCGCGCCTGAGGGCATCGTTCTGCGCGCACAGGCACCTCCTCCTCCGTCGTTTGGGGTTAGGTTGCACACTTGCACATAACAACATTCAGCAATGTTTTGCACCGGCGAATCACAGCTTGCTGGCACGCTACTGCTATTCTGCTACTAACTTGGAATTCTCTCAGACTGATGCCCCTAACTAAGTGAGTGATTAGAGTGACGCTGTTGTGGCCTGGGGGGGCCGATTTTCAGTCCGACCGTCACAGGCTGTGACGGTCGGACTGAAAATCGGCCCCCAGCCACAAAACCGGAATATTTTTTTCAAAAACCAGCCCCCCCACCCCCTCCAGCCTACCGGGGGATTGCCTGACGCCTGGACTCACCAGTCCGGCCCTGTAGACCTGGACTCAGATTAGCATGAGTATTGGTTGTTTTGCCTATGTAAGGGCACAAGGAGGGTCTGTAGTACTGAGAATTCTGGACCCGTGTTATAAATATCGTCGCATCATGACGATTTTGGTATCAGCGGACCGGTAATGATTTGAGTCTTATGCACAAGCATTTTCGTCACGATCGAGTGACGGAATCACCCTGAAATCAGCATTTCCGTTCCGGACCCTCGGGTTCCATTTTGTGAACGGCATCCATTTTGTGATTGCCCTCACATAGCCAAATGACAAAGCCAAAACCGAGTCCGAAGGACACGTACACCTTTGCTGACTCTTCTGTGACCTGGGCAAGCTGACTCCACCGCCCAAAGCCAAACCTGTTCGGCCAGGTCCTTTCCCAGTGGCCGAACGAGATTAGCATCAGGGCACAACATATCATAAACCTTTCATGGCACACAAACTATGGCTAATCTTACACACACCTGTCCCTGTTTCTTGCTTTGTAAATGTAAATGTATTTGAGCTTATATAGCGCACAGCTACCCGCAGTGGGTTTCCCGGCGCTTGCTTAGGGAACCCGTCCTGGTATTCCCCTGTGAGATAGCAGGGTATCCACAAGGTGAAAGTCAGGCATCCCGCCGCGAGGGGCCGTTGTGGAGATTAAGCAAGCTATTGCCCAGAGTCGCAGAGTGTGAACCCGTGAATCGAGAAGGCATCGGAGCGAGAATTATCGAGTCCGTGGAATTTTTAGCCCAAGACCCGCCGAGGCGGGGAATTGAACCCTGGTTCAGGACCGATCTCAGCTTCCGGGTCTGCTGCCTCTAACCCCTGAGCCACACTTCTCCACGCTTTATGACTTGCTTTACGAGGAAGAGGTGCCCGATTTTATTGGGGGTCCGTCGATAACTGATGAAAATGCTGGGCCTTGCCGGGTAATCAATTACAGGCTGAATGAACTGAAATGTGGACCTGTCATCATGACTCTGCTTTTTCTTTGTAGTAAAAATATGTGAATGGTCAACTGTAAAATAAGGAATGTTTGCCTAAAGCATTTTATTTTGTATATAAAAAGAAGTCTGGTTTTGTAAAGGAGCAGTCTCCTGAGAACATACATGCTATTGTACTTCTAGGATACCTGTTACTGGCTGCAGCCAATAAATCCGATCTTTGACTTCACCTAGAAGACTCTGTGTGTCTGTAGTCTGAAACAGGAAGGACTCTGAGTTTTCAGGTGTGTTCCCTGGCACCGCCGGGTTCTTAAAAACCCGGTACTCCACCACACACCACAATGGCGTGCCAATATGTGGTAATGGCGGCAGGTACTATTAAAGCGGTCATCTGCCTACACTCACTAATGCTGTGTGAAGGACTGGAGCCCCTAGTGACTATCAGACAAAAATGGGAGGCAAGTATGGGGAAACCCATCCCGGAGACGGTCTGGGGTCATATTTTGACGAGAACTTGGAAAGGGTGTAGGAATGCGCTGTTTCAACAAGTACACTTTTTTATACTACATAGAGCCTACCTAACTTCGGGGAAGATCAGAAAATATCTTCAAGTGCAGGATGCAGCGTGCCCTAGGTGCCTGGCACCTGAGGTGGAGCTCGATCACATGATGTGGGACTGTCCGAAATTGGGGACATTTTGGTCCGAGGTAGGGGAACTTCTTAATGAAGTGACGGAGCGGCAAGTGGAATACGACATGGCGACCTGTTTGTTGCTTTGGTTTCCTCACACTAGGACAACTAAGATCACTAGTAAATTCATTGACTTGGGCCTCATATTGGCCCAGAGGGAAATCACATGGCACTGGAAGTCAAGGGAGGGCCCCTCTAGCAGGTGATGGGCGAACGAATTCCAGAAATGGGCCCATAGTGAGAGCGTGATCAGATTACGCCAGGCAGCCCGCACCGCTAATGAGAGGAGCCTAGAAGCAGCACGTGCATGGGCAGAACTAGTGAATGCGCTCAGTGACAGCCTCCTATCAGCAGATGAATAGTGGTTGAGTGTTCTGTGTGATGTTCCTTATGAGATACGGATGATTGCATGCGACCCTATAGATTTCCTCCCTTCAGATGCTAAGAACTTGGAAGTAGGCCCACACCAGCTACAACGGTTTTAGGGGGGGGTGGTGAGTTTTGTTGGGACAGGGAAGATATTTACTCTTGGTGCAAGGCAGACGGCCCTATTAGCAATGAATAGTTAGTTCCTGGGAGGGTGTAGCTAGACTGGCGACTCCCAGTGGAGTGACCGAAGGGTACGGGCCCCACACTGAGGATGAGTGTAGAATTAGGGGGTTGTCATCAGGCTGGGGCGGCATACTTCTGGCACGCACAGTGCACACCATTCAGGTCATTAGTCCGGTAAGTGATTGGGTCGTACGTCTGGGATCATAAGAAAAGCAGAAACGAGTTGATCCGTGGAGCGGAGTTTGGGGGCCGCCGTAGGAATCGCTAATTGTGACACTGATTTGCTGTTGCCGCCCGACCTCCGGGATGTGGGCTGAATGGCTGTGTTATACCAAAATTATAATGATGTTGAAGCATTGATTTATGACACTGGCGAGGTGCCCTGAACAATTTGATGCCTTTTGTATGTTTCTGCACCAAAAATAAAGTTAAAAAAAAAAAACAATCCTCCAGGGACTACTCTATGACTTTTACCACTTAAGGGTTGATCGCACAGGGACAGGCGTATGTGCCTACAGGATGGTGCGGGCCCTAGACCGCAACCCGCCCTAGTCCTGACAGTACTTCCCCCTCCCCGAAGCGGTCTAGGGCCCGGTTTCAAAGGATTTTGAAGGTGGAAGTGTCGTATCAAACGAGAAGCATGCACATTTTCAGGTGGTTCCCAAGAATAATTTTCAGGCCCATATCCCTTCCAGGAAATGAGATACCATAATTTAGCACCTCTGCGTTTGGAATCTAAAATTCTTTGTACTTCATACTCCCAGTTCCCATGAACCAGAAGAGGTGCTGGTCTTTTAGACGTAGTTTGTCCAGCAGGTTTTAAAAGAGAGGTATTAAATACAGGGTGAATTTGCAAAGTCGTGGGTAAAAGTAATTTATACGTTACTGGATTAACCTGACGAATCACCTAATACGGACCTATGAACTTTGGATGGAACATGTTTCTTAGTTTAAAGACAATGTTTTTTGTGGATGGTCACACTTTGTCTCCAGGAACATACTGGGGACCAGATCGATGGTGCTTATCAAATTGTTCTTTGTATTTTTCTTTACTTTGCAAAAGTCGTTTGTGGATCTGTGGATGAACGTTCTGCATGAATTGAACAGTGTCCTAAACAGCTGGTGTATTACACTGTATATTGGGTTAGAGTTAAAGGAATGGTGTTAGGCACGTAACCATACAACCTTTCAAAGGGAGTGGACAAGTAGACGAATGAGGTGATGTGTTGTAAGCCACTTCTGCCATCCATAACAAATCCAACCAAGACCTCTTGGTGTCAGAGACATAACATCTTAGATATTGTTTCAAAGTTTGATTTAAACGTTCAGTTTGACCGTCCGTTTGTGGATGGTAATTAGTGGACATGTTTGATGAAATTTGTAAACTGCGACACCATTGTTGCCAGAACTTAGATGAAAACTGAGATCCACGATCAGACAGCAGTACAGATGGTAACCCATGCAAACGGACAATGTTTTGTAAGAATATATGTGCTAAGTGTCCTGCAGTTGGCAATTGTTTGCATGCGATAAAATTTGCATATTTTGTTAAACTGTCTATGACTACCAAAATAACTGATTGTTGATTTACTTGTGACAGTCCAACAATAAAATCCAACAAAATATGATCCCATGGTTTAGTGGGCATAGGTAGAACTTGTAACAAACCTTTTGGTTTCCTATGATTGGTTTTAAACCAAGCACAGGTTTCACAGTCTCGAGCCATATCGTAGACGTCTTGTTTAATTGTTGGCCACCAAAATAATTTTTGAAGTTTTTCCATAGTCTATTTAGGTCCAGGATGTCCTGCCAACGGGAGGGAGTGTAACCAACTGAACGCTGTTTCTTGTAATTTCTTAGTGGGTAGATACACTTGTTTTCCATTAAATGGTATTCCTTCCTTGATGGATTGGGTTGTATCTTGTTTTAACCATTGTGCCCATAATGAAGGAGGAAAACTTTCATCGAGATCATCAAGGAACTGATCTGCTGTCAAAACACAGATTACTTTGTCGGGATTGATTATGGCTTGAGGAACCCCTTCACATTTGTGTAATGAGGAATCTTTTCTGGAAAGCGCATCGGCTTTTTGTTATCTTGTCCTGGACGATAGGTCACAATAAAGTCATATTCAGCGAAGAACATCATCCACTGTAATTGACGTGGAATTAATATTCTTGCAGAACTCATAAATTGTAAGTTTCTGTGGTCTGTGTAAACAGTCACTGTGAATCGTGCCCCCAAAAGATATTGCCTCCATTCTTTGAAAGCGTCATGTATGGCAAGCAGTTCCTTTTCAGCTATAGTATAGTTCTGTTCAGCTGGATTTAGCTTTCTCGACATGTACGCCACAGGATGCATTTGACCAGTGTTTTGTTTTCTTTGAGAGAGGATGGCATCAATACCTACATCCGAGGCATCGGCTTCGATAATAAAGGGTTCACAAACATCTGGATGCATTAAAATCGGAGCTGCTGTATAGGCTTGCTTCAAAGTGCGAAATGCGTTATTGGCTTCAGGAGTCCACACAAATTTTACCTTCTTTCGTAGCAACCGAGTGATTGGTGCCACTACAGCAGAGAAATGGTCTATGAAACGACGATAAAAATTTGTAAATCCTAAAAAACATTGAACATCACGAACTGAGTTTGGAATAGGCCATTCTGCAACTGCTTGTATCTTTCTGTCAGTCATTTTCATGCCAGTAGGTGTAAGAAGAACTCCAAAAAATTCGACTTCAAAAACATGAAAATCGCATTTAGACAATTTGCATAAAGGTTATATTTTTGTAATGTACCCAACACCTTCTTAACGTGACCTTCATGACTAGCTATGGAATCGGAATAGATCAAAATGTCATCCATATAAACGATGACGAAAAGGTCCAGATATTCCCGTAATACGTTGTTTGATAAAAACTGGAACGCAGCTGGAGCGCTACAAAGCCCGAAAGGCTTGACCAAATACTCAAACAGGCCACATCTGGTTTTAGACGCCGTTTTCCATTCGTCACCATTACGAATGCGCACCAAATGATACGCACCTCGAAGATCTAATTTGGTGTAGATCACAGCGGTCTTCACCTGGTCCAAAAGAATTGGGATCAATGGAAGGGGGTACTTGTTCTTTATTGTGATCTTATTCAATGCTCTATAAATCAATACAAGTTCTTAATTCCCCATTTGCCTCAGGAATAAAAAAACAACGGAGAGGCCGCAGGTGACTTAGATGGGCGTATAAATCAGTTTTCCAAGTACTGATCAAGATATTGTCTCAAATGTTGGTTTTCTTTTTCTGATAATGCATATATCCGACAGTTAGGCACACATGAACCAGGCACAAGATAAATTTGACAGTCATATGACCAATGAGGAGGGAGGGTCGCTGCTTTTGCTTCACTGAAGACTTCTTAAAATTCCTCATAGGGAGTTGGTAGCACGGTTTCTTTCTCTTCCGCGGTTGCAATTTCTCCCGTTGTAGATTCTTTGGTCTTTAAACATGTGGAGTGACAAAATTGAGAAAGAAAAACAAGTTCCCTTTTTTGCCAATCTATTAAAGGGTTATGCAAGCAAAGCCAAGGCATTCCTAAAATAAAGCCATATTGTGGGGCTTGGATTACATCGAAAAGAACTTCCTCTTTATGCTGTTGGTTATTTGTATCTATGCAGAATATTTGAATTTTAGAGGTTTGCATGGTAACAGGGCCTCCAGACAACATTTTGCCATCTACTGCTTGCACAATTTCTGGAGTGACCTTTTCTCACAAGCAATTAGTAACCATTGAGTTGTTTCAAAATCTACGAAATTCCCTGTTGCGCCTGAGTCTATTAGGACTTCCATTTGGTATATTTCTGAAGTCAACTGAATTTGTACTGCCAAACGGAAGTGAGATTTGTAGTTGGATACACAGGAATTTATTGAAGGGAAGGTGATGGTTCCCGAGAACCATCTTCAACCCCTTATTCACTCCCTGGGTAGGTGGGACGTCACCGTATTTAATTACGCCGACAACCTGCAAATTATTTTTCCCCTCACTACCCCTGACGCCATCACCAATTTTCAGGCATTCATGACACACATCCAGCATTGGATGATTCAAACTCAATTAAAGCTCAACCCTGGGAAAACTGAGCCCCTCCTCCCTGGGAGGAGCGTCTCCCACTGGGGTCCCCATTACTGGCCAACTGAGCTTGGACCACCGCCCCTTCCTGCTGGTTGTGTAAAGAGTCTCGGGGTCATCATTGACTCTGAGCTCACTCTCAAGGCCCAGGTGAGCGCTGTAACATCCTCCTGTATGTTCCAGCTACACAGGATACGGAAAGTCGCCCACCTTTTGACTCCTGAAGCCCCGTTAGAAGTCCTTATAGCACTTGTGATGTCCCGTTTGGACTTCTCTAACTCCTTGTATCATGGCCTCTCCAAATCCTTGCTGTCTAGGCTACAGATCGTCCAAAACCAGGCCGCTAGACTGGCCTTTAAAATTCCAAGAAGGCAGTCGGCCAAACCTTTCATTCATCAATTACACTGGCTGCCAGTCAGCGAAAGAATAGCCTTCAAGGTTTGCTGCCTGGTCTTTAAATCCTTGACTGGCCCCTCCCCTGCTTCCTTGAAGTCTCTGATCACCCCCTACTGTCCCTCCCGCACTCTGAGGTCCACTCACCTTCAGCTTCTGGTCACCCCCCGCTTCAAACTCACCAAACTAGGTGGCCGAAGCTTCCCTCACCTGGCTCCCAAGCTGTGGAATTCTCTTCCACTCTCACTTAAGACCTCGTGTTCTCTTCTATCATTCAGGAAATCTTTGAAAACTTTGCTCTTTTCACATCCCAGCTAAGTCCCTCCTGCACAGCTTCGGTGTCCAATCAGCGCCAGGAAACTCATGGTGGCAGTGCGCTCAATAAATTCCCTTTAACATTAACATTAACATTAACAAGAGATCCCCTTCTAAACATCTTGGGCACAATAGTTTCCCGACGTTTGCTCAGTTGTAGTCACAGCCACAGACTTTTTAGCACTCACAGTCTTACCTTTAGGTTTTATTGTGCAATCTTTCACGAAATGTCCCTTTCCACCACAATAAAGACATTGGCCATTTTTACGCCTATTATCTTTTTCATCTTTAGACAATGGTTGCCTAAGAGTCCCGATTTCCATTGGTTCTGTAGTTGTTTCTTAACTACTAAGTTGATTTCTGGGTTTACTGTCGAACTTCCAACTTGATTTATCATATTTTTTCCTGTCAGTTCTTCTTTTGGACAGTCTATGATCCAGACGTAAAGTTAGATTGACTAACTCTGAACAAGTAGTTGGTTGAGGATCGATTTGCGCAAGAACGTCTTTCGGATCATCTTTTAACTCTTGATAAAAGAGTGCTGCCCTCTTTTCTTCAGGCCACGAGGTTTCTGCAATTAACCTATTGAAATGTGACAAATAGGAAATAAGGTCTCTATTCCCTTGTCGTAGCTGTAATAGTTCCTGATCTGCGGACAGAGTAGCCAGTGGCGGCTGGTGACATTTGGTATTGGTGTGGCGTAAAATTGGCGGTGGAGAAAAAATACAGGAACAAACACCACACAGTACCATACAAAGAATAGAAACCAACCCCACATCAAAACTAATGCAGCGCGCTATGTGAAAGTGAACTCAGCATGTTCATAAAGTGATCACATATTTTAGAAAATATTCATTTTGTGAAACCATCATGCAGTGTTAGAGGCTTAGCTTATGAGTAGCTTCAAATAGAATGAAAACAAAACAGGTATTACAGCAAATTTTGCCAGCAGCGGGCACCAATGCATTGTATATTCCATACCTTGCAAATACATATACAGGGTAAATTTACGCGATGAAAACTGCCCAGATTTGAAAATGTGGGATACTTTTTTTTTCAGCTGAAACACGCTAATGAGGGCCACTTTCATTTTAATGCCCAGATGTATTTGCTGTGCTAGTCCGACCCTGGCTGTTCCACGTATTCCGAGTGAATTTATCAATAAATAACACATGACTCAACCCCCAGTGGCTCCAATTGCCCTGTTGGTCCAGTGTCACTCCGAACTGAGGGAGTTCTTGCTGGGTCGGAGGAGCACTCACACGGAGCTGTTTACATAACGTGCTCACCGTGCAAACTGTAGCAGCCCTCTCAATTGACTCCAGTGACGCCATTTAAACTTATTTTAATTAATGTTTAACCTATCACAGATACTGGTTTTAACACTCCGTCGATCGTCAGCCCCTCCTTATCCTCTCACTCCCAAATATACAATTTGGCACCAGCATGACTGAGCTAAACTGTGTGAATCAGGCGAGTGACGAAGGTGCTGGTGCTGACAAGTTTGTGTCTAGTCAGAGGCCAGTCACTCCTCTGATGTCCCTACTTGTTCGGTGTGCAGGGGAACGCCAGTTCTCTTGTATCAGTGAATTAACGAGACACGTGTTTGTGCCTGCTAATTGGCACTATGACTATGAGAGATGGAAAAAAACATACAAACTACTGCCACAAACGGATGAGAGAAACTCGCACTTTATTTACTCGGAACTTTTATACAGAATGCAAAGCATGATTGTATTTTCGGCTGAATTGGGTTAAATGTTACAACTCATTTACACACAGTCACAGAGGCCCTTATTTAAGGCAACCCAAGGAACGTGCCAACAATGTACAGTCTTCAGAGTTTATTCGATGTTATATTGTTTTCATTTTTAATTATTATGTATGCACATGCACGATGGCACTCACCACATGGGAAGGAATTCAGAACGTGAAACCAAGAATCAGGCGTGAGCGCTCTCACTGCACAGTACCATCTCTTCCCAGAGCAAGGGCAGGTGGCACGGCGACATCGCAGTCCCACCTGCCCCATCACAGTCAGGCACGGGTTGCCAAACACATCCGCAAGAAGAGCTCAGAGCATCCATAGAAGCACCAAGCACCTGCATGCCACTGCCAACGGACCCGAGCCGGCGCACAAGGAGGCATGCATGAGCTGAGCATCCCGGGTGACAGGGTAAAGGAGTCCCGGCGTGTGGCGCAACACAAACCACCTCAACCCCCAGACTAGAGAGCTTCTTCTTCACCCCTCTGAAACCCGCTTCCTTAACGAAATCCCCCTCACTCCGAAGTCGGCAGAGACAGGCAACATTTAAATACTTAAGTATAATTTACATGCGATGTGCGATAATACATAATAAAATATGATATAAAACTTACCTTGGCTTCCCGCGCTGAATCCCGAGACTGCAGACTTCCGACTCCCGCCGTCCTGGATTTTGAATGCGTCTGACGTGGTCTGGGCTCTCGTCAACAGGAAGGCTGCAGGCAACCTCCCTCCCCTCCACCGCAGCCAGCGTCATTTCTCTCAGTCTGTATGCTGCAGAGAACGGAGAGGAGGAAGCGGAGTACTTAATCGCTGTATCCTATCTACTTTATCAGAGAGCATTGCAGTGGCATCCCGAGCTTCAGTTAAATCTGTTTGCATCTTAACAATAACCCTCAATAAATCATCCATGGTGGCCATAATGTCAAAACTCTCAGACCGGGAGGAATATTATTCGTGGGCTCACTATTCTGTCAGGTTGCTTCTTCCTCAGGGTCTGGAGTGATGATATAAGGGGTCCACCTCTCAATACCTCCAACTCTGATTGTAATGATTACACAGAGTATTGAAGTGATTAAGCGGGGGTAAAGGGAATTAGGAAGGGAACAGCTGGGAAGGAGATCTGAAAAGGAAAAGTTACTCGCAAACAAAAATACACGCACTTTCCTTCACACAAAGACGTAAATTAGGACATCAGATTCTGTCCTTCAATCAGGAACTAGCTTAAGAGCTTCGTGGCTTGCGTTTATTCAGACAATCAAACTCTTAGTTGACCTTTCTTAGATCTGCTATATTGTGGCGATAATACTTCACTTCAGTATCAACTGCTCAAAGGCATAAGCGGCAGAATTTGGTTTAGGTCTTTCTATTACTAGGTTTTCAATCACCTAAACAATCAGTGTCTTATATTTCCTTATTTTATGTGACTTTAAAAGTGTTCCCAAAAACATTCATGGAACTACTATAGAAAAAGAATCGCACTCGTGAATATGGTAATGAGCTAGAGAAAACATGCATAGAATTTCTACTGAACAAGAATCACACTTGTGAATAAGGTAAATGATCTTGAAAATCAAATTGAATGTTCCTAATAATTCACTGAAATGGTTTTAACAATATTCGCAATCTTACCTGTAGAGGTTCTTCATTGGTCTCCTGTCTCCCTGCGGAGCAGGTTAGCTGGACTGACCATTTTGTCTTGGAATTTTATACTCCATTTCCTGGGCCTGTCAAGTCGCAGCAGATTTCACTACCCTCTGTCCGTAGACAATGGCATAAAATCACAGAGAGCTCTTTTGAAGAGAAGTTTATTATGCCCACTATCCTTCCTAGTGAAAATATTGACACAGCATTAATCAAATTCAGTAAGGCGACTAAAATAGCCATTGATAAAATAGCCCCTTTGATACATTTTAAACCCCGACCAGCTGCTAAACAGGAAGTGTGGTTTTCTGATCACTTAAGGACCATGAAACTTTCTGCAAGGAAATTAGAGAAGAGATGGAGAACTACACCCTTGGTAGAAGATAAAAAAAGATAATGGGATTCACTTTCTATCTACCATAAGGCAATTCGGACAGCACGAAAGACACACATAACAGCGCAAATTGCCGAGGCTGGAAACTCCCCCAGAGTTCTCTACCGGATTCTGCAATCTTTTGTTAAGCCCACAGCTTGCGAATCTGTAGAAATAGCATCCCAGCAGTTGTGTGATGAGATATCCAATTTTTTCACCACAAAAATTGATAAAATCTATGAAAAAATTATTAATGCTGGTAATGATAAGGTTTCCTCAACAACAGCATTCTCTCAGGCTGATACAGAGTGGAAACAGGATATACATGCTTTGGAATCTTTCCCCCCCATTTCTGGGGAAGAAATTTTGACATTGATGACCAGTATTAAAAGTGGGAGCCCGGAGGACATTATTCCAGCCAGGATTATACCTGCTCTGGCAGGGCAGCTTTGCCCGGTTTTTGAGCAACTTGTGAATCTTTCTCTCACTTCCGGCCATGTCCCCAAAGATTGGAAACGAGCCCTTGTTAGACCCATTAGGAAGAATACTACCACTCCTTGGATGGAATTGACTAATCTAAGGCCAATCTCACTGCTACATTTTCTTGGGAAAATATCTGAAAAGCATGTTAATTTCCATCTATCCAGATATATCGAACTGGCTGATGTTCTTGACTATTCTCAGTCTGGGTTTAGGCCAAGACACAGTACGGAATCCACTTTGGTATCTGTGACTGACGACTTGCACATGTACCAAGACAGGGGCTTTTCAGTGATCCTGGTTTTGTTAGATCTATCAGCGGTGTTCGACACCGTGTCACATTCCATCTTGACAGAACGGTTATCGAACGCCGGGATCAAAAATAAAGCCCTTGTGTGAGAAGTTGGCCTGATATATAATGCTCACTATTCTAGTGAGCACTTTGTATCAGTCCAAACAACCCTCATTGATGATTGGTTGTAAGTCAACCTTATAGACCAGCTATCCTAGTAGCATGGATACGAGCAGTCTTCGGGCTAAACTCTAGAGGGCGTGTTAAGCCAGCTGTTATACCATCACATATACCCCTTGAACACCAAGTGAAAGGACACCACACAAGTGTTATGAAAATAAACAGTGTATTTATTTAGATCACAACAGCCCTGTACTCTTTATGAGGACAGGGTACTAAGCAAAAAACAAAACTCTTACGAAAATACTTAAGTTCGCACAATTTACACAAATGCCCGAGGGGCACGAAAAACCATATACTCTAAAAGTGGAATGCGAAATTACTAGCAGGTAAGTACTAATCTCATAGGGTTTGGAATCTCTAGGACTGGACTACTGAACCTTCAGATTACTAGCAGGAGGCCTAGGGGACTCTGGTGCAGAGTGTGCACTCTCACGCGGGATGCGGGACAAAGTCTATGGATGCTAGAATTTACAAAGTTAGTGTTATCGGGCGAACCCGACTAGGTAGAGCTGAAACGAAAAAGGATCTGGACCCTTGGATAGTGAGGCTATGCTGGGGCACCAAAATGCCGAAGTTACCTAGCCCAGGGGCTGCGGCTGCATAGGTCTGGTAAGACGTCGGGAATCCGCGTTGCAGTCTATGGAGCCTGAAAGAAGAAGTTGCTGGCAGGCGACCAGTGAAGATTGTTCGGTGGATCCAAGCCTGGATCGAAGATGGAAGACACCTGAAAGCAGAGGGGACCAAGTTCTGAATCACTAGCCAGTGATTAGGTGGGCACCAGGATGGCACCGGACGAAGTCACCTCGACCAGGTGAGTGGGCGACGCTGTGCTCTGCAGTCTCTCGGACCAGGAGGCGTTGTCGGTGACCAGGATGGAGGGCGAGCTGTCCCACGATGGTATCTGCTGTCGACGTCGCTGGGACCAGGATTGGGGCAACAAGTCTTGGCAAATGCAAGCCCACGCGGTGGACTTAAAATGGCGTCTGGAGTGGACCAGGAGGGTCCGGGGTGCTCCTTTGTTGAAGGGGAGCAAGAGCCAGCCTGGAGCAACCAGACCAGCAGTGTTGATGTCATCGTTCGTCGTCGGGAAGGCCACAAGCCAGCGGGCTAGTAGTCAGACAACGCGGTGAGCAGCAAAGAGGAGAAGGGCCCCACGCAGATCTGGTGGATGCTGGGCGGCTGAACTTCGGTGCTGGAGCTGCTCAGGGTCGGGGCTTCTCGGACCCCAAAGCACTCACCCAAGGATCCCTCGGTGGTCGTGCTGGATAGAAGTCATGCAGTTCTGATGATGGCCGGTCCCTCAAGGTCTCGTCGCACCTACGGTTCTCAGCTTAGCTGTAGAGGTAGGTAGAGGTCAGAGGTGCCAGGGAAGCCGGGTCTCGTCGTGCTGGTCAGTCGGATTCCGGAGGAAAGACGTGCAGCAAACCGCAGTGTTCTTAGATGGTGCCTGCGGGTGCAGGGTGACTACTACTTAGTCACAAGGGAGAAATCTTGAGAAGTCAAGAGTTCCTTTCGTAGAAAGTAGTTTCAGGATTCAAAGATGATCTAATTTGGAATGGTCCCCGCTCCTGCCTTTATCCTAAAGAAAGGGGTGGGTACGCGACTAGGTCCTGCTCTATGGGTGGGACCAGGAAGGGGGGTGGTTACACCCCTCTCCCATGCCGGACTTTCCCCAGGCCAGGGGTTGGTGTACCCCTGGAACTGGTTCTAGCCGGCCTATGCATAGTGAGCACCGGGGTGCCACTTGCAGTCACCTTCCTGTAAAGCCCTGCCTACCCAGGATACACAAAACCCTGTCTGGGGTGGTGCTAGCACCGCCCCTGACAGGAAACCCTTTGTCCAAGCTCCCCTCGCTGGAAGGACTCCCAGCTGTAGGGGGTCAGACTTGTGTCTGTGGTGGCAGCATCCATTTTGTGATGCTGAGGCTCGAGTTAACTTTAACCGGGGTTCACAGTTACATACATGTCGTGTCCCTCTAGAAGGGTGGAATGCTAACCCCGTCGCCAGAATTGGCGAGGGGTTAGTATTCCAATTCGTATGACACCTTACTTGACATGTTTTGATAAAGCGATACCAGAGTTGGCATATAACCGCGAGGATTATAATGCACTTAAGAGTATATGGTACGCGTTATCATGGAACAGCTATTAGGACTTGGTTCCGCAAGCTGCAAACGGGCTCAGCTCATGCCAGAGCTCCATCTCACATGATTCCAAGCACTCTGCCTTCAGGATTGTTAAGGCCTGCCATAGGAGTGACTTATAGGAATCTATGTGTCCATTTTAGGGCTAGATATAGGTATACTATATCTACAGCAAGGGGTGATTACACCACCTTGCCCCAGCTGTCGTGCAGCCAGTTGTGTCAGATTTAGATGGCCAGCCAGGGGTGGCATAATACATGCTGCAGCCCCTGGTAGGCCCTGGGTACACCTAGGCCCTGAGTTACAGGGTCTGATAAGGTGGCCCAGTACCAATTGGATATGTACCTAAGGTACATGGAATCCATTTTACAGAGAGAGCAGTAGGCCTGGGGTCCTGATTGGCAGGGTCCCAGGCCAGCTATGTCATAAACTAGCTAAAACACAGGGCAAAAAGTTGGGGGCAACCATAGTCAGGATCTACCTTCCTACACCTTGCTTGGCTAAAGAGCTTCCTATCCGACCGCACCCAGAGTGTCACCATGGGTGCATATCGGTCAGCGGAGGTAGAGATTTCCAAAGGGGTGCCACAGGGCTCTTGTTTGAGCCCTACTCTTTTCAACATCTATGTGGCACCCCTGGCAAGAGTGATGCCTAAGTACGGTTTCATCCCCGTGTCATATGCTGATGACACGCAGCTCCTTTTCCCGTTCAAAACTATCTCCGCTGAAGTGAAGAGCTCTTTCCCAGCTGGTATGAAGGCAGTGGCACAATGGATGTCGGCCAATTGCCTTCAGTGCAATGTCAGTAAAACTGAGGTTATGTTGTTTGGGGAAGCTAAACTGCTTTGGTCCCCGGACTGGTGGCCCTGCGACTTGGGTGTTGTTCCTGAACCCAAGTCGATTGTAAAGAACTTAGGGGTCCGTCTGGATTAAAATCTGACACTCAAGCAACATGTTAATCTTATCTCAGGTATATGCTTTCACACCATCAGCCTGCTGCCCAAGGTTTTTCCTCTTCTGCCTGATTCGGTGAGGAGAACTTTAGTTCAGGCACTTGTTCTAAGCAGGATCGATTATTGTAATGGCCTACTGCTTGCTGCCAATGAAGGGTTATTGGATAGACTACAAGTCATCCAGAATACTGCGGCCCGCTTGGTTCTTAATGCCCCTCCTAGAACTGCCTCCAAACCCCTTCTTGACCAATTACACTGGCTTTCTGTCCGACAGGGAACGAAATTTAAAACATGTTGCCTGATCCATAAATGCCTGAATGGCCAAGGACCTGCCTATTTGAAAAATAAATTTGTCCCTTACACTCCCACTCGATCTCTTAGGTCCAGTAAGGATCTTCTTTTGCAGGTACCACGGGCTAAGAAAGCCAGACACGGGAGTAAGGCACTTTCTATAGCAGGACCTACTCTCTGGAATAAACTCCCTCTGTCACTCAAACAATGCACACACCATCTAAAATTTCGGAAACAATTGAAAACAATACTGTTTAAAAATACAATTTTGCTTCCACCCACATTTATTTCTTGGTGTTCTACAGGTGTCAAAGCGCAGAGATACTCCACTGAGAGTGGATTCCAGCGCTATACAAACCAATAAATAAATAAATAAATAAATAAATAAGAGTGGACCTCTGTCTCCTTTCTCTCACTCTGCTCCTTCACTCGTTTTTCTATCCTTTCTATCTTTCACCTTTCTGCATCTCTGCTCTTTTGTGCGTTATTTCTGTCAATTTTCCCTTTCTCTCCCTCTGCTCCTTCACTCGATTTTCTACCCTTTCTATCTTTCACCTTTCTGCACCTCTGCTCTTTTGTGCCTTATTTCTGCCCATTTTCCCTTTCTCTCCCTCTGCTCCTTCACTCGTTTTCACTTGTTTTTCTACTCTTACCATCTTTCACCTTTCTGCCCTTTTGTGCCTTATTTCTGCTTATTTTCCCTTTTTTCTTTATCCCTTCTTTCCTCCCTTTACCTTGCCCCGCCGTTGCTGCCCCCACGCCCTCCCCCCCCAGCGCGACCGGCCCAATCCAGCTCCTCTCCCCGCTCCAGCCTCCCAGCTGTCCAGCCCTCCCCGACCCCTACTTAATGGCGGCCACGGGCGCGCCGCTGGTGCACCGAAGGCGCGTCAAAGGCAAGCACGTCTGCGCCCGTCCGCGACCCGTCCGCGTCCGGATCCCTGGACCTCCGCCCCGCCAACGCTACGACCCAGCAGCACTCCACACAACAACAACTGCAAGCTAGCATCACCAGCCGACACCAATGGACCCTTCAGCTGTCACCGCTGCCGGCACACCTGCAGCACCACCACGAACACGGATCCAGCACAACCCGCCCACAAGAACACAACCAAACCGAAGACCCTGCAATGCATCCTCCTCAACGTCCGATCCCGCCACAAACACGCCACAGAAATCTGAGACCTCCTCGACAGCACCACCCCGGACGTAGCATTCTTCACCGAAACCTGGACCAACGCCACCTCGGGACCGGACATCGCCATCGCCATCCCCCAAGGTTACAAGATCTCCAGGAAGGACCGCCCCACCCACCCAGGAGGAGGAATCGCCATCGTCCACAAATCCAGCCTCCGCCTGAGCACGCTCCCTGACGAGTCCACAAAACTGATGGAACACCTTCACTTCAAGATACTGGCCAGCCCCACCGCCGCCTCCGAGGAACCCTCATCTACCGACACCCTGGACCCCGCGGACCCTTCGCCAACTCCATCACGGACATTATCTCCCCGCAGGTCATCGCATCCACCAACTACACCCTGCTGGGAGACCTCAAATTCCACCTCGACAATCAACTGGACCCCAACACCACATGCCTCCTGGACAACCTCCACAACATTGGACTCTGCCAGATCGTGACCGAGCCCACGCACTCAGCAGGACACATCATCGACCCTATCTTCACTACAGGAAACTCCATCACCTTCAGCCACACCACCGAACTCCCATGGACCGACCATTGTTGCGTCCACTTCACCTTCAGAACACACACCATCCATAGACACCAGCACCTGCTTCCACAAAGAAACTGGACCAAAATCAGTGACGACCAGCTCACCTCCTCACTCAAAAACTCCACCCCAACCATCGCGGAAAACGACGACCCCAACACCGCAGCCCGAACCCTGCATAGATGGATCTCGGACAGCACCAACACCATAGCCCCCCTCAAGAAAAACAACAATACCCGTGCCAAGAAAGCCAGATGGTTTACCACCGAACTTCAAGAGTCCAGGCGCACATGCCGCCGCCTCGAAAAGGCCTGGAGAAACACCAAATCCACAGAAGCCCACAACAACTTCAGAGCCGCCACCAACGCCCACCATCAACTCATCAGAGAAACAAGGAAAAAAGTGATTGAAGATAGAATCTCCACCCACGCACACAACAGCAAGGAACTCTTCAGCATCATCAAGGAGTTCGCCCAACCCACCAGCGAGTCTACCGACATCCCTCCCTCACAAGACCTCTGCGACAAACTCAGCACCTTTTTCCACCACAAAATCAAGAGCATCTACGACAACTTCGACGAAGACAACCAACACACTGAACCCTCACGAACCACCCCCGACACCCGGAAACCAGCGATTGATGACTGGACAGCCCTCACCTTTGAAGACACACTGAAGACAATGAAGTCAATCCACTCAGGGGCCCCACGGACCCCTGCCCCCACCACATCTTCAACAGAGCCGCGATACCATCGCTCCCAAGCTCCACCACACCATCAACCGCTCCCTGGCAACCGCCTCGTTCCCCGACAACTGGAAACACGCCGAGGTCAACCCCCTCCTAAAGAAACCCTCAGCAGACCCCACCGACCTCAAAAACTACAGACCCATCTCCCTGCTCCCTTTCCCAGCGAAAGTCATCGAGAAAGCCATCAACAGCCAACTCGCCACATTCATTGAAGAACACAACATCCTCGACTCCTCGCAATCCTGCTTCAGAAAAAATCACAGTACGGAAACCGCCTTCCTCGCCGCAAAAGACGACATCTGCACCCAACTGGACAAAGGAGAAACAGTAGCCCTAATCTTCCTAGACCTATCAGCGGCGTTCGACACAGTCTCCCACCATACCCTAATACGCAGACTCTACGACGCAGGAATCCAGGACAAGGCCCTCAACTGGATCTGCTCCTTCCTCTCCGGCAGAACGCAACGGGTCAGACTCCCCCCTTTCCTCTCAGACCCCACACCTACCACCTGCGAGTCACCCAGGGCTCCTCCCTCAGCCCGACGCTCTTCAACGTCTACATGGCTCCACTTGCCCCCATCGTCAGAACCTACGGACTCAACATCTTGCCATACACAGACGACACCCAGCTCATCCTCTCCCTATCCAACGAGCCCAACACCTCAAGACGCAACTTAAGGAATGGAAGCCGTCGCCAAATGGATGAAAAACAGCTGCCTACAACTAAACACCAATATTTACAACAAGGGGTGGTGAGGGACAGAGTCTCTGAATTAAGCAGAAAGCTCTCACCCAGTCAAGAGATCAGGGCTAGATCCAACACCGTTTTTTAGCTCACTGCACCATCCCAGTTTCAGAACCTGGCTGTATGCAAATTAGTCTGTTCCTGTCCCAGTGCATGATGGGAACAGGGCAAACCAAACTACAAAAGCCAATTCTTACACTGGGAAGGAAACAAGCTCCCGGGGACCGGTTTCTGGCATTACAGCCGTCTTCGGCCCGGTTTGCTTGAATCCTGATGGTGCAATGAGCAAGGGTCTCACATCTGAGAATACCCTTCCACGCTTAGGGTGGACAAAAATATTTACAACAAGGGGTGGTGAGGGACAGAGTCTCTGAATTAAGCAGAAAGCTCTCACCCAGTCAAGAGATCAGGGCTAGATCCAACACCGTTTTTTAGCTCACTGCACCATCCCAGTTTCAGAACCTGGCTGTATGCAAATTAGTCTGTTCCTGTCCCAGTGCATGATGGGAACAGGGCAAACCAAACTACAAAAGCCAATTCTTACACTGGGAAGGAAACAAGCTCCCGGGGACCGGTTTCTGGCATTACAGCCGTCTTCGGCCCGGTTTGCTTGAATCCTGATGGTGCAATGAGCAAGGGTCTCACATAATTTCTGAATCGTACAACTAAACACCAACAAAACAGAAGTACTCATCATAGGCCCAAACCCCGACGCCTGGAGCGACACCTGGAGGCCCACCGCCCTCGGAAACCCGCCAACCCCCACAGACCACGCACGCAACCTGGGAATCATCCTGGACTCCGAGCTCAAAATGGACCGCCAGATCAACTCGGTCTCATCTTCCTGCTTCCACACCCTCCGCCTCCTTCGTAAGACCTTCAAATGGATCCCCCTCGAACACCGAAAGACAGTCACTCATGCCCTGGTCACCAGCAGACTCGACTACGGCAATGCACTCTACGCCGGAATAAACAAAAACCTCATCCGCAAGCTACAGAACATCCAGAACGCCGCCGCAAGACTGGTCCTCAACCTGCCAAAACACGGCCACATCTCCCAGCACCTGAGCACACTCCACTGGCTTCCCGTTGAGGCGAGAATCACCTTTAAGATGCTCACCCACGCACACAAGGCCCTCCACGGCACTGGACCAGCATACCTGAACAGCCGGCTCAAATTCCACGCACCCCAAAGGACCCTACGATCAGCCCAGCTCTCCTACGCCGTGGTCCCCCGCACCAGAAAGATCAGATCGGGAGGCTGCTCCTTCTCCTTCCTCGTGGCCAAAGCATGGAACGCCCTTCCGCTCCACCTCAGACAGACAACATCGCTCCCCATCTTCGCAAGAAACCTCAAAACCTGGCTCTTCGACAGACCCCCTCCTTGATGGAATGGAACCTGCACCCCCCCACCCCTAGCGCCTTGAGACCCTTACAGGTGAGTAGTTGCGCTTTAACAAACTCCTGATTGATTGATTGACTCTACTTCTGAATCAAGGGTTAGTGACAGGTAATCCCCCCCAAAAGCTAGCCTCACCGGGAGCCCATCAAGAAGAGAAGTCTCTGCAGATTCTAAACTCCTCCTACAGCTCAGCGAGGGTTGTAGCAGTGTTCAGGCACCCAGAACTCACCACCGATCAAAAGAAGAAAGCTGGCCTCGCAGAGAAACGGAGCCCCAAGATCCTCTTCCTCCTTCACCAAAAGACACTGAATAGTGAGCACGGGGAACTGGGCGCGGCCGCTGACGTCATCGTAGGCACGCCGTGCCGAACCTCACGCATCTCGCATGACGAGCCGAACCTCACGCATCTCGCGTGAGGTACCAAACCTCACGCATCTCGCGTGAGTTGCCACACCTCACGCATCTCTCGTGAGTCGCCAAACCTCACGTATTTAGCATGAGGGTCCGAACCTCACACATCTCGCGTAAGTTGCCAACCCTCACGCATCTCGCGTGAGATGCCAAATCTCAAGCATCTGGCGTGAGATGCCAAATCACACGCATCCTGAGTGGGAAAAAGTTAGCACAGAGAACAAACATACTAGGACACAAGAACATGCATCTTTAAACATTTTCGCCACCACAATCCTCCAGGGACTAGGGGGCGTGGTTTGGGCGCCGATGGCGGAGGCGGCTAGAGCGACTAGCTCCGTGCCTCATCCCGCCGATTATCCTGGGAACTGCCTGAGTTGCTGTTCCAAAAAACGGGGACAGACGTCGGAACGACTCCGAAGACCTTTCTGCCTGCCGGGGTGCTCCCTGGTGACTTGGGGCACCCTCTAAAGCTGCGATCTGCGAGGCAAGCGACATCGGCAGAGCAGTCGCAAGATGGCGGCCGGTATCGCCAGGAAGAACTGACCCGCGACCCGCTGCTCACGATTTGCAGAGGTTGGCGCTGAAGGACTGTTGGCAGAGGGAGCGTGGCAGGCAATATTCCGCTACGCACAGGCTCCGGTGAAGATCGGTGAGAGAAGCGCAGATAACAGACCGCCGCGGTATCGGAGCGGCAGAGAGGAGGGGAGCCCTAAGATGGCGCCAGCACTGGTGGTGGCGTAGGCTGTGTGGCCATAAGTGGGTGTCGCGGCGGCCCGGAGGCGGAACAGTGGGGCAGCCCGTGCCAACGTCGAGACCGCTGAGGAGGACCGGCGAAGAGAAGCGGCTCCGTGGCACAGTGGGAGCTGCGGTAACATCGAGCGCCTCCGAGGCTCCGGGAGCAGGCGCTTGGAGCCCAGATCGGAACAGGCCTGAGAGGCGGATGCGACAGAATTCAGTGGCCGGACGTGTGCTGTGGTGGCGGCTGGAAGCCCTTCCCTAGGGGCACTGGTGAGTGCGGTGCTGCGGGCCTGGTCTGGGCGCTGCGGAGGCGGGATCGGGCCAGCAGCGCTGGGCAGCCGGGGGCCGCGGAGGGCAGCGCAAGGTGCCCCGAAGGGGGACCGACAGCGGTGGTGTCTGGGAGAGGTGGCAGCAAGCTGAGTGGGGCAGCCCCATAGTGCACGCACAACGAACTTACCGGCAGGTACAGAGGCGCTGCTGGTGACCGGCTGGGGACACTGCGCTGCTGCCCCGGAGACGAGGTGGAGGCACAACACGGTGCGGTTTGGTGGGCGCAGACACAAGGGGCTGAAGAGTCGGAGGGGAGCATCCCGGTAGCGGATTGGCACCTGAAGCGGCTTGTACCAAGAAGGGACACGGAGGGGCCGGAATGACAGTGTTGGCCTGCTAGGATTGCGTGCCTGGGGGTCCCGGTGAGAACCGTGTGGAGAGATATCGGAGTCAGTTATCCCGGGCTCCAGTGGAGTGTTGTGGACATCCAGTGAACCGCGCAGTTCTCAACTCTGGTTCGTAACTTGGAAGCCTGGGCGTGTGCCTTGCTGGACTGTCCATAAGGAATGAAACCTAAAGGCAGAAAAGACGAGGCAATGGATCCTGCAGGAGGAAACGGAGACGCCGGGGACGGCGCGGCTGAGACCTCGGAACAAAGACTGAACAAGCGCCTTGATCAAATCCTGGATGCTATAATGGCGACAAACGAGCCCCTTCATCAGGATATTACTCAAGTGGCGACAGGGCTCTTGAGAGCTGATCACTCAAAGTTAGCGGACAGGGTTAAAGACAGTGAGTCACTGCTTCAGGACCTCAAACCAGCAGTTGTCACGGTTGAGCGCAAATTGGAGGACGCCTTGAGGAGATTGGAGACACTGGAAAAGAAGGCAGAGGATGCTGAAAGTCGTAACCAGCGAAACAACGTTCGGGTCGTAGGCCTGCCCGAAAATGTTGAAGGGACGGACATGGTTGCGTACATGGAAAATTGGTTCAGGACTGTGGTGGCCCCTGAGGGCCTTTCTCCTTTCTTCACACTCGAGAGGGCTCATAGGGTCCCGGCCAGGCCGCCTGCACCGGGCCAACCCCCCCGTCCTGTGGTGGCCAGGGTTCTTCACTATAAAGACAGGGATTTATTGATCCAAAACGCACGCTCAACGGGCCCCTTCCAGATAGATAACAGTGCTGTGACAATTTTCCCGGATTATACTCAGGACATACAACGGCGTAGGGCCTCACACCTATCTGTCAAAAAAGAACTGAGGGAGGAAGGCATACAATATTTGCTACTGTTCCCGGCTAAACTGAGAGTGATACTGGACGGATCGACGCAGTTTTTCCTGACACCTGAAGAGGCCTGGTCTTGGCTTGAAAGATATAGGGCAGGTACTGATCGCAGGGGCAGAAATGAGGGGGGCGCACTCAAGCCAGTGCGGATGCGCCAATCGCAGCGCCTCCGCAAGAAGAACAAAGCACAACGGGCGCTGCAACGTGTGCAAATGGAGGCTGACAAACAGGGGGCCTTGGCGGCTACAGCGGCGATCACTGGTTCTCAGCGGTAGGGCTCGACCAAGGGATCTGAATCCGAGGAGAACGGGAGACAATCTGGTACGGAGGTGTCAGAGGACGAGAGTACCAAAGCCCCGGAGATGACACCTAGATTAGCTGATGATTTATAAGTGAATTACCTCTGTCTGGGACTCACCGGTGGTGAACTGAGAATGGCGATATCGGGGAATCCGGTAACAGTAGTGAATTCCATGTCTGTGATTTATTATTGCGGGATATGGAGGGCGGGGGGCTGGCGCGAGCGCTGCCACCTGTCGGAGCTGGATCACCACCCCATTGCCCTTAAGGCAACCTGTGGTGGCTACTGCAGGATAGTATTGTGTGAATTGTTAGGACAGTTTGGATGGGGACTGATAATACGTTATTGGGACCTGTTCTGGGGGGAGGGTAATGGAAGTTTGGGGGGGTGTTTTGTGTTTAAGGGGGGGCACAGCTGGTGTGGGCAAACAAATTATGCAGGAGGGGAAAGATTGGGAGTGCAGCAATGGGGCCATTACCTGATTTGAAGTGTATCACGTGGAACGTGCGCAGATTACATACCATGTCGAGGCGCCACAAGGTGCATGCATATCTGATAAGAAGAGGTGTCCAGATAGCGTTGCTGCAAGAGACCCATCTCACTAAACAAGAATGTACTGCGCTGCAGCGAAGGTGGAGAGGTTAGGTGTTTGGTACTGCTTACTCTGCGTTTGCTAGGGGAGTGTTGGTGTGGGTGAGGACGGGGACCCCGTTCCAAGCTGCACACACTGTGATAGACCCTGAGGGAGGATATGTGGCGGTGGCGGGAAGATTGTATGACACAGAGGTGGTGTTATGTAGCGTATATGCTCCAGACACAGACCAGCCCCGATTTTTGGATGTCATCTCCGGGAAACTGGCTCATCTCTTATCGGGCCGAGTGATTATGGGGGGAGACTTTAATTCGCTTACAGATGTGGCCCTGGACAGGTCGCATCCTCCGTTGACAGAATCCCAGGTCCGCAAGATTGCGAGGAAGAGGGCAGAATGGCAGAGCGGATGGGGGTTGATTGACGTGTGGAGAGTGCACCATCCTGAAGATAGGGATTACTCCTTTTCGGCTATCCTCGAACTACATGTTAAAATTGACACTATTCTGTGCACCCAGGCGCTGGCGCCCTTAGCGGTACACTCGGAATACCTAGCTAGGACCATTTCAGACCATAACCCCCAGGTAGTTTCCTTTAAATGGCAGCGCATGAGAACAGAGGTGCCGACCTGGCGTTTACGCCCGGATACCCTGGAGGATCTAGTCTTTAGGACTACAATCAAAGAGGGTATCGAGTGTAGGAGAGTAGGGTCTGCAATCCTATGGTCACCCCCGATTTTTGCTTTTTGCTTCACTGGTTTACGACTTTCCCTGGCTGTGGGCAAGCTAATCAAACCCACAGCCTAGTTGTTCTCTCTCTAAATTGACAAGCATGTACCTTAGGTGCATTTACCAATTGGTACTGGGCCACAATATCAGTCCCTGTACAGAGTACCATAGGTACCCAGGGCATAGGTGTACCCAGGGCCTACCAGGGGCTGAAGCATGTATTATGCCACCCCTGGCTGGCCATCTAAACAGACACAACTGGCTGGCCGGAAGACTTACGTACCTGCCGCCACCGCCGAGAGTCACTTGCTGGCACTTACCTGAATCTAACTGGGCAGAATTCCAGCCGCCACCGCCGAGAGTTATCCCAGGGCATAAATAACTTACCTGTGCAGACGCTTTGGCCGCCACCGCCGAGAGTCAATCCTGGGCATTGGAATCCGCGCCGCCGCTCCGGGGGACTACAACTCCCGGCAGGCCTCGCGGCGGCGCGTGGAGGTGACGCAACACACGCCAGCGAGCGCTTCCAGGTAGCATAAAGGGAGAAGGAGCCCGGCAGAGCGCCGGGAGACTTACGTACCTGCCGCCACCGCCGAGAGTCACTTGCTGGCACTTACCTGAATCTAACTGGGCAGAATTCCAGCCGCCACCGCCGAGAGTCATCCCAGGGCATAAATAACTTACCTGTGCAGACGCTTTGGCCGCCACTGCCGAGTCAATCCTGGGCATTGGAATCCGCGCCGCCGCTCCGGGGGACTACAACTCCCGGCAGGCCTCGCGGCGGCGCGTGGAGGTGACACAAGACGCGCCAGCGAGCGCTTCCAGGGAGCATAAAGGGAGAAGGAGCCCGGCAGGGCGCCGGGAGACTTACGTACCTGCCGCCACCGCCGAGAGTCACTTGCTGGCACTTACCTGAATCTAACTGGGCAGAATTCCAGCCGCCACCGCCGAGAGTCATCCCAGGGCATAAATAACTTACCTGTGCAGACGCTTTGGCCGCCACCGCCGAGAGTCAATCCTGGGCATTGGAATCCGCGCCGCCGCTCCGGGGGACTACAACTCCCGGCAGGCCTCGCGGCGGCGCGTGGAGGTGACGCAACACGCGCCAGCGAGCGCTTCCAGGGAGCATAAAGGGAGAAGGAGCCCCGCGTCGCGGGACGCCCGGGGCGAAGCCCGCATCGGCACGAGGAGACAGGGACAGGGCCAGAAACCTTACACGAAGCTCACGAGGCATCCTACTATCCAAGTAAGACTGTATTGTGTATGATTCATACCTCTCTGTGTGTCTGAGGAGTGTTGATCTTCGCTTTTACTTCCAGGATGTCTAAAAAAGGTTCTGCACCACCAGCTAATACAATGGAAAATTACATGGTGCAAACAGTGAAAAAAATTAACCTACAGAGGAGAGAATCCCTGGGACTGAGTCAATCACCTGACTTACACTGTTTGACCCCTACTCTATCCCCCTCACCTTGTGGTAAATATTTGGTTTACCGTCCTAATTTCTATGCAGGTAAGTACTTAAACAAAAATAACTCAATCGGAAAGAAAGACGCAGAGTCCGTGGTGTTAGAGTTCTTAGGGGTTTTATTCCTTAAAAAGGAATGGTTCTGGTACCGGATATCGTGTTCCTGACACCACTGGGGTGCAGGAAGGGATAGAGCCTACTTTATTGACAAGACATAACTTTTATACTTAAACCATATAATGAATTCCAATACAGTAGGCGTAACAGCTGAGAGAAACAAGATAAGAGCATACACGTGTTAGCAATACGTAATCAAAAGGCGTGAACTGGGCGTGAACATAGAGGTGTGCGCTAGAAACGTCACATGTAAGTGTCACAAGTAGGTGGGTACAAAGCAGAATCTTGCAATGTCAGCAGAAATCTGAGGCCTGGATGCGCGCGCAGCTGCATGACGTGGGATTGACGTGGAACTGGAGGGTGCAGGGGACTTGACATTTACACTAGCGGAAAGAGACAGAAGTCTGGCATGTCAGATCAACTCGTACCTATCATATCTGATATCTGGTGTTTGGGAACCATATTATCTAGAGGGAAAGGTCTCTTGGGCAGAGGCTATTCTATACTGACTGTGAGTGCGTGTATAGGCGTCTGTGTGTCTGCATGAAATGCGAGGGGGCATGGGCCTACCATGGTAACGGAGCTATGAATTACTTGCACGGAGACAGTAAGGCCGGGCCCTTTGCTCTGCAGCTGGAAAGATGTTTACTTGAACTAGTAGGCAGGAATGTATGTTTGAGGAGCGGAATAGATAATTCGAAGGTTGAATACAGTCTTGGCAGGCAGCAGGCTGAGCTAAGCGCCGTTAGCCGCACAGGGAGTAAGGCAGAGGTCACGGGTACAGAGGCAGCCCAGGCTGAGGCGTTCAGAGTCAGAAGGCAGGGAAAAGGCTCGATGGCAGAATTCAGAGGCCTACTTCGCCAGAGCTGAAAAACGTGTAAAGTACACCACAAAAAGACGTTGGCATGGCATACTTAGGAACGGAATATTCAACCCGTTCAGGGTGGATCTGAAAGAGGACATGTTAACGTTGGACGCAAATGTATTTGCGTCTTCATAGCTGGCACAGGAGGGAAGTTACATGCACTTTAAGCTCGTACATGGAGACGGTGGGGTACACGTTAGGGAACATTTCTTGACCATAAAATTTATATTTCCTCAACCTGATGACCTAGTCCCCCTGCAGACTCTTCCTGAAGCCTGTTCTAACTGCCCCATTACGCAGGATTCAGGCACCTTAAATGATAATATGCTGTCTGGACCTGAGGTTCTTATTGTGGCTCATGTAGACAACTTAGACAGCGATTTGGACCAGGAAAATCGTGTTGATCCCTCAGAAGAAGACATTTCTATCTTTGAACAAACATCCCGGACAGACATTGTAAAAACCAAAAATCCGCAGAAACGGGGAGGATTAAGATCAGGGACAAGGAGGAAGAGGGTAAACACTCCAAAAGCTAATTTGAAGGAAGATGGAGAGGGAAGAGTTAAGTCTAATGTTATCTTTGATGATGATTTGCTTGCTAGAATTGCTGATTTAATAGAAAGTAAAATCAAAACCATTGTTAAACCTCTACTCACCAAAATAGATAAATTACAATCTGAGGTTAAAAAGTTAGGTGGGCAGCTGAATAAAATAACAGAGGGTGTTGATAATGTTATGATGTTGGTAACAAACTTGGACAATAATACTGGAGAAGTTGATGATCAGGAGGGGGAGAACACAGATGAAGTATTACATAATAATCCGCCAACCCAGTTTCCAGACTTAAAAGCAAATGGAACAAATAATAGTAGAGGGGACGGTCCTTTAACAGTTGAGATACCCCCTGCACAAGCTCAGCTAACTGACCCTCTACAATTTATAGTCGAAGCCTCACCTGTTGTTCTAGTACTGGCAAATGTGCCGCCCTTAGAAGCTGGCATTGAAGAATCCCCTTGCTCTCTGTCTAATAAGGCATTGCAGTGGCTTACAACTAATATGAGGCTAGCCCCAGGGGGGGGGGGGGGCAACAGCTGGCTCAAGAGATTAAGACTGCTAAAAGGGTTTCATGGCTAGGAAATCGCCCCAAAAAATTTAAGGGGGATTGTGTGGCAGTAAGTTTTTCACACTCTGGTGTGTTGCCAAATATCCTCATTAATTTACTCCCACCCCAACGCAGGCAGGGTTCTGTTGTACCATTAACTTTGAAGTTCTTTTATGGAGAGCAGCAGAACGTCACCTATCCTAAGACACCAGCCTTTGGATGGGATAATAACTGGGATGTAAACAATAGACGGGCCGTGAACAACACCGGAATATAGTAAACCAACCCGCTCCTTTAGCATACCAGAATCCTTTTGCTCAACCCCTCTTATTGTCCAATCGATTTGCCCCTCTATCCTTTTTGGACCATAATGACTGACTTTTGTCAGAACATCCTAATCAAGCAGAGAATATTGTGCCAGTACTCAGTATGCTTACTTGGAACATAGCAGGTATTAGGACTAAAGTAGGTAACGCAATATGGACACATTTTATAACTAAGTATGACATTATTGCATTGCAGGAAACCTGGGACACAAATAATAGTTTCTCTCTAGATGGCTACAGTCATTTTTGTATTCCTGCTGTGGCTAGCACAGCAGGAAGAGCTAAGGGAGGATTGCTAAGCCTCTTTAAACTAGACATTAAAGGTAGCCTTAAGAAATGTGACTCAGGAACTTAGCAATGTCTCATTGTTGAATTGTCTTGTGTGGAATCTTCCAACATTTTGTTTATAAATTTTTATAATTCCAACGCGGTAGACTGTACATCATATAGTCTAGGTAGATTGGATTATTTTTTGTCAGTCTACAGTGAAGATGTTAATGCATTTGAAATCATATTTTGGGTGATTTTAATATACATCCTTGTTCACTTATGTGTGTTTGCGATGACTCAGAATCCCCTCCTAATTGTGCGCCTGTTCATCTTGAACATAATAATCAGGGGGGTTGTCTAGAGAACTTCCTAGCAAGATGGAACTTATACGAATCCAGTTGTGGGGAGGGGGGGATAGGGCCCCTACTTTTAAGGGAACAGACAATGGCTCTATTATTGATTACATTTTTATTCCTGCATGTTTTTTACTTAAGGTTTTAATGTACAGAACTGTGGTCTCCGCTTTCAGTGATCATAACCCAGTCTCCCTGGACCTTGTAGCCTCTGAGCTTATAGGGCGTAATTATGGTCCTTGTTATGACAAACGAACGCTCAAAGTTAAGGACCAGGGTCGCAGACTGAAATGGGATAGTATAATCCCAGAACCCTTCGTACAAGAGGTACTTTCTGAGGCTGAGGAGGAGGTCGGTGTGTGTTTATCGGGTGCGTCCAATGATAGGGAGGTGATACTTGCATTTAGTAGCATATGTAGTAAGATAAACTGCAGGCTTTCTGTGACTAGCAAACCTAAGTTGAAACCTATTAAAAGATGGTTTGATCACAGTTGCTCAAAAGCACATTCTGCATTGCTCAATGCTCTAAAAACCGTACCGAAAGACCGTGATCTTATCACTACTAGTAGAGCCCTATACAAAAAGGCTATCGCAGAAAGGAAAAAACAGCTTAAAGATAAAGCCTGGACACAACTCACTGATCCAGCTATACTAAAAAATAGTGGTGAATTCTGGAGGATTGTCAACCAACCCTTACTTACTGGGGAGGATAATTCCCCCCTTGAAACTAACATCCCTGATGAGGGTTGGATCAAACACTTTAGAGACATCTATTCAGATCACAGTAATGGTGGAACTAGGGAGCAGGAGGTGAATATTATCTCCACTGGGAACCATTTGCACTTTGAAGTCAAAGAAGTATTATCTGCGATAGACTGTACCCTGAAAAAAAAGGCACCGGGACCAGATGGTGTTCCTGCAGATGCCTTTAAATGCTTCCCTAACTTCTGGTCAAGATTACTCTGCAGGGTCTTTAATGCCTTAAACCATGATAACATCCCCAAGTCATGGAAAACATCTATAATTATTCCTGTTTTTAAAAAAGGAAATAGGCAGGATCCTGCATGTTATAGACCAATTTCACTGATAGATTCTTCTGTCAAGATTTTAGGGAGAGTCATATTAGCTAAATTGAATGAATGGGCTACAGAGAACAGTATCTTGACTAATGTGCAATATGGGTTCAGACCTAAAAGAAGCACCCTGGATCAATGCCTTAATCTCCACTTGTTGATCGAGAAATATACCAGGGCCAAGGATGGGTCCATGTACCTAGGTTTCATGGACCTCTCCTCTGCGTTTGATATGGTCAATAGAACAAAGCTCTGGTTAAAATTACTTGACATGGGCCTGGACAGGACCATAGTTAATTTATTGGCCGACCTGCACTCTGACCTTACTGCAAAGATTAGAGTTTCCTCGAGTGGAAGGTGTACAGATGTTTTTGCCTCTGAAAAAGGAGTCAGACAGGGATGTATACTGGCACCACTGTTGTTCACGTTATATGTGAACGCCTTGGAGCCTGCTCTCAGGGGCGTGACTAGCGACATCCCGCGTGCAGGGGATCAGGGGATTCCTGTTCTCCTTTACACTGATGACGCGGTTCTTCTTGCACGCACCGGGGTGGGGCTTCAACGACTCCTGGACGCTTTTGAATCTTTCATGGGCTCACTTGACCTGAAAATAAACGCTAAAAAATCTCAGGTTATGCTTATGGGCAGGGCTTCTAGGAGACCTTTTCACAAAATCTTTCTTTGCGGGCAGGAAAAGCTTGCGCGTGTCTCCTCCTTTCCCTACCTGGGGATCACCTTTGATGAGAAAGGTAGCTGGGGTCCCCATGTTAATAGTAGAGCAATCATGTTGGCTAGGACATCTGCAGCCCTTCATGGGTTCTCTAAAAAACTTGGGGGTAGGCCAATTGCAGCTGTTTGTAAAATCTACAAGGCCAAATGTATCTCAGTTGCATCATATGGTGGCTCATTGTGGGGATATAGGGGAGTGGATCCCATACAGATAGTGGAAAACAAATTCTTTAGATCTGTTCTTGGCGTCCCTCAGTCAACTCCGTCCTACACCGTCCATATGGAATTAGGGGAAGGCTACATCTCAGACCTGATAAAAATAGCACCTTTAATTGCCTGGCTGAGGATGTGGCTTAACACAGAAATTCCCCTAAATCATATCATAATGAGAGACTGTTTGTCCCTAGACAAAGTGCATAACATCAGGTGGTTGACGTATATTAAGGAAACCTTTCTGAGGCTGGGGAGGCCTGAGCTCTATACTGTTATTGACTCTATAACATCTAAAGACATTGTTTACACTAAACATGCAATGAAGGAGCTCCTATCCCTGGAGAGGGAAGAAATCGAGCTGAAAAATCCTAGTGTCAGGGCCAGTTTATTATTGTCTATACCTAATGGTCCTGATAGCTATCTTAATGTGGTGACTCATCCCTACCACAGGTTTATTTTAACTCGTTTTCGTTTTAATCTGATACATTTCAATTTGGGCTTTTATCCTGTTTGGAGTACCCCAGAAAAGGCACCACCCTGTTCCTGCGATCATTTCTCTGAGCAAAATACCATGCACTTTATAATGTTTTGTAGTCACTACAATGAAGCTCGGAGACTGTTCCTTGTACCTATACTTAAGGAAGCAGGATTCATCTTAGTTAGACCTGCTCTTATTTATCTACAACTGTTACAAACTCCCAGGATTATGTTTCATGTGGCTAGTTTCCTGGTGAGAGCTATTAGAAGCAGGAACATTAGATTAAAAAATGTGTCTACCTCCCTTTGTAGTACAGACTTTGCACTTTAGTTAGTCTGTTTGTAACTTTCTTGGGTCAGTAATTATAGAAAGCACCGTAACAGGGTTATCAGATGCTAGTAATGAATATTTCGCTGGGGATCTCCTTAGTATTTTTAAGTCTTTTTAAGTCTTTTTGCACATAAGCACTTTGCATTTTAGCACCTTGCACTTTATATTTCTCATGTTGATATAAACTATAACATGATGTATGATGATTTTTAACTTGTTATATTTCAATTGTTTTTTAATTGATCTCAATGTATGTATTGCTTGTATTGTTATTAATGTTATTAATGTAATGCATATTTGCCATTGTCTTTGTATGATATTAAGTTATCGCAATAAAGTATTTTGACTGACTGACTAACTGGCTGCACGACAGCTGGGGCAAGGTGGTGTAATCACCCTTTGCTTTAGATATAGTATCCCTATATCTAACCCTAAAATGGACACATATATTCCTATCAGTCACTCCTATGGCAGGCCTTATCAATCCTGAAGGCAGAGTGCTTGGAATTATGTGAGATGGTGCTCTGGCATGAGCTGAGCCCGTTTGCAGCTTGCGGAACCAAGTCCTAATAGCTGTTCCATGATAATGCTATACCATATACTCTCAAGTGCATTATGAACCTCGCGGTCAAATGCTAACTTTGGCATAGCATTATCAAAACATGTTGAGTAAGGTGTCATACGAATTGGAATACTAACCCCTCGCCAATTCTGGCGACGGGGTTAGCATTCCACCCTTCTAGAGGGACACGAAATGTATGTAACTGTGAACCCCGGTTAAAGTTAACTCGAGCCTCAGCATCACAAAATGGATGCTGCCACCACAGACACAAGTCTGACCTCCTGCTGCTGGGAGTCCTTCCAGCGAGGGCGGCTTGGACAAAGGGTTTCCTGCCTTGGGAGGTGCTAGCACCACCCCAGACAGGTGTCCCTGTGCATACACCGGTCTGAACCAGTTCCTGGGGCACTCCAGCCCCAGAGCTGGCACCAGACCGGACAAAGGAAAGGGGGTGTAACCACCCCCCTTCCTGGTCCCACCCAGAGGAGGGACCTAGTCGTAGTACAGCCCCCTTTAGCCGAATAAAGGTAGGAGCTGGTCCCATTCCAAATCAGATTAATCTTGACAACTTCCACGAAGAACTCTTGACCTTCGACCTCCTGAACATCAGAAGACTGAAGAATCTCCCCTATGGTCAGGGAGTGACCATCCTGCTTTGCGGGCACCATCAAGCTCCTGTGCGAATTGCTGCAGAGTCCTTCCATCCCAGAATCCGATGACCCAGCTCGACAAGACCCGGACCTCCAGACCTCTCTGACCTCTACCCACATCCACAGCACAGCTGAGACCCGTGGGTGCGACGAGCAACGTGGAGACGGCCATCTTGAGAAACCTGCACAGCGCTTCCAGCACGACCACCGAGGGATCCTCGAGTGAGTGCTTTGGGGCCTGAGAAGCCCCACACCGACGCAGCTCCTGCACCAAAGACCAGCCCCCCAGCATCCACGAGATCTACGTGGGGCCCTTTTGCCTGGTTGCTGCTTGTCCTGTTGTCTGGTCACTTGCCGGCTGGCTTGTGACCTCTGAGACTACGATCCGAAGAATTCAACACTGCTGGTCTGGTCCCCCAGACTCGCCCTTGCTTCCTTGTAAAAGAGGAGCACCCCGGACCCTCCTGGTCCGCACCAGACGCCATCTTTGTTCCACCGCATGGCTTGCATTAGCCAAGGCCTGTTGTCCAGATCGACGATCCGACACCGCCAACAGCAGCAGAGTACGTGGGACAGCTCGTGCCTCCAGCCTGGTCGTGAAGAGCAGCTCCTGGTCCGCGCAGCTACAGAGAGAAGCGACCCTTCCTTCACCTGACTGCGGCAAGAGCACATGGTTCCCTCCTGGTTCCAGCACCGTCACTGGCTAGTGACCGAGACTCTGTCCCCTTCCCTTTCAGGACTCTTTCTTCTAAGTTCCATCCTTGGAACCACCAGACTCCTCCATCTGGCTGCCTGCCAGCAACTCCTTGTTTCAGGCATCACCGGGATCAACGCAGCAAACCCGACGCAACTTCAGCCCTATGCACCCGCAGCCTGTGGGTTAGGTAACTAAAGCTTCTAGGTGCTGAAGTCTGTGTACACTGTCCTAGTGTCCAGGTCCACTGTTGTTTTCCCTCCATCCAGCCGGGTTCGTCCGGAATCCGTAACTTTCTAAACTGTAAGATCCATACACGTTGGTACGCATCCCGCGTGAGAGTTTCCACTCTGCACGGGAGTGCCGTGGGCCTCCTGCTCCTTACTTACCCAGTTTGTAGCGTAGTCCCAGCGATCCTCCAGCCTCTGGATCTCCTTACAGTATTTTCTTTCCTCGCATTCCATTGTTTTGAGTATATGGTTTGTCGTGCCCCTAAGGCGCACTTGTAAATATTGTGCGAACTCGTATTTCCTGTTGAGTAGTGTCATGTGCTTAGCCCTCTGACCTCATAAAGAGTTCAGAGGTGTATGTTAGTTAATAAATATCTGTTTATTTTCATAACAACCTGTGTGGTGTCCTTTCACTTGGTATTCAAGGGGTTATATGTGGTAAAACAGCTGGCTTGACATGCCATTCAGAGTTTAGCCTAAAGACTGCTTTTGTCCATGCTACTAGGATAGCTGGTCTATAAGGTTGACTTACAACCAATCACCATAAGGGTTGTTTGGACTGATATATGATGTTCACTAGTTCTAGTGATCACCTTGTATCAGGCCAACTTCTCACATCGAGGACTACTTTGCTACCAACAAGAACTCGACATCTACTAGGGGAATGGCGTGAAATGCGTTTAAAGTGGTGGTGAGAGGGCTCTGCAGCATGCGGGTGAAAGGGCAGTGGTTGTAAAGGAGGTCGCAAAAGCGGAGGAGGCGCTACGGGAGGTGGAAAAACAAAGGCCAGAACGGAGGGAATTGCAGGACCGGCTATTGGTGGCTAGGGAGCTTGTGGCCACTGAGACAGAAAGGCTGCGCAGTTACGACTATAAGCAATATAGGGTAAAGGTACATGCTGAGGGGGATAAGGTAGGCACGCTCCTGGCAAGAATGGCGAATCCGAGGCAGGGGGGTTGCCTGTTCCTGAGTGTTCGTGAGGAATCTGTGAAGGTGGCCTGCTCGCAATCTGAGGTCGTCTCGCGCTTCTTGCGGTACTATACGACGCTGTATCAAAACCACCTGGAAGCGACTACAATGGAGATTGAGGGTTATTTATCGGGGATACAGTTACCGCAACTAGAGGAAGAGGACGCAAAAAGCTTGGGTCAAGCTGTCACTGTTGCTGAAATTAGGGGAGCAATTAAGAGCATGGCCAGGAACAAGACTCCGGGGGTGGATGGACTTCCTATAGAGTTTTATCTGACGTACATTGACCCATTGGCACCCCAGCTGCAGGCGGTATATAACGAAGCGCTGGAGCTGGGATACATGCCCGAATCCATGAGGGTGGCGCTGGTAGTCCCCCTGTTGAAACCTGGGAGGGAGGGAGATAACGTGACCTCTTATAGGCCACTGTCTATGTTGACGGTGGACTACAAGATACTGAGTCGTATGCTGGCAACAAGACTAATGTCCCATATGACTACCTTGGTCCACGGGGACCAAGCAGGGTTCATACCAACTAGGAACACCTCGACCAATATCCGCCGTCTTATTAGAATATTGGATAGTGATCTGGTGGAAGAGGCAACATCAGCAGTGCTGTCGGTGGATATAGAAAAGGCGTTTGACAGCCTCGAGTGGGAATACCTTGATAAGGTATTGGAAAGATTTGGATTAGGCGCGCGTTTTAGGCGCTAGACGAAGGTCTTGTACTCCTTCGCTACGGCTCGGGTGCGATTGGGCTCGGTTATATCATAAGAATACCCGGTGCAGAGAGGCACGAGACAGGGGTGCTCGCTCTCGTCCCTGCTGTTTGTTCTCGCAATAGAACCGCTAGCGGTCTACGCCAGATCGGGAGTGGCGTATGAGGGCCTGGTCTGTGGTGGACTCCCGCACTACATCTTGTTGTATGGGGATGATTTGCTGCTGTTCTTAGCGGACGCGACATTGGCACTGGAGGGGGCGATGACCATGCTGTCGGACTTTGGGAGGCTGTCTGGCCTCCGTGTGAACTGGACTAAAACGTGTGTCTTTCCTCTGAGGATGGATGCTTCCCAACCGCGCCTACCTGCTGATTTACTGTGGGAACGATCGTGCTTTACCTACTTGGGAGTCCGGATTTATGATAGGGCGGAGGATATACTGGAGGGAAATATTGGACGCTGCATAAGGGCACTGAGGGGCAGTGTGGCTTTCTGGGCAACCTTGCCTCTCTCGATGTTGGGGAGAGTTGCACTGCTCAAAATTATAGCTTTGCCACGCCTCCTCTACTTTTTTCTTACTCTTCCGCTCTGGGTGCCTCCTCTGTACTTTCGGGAACTGCGGACGCTCTCTATTGACTTTTTGTGGGGGACGGGAAGGAGGCGGGTAGCATTGGACACGCTGTTGCGGCCCAAAGTGGAGGGGGGAATGGCAGTTCCGAATTTCGAACTTTACTACTTGGCAGCGCAATTGCAGGTCCTTACACAGCATGTAGCCAGAGAATTCAGGGGTCCGGAAGAGGCTCGGGGATCTGGAATACAGAGGCATGTCCTATCCTACATTATCATGCAACAACACCTAGTGGTCCGGAATCTGACTTGGGAGGAGAAGGCGCTGAGGCTGTGCTGGAATAGGAGCCGGAAGAAGGCGAAAGTGGAACATCCCCATGCACCCGAAATCCCCCTGGGCATGCTTACAGCACTGCCGCATGGAGGGGATTGGTCCCGGCTACTGGACTGGGAGGAACTGGGGTTACAAGTGGTGGGTGACTTGTACTCTGAAGGCGAGTTGCTACCCTTCCAGGTGTTGCAAGACCAAGTTGGCATTTCGGACGGAGATTTCCTATTACATATGGCGGTAACCACTGCTATGCGGAAACACTGGAAAATAGGGCAGTTGGAACCACTGTAGTACTGAGAATTCTGGACCCGTGTTATAAATATCGTCGCATCATGACGATTTTGGTATCAGCGGACCGGTAATGATTTGAGTATTATGCACAAGCATTTTCGTCACGATCGAGTGACGGAATCACCCTGAAATCAGCATTTCCGTTCCGGACCCTCGGGTTCCCTTTTGTGAACGGCATCCATTTTGTGATTGCCTTCACATAGCCAAATGACTGAAAGCCAAAACCGAGTCCGAAGGACACGTACACCTTTGCTGACTCTTCTGTGACCTGGGCAAGCTGACTCCACTGCCCGAAGCCAAACCTGTTCGGCCAGGTCCTTTCCCAGTGGCCGAACGAGATTAGCATCAGGCCACAACATATCATAAACCTTTCATCGCACACAAACCATGCCTAATCTTACACACACCTGTCCCTGTTTCTTGCTTTATGACTTGCTTTACGAGGAGGAGGTGCCCGATTTTATTGGGGGTCCGTCGATATCTGATGAAAATGCTGGGCCTTGCCGGGTAATCAATTACGGGCTGGATGAACTGAAATGGGGACCTGTCATCATGACTCTGCTTTTTCTTTGTAGTAAAAATATGTGAATGGTCAACTGTAAAATAAGGAATGTTTGCCTAAAGCATTTTATTTTGTATATAAGGAGAAGTCTGGTTTTGTAAAGAAGCAGTCTCCTGAGAACATACATGCTATTGTACTTCTAGGATACCTGTTACTGGCTGCAGCCAATAAATCCGATCTTTGACTTCACCTAGAAGACTCTGTGTTTCTGTAGTCTGAAACAGGAAGGACTCGGAGTTTTCAGGTGTGTTCCCTGGCACCGCCAGGTTCTTAAAAACCCGGTACTCCAGTTGGCGCCCAGCGTGGGGCGGTATCAGTGGTACCGGTCCAAGCCAGAGGTTCGTGAGGAGCTTCGTGTGAAAATTCTGGAGGAAGGCCGCCACTTCATCGACCCTGTATGTCGACGTGGTCCGAAAGTCTTTGCTGCGAGGTTCCCCGTGTCCCGACGGCTACGAAGGACTGCTGCCCTGACTATCGCCCTGTTTTGGACCCTTGATGTTTGGTAGAGCGAAACGATAGACGAGTCTTCTGGTGACGTCATCGATACCTCAGTTAAGTATAAGTGGAGCGTCTCCCAGTCCTTAGTTTGATTCTCAGTTTTTGGTATCCTTCGGGATTACTTTGTTTGGAACTTGCAAGTGCCAAAACCGAAGGACTCGTGTATTCACGAGACTATCGCATTCGATAAGCCTTCGAAGTTTGAAGCTAGACTAGAGAGCGAAGATGCCTGGTCTTAGCAGACTTGGAAATTTGTTTTGTCTTGGTTGTAATAAGGATTCCAGGTTGGAGGACTCGTGTCCGGTTCCTCCGATTGGAACTCCAACATATGAGCTCTATGTGAAACACGGCGTAGGCCCCATCACATATAATGAAGTATGGATCCGATACACCAGAAAGGATGGTGTTTTAAAATGGCCCCAATATGGTAGTTTTGACACAGAGATTCTAGATAATCTAGAGGTAAAACTTTTTAAGAAGAAAGCCCGGCCGGCAATGTTTGACTCTTTCAGCCTATGGCGAAAGGAAGCCAAACAGAAAGAAATTAAATTAGCCAAGAGAAATAAGAGAGAAAGGGGTATCTCGATAATACAAGCCGCTACGCAGTTTAGAGATAACGAAGAAGAACAGGCAAACGAGCAGTTGCACAGGCAACGTAAAATGGCGATCGATAAATGTTATCCAGTCTTGCCACCCCTCCACCCAGACTCACGAGAATCTGAGAGGGATCCTTTGATGTCACACGTATTAAATTCGCCACCCCCCTATGCATGGAACGCTACAGCACCTCCGCAACCTTTTGTTATACAACACCCAGCCGTACAGCCCCTAGTTCTGCCACAGCCACCAGCTCCCCTTGCGGTGGCTCCTAATCTTCTGGTGCAGCCTCCTCAAGGGCCACCGAGCTCACCTGCTCCACCTGTGCTCTCTGTGACTTTGCCTATTGTTCCGACTACTTCTCCTAATACTCCCTCTGCTACTGCCTCCGCCTCTGCCTTACCTCACCCTGTCTTTCCTCCTGTCCTTCGTTCAGTTTCTCCTTCCGTTCGACAGAGAATGGCCAACACTGTTACTGGTCTTTTCTCACCTTTCTTTGGGTCGCCTAATACGACCCCTAACGCAGAACGAAGACAGTTGCGGAGTCAACTGCCTGACTATCAAGAGAGAGAATTACTGAATTGTTTAGCGCATAAATGGGTTGCCGATCCTATAAGATATGATGTACAGTCTATCGTGGAAGCCTTCCGTTAATGGGAAGCATCGAAGCAGAGATATGTTTTTGAACAAATGTGTGTTTTTCTCTGTGAGGATTTGAAGGAAAATGATCTGGAATACGATCTGCCTAAGTTGTGCCGTGTGCGGTTCGAGTTTTCAGAAGGCATGATCGAAGGTCCCGATGTTGAGAGGGCGGTTGCGACATTGTTATAGTGAGGAGGGTACTTCTCGGTCACTACTTAGGCGTGACGGTAGGAAAAAGGCACGACAGTATCCCATGAGAGAGGTTCCGCCGGTATGGAAGGAAGAAGTGGCCGCTGGTCCGGGTAATAATCCACCAGGTGTACCGGCTCACTTTCAGTGAGTTTGGGTACACGTTCCATGGAAACGAACAGAGGTTTTGGCTCTCAAACAGACGTTACCTGACCCCCGTAAAAATCCTGCAGGGTATTATAAGGAATTATCACAGACTGTAAGCTCGTGCACTATGAACTTAGCCGATATAGACATGTTGTTCGGGAACGTGGTTCCACAGCCTTTATGGCGAAAGATTCGCCACACCGATCACGATCAAGAGTTAGGTGATACATGGGTTAATATTGCTGCTGTAGCTAACAGACAAGTTGGTGGTGCTAAACCCGAGCCTTTAATTGCGGAACTCCCTGGTAGGATCATTACTTATATGAAGACTCTAATGCCTGAATTACGCGTCAATTGGGACAAATTGTCTGCATGTAAGCAGAAGAAAGACTAAGCGGTGTCGGACTTTTTCACGCGGTTTGAAGACTTTTGTAGATCATAGCGGTCAGGATATGGCTACTGAAGGTGGCCAGAGATTGTTCGTCGACAAATTTGTGCATAATTTACTTCCCGAGTTGTGTGCTAAGTTGAAGGATTCTGAGAGTGCTTGGGCTGTTTCAACGTCAGCACAGATTTTAGCTACAGCCCAGTACTATGAAAATAGACGCAAAGATGAGTTAGAGAAAGCGGATAAAAAGACTAAGGAATTGAAAACTAAAGTTCTTCTGTAACAAGCTTATCCATCCCGTACTAATAGTCAGCGTGATTATCAGCAGCCTCAGCAGTATTCGGGAAACTCGCAAAGAAACGAGTTTTCTCAACAACGTTTTCCGTATGGTCCTAATCAGTGTGCGTATTGCAAAGAAGAGGGTCAATTTAAGAGTAGTTGTCCGGTTTTGTTGCAGCGCACAAATGGACTTGGTGCGAGAGGCCGTGGTGCTCAACAAACGCCTAGAGGTAGGGGACGCGGTGCGGCCCCGCAAAACGCACGATCTTTCCCGCCTTAGAATTCAATGAATAGTTTCGATCAGCAGAATAACGCATCTGGTAGGACTCAGTACTATGCTGATGACTACTATGCAGAAAATGAGAATATGGAAGGTAATGATTGCTAGGACAGCCATGGACAAAGAGAGGGAGTTGTTTCAGTTCCAGTAGACCAGAATGGACCTTATGTCGAGGTTGTTACATCAGGTGTGTCAGAACCTTTTCTGTTGGATACTGGTGCTACAAAGAGTTCTATTATGCACTCAAAACTCCCTGGCGCACCTTTGTCTGGCGAAATGAATGTTTCAGTAGGTTTTTCTGGCGCCCCGGTTAGGAACCCGATCTCTAGTCCTATGTCTCTTTCTGTTGGACCTTGTGAATTGGAAGCACCCCTTATTCTTACAACAGGTTGTGGTGAAAATTTGTTGGGATTGGATCTGTTGAAAAGACTATATGCGACTTTGTACTGCTCCCCTTCGGGAGTACAGCTTACACTAGGTAAGAGAGTGGTTTCTCCAATGTATCTATCGAAGGATAACTTCCTGACAGAATTGTCTTCTCTTCCGGATATTCTTTGGGCTACTGGTCCTAATGATGTGGGTCTTTTGCAAATACCGCCATATGTTGTGACATTGAAAGCCAATGTTAGAATGCCGCGCATTCCCCAGTACAAAATATCTAGCGAAGGTGAAAAGGCATTGCTAGCGATCATCTATGACCTGATCGATAAAGATGTAATTGAAGAGACAAAAGGCAACGTTTGTAATAGTCCTGTTCTGCCTGTGTTGAAGCGCACTGATCCTTCCCAGCCACCTGTTTATAGGTTTGTGATTGATCTTAGAGAGGTGAATAAGATCGTTATGCCACAGTTTCCAGTTGTCCCTGATATCACTGCCCTATTGACAATGATTCCAGCTTCAGCGGCCTGGTTCTCAGTGATTGACTTGAAGAATGCTTTCTTCAGCATCCCAATTGCCGAGGAGAGCAGGGATATTTTTGGCTTCAGTTCAGGAGGCCGAAGCTTCCGCTTCAAACGCGCTCCTCAAGGCTACTGCGAAAGTCCATCAATATATAGCCAGGCTTTGAAAACACAGCTTGATACAATTGTTCTACGTGATGGCGCTACCCTTATTCAGTACGTCGATGATTTGTTAGTTGCCGTAGATACTGAGGAGATTTGTAAAAAGCCACCTTGTCATTGTTGCGTCGTTTGTCTGATTTGCATCACAAAGTGTCTCTCTCGAAGTTGCAATATTGTCTACAAGAAGTGACCTACCTAGGTCACCTCTTATCGAAGGAGGTAAGGAAACTGACCCCAGAAAGAATTCAGGCAATTGCAAGATTGAGTGTGCCAAGGACACAGAGAGAAGTGCGTGCTTTCTTGGGCATCACATCATATTGTAGGCAATGGATACCGAATTTCTCATTGTTGGCCAAACCTTTGGTGGCATTAACCTGTAAGGATACACCGAATCCCATCCCATGGTCTGAAGATTGTCAGAAAAGTTTTTCGGAATTGCGTGATGCATTGTGTTCGGCTCCTGTGTCGGGTACCCATGACTACAGTAAGCCCTTTACACTATATGTTCATGAGAAAGAAGGATGTGCGTTGTCAGTGTTGACACAGTCTTTTGGGGAAAAGCAACGTCCATGCGCGGACTTCTCGTCGACTTTGGATCCAGTAGCTAGGGCGTTGCCGAGTTGTTTAAGAGCCACGGCAGCAGTAGCTGTTTCTATCCGACAGTCTGCTGGGTTAGTGATGAATAACATGTTGATCGTAATGGTTCCACATGCGGTAGACACTTTGTTAAATAGAACCAAGACACAGCACTTAACCAGTGCTCGATTGTCAGGTTATGAGTTAACCTTGTTAGCGACCCATGTCCACATTAAAAGATGCAACGCATTAAACCCAGCTACGTTGTTGCCGATTCCAGTTGAGACAGAGAATGCTGAAAAGCAGCACAACTGTTTCTTTAGGACAGAAGAAGAAACGAAAGGGAGAGTAGATCTTAGGGACACTCCTCTTACTGAATGTGAGGGTACTTTGTGGGTTGATGGTCCGTGTTTCAAACTTCCGAATGGTGACACGACTGCAGCATATGCTGTTACGACTTTGCATACGATTGTCGAAGCTGCACGCATCCCACATAACTCAGCGCAAGCAGCAGAGTTGATTGCACTTACGAGAGCGTGTGTTTTATCGAAAGGAATGAAAGTGAACATATATACTAACAGCATGTATGCCTTTGGTGTGGCTCATAGTTTTGGGCGTCTGTGGCGTGAACGTGGGTTCCTGACTTCGCATGGAGCAAAGATACAGCATGGTCAGTTGGTGAACGAACTCCTCGAGGCACTTACTTTGCCACTACAAGTAGCAATTGTGAAATGCAGTGCCCATAAAAAGGTGACTGATGATGTTGGTCGGGGAAATGCATTTGCTGACGAGGTCGCAAAAGAAACAGCAAAAGATGTGATGAGCCGAATGTATGTTGCGGGCCCTGCAAGATGGATTGGTGACGTTGGAATGTGTGAAGATACGATTGAGAGTGTGAAGTCCATCCAAGCTGAAGCTACAGAGAAAGAGTTGAGTGTGGAGAGAGAGTACGGGGAAATTGGATGCGAATGGTTGTTGGGTTGAATTGTTAGAGCAGCAGCGTTGGTTGTTACCCGATGCGTATGTGCTTGCAGTGGTTACAATGGCGCATGGAATGGGTCACATCCGTGTGAAAGGGATTTGCAAGTTGTTGGCTCCAGTATGGCAGAACACTAGAATTCCTAAGTGTGCAGAGAATGTAGTCAAGAACTGTATGGTGTGTCTGAAATACAATCCTGGTAGGGGAACCCCAACTCCAGCTGGTCATTTTGCTCCTCCTTAGTATCTGTTCGAGGTTTTCCAGCTAGATTTCATCCACATGGAAAGGTGCAACAATTTGAAATACGTACTCGTTGTTGTTTGCGCTTTTTCAAGATGGATAGAAGCATATCCCCTGAAAGACAATACTGCCTTATCGACAGCTATAGCCCTTGTCAAAGAATTCTTCCCTAGGTTTGGAATGCCGAGAGTGGTCTGGAGTGATAACGGGAGTGAATTTGTGGGTCGAGTGATGAAGAAAGTATGTGAAGGGCTAGGCATACAGCAAAAGTTCCACGCTGCAAATCACCCCCAATCAGCTGGACTGGTAGAGTGCTATAATGGCACCCTGAAGCTTAAATTGGCCAAAATCCAAGCGAGCACTGGTCTTAAATGGCCTGACGCTCTGCCCTTGGCACTCCTATCAACAAGAATGACTGTACAATCGAGAGTGGGACTTAGTCCCTACGAAATAGTGTTCGGCCGTCCGGCCAACATATGGGGAGTGCCAAGGCCAACAAAATTTAGCGAGATAGAACACCCTGTACTGCTTGATTACCTGTACGAATTGACGGCTAAATTGCGTGTTTTACACCAACAGGTTCACGACGCTTTACCCAAAGCTACTGAAGCTCCAGGACATCCTATCGATCCTGGATCTTACGTGTTAATAAAGAATTTTCAGCTGACATAGAACGATGAGCCCCGCTGGACTGGCCCCCATCTAGTGCTTCTATCAACAAGATCAGCTGTCCGAGTGGAAGGAAAGAAACACTGGGTCCACGGGATCCATTGTAAGAGGGTCCCTTTACCTCTGCCGCACGATCGATGGGTCCAGGAGGGGATCGCTGATTCTGAGACTGAGACTGTGCCTCGTTTCCTGCCCTTTAGCGATGCACGTGTAAAAGGAACAAACTCTGAAAGTGAAAGCGATAATATTTTGCAAGAAGCTGTGCCACCGTCAATTCGATTGAACACTACAGAACCTGAACTCTTGTTTCAAACCCAGACAATACCCGGAAAAACCCGTTATAATTTGAGGCCGAGAACCATGACTATGGACAAATAAAAACCTTTTTCTTCTATTTTTGAAAGTGCAGCTCTCTCTCTCCTCTGAGAAACTTGCTTATTTTTGTTTTTCGAACCGCCATCCGGGTTCTGCTGCTAGGGTCGCGGTTGCCCAAGTCTTTGGGGTGCAGCCGAAGACGTTAGGTCGACGGTTCTGGTTGGTCTAAGAGAGTTGCCCTGGACTAGGCATGGGCGGAAAATCCGTTCCGCTCGCGGATTTTGCGGATTTTCGGGAAATTCGCAATCTGCGAGATTCGCGAATCTCCCGCAAAATCCGCAAATCCGCGAGCAGCGGATTTTGCTCGCACTGCTCGCACTGTTCGCGTGAGTTCGCGCCCCGCGAATAAGTGCAAAATTGCAGAAATACGATCTTAGCAAAACTGAAAGTAACTACTTACCAGGTTCAAAAGTTCAGGCTCATCATTAGTAGCCATTTCCTGTAGTGCTTCCTGAGGGGCCCCTCCAGAGTTCAGTTGCCAGTTGAAACTATTATGTGACCCTGCTCTGAACCTCAGAATAGTTACACATATGCCACAAAGGTCCTGAATTACAGCTAAGGGAGACAAGCAGGAGCCAGGCTGGAAGTTAAAATCCATTAATCAGCCCCTAATTCATTATTGTCAGTTGGGGCAGGGCAGGTGTTGTAACTAATTTTGCAACAATGAAAGCACTTAGCAAGTGCAAAAGATCACTAATCAGGGCGCACTAAGGAAGCAGGTGCCAGCTAAAAAAATATTCTGTGACACATTAATCAGCCCCAAATTAATTCAGGTCACTTGAGGCAGGGAAGGTGTGCTTTGCTTTGCCGAAAATAATGTACACTGGACAACCAGAGGGTGTGGTGATGAAACAGAGGGTGGCATGGGTGGGCCAGAGGGTGGCATGAGTAGTCAGAGAGTGGCAGTGGTGACAGAGAGTGGCAGTGATGAAGAAGAGTGTCCCAAACAGGCTGGACACGTAGAAACAACAAGTTCGCGAAACTTGCGACCCGACAGGTAAGTTCGCAATTTGCGACATTGTACAAAACCCTTGCGAACTGGCAGAAACCCGCGCAAACACACAAAAAAAAAATCCGCAAATTCGCGAGAATTCGCGGATTTTGCGGATTGCGAATCCGCAAAATTCGCGAACGCGAGATCCGCAAAATTCGCTCATGCTTACCCTGGACTGACAGAAGCATTCCTTAGCATAGAACACCCTACCGCCGCGGGCAGCAATTATAGAGGATGGAGTTTTTCAAGATGGAGAGACCTGCCAAATTGATGAACTTTAAAGTCAGAATGTGCACGTTAATGACAAGAACACGATTTTTGATATTATGTATTTTTATGTTACTTAGTGTAATGACGTTTTTAACAGGATATGTTTTATTCACTTTTCAAGTGACATTTGCACCCACTACACAGCCCACACCTCATTCTCCTGTTTCCTCGCATTCTTTTCACCCTCTGCCTGAACACGAGTCTGCTAGGAGATTGGAGTTGGTCAATAATTCATTCGTTCAGCTTTTGCACGAACACCAACTAGTAATGAACACGACTAATTGTTGGGTGTGTGGTCTTATGCCACATACGAGAGATAAAGGTATCCCATATTTTGTCTTGCCATTCAGCTACTATGGTTCTTTATGGGCGTTTCAGACGATGTTCCTATTTGCCATCGAACCATATCCCCCACGTTCCACGAGAAGTAACTCGAGCAACAAAGCATTAGTGGTGGGAATCACAAATATGAGCAGAGATATTGACTCGTATAGAACGATTCCCCGAGATGAGTTGCAGGCTTACAGTAGATGGAACGTAACAGAGTATGGAGTTACTTTGAGTGAAAACAAGCGAGCAAAGAGATCCTCCCCAATTTGGATTGTACCCCATCAAGGTCACCTATGTCTGCAGGGAAATGGCAAGAACTCCAGAGCTCAGTTAGGGAAGAGTGTCTGTACTGAAACGTATGTCTTTTCGTCTCAGACTTCCCCTTCATTCCTAGCAGCTAAGGGTACCTACTTCATCTGCCATGATAGGGCGTATACATGGCTGCCCCCTGACTTCTCGGGCACATGTTTCATTTCGTTCCTGTTGCCTCCCACCTACAAGGCCGCAGCAGATTACCATAGGACAAGGACAGTTAGAGGTGTCGTGAGTAAAGACGACACTGCGGGACAAGAATTTGGAGACTTCGTAAAAGGTTTTCTGCCATTTTGGGGGCCTATGGTGAACAGCAGGAACATTCGCCAATTGACGAGGGTAGTTGAATCTACCATAGTTGAAACTGCCGGTGCCCTTAGTAACTTGACCGCTGAGCTCCAGTCGGACAGCCTTATGACTCTTCAGAACAGGGTCGCCTTAGACGTCATACTTAAAGACCGAGGTGGGGTATGTAAAGTGATCCAATCAAGTTGCTGCATCTTCATCCCAGATAACGCTCCGACAGTATAGCAGGCCAACTCCAAACTGCATAAAATCTCTGAATCTATTCACATGGATAACGGGGACTGTTCACTGATGGGGTGGTTCTGGGAACCGGTATCCGCCTGGGGATGGAAGATTCTTATGGTCATTGGGATGATCTTAGCCATTCTTTTCCTGTTCTGTCTGTGTGTACAATGTGCTCCTGCAATATGTGGCCTCTGTGCTACATCGTGTGTAAGGAAACCTGTATCAGGAAACAAACTAAGTAATAGGATGATGCTACAGCAACAGCTCAATGACTTTATGAATATAGACCTGCAGGGCCGGACTGGGAACTGTAAGCAGCCCTGGCAAATTTTGCCAGACCAGCCCCCGTCCGACGGGCAGCGAGCCTGACCGCCACTAGGGGGGGTTTGGGGTGGTTTTCCCCCCCAAGAAATTTTTGGAAAACGACAGACCAAAATGGTGAATTTTACAGCACATTTTTGATTACATATTTAAATTGTATCAACTTTCAAAGCACAGAAAATAGTAGATGATGACCTTAAAGAACATTAGGTTACCCACCCAGTCATATGTACCCATAGGCATTCTTTCAGAGAGCACCAAAAATAGACACAAGTAGTGAATCAGGTTCCCTGCCCCTTCTACCCCAACCCCCAGGCGGATCTGCCAAGAGGTCTGAACACTCATGAAAAACAAATGAAGACGTCTGCATAATACATTAATTGACAAAACATATTGTATAGAAACGCTGGGAGGATGAACAAGCACTGACTGCGGGAATAGGTCTGGCTATGTTTTTATGTGGGGAGGAGAGAGAGGGGGGAATTTAGGGGGAGAGAGAGGGAGACAGAAGAAGAGAAAGGGAGAAGTAGAGGGAGAAAAAGAGGAAGAGAATGAGAGAGAGGAAGTAGAGGAATAAAAAAGATGGGGAAAGGGATAGAAAGAGAGGGGCGAGAGAAAGAAAGTGGGAGGGAGAGAGAGAGAGGAGAAAATAGAGATAGAGAGAGAAGAGAGGCAGAGGGAGAGAGAGGGGGGTGAGAAAGACAGGGATAGAAAAGAGAGGGAGGGATAGAGAGAGAGGCCAGGGAGAGAGAGAAAAGGATAGAGAGAAAGGGATAGGGAGTGAGAGAGGAACCAAGAGAGATATGGGGAGAGAGAGGGGGAGAGGGGGGATAGAGAGAGGGGGAGAGTGAGAGAGCGAGAGAGGGATAGGTTGGTATAGAGAGAGTGAGAGGGATAGATAGAGAGCGCATGAGGGAGCGAGAAAGAAATAGAGAGAGGGAGGGAGCAAGAAAGGGAGAGAGAGAAAGGGAGAGAGAGAAAGGGGAGAGAGAGGGGGCAACAGAAAGAAAGAGTGGGAGGGAGAGAGATAGAGAAGAGAATAGAGATAGAGAGGGGAGGGGAGAGACAGGGAGAGGGAGAGAGGGGGGACGAGAAATGCAGGGATAGAAAAGAGAGGGAGGGATAGAGAGAGAGAGAAAAGGATAGAGAGAAATGGATAGAGAGTGAGAGAGGAACTGAGAGATATGGGGATAGAGGGAGAGGGGGGGATAGAGGGAGGGGTGAAAGAGAGAGAGGGATAGGTATAGAGAGATTGAGAGGGATAAAAAGAGCGTGTGAGGGAGAGAGAGAGAGATAGAGAGATAGAGGAATAGAGAGGGAGAGGGAGGGATAGAGAGAGTGGGAGGTAGCAAGAGAGGGAGAGAGAGAAAGGGAGAGAGAGGGGGCGAGAGAAAGAAAGAGTGGGAGGGAGAAGGCGGGTGAAAGAGATTGGGCGCGAAAGAGACAGAGAGAGAGGGAGAGGGATAGAGAAAGAGAGGCATACAAAGACAGAGGGGGAAACATGGTAAGAGAGAGAGAGAGAGAGAGAGAGAGAGAGAGAGAGAGAGACAGAGAGAGACAGAGAGAGACAGAGAGAGAGAGAGAGAGAGAGAGAGAGAGAGAGAGAGAGAGAGAGAGAGAGAGAGAGATCACACTGTTCCCTTTTCTGTCCGCATTTGTCTTTTCTTCTACCTTTTATCTTTACACCCCCAACTGGCTCCGCTTCAGCCAACTATGGGGCAACATGCATTCCAGACAGAGCACTACTACCCATTGGGACTACCCGTCCCAATATTGACAGCAGACAACACTTAAACCAAAAGGTTCATAGTCATACAGACGTTTTAAGGTTATGGACATGAGATAAATGCACATCCACCAAGTCTGAAAGTGAAATGGAACACATTACACAGTCTGTGCTTATCCCAACACCAGCCAAGGATCCAGCCTTCCTGGACTAAACTTGGACGCCTCTGAGTCAGCATTTCAAAACTTGTTGTAATGTGCAGCAGATCAAAAGGAAGAGACAGCTTTTTTGACATTACGTATGTCAGCCTCACTTTCCTTTGCTCCTCAAAGTACAAACAAATGTGTGATCATATGATTACCTCCAAGATTTAAACACAACTGAATTTTTAGCCACAACTAATTTATCTCACAATTGCCACTTTCCATAATGCGCGGTTCCAGGTATTACGCGCCCTTGCCATTTTCACAGTGAGCACATCATCAGCCAGGATAGCATGACTCCAGTAGCATGGAGAGCATGGGACCCACGTCTGGGCATACCCTTCCCACTCGGGGTGACAAATTCAAAAACAAGACTTGATGGACAGAATGCAGAACAATGTCAGACATCCACCCCAGTACAGAGGTCTGGGCCTAAATCCACAGTTTGTTTGCTCCCCATGCCTTTCCAGTTTGAACACAGCCATAAATGTAATCAGTCTTGACCCTGCGCCCAATGGGAACAGTCCAGCCTGAACTGCCAGGCCAGGTCCTCCCTGGCCTGGAAACAAGCATCCTAGGACCGGTTTTGGGGTTTCACCCCTCATCAGCCAGGATAGCATGACTCCAGTAGCATGGAGAGCACAGGACCAACGTCTGGGCATACCCTTCACACTCGGGTGACAAATGCAAAAACAATTGTTGGACAGAATGCAGAACAATGTCATACATTCACCGAGTACAAAGATCTGGGCCTAAATCCATCATTTTTTTTGCTCCCCATGCCATTCCAGTTTGAACCCAGCCATATGCAAATCAGTCTCGACTCCAGTGGCATTTAGAGCAGCATTCAAAACAGTCTGCTTTGTCATGAATGCTGGTGATGGTACAGCACTTTGAGACATTATTCTGCAGTGCTCAGAAATTATAGGAGGTAATGAAAACTGTAGAATTGCTGGCACAGACATAGAGCACATACCAGATATAAATAAGCACAGGTTAACTCCCTTTAATTAAAGTTTTAATACATTCATGTGGTTACTGTGTATTATTGAAATTTCCTGAAATTCCATGAGACGCTTGCAAAATGAGGCATTCACAGCAAAAATGAAGCTTGCCCGTATCTTGAACAACTTTTTTAAGTGAACATGCATCTAATGAAAAAAATGTTTCATGAGGAGACTGGCTTGAGTACAGACATGTTCTATCCAAATCAGTTCCCCATTGGTAACGAGCAAAACACCAGCGTCTATGGTTCGTTCCCTGTTGAATGGAGAGTTTCTCTGAATTTTAATGTAGGAATCTCCCTTGGAAAACAAAACAAGTATTGCCACAGCCAATAGGCAATGCATGGCATTCACAAGCAACTTAACAGACAAACATAAAAAGCCTATATTTAAGCATACATGCCAACATTACAAGCACGTGCATGCACAGAAATTCAGACACACACACATGGTGAGCCAAACAACACTGCAAGCATGCATGCACTTAAACCAAGTCATCATGGATTGCCTACTGTTAAATCTCATGACTATTCTAATTCACTTTTTTATTTTTTATTCAACATTTTCCAATATGCACAGAGTACGGTATTGCATATCAATATAAGGCTGCAATTGCATTTCTAATTGAAAGAAGCAAGCAACCCAGGTACATAGTCAGTCATGTAACACGTTTGCTTCTTTCAGTCTCTGGAGTCGGGGCAGAAAAACGGACCTGCGGAATGCTGTTGGTGGCACTGGCAGACACAGGGGGAGGCCGGGCTAGGTGGCGCTAGTTGAATAAAATGATGGCCGCTTCAGTAGTGGTACAGTTTTTTAGGGCTCGCCTGCTGATGCGCTCATGCGCATAGCTGGCGAAGCTCTATAGGGACTTAAACAGAGTTTAACTACTGGCGATTCCACTGGCAATTCCTTGCAGTGCATGTGCTTTTTAACTCATTGCGCAAGCGCAATGAGTTAAAATGCGCGTGCACAGCATCAAATCGTCAGCTTGGTGCCGCCAGCAGCTCTTCCCGCTGCGCCCCCTGCTGCATCAAGGGCTTTTTCACGGCCGGCCGGCCGTGACTCTCGTTTCTGCCGTGCTTGTTTTGCTCTCTCTCTCTCCTCAAGTCCTCCGATGCACTTCTCTCCCTGCCCACAGCGTGCCCCCGTCTCGCCTTTATTTTTGCTCTCTCTGTCTCCTCAAGGCTTCCCCGGCGCTCTCGCGCATTATTCCGCCAGCTGCAGCAGTCTCGTTCTGTCTGAACGAGCAATAATAACATCATTTGAGACCAGCATTGCAACCGACCTGTTATTATCCTTCATTGGAAGAGACTGTAGCGCTGTTCTCTAGGATGTTGACACTCTTTTCCACTCCCTCCCCCAGGCGTCACCGTTAAATTAAAGTGGTGTGGTAGTCAGCTGTTGCATTTTGTGAACCCGCTCGCGCCCCCAGTGGACAAATACACTTTTGATGTGAAAATCTGCACTTTTATAAATGCCATCCTGCGGGCCGGCTTCGGCCTGGGAAAGGTGCCCGGCTTTGGGGCGGGGGAGCTTTGAAGATGTGGGTTAATGAACACATTAAATGCTCCTAACAGGAAGTGGGCTCTGATATCACTCCTCCGACTGGCTCACCTACCCGATCGGCTATTGTCCCCTTCAGTCGAGCACCATTTGCACAATAAAGAGGGGGCTGTTTGATCAACAAGCTTCCCCTCCGTCCCTGGCGCCAGGGAGTCACACACCTACGGGCTCATCCACAGACCCCTGGTGATGGCTTCTGAATACCCCTTCACACCTGCATATCCTACAGGAGACGCAGTAACACAGAGGGGTAGCGACTGCCCCATAACCATGCTTTTTGGCAGGGTAACGCTGCACGTGGTATGTTGCCTGTGAAATAAATCAAGCATACAGGAGTAGTTTATATAGGTCGTATGCGGTTTAGTCAGGTTCACAGCCTCCCGTGTTTCAGCAGATTAGGTGATTTAGGCGGAAGGTGAAAGCGATTTTCCCAGGATCACACACTTTCCCCAAGTGAGAAGCCAGAATTAAATTCTTGTCTCTTCGTGGTTTCAGACAGCTTAATCACTTTACCTAATGCAGTTCGGCAGGTTTGACCTACTGACATTTAATGGTTAGCAGGGTTGCAAACTTTACTGCGCCTGGTAATTACCCGATGCGATAATCATCCTTCCTATTCTGATTACAACCCCTGTGCAAATAGGTGCTTGCCTAGTGTTCACAATTTAACGGGCACTTATAACCAGACCGGTAGCGCCTTGTTAGTACAGATGTAGCATTACTTGCTTGTTGAAAACACTATCCCTTGGACAGCTGTTACAACAAGATGGCACACATTCCACATAATATGCACAGCCTGACACAGCACATCATGTCGAGGTACATATACTTTATCAACACATTTTGTGGCTGTGAACTTTATGGTAAATGTGTGTCTTTGAAATCTGAATGGAGATGTAAGCCGTGTTAGTGAATATATTTTATGCTACACATTCTCATACATCAAAACTGCTTAGTAGCACCTTATGTTGATGACGTGGACTGTTACAGAGCGCTGCTTAGACTTGGCGAGCAGATGTTAGCGCAACCTTCCTTTTTGGCAAAAAAAGTACAACAAACACTTAATTTAGCAATTGATTCAATCAGCTGGTTTACGTATCGCAGATAAAAACCCCATTAAACAATGATCCCCAGTAAAAATACCATTGTCACTAACATGCAGAAACCAATAACAGCGTCCCATGAAACACATTAATGGCCCGATTCATAAAGACTTCTGTACAAATGTATGACCTGAAGTGCGTATACAAGTTTTTAAAAAAAATGATGGTTTTAGTTTTCAGCGCAACAGCTTCCAATTCATAACATATACATTTACTATATGGAACTACTACACTGCCATGGACACCTGACACTCTACCATCAAAACATAGTTGAGATGACCCATCCAAGGTAGCCAATTATTTCTCACGCCTGATGGCTCTACCTTATTTGTTCGGCAGCATCAAGAAAAAAAATGGACCTGGGGATCAACCAATTCATTAAAAAAGGTTTTTTCAAGGGCCCCAACCCAGTTGAAATTGAAGGGGTTAACTTGTTGAAATGGCATCCACCAGGAATAGAAAGAACTAAAGCAGGTGTGTGCCACTACTGTGGACGCGCTGATAAGCAGTTGCACGCCTGAGCCCTCCACACACAGGCACACATGCACGCTCTCTCGCACTCACACACACACGCATACTCACACAGGCAGGCTCTGCTCTCTGTCTCTCCCCCTCTCACGCACACTCTCTCTCACACACAGGCATGCACACATGCACATTCCCTCTCTCACACACACACACACACACACAAACACATGCACTCTCTCTTTCACACACACCCACGCACGGACACATGCGCGCTCTCGCTCTCTCACATGCATGCACGGACACATGCGCGCTCTCGCTCTCTCACGTGCATGCACGCACACATGCACGCTCTCTCTCCCTCTCTCACACACAGACATACACACACTCACCCACACTGCCAGGCCTCCAGAACTGGTGGCGTGGTGGGGGTAGTGCGTGGTGTGCAGTGCCGAAGCACCATTGACTCCTGCTGTTTACAGTAAAACCTTCACTGGTTCTTTTAGCTTGACTGTGGTATGATACAAGGACCCCTTTTCTCCCTTTCAGGCCTCCAGCACTGGTGGTGTGGTGGTGGCAGTGTGCAATGCCGAAGCACTTTTGACTTCTGCTATGCATGGTAAGGCATTTGCGAGCGTGGCAGTGCCTAATCTGAACACCTTCACTGCTCTCTCTTGGAGCACCGAAACACTGCTGTGAATAGTCACAATATGTTCGTGAGTACCACCACACACACAACCAAACACACAACACACACATAACCACACACACAACCACACACACACAAACCACACACACAGAAAACCTCACACACACAAAACCAAACACACACAACCACACACCCAACAACACATCCACACACACACCCACAACTGCACACACAAATGCACCCACACACAACTACAACCACACACACACACAACCACACACACAACCACAACCACACACACACAACCACACCCAACCACACATCCACACACACAACCACACCCGAACCTGCAACCGCACCCGCACCCACACCCACCCACACACAACCACACATACAACCACACACACACACAACCACACACACACACAACCCCACACACATGCAAACACAACCACACACATGCAACCACAACCACACACAAACACACAGTCGTCAGTGCACGCTTTCACCGGGCACAAACACCACCAGCCATCAGTGCACGCTTTCACCGGGCACAAAAACCACCAGCTGTCAGTGCACACTTCCACCAGGCACACACCACCAGACGTTAGTGCACGCTTTCACCAGCCACACACACCACCAGCAGTTAGTGCACACACCCTGTCACCCTGACACCCTCAGCCTCACACCCCCTCACCCTCACCACCCTCACCCCCTCACCCTCACACCCCTCACTCACCCTCACACCCCCTCACTCACAATCACACCCCTCACCCACCCTCACACCTTCACACCCCCTCACACACCCACTCACCCTCACACACCCTTACCCTCACCCCATCACCCTCACACACCCTGTCACCCTCACACTTCCTCACCATCACACACCCTCACATCCTCTCACCCTCACAATCCCTCACCCTCACCCACCCTCACACCCTCACTCATCCTCACCCCCTCATCCTCACACACCCTCACTCACCCTCACACCCTCACCCCCCTCACAACCCTCTCACCCTTACTCAGCCTCACACCCTCACCCTCACACACCCTCACCCTCACTCACCCTCCCCCTCACTCACCCTCACACCCTCACACACTCACACACCCACTCACCCTCACCCTCACACCCCTCAACCTCACACCCCTCACCCTCACACCACTCAGTGCTACAACACATATTGTGTTACAATAGGTGTCACATTTGCGAAAGATAAAACTATTGGCATTGTAAATAACAAAGCTATTAATTTCGCTATTTTCAAAACAAGCACATAAATAAAAAAAGTGTCCTTTACAATACCAATAGCTCAAACTTTCCTAATGCGAGACCTATTGCATTGCTGTGCTTCTCTCCCCTGCTGCACTCTCCTGCTCTCTAGAGATGTGGCCTAACGACCAGAGCTGCCATCTAAGTCACATAAATACAAAACATGTTGCATTCCAAATGCTATAGGTGTCACATTCGCAAAAGTTATAACTATTGGCATTGTAAATGACAAAGCTATCAATTTAGCTATTTTAAAAATCAACAAATGAATAAAATATTTGTCATTTACAAGACCAATAGCTCCAACTTTTCTAATGCGAGACCTATTGCATTTCCAATGCTTGTTTTTACAGGCAGCTTGCGACTCGGTTGCGAGACGAGTGCGACCCTAATTTCAAAGAAGCAAGCAAGCAGCGCTGACTATGTACCTGATGACAAGTACGTTATAACCTCTCGGGCCGGGAGGTTTTTAACCAGGCCTGGTCAGGTTATAACTTAGGCAGCTAGCGAGTTGCGAGACGAGTGCGAACCTAATTGCACAGTTCTATTTCAAAGAAGCAAGCAAGCAGCGCTGACTATGTACCTGATGATAAGTTATAATCTCTCGGGCCGGGAGGTTTTTAACCAGGCCTCACATCAATCACTACGGTTATTGGGCGAATGCACGGTTTCAAATGAACGGCAGCAGAAGGGTGCTGGGCTCGCGGGTTGAGTGATGTGTTTCTGGTCTACACATGAGCGCCCTCCCTGGGGGCAGCAGGGGTATGAGGCGCCCCAGCCCTCAGGGCGGAACACGCTGGACTGAAACTGAAAGCAGGGTCTGTGCCGTGAACTCACAGATGAATACAACAGAAGGCCTGAGCCACCGAGGCATGTGCCCCCGAGGCCTGTGTCCTCGAACCCAGAGACCGGTCTGTGCCCAAGAACCCCCGAGGCCCCTGAGCCCCCGACACCTGTGTCCCCGAGGCCTGTGTCCCCGAGGCCTGTGCCCCCGAGGCCTGCCTAGAGTGAGATGGGAGAAGAGAGGCTTGGGTGGGAGTTGAACGAGAGCATCACATGCCATCCAGTGAGGTGCCAGCCAGGCTGGGGGCCGAAAGGATCTACTCAGTTCAGGAGGCTTCTCAAACTGAGCTGTTTGGCAGATGTTCGGTTAAGAAAATGACCCCTGGGCAGCAACTGATGAACGTTGTTTGTGAGAGTTCAAAGTCAATCTGCAGCTCTCTACAAATGACTCAAATAAACACAAAAACAAATACATACATATGTAAACAAATAAGTTAATATATACATGCACAAATATATACGTAGATAAATAATGCGGGCCTTTACTGTAGGCTGGTACAGACTCTTCTGTAAACTGTAAAAATACTTTCAGATATTTGAAATATACACTTATAAACGTCACCTCACCCAGCGATTACCTAAAGCAACCTCAAAAAGTTTGGATTCCTTAATCCTTGCATAAATCGAACTATTTTTCTATTTTTTTTTTTTTTTAAATATATTTTTATTGCAGGAATCAGTAAATCAGTACAGTAGCGACCAGCATTGTATCATAAGCAACATAAACAGAATAAAGCCCTCTGGCCCCCCTCCGTAAAGTCTGTACACAGCCAACCGGCCCACAACCCTGGGGTCGGGCGGCGAAATGCAACGGGGGTCAGTAGGATGCTGGAGCTGGTCCGGATAATACACTGTCCGTCATCTGCTTTTCGAAACAAGCCTAAAACCCCCAAAATAACCCCCCCCCTCAAAATGTCTACTAACTGAGAACCCCCCCCCCACCAGCGCCAGGGAGCTATCAACATAGGATCTGCTATTTGACCCACGGGGAAGGTAATAGGACTGTCAGTGCTGACGTTCATCGGGACTCGGGGCGAGTCGCTTCTTCACTTTCGGAGTCGCTGGGGGCACAATAATCCCTGAGGGCCTGCACCAGCATTTCCCACTCCAACGCGGCCTCCTGCGCCTTCTCATTACCCTGCCTCCAAGCCAGTTGATATCTCAGCGCGCTCTCTCCCGCCGCCCACTTCAAAAGCTCACTGTGCCATCTGCTGCCTGCCGGACCAGCTCGTGCCTTCCAGTTCCTGGTCACCTCTCGTTTAGCAAGGAGGAGCCCCAGGTCGATAAATTTACTGGAAATGTTATTCCTGGGGGTATGGGGGAACCAGTGCAAGAGCCCCACCGCCGCATCTAATGATAAGAGTCTCCCTGTCACCTCCTCCAGAGTCGTCGCTACCTCCTGCCAGTAGGATGTCAGTCCTGGACAGGCCCATAACATGTGTAGGAGGTCCGCCTCCTGAGCCGGGCATCTAGGGCATTCCGCCGAAGCCGTGGCAAAATAACGCCTGATTTTCACCGGGGTCAGGTACGCTCTATGGAGAACATAATAGTGGACCAGTTGGAAACGGGCGCTACGTGTGCCCTTCCAGGCTCGTCTCACCAACTGGGCCCAGGTCGTCTCCGGGATCTCCCTACCAATGTCCTCCTCCCAGCGGGTCCTTAAAGTGGTGAGAGGAGCCAATCCCTCGGTAATCAACCTGCCGTAGAGGCATGTGACCGCCTTCACCGTGCCCGCCGACATCATTACGTACTGGCACACCTGAGACAAGTGGGGTTCCTCCTGCCCGTTCTGCCAGTGTGCTTGGATCGCTCGCACAATGGCCGAGTGCAGCAGAAAGTCGCCCCGGGAGATCCCGAAGCGGTCAATGAGATCCCGAAAGGACAAGAGCGCTCCGTCCTCGTACAGATCACCGACGAGCTGTAAACCGGAATCCTCCCAGGCCGCCAAACGTGACCAATCCCCTCCGTGGGGGAGGGCCGTCAGCATCCCCAACGGTATTTCAGGCGCATACGGTGTTCTCAGTTGGCCTCGGGCGTGAGCCCGATTCCAACACAGTCGGACAGTCCGCTCCTCCATCGACAAGTCCCGCAGGACCAAACGTTGTCGCAGCGCTATAAAGGAGAGAACATGCCTGGCCATACCCGTCCCTCTACCGTCTTCCGGGCCCCGGAATTCCCTGGCGATCTCCTGGGCGAAGGTCTGGAGCTGCGCCGCCAGATAGTACTTCTCGAAGTCCGGCACAGCGAGCCCTCCCTCGTCTTTCGGCCTCATCAAGGTATTGAGGGCCACCCGCCGCCGGCCCGTTCCCCAGAGGAATCCGACCACCATTGAGCGTAAGCGACGAAACGTGGCCGGTGGGACCCAGATCGGCAAAGTTCGGAAGTAATACAATAACCGGGGAAGCGCCACCATTTTGAGCAGGGCGATACGTCCCGCCACTGAGAGCGGTAGCGTGGCCCAAAAGTCCATGCAACCTCGGAGTGCTCGAATGCAGCGGGCAATGTTCCCATCTAGGAGGTCGGGTTGGTCGTGGTAAACGAATACCCCAAGGTACTTAAAGCAGTCGGGCTCCCATCTAATCTCCCTACTTAGCGCAGGGGTGGGGGTACCCCTGCGTACCGGAAAAAGACAGGTCTTAGACCAATTCACTCGGAGGCCCGAGACCTCTCCGAACTCCGTGAGCGCCAATTCCGCTCCCCGTAAAGCGTCGACCGGGTCCTCTAGGAAGAGCAACAGGTCGTCCGCATATAGCGAGACATAGTGCGGGCCCGCAGCCGTCCATAAGCCCGTATAGTGGGCTCCCGAGCGAAGGTGCATCGCCAGTGGCTCCACCGCTAGCGCAAAAAGAAGCGGGGACAGGGAGCACCCTTGCCGCGTGCCTCGTTCCACCGGATACCGCGATGAAATCAATGGGCCCGCTCGGACCCTGGCCGAAGCAGAAGCATAAAGAACCGCGGTCCATCTGACAAATCCCTCCCCGAGGCCGAATCTCCGTAACACCGTGCAGAGGTAGTCCCACTCTAGGCTATCAAAAGCCTTCTCCAGGTCCACCGACAAGACTACCGGGGACGGGGCATCCACAAATGGTTCCCCTAGCAAGCGGAACAACCTACGAATATTCATAGTCGTGTTCCGCCGTGGGATGAAACCGGCCTGGTCCTCATGCACCAGGGAACTCATATGTCCCAGCAGCCTCGAGGCCAAGATGCTGCTCAATATTTTGTAGTCCACCGTCAACATTGATAGGGGACGGTAGGACCCCGGGTCGGATGAGTCTCGGCCCGGTTTGAGGAGAGGAACCACCAACGCTTCACACATCGAGCTCGGGAGTCGCCCCAGCCTCTTCGCCTCCCTGTAGACCACCAGTAACCGAGGGGCTAGGAGGTCAGCGTAAGCTGCGTAGAACTCCACTGGTAGGCCATCTAGGCCCGGGGTCTTGTTCCTCGCCATCCGTTTGATGGCCCCGCGGATCTCCCCCAAGTCGATGTCGGAACCCAGAGTTTTCGCCACTTCCTGCTCTACTGTGCGGAGCGCCAGTGGGCGAAGATAATTATCAAGCCGGTCTGGGTCACGTGCGGAGCGACTGCGGTATAAACATTCATAATAATGCCGGAAGCAACTAAGAATCTCCGGTTGGGTGCATACCTCGGTCCCGTCTGCCCCACGCATATTTGTCGTCGTCTGGGACTGGCGCGTAGGGTTGGCCAACCACGCCAACAACGCACTCGACCTGTCTCCCTCCGCGATAGACCGGACCGTATAGGCCTTATAATCAAAACAGCGGAGCCGTTCGACTTCCACCGCTACCCTTTCCCTCGCCTCCGCCGTTTGTGCTTGCAATTCCGGGTGTCCGGGGCGGCGAACTTCAAGCTCGCGGAGTGCCCGGTCCGCTGTGTCTAAATCAGCCAGGATGACGCGCCTCATGCCCACCTTCTTAGAGATACAGTAGCCCCTCACCACTACTTTAAAAGCGTCCCATTCTAACGCCCTAGTACTCGCGGAGCCGCCGTTGGACGCAAAATAATCCGATATTCTCTCCCCCAAGTCCGCCTTGAAGACACTGTCCTCGAGGATCTCGGGTCGCATCTTCCAGGTGGGCACCGCCGGCGTCCCAGGAAACCAGCGAAGGTCCAGTAGGAGGGGGTTATGGTCCGAGATGGTCCTCGATAAGTACTCCGATCGGACCGCTGCCGAAACCAGTTCGGGCGAACCAAGAAAGCCATCTAGTCTGACATGCAGCTCATGGAGGCTCGAGAAATATGAATAATCCCTAGATGCGGGGTGATGCGCCCTCCAAATGTCCGTCAAACCCCAGCGGGTCTGCCAATCCTGACGACCCTTAGCCGTGCGACGGACCGGGGAATCGGGGAGCGGGGGATGCGAGCGGTCTATGTCCACATCCACTACGGAGTTAAAGTCTCCCCCCAACAGGAGGGGCCCGGCGAAAAAGTGGGCCAACGAGCCCGATAACCTGGAAAGGAAGGCAGTCTGGTCTACATTAGGAGCGTATACACAGCAAACGTTCAGGTCCCTCCCTCCTAGAGTGCCTGAGATGGCCACGAAACGCCCCTCTGGATCCAACACTGTCCTCGTGACCTGGAAGGGGACCCCTGCTCTGATCCATATTAGCGCCCCCCTGGCATAAGCAGAGTACGACGTGGAAAAGACCTGCCCCCGCCATCTACGCTGAAGCGCCGCCCCTTCCGCCTTGTTCAGATGAGTTTCCTGCAGCAGCGCCATTTGCACTCCCCTACGCACTAAATAAGCGTGGACCTTGTGGCGCCTGGACATAGTGTGAAGCCCCCTCACGTTCCAAGTAACACATTTCAAGTTAGCAACATCAGCCATTGTCCCAGATTGTTCTTGCACAGTCCCCCCATCCGGGTCCCCACAAAGAAAAGGCGTCAATCCTCCCAGCGCTGATGGCGGCCATTTTCCCCAACCAAAACCAAACCACCCAAGAACCAACCAAGCCCCCACCCACCCACCCCAGAACAGGACCCAAACTGCACCATCTAGATCCCATCCAAACCTCGTCTTTCATCAACCCCAGAACCCCCACTAATCCTACGGTCGCCACCGTAGGAAGGCCTTATGGGCCAGGTGCGGGCTGGGCGGAGGCAGTGGGCCCTCGTCGCCCAGGCCACCAGGACTATAACAAGCCCCAAACAGTGCCAAAACCTTCCGGGGCAAAAGCAGAGGCCCCCCGACCCTCTCTCCCTCTTTGTCAGCAATAAAGGACGGCAACCGCCTCCCCCCTGCCGGGCCCCCACCCAAAACAAGGCAGTATACCCCGTTACCCTTGTCCATCTAGAAGGTCCTCCACCGATTTCGGTGTGATCACCGGTGTATGGGTACTATCTGCCACTGAATCCTCCGAGTCCGATGGTGCTCCCTCAGCACCCGGGTTTTCTTCCTCCTCGATGGCTTCAACCCTTGCTCCCGACAGCTCCGACAATACTTCCAGCACTCCCCTCCGTTCCGATGATGTCTCCGCAGTCGAGGGCCCTCCCGTGCGGCCGCGGCGATTCCTGACCCTCTTGGATCGCCTCCTTTGTTCCGGCTCATCTGCCTGTTGGGACGAGGAGCCAAAACCATCCTTCCCTGTCCGGTATAGTTCGAGCCAGTCACAGACCTCCTCCGGGGTGTCGAAGAACTGGGTTTTGTCATCGACAATGATGCGGAGCCTTGCAGGATATAGGAGTGAATACTGAATGCCCTCGCTCCTGAGTTCGCGCTTAACCGCTAGGAAGGAGAACCGCTTGCGCTGCGTCTCGTAGGTGTAATCAGGGAAAATGTTCACCTGACTATTCGCTACTTGGAACGGGCCATTGTGCCTGGCGGCATTGAGGATTAAGTCCCTGTCCCGAAAATGCAGCAACCGCGCCACCACCGGCCTCGGGGTACGTCCCTGCTGTGGGGGCCGTGCTGGGACTCTGTGGGCCCGTTCCAGAGTGTAGAAGGAGGACAGACCCTCCGGGACCACCGTGTCTCGGAGCCAGGTCTCCAAGTATCGCACCATGTCGCCATCCTCGATCTTTTCCGGCAGGCCCACCACTCGGATGTTGTTCCTCCTGTTGCGGCCTTCCGCATCCTCCGCCCTCCGTTCCAGGGTCTCAATTCGGGATAAGGCGTCCTTCATCGTCGCAGCCAAGGTTCGCTGCGCCGGCTCCAAAGTTTTCACCGTGCCCTCCACCTCCTTGACCCGGTCTGAAAGTTTGCCATGGTCCGCCCTGAGGAGGCCCAGGCTCGTCGCCACCTGAGCAATGTCCTGTTGGAGGGCCGATCTCGTAGCCTCTATCGCCTCTAGGACACGGTCGAACTGTTGCTGCAGCGGCGCGCTACCAGAACTTTTTGGGTCCCCATGCTCCTCTTTGTCCTGGGCTTCAGAGTCCGAGGTGGTCTGGGTGGATCCCTTGGCTCCTCTAGGTTTCCCCATGCTTCCAGGGGCACTCCGTGAGGGTCCCGGAGTAGGCGTCTCCGTGTACAGGTGTCGATCACGACCTTCCCGGGTGCTTGTCCTCAATTCGGGTATGGGCGACCTCCTTCTCCAGAGCCTGTGGAGACTCCGCCGCTTCGGCTCACGCCACCGCCACGGCGTCCGAGGGCACCGATGAGGGGGCGGAGACAGCCGTCGCCGAGTCGGGCAGACCCGTTCACCCACTATAGCCCCGGGGTGAGGGCCACCAACTCCCTCGGATGATCTGTGGCGCCAGAGTATCGCGCCTCCCATGTAGGTGGACTGGCCAGGAAGACGTAGCTAGTTGCGGAGTCACGAGGTGGGCCACCGCTTGGATCACAGGGCGTCCGCTCCCGGTGCCCTCCAGTGCGTGGGCACCCGTCCGGCCGTCCAACCGAGTGCAAATCCGTTGCAAAAGGTCCAATCCAGTAAATGCCCAATGTCCAGAACAGCCGGGGATGGCGAAGCCGGGCGCCAGTCGACACCCGCGGCACCTCTTCAACTCAGTAGTTTCGACCAGGGGGACAAAGGAGTCCGGGCGCCATGTTGGGTCGCACTCCGCAACTCCGCAAACTTCGGTATTACTTCGGAGCAACCCTCGTCCAAGCTCCACCAGGGGCCCCGGCAGGTTGCCGTCGGCACGCTCACCAGAATGCGGGGTCTGGGGTGCCCCGCAGCCTCCGATTTTCAGGATAATCCCGGGCTTAGTCCCGGAGCCGAGCTCTCAGGCGACCATCGCCATCGGCGCCCAAGCCACGCCCCCGATCGAACTATTTTTCTATATGTACTAAAGACGGAACCATACTATATAACTTGCATGTTTTTTCTGAGTAATCTCTCTTTTACGGCTGTCTCGGTTTCTGTCACGAGCCCCAGGTGTTCCAGGAGGCGCTAGCAATTGTACCTATTTCCAGGAAGTGGTGCATTCGCACAAGATGTCTTTGCCTTGTGTTGCTTTCGACAGGTCTCTTTGTTACAGACTTTTTGCATAACATAGTTATTGTAACTAGTGACATACTTTCGCATTGCGTGTTCTGGCAGCAAAAATAACTCTTTGTTATATAAGGAACATGCAAGCTGGAAGCTCTCAAAGTCTGCACTGGAATAACAGACTCAGGGAGTATAAGATGGGATTTCGGGACTGTTAATGCTTCAAGCTTTTGTGAAACTTTTCTCAAGTCCCTTACTAGTTTTGTCAGTGTGCAGCATTGAAATCACAATGGGAAACAAGCATTTGCAATGACATAGGTCTCGCATTTGTTAAAGTTAGAGCTGTTGGTGTTGGAAATGACAATGTTTTTTACTTTCGCTTTTTGTATACCAATGACAATAGCACTATGCAAATATAATTACTCTGCTGCAAATAAAAAAAACTAAAGTAAAAACATTGTTATTTTCTATGCTAACAGCTCTAACTTAAACAAATGCGAGACGTATTGCATTGCAAATGCTTATTTTACTTTTCCATTTACTGTTCTAACATGGCTGTCCGCCATGTTAGAATGTTAAATTAAAAATGTCTATCTGTATCACAACTCATGCCCATCCATGTTTCATAAGAGGTGTGTGTGCATGCATCATGATGCATTTGTACCCTTCAGCCACCACCTTGGAATGGGTTTTCTTTAATAGAAAACTCTGTACAAGAGAGGAAGCCATGGTTGTGCATGTGTTGTGATGCATGACTACACATGCAATTGGTAGAAAAGCTTTAGTAATGCTAAGTGCTTGACCTTTTAGAGTTAAGACATTTTTGCATTGCTAATGCTTGTTTGCTGTTGTGTATAAACCTAGATACTTGCCTATTAGCTCTCAAGTGTACAGATAACATACACAGAGACATTGGAATATGTCCAGTATTTATAGTTTAAGTCGGGTGGGAAACCTGTAAACAAAACGTAGGTGTTGTGCATTTTCAATTAACATTTTATCATCTAGAAGAAATCTCCTTCCCCACCACCAACAGCCCATCTCCTCATTTCCATTAGTCTGTGAATTAAGCTGAATTCATGTTTTTATACTTCATAACATGATTTATAACTGTAAATGTTGTCAAAGAGCACTCACATTTCAAATTGATGTGTTTAGTGTTGGTCCGGCCTATCTGGACCTAGACCCCCCCCACCCACCCCCTTCCCAGGAGAATCGAGCAAAGAAGCAAACGTTTAATGAGAGCTGCTTTTAGGACAGGGTGGATTTAAGGATTCTTGGCCCACCTAACCATGAATGAAACCCCGAGGAAGAGGTCTGCGATATTTGTAGCCACATGTGTAAATTGTTGTTGCAGAGAAATAATACTCCTGGATTTCGGTGCTTGACCTTGAACCATTGACATATTACACTGGACTTGTTCAGAACTCAATTGCATGTCAAACCTATCCCTTGCAATTCACTTTTTGTGGGAAATTGTACTGCCACGTGTTTTGCTGGCAGGTGAAATAAGCCCTCCTGCGGAAGTCAGGACCATCATGCTCTGCTGCTCTTGTGAAGGGCCTGGGAGCTGATAAACACTCTCCAGTGCTGCATTTAGCTCAGTCGAGCGATGGGTGTTTGAGGTGATTTGCAAGTTGCAACATCCACTTTGTGATTCCTCCTTCTTTGCTGATAGCAGTGTAACACACTGCCACACTTGGCTTCCCCCACTCCCACTATGGAGGAAGTAGAAGGATTTCTATTGGATTCCCTCTGCGCGCCAATCTCTGGTGAGAGGTCACGGGGAGGCTGACGCAAGCCCATGTGCTGATAACACGAGGAGCCATATCTCTGACACTGAGATACCGCTATTTCTGCCGTTTCTGAAAGTATGTATGGGGCGTGAGTGGAACATGTTCAGCCCCGAGGAGTGTCGAATATGATTTAGGGGATCGTTAACCTTCTACTAATTAATGGTTTTGACTCATTACATCTTTTCGCGGAGGGAAGCCGGGGTGCTGCTTCATTGTCAGCTTAGGACACTCGCGTACAAATTGGCTTTATTTCATGCAGGGGCGGATTGGCACTGCGGGCATTCGGGAATCGGCCTAAGGGCCACTGGTTCAGTGCCCTCTGTGGGCCGTTTTTTTTCTCCCCTTTCCCAGTCCACATAGTCACCTCAGGGCCACATGAACACCCGCCCCACATGCCCAAACCCGCAAATAACACAAAGACACAAGTATTAGGTTTGGGGAAAAATTGCTGCAGGTTTATTACATACAACATATGTAATGACGGTGGGTTAACTTACGGGCGATCCTAGGGCAGGCCGCATTCTCGCCACCTGCCCGCCTGTTGAGCCAAACAACACAGTGGCGAACCACCCAACTGTTGTACAAATACCATAATTATACTGACACGCCCATTTGCTGGGCGTGACTAGGCAAACCCCCGGTTGCACAGGCCAACAACCGCCCGAAGGACTACTGGGGCGCCGACACGGATTCCTGCACCTCCCATGAGGTTACAGGTTAGGCTCTGAGGTTATGCTCTGGCACCCCTATGTGCCCGCTGACGTCCAGCGTTTGCACCTCTCTTCTTCCGGATCGCCCAGTAACTCCGCCTGCAACGAAAAAGGAACACATTAAATGCTCCCCCCTGCGCCCCCTCAAGCAGACACTCTGGGTTAGAGGAAGGGCGGGAAAAGAGTGTCCCAACAAGGAACTACAACGTCCGGAGCGGCAAAGAGGCCTCCCCAGCGGGGCAGAGGTAAGAAATACTCTCGCCGGCTCCTCCCAGCCGCCCCGGACGTGCATCACCTACACAGTCTCCACCAACCAGGGGAGACTGCCATGGGTGAGGAACTGCTATGTCATGTGGGGGCGGGACAGCCCTCCATGACTAGGAGCCCGCCCTCCTAATGGCCACTGCGTGGCCTCGGGCAGGCGCATAGTCACCTCAGGGCCACATGAACACCCGCCCCACATGCCCAAACCCGCAAATAACACAAAGACACAAGTATTAGGTTTGGGAAAAAATTGCTGCAGGTTTATTACATACAACATATGTAATGACGGTGGGTTAACTTACGGGCGATCCTAGGGCAGGCCGCATTCTCGCCACCTGCCCGCCTGTTGAGCCAAACAACACAGTGGCGAACCACCCAACTGTTGTACAAATACCATAATTATACTGACACGCCCATTTGCTGGGCGTGACTAGGCAAACCCCCGGTTGCACAGGCCAACAACCGCCCGAAGGACTACTGGGGCGCCGACACGGATTCCTGCACCTCCCATGAGGTTACAGGTTAGGCTCTGAGGTTATGCTCTGGCACCCCTATGTGCCCGCTGACGTCCAGCGTTTGCACCTCTCTTCTTCCGGATCGCCCAGTAACTCCGCCACAGCCCAGTGCGGTGGTTCCCGCTGCCGCACGGGCCCCCCACCATTATTACTGCTCTTTACCTGCAACCTACACCTAGAATTGCTACCTCCAGGCAGAGGAGGAACAGGGCAACGCCCATAGGCGTGGGGTGCTACCATCAGGCACCAATAAACCTGTCCTACAACCCCTCAGGGAAACTAAAGGGATAGGAAGGGGCCCCTACTACAGAGGCCCTCAGTAACATGAAATAGGCTGTCCAGCGCGAGCCGCTGGGACACCACCATATCCCATCCCACAGAGCGTCAGGAAACTGCGCCATGGAGTCACTGATACATCTGGATTACTGTCTTCATAATCCAGCAGGGAGAGTAATTGTGCTCACTGACACTAGGGAATAGGAGGGCACCAGATATACTATAGAACACGGACGAGTCCCAGTTAAGCGATAATCCGGGTCCACAGGCCAAACAGCCGGCATCCCCTGCCCTCTAGGTTTTAGGCCGGAAGCGGCTTCAGACATACCGTTAAGTTAGCTAGACAGAAGGCAGACCTGGGTTTTGGGCTGGTAAGCAGCTTTGGCCATGATACCATTAAATTAACTAGTCTGTAAGCCACCTTACGACCACCTCCCGGGGAGAACTGCGCCTGCAACGGAGAGCCCCCTAAGCTCCTGACCTGCGCAGGGACATGCCTGGAGAAATAAAAGCCACTCAGGCACCCATAGGCATAACCCCCCGGGTGCAAACCCTCTACCGCCATAGTGAAGACTATCCCAGGCCAGAGACCCAGAGATGGAGGGCCCCCCGTGCAGGGCATCCCTCCCAATATGCAAGCGCTGCACAAAATTCCACTAAACTGCAAGATTGCGCTAGAGCAACTAATCCCCTACAGGATACAGAAGTATATTGCAGTATGCAAAGCATATATTGGAATAACTAGCGACGTGGTCTTACAAGTGAATAACAGAAAAAACCACGGGGACATCCGACAACACATGCCCCCCAGTCCGGCCTGCCGGCTGCCAGTCTATCCTACCACAGGGATAGCTTGTCCTTAAGTTAACTAGGACCCCCCCCATAGGGATAGAGAACTGACACCGGGGGGGGCACCGGGAAGATACCAGATGGAACATTCTCTAAAGGACTTCTAAGGACCCACCTTAATGATTATTGACAGTCCGGGCTCAGGCTGTGGAGCCACAGATGTTCTCCTTATACCTGAATTGATTGTTACACTGAGGCTGCAGACCGCGGGTGGGCTGCCAACAGGTACCCGAGCCTAAGATGAAAGATAGACAGCAGGACCAATGGAAGGAGGGAAATGACTAATGACATACAACCTTCCCTATTCATGGTAGAGCAACACATGTGCTGTTATCAGGAGTGTACAGGTAGTGTGAGAAGTTGGCCCGATATGCAACGTTCGCTATTCTAGCGACCGCTATGTATCGTTCCAACGACCCTTATGGTGTTTGGTTGTAAGTCAACCTATAGACCAGCTATCCTAGTAGCGTGGATACGAGCAGTCTAAGGCTAAAGACTCGAGAGGGCGTGTTAAGCCAGCTGTTTACCACACATGTACCCCTTGAACACCCAGTGAAAGGACACCACACAAGTGTTATGAAAATAAACAGTATATTTATTAAGAATCACAACAGCCCTGTACTCTTTATGAGGACAGGGTACTAAGCACAAACCAAATCTCTTTAGCAAATACTTCAAGTGCACAATTAGGAACAAGTGTCCGAGGACACGGAAAGATTAAGGTCTCGGGTGGACCCGATAAGGCAAGTCGGAAGCGAGGGACTCGGGACCCTAGAGTAAGGAGGCTATGCAGGCACCGAAATGCCGAGTTACCTAGCCACGAGGGCTGCGGCTGCACAAGTCTTACAGGCGTCGGGGTCTTCGCTGACGAGCCAGGAGCCGGAAGAAAAGGAGTTGCTGGCCGGCGACCAGTGCTGAATAGTTCGTAGAGATCCAAGCCTGGATCGGAGATTGAAGAAACCTGAAAGCAGAGGGGACCAAGTTCGTACTACTAGCCAGTAGTCAGAGGGTACCAGGAAGGCACCGGTTGGCCGTCACCTCGACCAGGTGAGTGGGCGACGCTAGGCTCTGCAGTCTCACGGACCAGGAGGCGTTATCGGCGACCACGGCGGAGGTGCGAGCTGTCCCACGAAGGATGATGCTGTCGGCGTCGCTGGGCCCAGGATGGGGCAACAAGCCTTGGCAGTTCTCAGGGCCACGTGGTGGGCCTAAGAGGGCGTCTTGAGTGGACCAGGAGGGTCCGGGGTGCTTCTCGCAAAGATGGAAGCAAGGGCCAGTCTGGAGCAACCAGACCAGCAGTACTGATTCTCGGATGTCGTCACAGAAGGACACAAGCCAGCGGCTAGTGACCAGACAACGTGCTGAGCAGCGAGCAGAAGGGCCCCACGCAGATCGTGGAGATGCTGGGAGACTGCACTTCTGTGCTGGAGCGGCTCAGGGTCGGGGCTTCTCGGACCCCAGAGCACTCACCAGAGAGTTACCTCGATGGTCGTGCTGGTTTTAAGAGCGTGCAGGTTCTGATGATGGCCGGTCCCTCGAGGTCTCGTCGCACCCACGGATCACAGCTGAGCTGATGATGTGGGTAGAGGTCAGAGGTGCCAGGGAAGCCGGTTCTCGTCGAGCTGGGCCGTCGGATTCCTTGAGGAAGGACTTACAGCAAACCGCAGAGTTCTTAGTTGGTGCCCGCTGATGCAGGGTGACTACTCCTTAGTCACAAGGGAGAAATCTTGAGAAGAGTCTTGAATGTCCTTTCGTAGAAAGTAGTTCTTGAATCAAAGATGATCTAATTTGGAAGGGTCCCCGCTCCGGTCTTTATTCTAAAGAAAGGGGTGGGTACATGACTAGGTCCTGCCCTAAGGGTGGGACCAGGAAGGGGGCAGTTACACCCCTCTCCCCTGCCGGACTTTCCCCAGGCCAGGGCTGTCGCCCCTGGAACTGGTTCTAACCGGCAGATGCGTAGTGAGCACCGGGGTGCCACTCCGCAGTCACCTTCACGGCAAAGCAGGGTCTGTGCCGTGAACTCACAGTTGAATACAACAGAAGGCCTGAGCCACCGAGGCCTGTGCCCCCGAGGCCTGTGCCCTCGAACCCAGAGACCGGTCTGTGCCCAAGAACCCCCGAGGCCCCTGAGCCCCCGACACCTGTGCCCCCGAGGCCTGTGCCCCCGAGGCCTGCCTAGAGTGAGATGGGAGAAGAGAGGCTTGGGTGGGAGTTGAACGAGAGCATCACATGCCATCCAGTGAGGTGCCAGCCAGGCTGGGGGCCGAAAGGATCTACTCAGTTCAGGAGGCTTCTCAAACTGAGCTGTTTGGCAGATGTTCGGTTAAGAAAATGACCCCTGGGCAGCAACTGATGAACGTTGTTTGTGAGAGTTCAAAGTCAATCTGCAGCTCTCTACAAATGACTCAAATAAACACAAATACAAATACATACATACCGAGGGTGGGTCGGAGATACCGAGGGAGGGTCGGAGATACCGAGGGAGGGTCGGAAAAACCGAGGGTAGGCCGGAGATACCGAGGGTGGGTCGGAGATACCGAGGGCGGGTCGGAAAAACCGAGGGTGGGTCGGAAAAACCGAGGGTGGGCCGGAGAAACCGAGGGAGGGCCGGAAAAACCGAGGGTGGGCCGGAGATACCGAGGGTGGGCCGGAGAAACCGAGGGAGGGCCGGAAAAACCGAGGGTGGGCCGGAGATACCGAGGGTGGGTCGGAGATACCGAGGGTGGGTCGGAAAAACCGAGGATGGGTCGGGATACCGAGGGTGGGTCGGAAAAACCGAGGATGGGTCGGAAAAACCGAGGATGGGTCGGAGATACCGAGGGTGGGTCGGAGATACCGAGGGTGGGTCGGAAAAACCGAGGGTGGGCCGGTGGGCCGGAGAAACCGAGGGAGGGCCGGAGAAACCGAGGGTGGGTCGGAGATACCGAGGGTGGGTCGGAAAAACCGAGGGTGGGTCGGAGATACCGAGAGTGGGCCGGAGATACCGAGGGTGGGCCGGAGATACCGAGGGTGGGCCGGAGAAACCGAGGGAGGATCGGAAAAACCGAGGGAGGGTCGGAGAAAGCCAGAGAGGGTCGGTGTGTAAACTAATCGGTGCATTTTTTGTTACCCCTCCCACCCTCCTATATAAAATTTCGCCGAAGCAGTGTTGTAGGGAAAGGCAATATGCAAATGTGGGCCACTTTCTTTTTTGAATGCCCAGGCCGATTTTGAATCCTAATCCAACCCTGCTGGCCAGCCACTGCTTCAGTTATTCAGGCTGCCAATCATCAGCAGAGGACATGCCCTGCATGTCTCTGGCCTCTTGGTTGCCTGGCTGCTGCTGAAATCTTTTCATTGCCATTTTTTTCCTGCACAGGTCGCAGCGGGCAAATGGGTGATGCACCCCCCGTACTCGTTGCTGCTGTACGGTGTTTGGTAGTCAGACTGCGTTCAGGAGGGGAGGAGGGCACAGGACAACCAGAGACTGCTGGCCTCTTCCGTAGGGGCTGGGGGTCTTTGCGTGCGTCTGATGTTCCAGAGCCCAGCTCTGCAAACTGGGCCAAGGACAGGAAGAAGACCAAATGTAGAATGCGACATAAAGATGTCTTTTGAAGTGTCTGTTTTGCAATGTTTGTTCAAACACCTACATTTTGCAGTAGACATGAAACTGTTTTGTGTTACAAACTGCAGCTACAGTTTTTGACTACAGAGATTTAGGACTGTTTGCCTCATGACAAAATGTGTGAATTTTGTATTTGTTAGGTGAACGGAAAGACACTCTGGCTGGGGTCGCACAACAGTGTGAAAGGTGAAAACAGGCCTTAAGTTTATTGAAACAAACACATAAAAAACGTCTTCCTTTCTGATGTCTAAGTATTTTGAAAAGTCGGATCGAAACTAGAAGTGCAACAGTGGCATGTTACTTCTTAAAAACTGAAGAGTAATGGAAAGAAAGCTTTATAGAAGGATCAAACCAATCAATATTTATAAGAGTGTTTTATGTGCTGCACGCCGAGGACGCAGAGATCAGACAGTAGTTTGCTTGCTGCTCTCACTCACTTGGTGCAATTTGGTGCTGGTATTACATTTTCGAGGAGCGCTTTCCTGTCCATTCCAGTACTTTATGAGTTAGACCTGAGAGATGCTACACAGGAGTCATCCTCGAGGGACAAACGACTCGGCTGCATCTGCACTTCCCTAGTCAGTAATACCAAAATTACTTTAAAAACATGAGGTCACACTACTGGCCAGCACCCCCCACCCCTAAACATTGTTCCAGCTCTCCTATTCAGCGCTTGCTCTCATCGCTGCGGTGGGGGCAGTCACAGCTTCACAGGGAGGTTCATGTGTGGGGGTACAAAGGGCTCATCGCTCAACAGACACTTTACAGCAGAACAACTTGTCTGTACAGCCCAGTCCGTATCTTTATAAGCGAGAACCTCTTTACTACACTTTAAAACATAATACTACACACAACAAAAATACAGTTCCTCGCAGTGAGTTGCCCTGAGGCTTGGTCAGGTTATAACTTACCAGGGGTACATAGCGGTCGCGCTGCTTGCATCTTACAGAATCTGGGGGGGAGGAGGGGGGGGGGCGGAAAAACTGACTCACCTCAGGCCTGCTGACTAGTGACACAGGGGGCTAGCCTACAATTATGTCATGTGGATTGTGGCCGCTTCTGTACCATCCGTCCATGGACCGTGGTAGCTGCTCCTCAACGCATTTCCCTATTCACAAAGGATTTTGCTAGAGAGGGTCGGAGAAACCGAGAGATGGTAGGAAACAGCGTGAGGGTCGGAGAAACCGAGGGTGGGCCGGTGAAACCGAGGGTGAGTCGGAGAAACCGAGAGTGAGTCGGAGAAACCGAGGGTGTGCCGGAGATACCGAGGGTGGGTCGGAAAAACCGAGGGTGGGCCGGAGAAACCGAGGGTGGGTCGGAGATACCGAGGGAGGGTCGGAAAAACCAAGGGTAGGCCGGAGATACCGAGGGTGGGTCGGAAAAACCGAGGGTGGGCCGGAGAAACCGAGGGTGGGTCGGAGATACCGAGAGTGGGCCGGAGATACCGAGGGTGGGCCGGAGAAACCGAGGGAGGGCCGGAAAAACCGAGGGAGGGTCGGAGAAAGCCAGAGAGGGTCGGTGTGTAAACTAATCGGTGCATTTTTTGTTACCCCTCCCACCCCCCTATATAAAATTTCGCCGAAGCAGTGTTGTAGGGAAAGGCAATATGCAAATGTGGGCCACTTTTTTTTTTGCATGCCCTGGCCGATTTTGAATCCCAATCCAACCCTGCTGGCCAGCCACTGCTTCAGTTATTCAGGCTGCCAATCATTAGCAGAGGACATGCCCTGCATGTCTCTGGCCTCTTGGTAGCCTGGCTGCTGCTGAAATCTTTTCATTGCCATTTTTTTTCCTGCACCGGTCGCAGCGGGCAAATGGGTGATGCACCCCCGTACTCGTTGCTGCTGTACGGTGTTTGGTAGTCAGACTGCGTTCAGGAGGGGTGGAGGGCACAGGACAACCAGAGACTGCTGGCCTCTTCCGTGGGGGCTGGGGGTGTTTGCGTGCGTCTGATGTTCTAGAGCCCATCCTACCAAAGCTCTGAAAACTGGGCCACGGACAGGAAGAAGACCAAATGTAGAATGCGACATAAAGATGTCTTTTGAAGTGTCTGTTTTGCAATGTTTGTTCAAACACCTACATTTTGCAGTAGACATGAAACTGTTACAAACTGCAGCTACAGTTTTTGACTACAGAGATTTAGGACTGTTTGCCTCATGACAAAATGTGTGAATTTTGTATTTGTAAGGTGAACTGAAAGACACTCTGGCTGGGGTCGCACAACAGTGTGAAAGGTGAAAACAGGCCTTAAGTTTATTGAAACAAACAAATAAAAAACGTCTTCCTTTCTGATGTCTAAGTATTTTGAAAAGTCGGATCGAAACTAGAAGTGCAACAGTGGCATGTTACTTCTTAAAAACTGAAGAGTAATGGAAAGAAAGCTTTATAGAAGGATCAAACCAATCAATATTTATAAGAGTGTTTTATGTGCTGCACGCCGAGGACGCAGAGATCAGACAGTAGTTTGCTTGCTGCTCTCACTCACTTGGTGCAATTTGCTGCTGGTATTACATTTTCGAGGAGCGCTTTCCTGTCCATTCCAGTACTTTATGAGTTAGACCTGAGAGATGCTACACAGGAGTCATCCTCGAGGGACAAACGACTCGGCTGCATCTGCACTTCCCTAGTCAGTAATACCAAAATTATTTTAAAAACATGAGGTCACACTACTGGCCAGCACCCCCCACCCCTAAACATTGTTCCAGCTCTCCTATTCAGCGCTTGCTCTCATCGCTGCGGTGGGGGCAGTCACAGCTTCACAGGGAGGTTCATGTGTGGGGGTACAAAGGGCTCATCGCTCAACAGACACTTCACAGCAGAACAACTTGTCTGTACAGCCCAGTCCGTATCTTTATAAACGAGAACCTCTTTACTACACTTTAAAACATAATACTACACACAACAAAAATACAGTTCCTCGCAGTGAGGTGCCCTGAGGCCTGGTCAGGTTATAACTTACCAGGGGTACATAGCGGTCGCGCTGCTTGCATCTTACAGAATGGGGGGGGGGGGGGGCGGAAAAACGGACTCACCTCAGGCCTGCTGACTAGTGACACAGGGGGCTAGCCTACAATTATGTCGTGTGGATTGTGGCCGCTTCTGTACCGTCCGTCCGTTCGTGGACCGTGGCAGCTGCTCCTCAACGCATTTTCCTATTCACAAAGGATTTTGCTAGAGAGGGTCGGAGAAACCGAGAGATGGTCGGAAACAGCGTGAGGGTCGGAGAAACCGAGGGTGGGCCGGAGAAACCGAGAGATGGTCGGAAACAGCGTGAGGGTCGGAGAAACGGCGGGTGTGCCAGAGGAGATACCGAGGGAGGGTCTGAAAAACCGAGGGTGGGCCGGAGATACCGAGGGTGGGTCGGAAAAACGGAGGGTGGGCCAGAGAAACCGAGGTGGGCTGGAGAAACCGAGGGTGGGCTGGAGATACCGAGGGTGGGCCGGAGAAACCGAGGGTGGGCCGGAGAAACCGAGGGAGGGTCGGAAAAACCGAGGGAGGGTCGGAGATACCGAGGGTGGGCCGGAGAAACCGAGGGTGGGTCGGAGATACCGAGGGTGGGTCGGAGATATCGAGGGTGGGTCGGAGATATCGAGGGTGGGTCGGAGATACCAAGGGTGGGCCGGAGAAACCGAGGGTGGGTCGGAGATACCGAGGGAGGTCGAGATACCGAGGGTGGGCCGGAGAAACCGAGGGTGGGCCGGAGAAACCGAGGGTGGGTCGGAGATACCGAGGGTGGGCCGGAGAAACCGAGGGAGGGTCGGAAAAACCGAGGGTGGGGCGGAGAAACCGAGGGTGGGCCGGAGAAACCGAGGGTGGGCCGGAGAAACCGAGGGAGGGTCGGAAAAACCGAGGGAGGATCGGAGAAACCGAGGGAGGGTCGGAGAAAGCCAGAGAGGGTCGGTGTGTAAACTAATCGGTGCATTTTTTGTTACCCCTCCAACCCCCCTATATAAAATTTCGCCGAAGCAGTCTTGTAGGGAAAGGCAATATGCAAATGTGGGCCACTTTTTTTTTTGCATGCCCTGGCCGATTTTGAATCCCAATCCAACCCTGCTGGCCAGCCACTGCTTCAGTTATTCAGGCTGCCAATCATCAGCAGAGGACATGCCCTGCATGTCTCTGGCCTCTTGGTAGCCTGGCTGCTGCTGAAATCTTTTCATTGCCATTTTTTTCCTGCACAGGTCGCAGCGGGCAAATGGGTGATGCACCCCCCGTACTCGTTGCTGCTGTACGGTGTTTGGTAGTCAGACTGCCTTCAGGAGGGGAGGAGGGCACAGGACAACCAGAGACTGCTGGCCTCTTCCGTGGGGGCTGGGGGTGTTTGCGTGCGTCTGATGTTCCAGAGCCCATCCTACCAAAGCTCTGCAAACTGGGCCAAGGACAGGAAGAAGACCAAATGTAGAATGCGACATAAAGATGTCTTTTGAAGTGTCTGTTTTGCAATGTTTGTTCAAACACCTACATTTTGCAGTAGACATGAAACTGTTTTGTGTTACAAACTGCAGCTACAGTTTTTGACTACAGAGATTTAGGACTGTTTGCCTCATGACAAAATGTGTGAATTTTGTATTTGTAAGGTGAACTGAAAGACACTCTGGCTGGGGTCGCACAACAGTGTGAAAGGTGAAAACAGGCCTTAAGTTTATTGAAATAAACAAATAAAAAACGTCTTCCTTTCTGATGTCTAAGTATTTTGAAAAGTCGGATCGAAACTAGAAGTGCAACAGTGGCATGTTACTTCTTAAAAACTGAAGAGTAATGGAAAGAAAGCTTTATAGAAGGATCAAACCAATCAATATTTATAAGAGTGTTTTATGTGCTGCACGCCGAGGACGCAGAGATCAGACAGTAGTTTGCTTGCTGCTCTCACTCACTTGGTGCAATTTGGTGCTGGTATTACATTTTCGAGGAGCGCTTTCCTGTCCATTCCAGTACTTTATGAGTTAGACCTGAGAGATGCTACACAGGAGTCATCCTCGAGGGACAAACGACTCGGCTGCATCTGCACTTCCCTAGTCAGTAATACCAAAATTATTTTAAAAACATGAGGTCACACTACTGGCCAGCACCCCCCACCCCTAAACATTGTTCCAGCTCTCCTATTCAGCGCTTGCTCTCATCGCTGCGGTGGGGGCAGTCACAGCTTCACAGGGAGGTTCATGTGTGGGGGTACAAAGGGCTCATCGCTCAACAGACACTTCACAGCAGAACAACTTGTCTGTACAGCCCAGTCCGTATCATTATAAACGAGAACCTCTTTACTACACTTTAAAACATAATACTACACACAACAAAAATACAGTTCCTCGCAGTGAGGTGCCCTGAGGCCTGGTCAGGTTATAACTTACCAGGGGTACATAGCGGTCGCGCTGCTTGCATCTTACAGAATCTGGGGGGGGGGTGGGGGGGCGGAAAAACGGACTCACCTCAGGCCTGCTGACTAGTGACACAGGGGGCTAGCCTACAATTATGTCATGTGGATTGTGGCCGCTTCTGTACCGTCCGTCCGTCCATGGACCATGGCAGCTGCTCCTCAACGCATTTCCCTATTCACAAAGGATTTTGCTAGAGGGTCGGAGAAACCGAGAGATGGTCGGAAACAGCGTGAGGGTCGGAGAAACGGCGGGTGTGCCGGAGATACCGAGGGTGGGCCGGAGAAACCGAGGGTGGGCCGGAGAAACCGAGGGTGGGCCGGAGAAACCGAGGGTGGGCCGGAGATACCGAGGGTGGGCCGGAGATACCGAGGGTGGGCCGGAGAAACCGAGGGAGGGTCGTAAAAACCGAGGGAGGGTCGTAAAAACCGAGGGAGGGTCGTAAAAACCGAGGGAGGGTCGTAAAAACCGAGGGAGGGTCGGAGATACCGAGGGTGGGCCGGAGAAACCGAGGGTGGGTCGGAGATATCGAGGGTGGGTCGGAGAAACCGAGGGTGGGCCGGAGAAACCGAGGGAGGGTCGGAGAAACCGAGGGAGGGTCGGAAAAACCGAAGGAGGGTCGGAAAAACCGAGGGAGGGTCGGAGAAAGCCAGAGAGGGTCGGTGTGTAAACTAATCGGTGCATTTTTTGTTACCCCTCCCACCCCCCTATATAAAATTTCACCGAAGCAGTGTTGTAGGGAAAGGCAATATGCAAATGTGGGCCACTTTTTAGGTTTCGCTGGGGGGCGGAGCCGTAGGCTCCTCCTCCAGAGAAATCTATTGAGTACAGTAAGGCACTATGGAACACGCCCCCCGTCCCATTGGCTAGCTCCATAAATGGAGCCTAGCCATTGGACGAGGGGCCTGTCCATCAATCCTGGACCAGACACGGGGGCGTTCCCGAGATTCTTTGGCTTTTGCCGACGTCACGCGACGCCGGGAACGCCCCCGAGTCTGGTCCGGCCCGGCCGTGATTGCTGCTGTCCTGGGCATGTTTTTCCCCGGCACGTTTCCCGCCTCCCTCCCGCCGTTCGTGTTCTCTCCCGCCCCCCTCCCCCCTCACGCCCCCTGTGTCCTCTCCCGCCGTCCGTTCCTCTCCCGCCCCCCCCCCCTGTCCTCGTAGGCCTCCCTCCCGCCGTTCGTGTTCGCGTTCGTGAGTAAACGCACCCACTGTCAATTGGACGTGGAAGGGACCCCGCCGGCCGCTTCTGATAGCCTGCCCTCTCTTGTTTTGCCAATTATTCCTCCATGCCATTGATTCTCTCCCGCCCCCCTCCCCCCTCACGCCCCCTGTGTCCTCTCCCGCCCCCTCCCGCCGTCCGTTCCTCTCCCGCCCCCCCCCCTGTCCTCGTAGGCCTCCCTCCCGCCGTTCGTGTTCGCGTTCGTGAGTAAACGCACCCACTGTCAATTGGACGTGGAAGGGACCCCGCCGGCCGCTTCTGATAGCCTGCCCTCTCTTGTTTTGCCAATTATTCCTCCATGCCATTGATGAGAATTTTTTTAATGTTTTTCTTCTAAACAAAAACGTGCCCAGTGCTGGTGCCGCCGGAGAGCGCTTTCTTCTCGCGCTCCAAGCGCAGAGCTTGAAACGCGTCTTTAAAGTCGACGCCCGGGTCTGTGGTGTCGGAGGTGAGCCCGGAACAGCAGGGGTGTTTTTGAACCGGTGCTGTGCGCTCCACCCAGGTGCCCTGTTACCACCGCCAGGCTTTCATCCGGCAACTAATCTAACGTTTATGACTGTGAGTGAAGATGCGGCGGTACAGAAAGGCGCTGCCATGTCGATTTAACATCAACTGCCCCGCTGCCCTTCTGATAACTCGCCTCCCTATTGTAGTATTGATAACTTCATGTCAGTATTTTTTTTTTTTTAAATCAAATGTTTATTTTTCGTTCCATTGGAGATATCGTTCTTCTTCCTAAAATTAAAGAGACTTTACATTCCACAGCTGGGTCAGTGGGCTTCAGTGGGTGTGTTGTTGACCTTGTGAATCATGCGGCACCCACATTCCATCACCAGTCATGCCCCCCTGCCCCCCCCCCTCGATGCTTCAACTCGTCCGTTTGTTTGGATGCTAACACGGCACACAGTCAGTGCTATTGTGAAATGTCAGTGCTTCGTGGGGGGTCTAGCTTAAACTGCATTTCTGGTCGGACCCTTTCTTAGCATTCCTTTCTCTTTTTGACGGGTGATTTTAATGTCAGATTCGTTTTCCTTAAACAATTTGTTTTGACTTTGGCTAGAGTGTGTAACATAGCGCTTTGTTGTGTATGTAGTTGAACTTTGTAACATAGCGCTTTGTTTCTTATTTGGCTAGACTGTGTAACATAACGCTTTGTTTTCTATTTAATTAGATTGTGTAACATAGCGCTTACTTTTGTATTTAGTTAGACCATGTAACATAGCGCTTTGTTTTGTATTTAGTTGGACTTTGTAACATAGCGCTTTGTTTTGTAGTTAGTTAGACTGTGTAACATAGCGCTTGCAAGGCTGTGCCTCTCACGCTGACCCGTGTGAGTACCTACCGACCCAGGGGGGAGCGTCAGCTCTGCTGTTGGTGACGTCTACTTGCCCCTCTCTCTCACAAGGTACACAGAGTCTACTCCCCTCTCTCTGCGTCTCTTCTCTCCCTCTCTAGCTCTTCATCTCTCTTATTCTGCCTGTTTCCTGCTCGCTCGCTCTCGTGCTCCCTCTCTTTCGGTCTCTCTTTCACATTGTCTCGCTCCTGCTCTAGATGTGTGTCTCTCTCTCTCTTACTCTCACCCCTTTCCATTCTGCTTTTTCTCCTTTCTCTTTAGCTCTTGTTCTTTTTTTCGTTCTCACTTTATCTCCCCTCTCACTTCATTGCTATTTCTCCTTCTTTCTTTTTCTTACTCTCTCTCCATCCCTTCCTCTCCCTCCCTAACTCTTTTCTTCCCTCCCTTCGTCTCCCCCTCTCTCTCCCTCCCTCCTTTCCTCTCTCGCTCCCTTTCTTCCTCCCTCCCTTTCTTCCTCCCTCCCTCTCCCTCCCCTCCCTCCCTCCTTTCCTCCCTCCGTCCCTCTTTTCTTCCATTCCTCTCTCCAGTCCCCCTCTCTCAACACCTCCCTCCCTCTCCACCTCCCACCCCACCTCACTCCCTCTCTCCCTCACTACCTCTCTCCATCCCTCCCTCTCTCCGTCCGTCCCTCTCTCTACCACCCTTTGTCTCTCTACCTTCCTCCGTCCATCCCTCTCTCCCTCCCTGCCTTCCTCTCTCCCTCCCTCTCTGTCCCGCCCCCTCCCTCTCTGTCCCTCCCTCTCTCTCCCTCGCTGCCTCCCTCTCTCCCCCTCGCTGCCTTCCTCTCTCCCCCGTCCCTCTCTCTCTCCCTCGTCTCTCTCTCCCTCCCTCCCTCTCTCCATCTCTCCCTCTACCTCCCCCCTTCCGTCCCTCCCTCCCTCTCTCCCTCCCTCTCTCCCTGCCTCTCTCCCCCCTGCCTCCCTTCCTCTCTTCCTCCCTCACACTCTTCGTACCCCCCTCTCTGTACCCCCTCTCTCCCTCTCGATCTCCCTCTCTCCCTCCCCCTCTCTCCCTCCCCCTCTCCCCCTCTCTCCATCTCTCCCTCTCTCCCTCCGCCCCTCCCTCTCTCCCCTGCCCCCCTCCCTTCCTCTCTTCTTCCCTCACACTCTCCGTACCCCCTCTCTCCCTACCTCTCTTCCTCACTCTTTTGCTCTCATTCGCTTTCACCCTCTGTGTCTCGGAGACTCCCTCATGCTATCGGTCCATAAGCCTGAAGACTACTTAAGGAAGCCTGGGACCCACAATTCCCTGGAGCTCAATGGAGCGGAGGGCTCTGTGCGTGTGTTTGGGGAGCTCTTTGCGTGTGTGGCTCTTGTGTGTGGGGGGCTCTTGTGTGTGGGGGGCTCTTGTGTGTGGGGGGCTCTTGTGTGTGTGGGGGGCTCTTGCGTGTGTGTGGGGGGCTCTTGCGTGTGGGGGAATCTTGCGTGTGCGTGGGGGGCTCTTGTGTCTGTGGGGGGCTCTTGCGTGTGTGGGGGCTTTTGCGTGTGTGGGGGCTTTTGCGTGTGTGGGGGGCTCTTGCGTGTGTGTGGGGGGCTCTTGTGTGTGTGTGTGGGGGGGGGCTCTTGCGTGTGTGTGGGGGGGCTCTTGCGTGTGTGTGTGGGGGGGCTCTTGTGTGGTGTGTGGGGGGGCTCTTGTGTGGTCTGTGTAGGGGGCTCTTGTGTGGTGTGTGTGTGGGCCTCGTGTGTGTGTGGGGGGCTCTTGTGTGTGTGTGTGGGGCTCTTGTGTGGGTGTGTGTGTGTGCAAATGCAATACGTCTCGCATTTGCGACAGAGTAAGCTATTGGCATTGTAAATGACAATGCCATATATTTATCTGTTTTCAAAACCAACACATAAATAAAAAGTTTGTCATTTACAATGCCAATAGCTCTAACTTTTCCGAAGGCGAAACCGTTGCATTGTAAATGCTTGTTTTTTGCATGCCCAGGCTGATTTTGAATCCCAATCCAACCCTGCTGGCCAGCCACTGTTTCAGTTATTCAGGCTGCCAATCATCAGCAGAGGACATGCCCTGCATGTCTCTGGCCTCTTGGTAGCCTGGCTGCTGCTGAAATCTTTTCATTGCCATTTTTTTCCTGCACAGGTCGCAGCGGGCAAATGGGTGATGCACCCCCCCGTACTCGTTGCTGCTGTACGGTGTTTGGTAGTCAGACTACGTTCAGGAGGGGAGGAGGGCACAGGACAACCAGAGACTGCTGGCCTCTTCTGTGGGGGCTGGGGGTGTTTGCGTGCGTCTGATGTTCCAGAGCCCATCCTACCAAAGCTCTGCAAACTGGGCCAAGGACAGGAAGAAGACCAAATGTAGAATGCGACAAAGATGTCTTTTGAAGTGTCTGTTTTGCAATGTTTGTTTAAACACCTACATTTTGCAGTAGACATGAAACTGTTTTGTGTTACAAACTGCAGCTACAGTTTTTGACTAGAGAGATTTAGGACTGTTTGCCTCATGACAAAATGTGTGAATTTTGTATTTGTAAGGTGAACTGAAAGACACTCTGGCTGGGGTCGCACAACAGTGTGAAAGGTGAAAACAGGCCTTAAGTTTATTGAAACAAACAAATAAAAACCGTCTTCCTTTCTGATGTCTAAGTATTTTGAAAAGTCGGATCGAAACTGTCAGATCCCGGTGACCCACGATCATCAGAAAACACACTGGACACGGCGGAGAGGTTGGTATACAACCTTATTGGTTTGTGCGTGCTGCTGCTCTAGACACGTCCGCCCTCGTCCCTCGATGTACTGACCACTTCCTGTCCGTCCACAGGAAGTCCTGTCCAGTGACCTGGTCACCGTTCTGTGTCCCACAGGGTCCTAGTGCCCTATCTCAGTGGTCACTACATCTTCCCCTTTGTCACAAACAAACGTTTTTGTTACATGTACAAACTTGGTACATTATTCTCCTGATGGTGGGGGGGGGGGGGGGGGGGGAAGAGGAGAGGAGAGGAGAGGAGAGGAGAGGAGAGAGAGAGAGAGAGAGAGAGAGAGAGAGAGAGAGAGAGAGAGGCGCTCTCTCTACATTTCTTCTAATAGTCTTCTTGCACTCTCTTCTTGGTCTCTGCTCTGGTCTTGTCCTCCGTTTTCCTCGTTCAGTGATATTGTCTCTCTGTTAGTTCTTTGCTCTCTTTCTTCCACCTTTGGTGCTATTGTCGCTCGTTCCTCTTCTTCCACTTTGAACTCCTTTTGTCGGCATATTCTTTCATTTTCTTTTTTGCTTGGTGATCTCTTTCTGCAATTTCTCTTCTATTCGTGCTTTCTGTTGCTTCAAGTTGAGGTAGTCTTGTTTTGCTTGATCTCCCTAGCACCAACTCTGCTGGGCATTTACCAGTGGAGCTGTGAGGGGTATTCCTATAGTCTCTCAGTACTTGACACAGTGCTTGTCCAATTGATATTTGTGTCAGTTTTGCTAGCTGGATGGCTTTCTTGATCGTCCCCATGAATCGTTCTGCCATTCCGTTTGCCTGTGGCCACAAAGGAGTTATTTTCCGATGCTTGATCCCCAGGTATTCCATGAATCTACGGAATTCTTCTCCCGAAAATGGAGGTCCGTTATCTGTTTTCAATGTTTGTGGTGAGCCCCAGGCGGCAAATATGTCATCTAGCACTGGTAGAGTGGCACTCGCTGATGTCGAAGATACTTCCCTCACTATTGGAAACCTTGAAAACTCGTCGATGACCACAAGTAGGTATTTTCCACTCTCTAATGGTCCATATAAGTCTGCCGTTAGCTCGGTCCATACCGCTAGTGGCAGTTCCGACATTTTCAGTGGTGTCGGCTTGGCAGGCGGCCCTGTTATTTGACAGATCTGACAATGTGATAACTCTTCCTCCACCATATTGTCCAATCCTGGGGACCACACTTTTTCCCTTAACATCTTTTTTGTCGCTACGATGCCACGATGTGACTCGTGAGCTATCTCAACTGTTCTCTTTCTTAGTCGACATGGTATTACAATTCTTGAGCCTCTCATCAGGACTCCGCTTTCTGTTTCAGACAGCTCTTCGCTTATCTTTTTAAATGCCAGTAGTTCTTCTTTATTTACTCCTTCCTCTGTCGCAGTGTTACTGTTAATGTGCCTCCATCTCTGCTGTCGCACCATCACTCCAATGGCCTTCATTGTCGGGTCTCTTTTTGTTTCTCGCTCTAGTTCTTCACTTGCTATTGATGCCGGAGTGTTCTGTCTCACGATGAAGTTTAGATATTCTTCTGCCATTGTGGTGCCACCTTTTTAATGGGGGAGCGGGTGCCGTGACATGTAGTCTGCTGGATTTTGGTCTTTTCCAGGTTTATGGACAATCTTGAAGTTGTAATCCATCAGCCTGATTCCCCATCCTTCAATTCGTGGTGGTATCTTGGCGTTTGGATTTCCGTAGATGGTCACTAGTGCCTGGTGATCTGTTACTATCGTGAATGGTTTTCCATATATGAACATGTGATAGTGCTCACATGCCCATACTACTGCCAGACTTTCCTTCTCTGGTTGAGAGTACGCTCTCTCAATGTCCGACAGGCTCTTGCTTCCATAGGCTACTATCTGCCGAGGTGAGTCTTTTCCTGGCTTGTGTTGGGCTAGTATTGCCCCCAGACCTACCGGGCTGGCGTCTACTGTCAGTTCGGTGCATAGGCTCGGGTCAAAGTATGCTAGGTGGTCTACTGCCGTTACTGACGCCCTTTTTTCTTCAAATGCCCTTTGGCACTCTGTAGTCCATTTGAATTTTTGGCTCTGCTTTGTTAATTCCCTCAGTGGCGTGCTCACTGTCGCAAAGTCCTTTATGTATCGCGCGCAGTAGCTGGCCAGGCCGAGGAATGAGCGCACGTCAGCAGCATCTTTTGGTTCCTTTGTTCTTTCAAGGGTGTCTATTTTGCTGCGATCTGGTCTCATTCCTTTCTTTGAAAAGATGTGTCCATAGAACACTAGTTCTTCTCTTCCCAGTTCACATTTCTTCTCATTTACTGTTAGGCCCACCTCTACTAGCTGTGAGCACACTTCCCTCAAGGCCTTGTCATGTTCTTCATCAGATTTTCCAAAAACCAGGATATCATCACTGTAGTTCAAACTGTTTTTGATCGGTCTGATGATTTGCCTGATCATTTCCTGGAATATTTCCGCTGCTGACGATATTCCAAAGCTTAATCTTTTGTAGCGAAACAATCCCAAGTGCGTTGAGAAGGTAGTTATATATCTGGACTGCTGGTCCAGCTCCAGTTGGTGGTACCCTTTGCATAGGTCGAGCTTGGAGAATTTTCTCATTCCCGTCAGGCAGCTTATCATGTCATCTAGATGTGGCCCTGGATGTCGTTCTCGTTCGATGGCTGTGTTGGGAATCCTCATGTCCACACATATTCTGATTTGTGCAGTGTCCTTTTTTGGTACAGCCACTATTGGAGACACCCATGGCGTTGGCCCTTCTGCTGGCTCAATGATGTCTTGTTCTAGTAGTGCATTTATTTCTTCTTCCACCTGAGGTTGCAGATGGATAGGTACCCTTCGGTGATGCTGTGCTATTGGTCTGACGGCTTCATTTATGTGCAGGGTTATTTGCCTTCCTTTGAGCTTTCCAAGTCCTTTTGTTAGTTTTGGGTATTCTTGCATTATGTTCTCTTTATCTGACATGTGATACGTCATCTTTAGTAAACCCATTATTTTTGCTGTTACATTACTCAGTAGACATGGTGCGGGAATGTCTCCTCGGAGCACATGTATTTCTTCTGTGACAGTCTTGCCTTTATGTGTCATGGTGTCTGTAAACTTTCCCATGTTCGTTACTGGGTTTTGGGCACCCCAGGTAAACACTCTTACATTTGATGGTTGTAGTGGCGGTTTCCTCTTCATCCTGTCATATTCCGTGGCACACATTATGCTGCACGTGGCCCCACTGTCCAGCACAAATTCTGTTTGGTGAGGTCCTACCTCTATGGTCACCCAATCTGTCTTCTTGATTGACTTCCTATCCACCAGTCTAATGTGCTCTTCTATATGTCCCTCATCTGTGGACATAAGGTATAGTCGTTCTACCTTTCCAGTTGTTTCTTCTTCTTCTTCCTCTTCTCCCGACTCCAAAGAAGAGCTCCTGTTAGTCGCTTCCATATGTCGTACATGTCTATTCGTTGCTGTTCTTGGTCTCCCTGGTCTTCCTCGTTCATTTTTGAATTGCGTTCCTTGGCACATGGTGGCGAAGTGGTTGCTTCTGTTGCATTTCCTGCATGTTTGACCGATCGCCGGGCATGTTCCTCTGTGTGGAAATTCTAGACCACATCTGTAGCATTGGGAACCTTGTTTCCTTGTCACTTGTTCCTTTGAACCTCTCTTCCAGTTATTCGTCTTGCTTGTATCTGTCATTCTGTGTACTTGTTCTCCTCTTCGGTCCATCTGCCTTGCTTGCATCGTTGCCCTCGCTTCCGCTCTTGCTAGGTCTAAAATCTTTTCTAGGGTGATCGGTTCTTTAAGTAATCTTGTGCGAAAGTCTGTGTCACGACAGCCTTCTATCAGTCTTAGGCGAAGGGCCTGTTTATTGTCGAATTTGTCAAATTCGCAATAGGCCACTAGTTTCCTCAGCCTTGTTGCAAAATCGTCCATTGACTCTTCCGGTTGTTGAAATGCCATGTTAAAACTGTATCTTTCAAAATCAATGTTTCTTTGAGGGTCGAACTTGGTTGTTAGACATTTTATCAGTTTTGCGAATGTCTCTGTTTCACTCGTTGGCAGTGTTATGAGGAGGTCATCTACTTTTGGGACTTAGGCCTCATCACGGCTAAACGCCTCATCACGAAACGGTGGAAAAGTGCCACTCCACCGCGCCCTGCGGACTGGCGTCGCTCTCTTGGCAACTGGGCCTGTGCGGAGAGTGTGTCTCTACACAGAGAGGAGACCTCTGGCCTACGGAAATATCCGATCGCCCAAGACTGGGACGCTACCCTGCTCGCGTACCATCGGGCGTGCACCCAGGCCGGTATAGAATGCCACCCCGACGCGGAATAGAGGGGGCCCAGTTAATTGCTGTCCATGTTGGGCGCGGTATTTCCCCCCCCCCCCGCCGCCGCCTCCCCCTTCCCCCCCCCCTTCCCCCCCACCACCTACCCCGACCGCTGAGACCTTCCACAATAAGAGATGTCCCCTGCCACTCCCCGCCGCTGCCCTTCCCCCCCGCCACCCCCCCTCCTCCGCTCTGCCGCCGCAGCGACACCACATCCTCAATTACCCCCGCTCCTGCGCAGCCCATATAGGGTGCATCACACACAGCTAGGGTCATAGATACACTACCACGCACACAAACACTAGTCCGACCGTTGTTGAAATGTTTCACCTTCCCCCTCTTCTTTTACTTCCCAGTTATATCTTCTGGTTGCCGTAGAGATTGTTAATGATGTACTCGCGCTAATGCTTGATCCCCCCTCCCCATTTCCGTATCACACAATGACGACTGAATGCTTCCAAGTACGGGAGGCGGAAACCCAGCGACCCATATGACGACGGGAGGTATGATCCGGCCCTTGCTCACTACTGTGCTACTCAGGGAACACAACTTAAAACATTGACTGTTGGATTCCATGACCACTCTGGTCCTTATGCAGTGCTACGAGCCGCGAGCACTGCAGCACGAGACATTTCCTAGCACTGCCACTTGTGAACTAATGCATCTCCACTGGCTATTGTTTCTTTTCACTCATATATGATTGACATGTCATTATGTGCTGCTAGCCGAGTGCCGTTTGTAGTAATGCTTCATTGTTATGACATTGTGTGACTACTACTTAACTCATCTGTGAAACTAAATAAAGTTTGGGACCGTTGGTCTTAAAAAAAAAAACTGAGGAGGTCATCTACCTCGTCCCCCACTAGGTTTAAGAATAAGTCTAATTTCTTTTCTTCTAGTACATCAGTTGCCTTCATGTATCGCTCAAACCTTAAAATCCACTTCTCCCATCGTATTCCCACTTGTGGTTCTGATACACTGAAAGGCATTGGTCTGCGATATTGCGCACTTTGCTTTGTGTCAGGCATTTTCTTTCCTTTCTTTTTCTCTTTTTCTTTTCTGCCTCTGTATTTATTTGTTTCTGATCTTCTATTGTTTCACTCTTGTTTTATTCCTCCTTTATCCAGCTCGTTGTGTCAGTATTTCTCCTTCGTTCTTGCTCCTATGTCTATATTTATCTTGCCTCTCTGATGGCTGCTCTTTGCTTCCTCTTACTCCATCTGTGGAGCACTTTAATTTCTATTTCTCTTTTGTTTCTACTTCTTTCTCTATTGTCCTTGTGTTATTTGCTTATTTCTCTCCTTTTCACCTTTTTCCGGTGTATTTATTCTTTTATTTTGCTTGCACTCGAATCTCGCCTGTTTTAAAAATGGCCGCTCGTTTTTCTTTGCTTTCTATTGGTTCATATGCCTGACTAATATGGCCGCCGAGAATCCAGCGAGATTTCCACTCCAAATCTCACACGCCTGTCTTCAAAATGGCCGCTTTGTTTTCCTGCTCCCTTATTGGCATAGACCGCCTGACCCCAAGATGGCCGCTGAGACTCTCGCGAGAGCTCGCGCCAATTTTTTCTCTGTTCGCGCTCTTCAGCACAGCGGTTACCGGGTCAGTAGGTGATCTCGCTGCCAGTCGGGGTGGGCTCCCGCGTCGCTCGTGTGTCAATTGCGGCCGCTCTTCCACAGTTTCCGCGATGCTGATCCAGGGTGGGCTCCTGGTGTTCCTCTGCTACGTTCCGCGATGTACACGCGTCGATTCTTCGGACACCTTCGTCACCAGTTGTCAGATCCCGGTGACCCACGATCATCAGAAAACACACTGGACACGGCGGAGAGGTTGGTACACACCTTTATTGGTTTGTGCGTGCTGCTGCTCTAGACACGTCCGCCCTCGTCCTTGTCCCTCGATGTACTGACCACTTCCTGTCCATCCACAGGAAGTCCTGTCGAGTGACCTGGTCACCGCCCCGTGACCCACAGGGTCCTAGTGCCCTATCTCAGTGGTCACTACAGAAACTAGAAGTGCAACAGTGGCATGTTACTTCTCAAAAACTGAAGAGTAATGGAAAGAAAGCTTTAGAGAAGGATCAAACCAATCAATATTTATAAGAGTGTTTTATGTGCTGCACGCCGAGGACGCAGAGATCAGACAGTAGTTTGCTTGCTGCTCTCACTCACTTGGTGCAATTTGGTGCTGGTATTACATTTTCTAGGAGCGCTTTCCTGTCCATTCCAGTACTTTATGAGTTAGACCTGAGAGATGCTACACAGGAGTCAGCCTCGAGGGACAAACGACTCGGCTGCATCTGCACTTCCCTAGTCAGTAATACCAAAATTATTTTAAAAACATGAGGTCACACTACTGGCCAGCACCCCCCACCCGTAAACATTGTTCCAGCTCTCCTATTCAGCGCTTGCTCTCATCGCTGCGGTGGGGGCAGTCACAGCTTCACAGGGAGGTTCATGTGTGGGAGTACAAAGGGCTCATCGCTCAATAGACACTTCACAGCAGAACAACTTGTCTGTACAGCCCAGTCCGTATCTTTATAAACGAGAACCTCTTTACTACACTTTAAAACATAATACTACACACAACAAAAATACAGTTCCTCGCAGTGAGGTGCACAGAGGCCTGATCAGGTTATAACTTACCAGGGGTACATAGCGGTCGCGCTGCTTGCATCTTACAGAATCTGGGAGGGGGGGGGGGTTGGGCGGAAAAACGGACTCACCTCAGGCCTGCTGACTAGTGACACAGGGGGCTAGCCTACAATTATGTCATGTGGATTGTGGCCGCTTCTGTACCGTCCGTCCGTCCATGGACCGTGGCAGCTGCTCCTCGCTCTCATCACTCTGCAGTCACGCGCGCATTAAATTGCAATGCGCATGTGGGAATTACACCCCCCTCCACCCTGGAGAGGCGCTCAGACGCGGCAGGAGGAGACAGGGCATCCAGGGGCGGCTAGTGACATTTGAAAGTGGTGGGCCGTAAACTAATTTGCATATTGCACCGCAGCGAGCGAGCGCAGCAAGCGAGCCGGAACCACCTTGCATCCATCCATACATCATTCATGCATCCACCCATCCATCCACCCACCCACCCATCCTGCATCCATACATCATTCATTCATGCATCCACCCATCCATCCATCCATCCACCCATCCACCCATCCATCATCCATCCTGCATCCATTCATGCATCCACCCATCCATCCATCCATCCATCCATCCTGCATCCATCATTCATTCATGCATCCACCCATCCATCCACCCACCCATCCATCCTGCATTCATCATTCATTCATGCATCCACCCACCCATCCATCCTGCATCCATCTTTCATTCATGCATCCACCCACCCATCCATCCTGCAACCATCATTCATTTATGCATTCACGCATCCATCCACCCATCCATCCTGCATCCATCATTCATTCATGCATCCACCCATCCATCCACCCACCCATCCATCCTGCATCCATCATTCATTCATGCATCCACCCATCCATCCACCCATCCATCCTGCATCTATCATTCATTCATGCATCCACCCACCCATCCATCCTGCATCCATCATTCATTCATGCATCCACCCATCCATCCATCCATCCATCCATCCATGCACCAATTCTGCATCTATCCTGCATCCGTCGATTCTGGCGCTATATAAGAAATATAATAATAATAAGAATAAGAATAATTCATGCATCCACCCATCCATCCTGCATCCATCATTCATTCATGCATCCACCCATCCATCCATCCACCCATCCATCCATCCACCCATTCCTCATCCATCCTGCATCCATCATTCATTCATGCATCCACCCATCCATCCATCCATCCACCCATCCATCCATCCATCCATCCACCCATCCATCCATCCTGCATCTATCATTCATTCATGCATCCACCCACCAATCCATCCTGCATCCATCCTGCATCCATCATTCATTCATGCATCCACCCATCCATCCATCCATCCATCCACCAATTCTGCATCCATCCTGCATCCGTCGATTCTGGCGCTATATAAGAAATATAATAATAATAAGAAGAAGAAGAATTCATGCATCCACCCATCCATCCTGCATCCATCATTCATTCATGCATCCACCCATCCATCCATCCTCTCATCCATCCATCCACCCATTCCTCATCCATCCTGCATCCATCATTCATTCATGCATCCACCCATCCATCCATCCACCCATCCACCCATCCATCCATACACCCATCCATCCTGCATCCATCATTCATTCATGCACCCATCCATCCATCCATCCATCCATCCATCCACCCATCCATCCATCCATCCCTCATCCATCCTGCATCCATCATTCATTCATGCATCCACCCATCCATCCATCCATCCATCCATCCATCCACTCATCCATCCACTCATCCATCCTGCATCCATCATTCATAAAGGGGTGGGGATCGTGGGGAATAAACATTGCATGTAACACTGACAAACACAAATGTTGCAGAAGGGCAGCAAAACGAGTGTAAATGAGGGCAGCAAAACGAGTCTAATTGACGGCAGAAGGGCAGCAAAACGAGTTGCAGAAGGGCAGCAAAACGAGTGTAAATGAGGGCAGAAGGGCCAGCAAAACGAGTCTAAATAAGGGCAGCAAAACGAGTCATTAGCAGTTAGATGGCCGACAAAGCTACACTCATTTGTAGCAGCGCGCCAAAAACAGCCATCCCAAGCGCGTGCATAACAACGTTACTTCCTATAGTGTTTCTTTAATGAGTTAATCAGGTATTTACTTTTCTATCACCACATTTCATAAGCAAACCTGTGCTGCCTAACTGGCGATTGCTACTGCGGCATAATTTAATAAATAAAAATCACTCGGCATCTATATTTCTCAAGGTCGGATTTCACTTTCCGTGTACACTACACTACTACAGTGAACCCGTTTAGTAAACAATGTTCCTTCATAGCACTCTGATCATACCTGAGCTGGTGTGAACGCCGAGTCTCCCTGGCCGAGTGGTTCCTTCGGGACTTGACTGTTGCAGTGTCGCCCTCTCAAGTATTCCTTCCTGGGTCCGGTCAGGTCAGGTCTGAGGTCAAGTCTTCCATCAAACGAACCCCATAAACAAACAGAGGCCGCAGTACGAGGGAGGGAGAGAGCTCTGGCCCCCCAGACAGGGGGTTATGTACCCGGGCTAGGTATTGACCAGCCAATTGTGGCGCTGTATGGTGCCCCCCCAGCCAGGATTGGCTGGGGGGGCACCATAACTGATCGCCCAGTCGCCCTGTACAACCCCGGGGGCTGCCGCCCGCCCCATGTCCTCTCTCTAAAGGGAAAATCAGGGGGGAAACAATCTGCGCATGCGCGGGCATGTTTGTGCCCAAAAGTCGACATGCGCAGCTTTAGCAGGCCCATCAGGCCCCCCCCCGCGCACTCCGGGAAAGTCGGGTGTCTCCCGGATTCCCGGCCGGCAGGTAGTGCGATTTTTTTTTTAAATTTGTATGTGGTTTAGTGACGATGCTGTGGGTCCATGGGGCTTAGAGGGGCTACGCCCCTACGCCCCAATGGACGCACCGCGCCTGAGGGCATCGTTCTGCGCGCACAGGCACCTCCTCCTCCGTCGTTTGGGGTTAGGTTGCACACTTGCACATAACATTCAGCAATGTTTTGCACCGGCGAATCACAGCTTGCTGGCACGCTACTGCTATTCTGCTACTAACTTGGAATTCTCTCAGACTGATGTCCCTAACTAAGTGAGTGATTAGAGTGACGCTGTTGTGGCCTGGGGGGGCCGATTTTCAGTCCGACCGTCACAGGCTGTGACGGTCGGACTGAAAATCGGCCCCCAGCCACAAAACCGGAATATTTTTTTCAAAAACCAGCCCCCCCACCCCCTCCAGCCTACCGGGGGATTGCCTGACGCCTGGACTCACCAGTCCGGCCCTGTAGATCTGGACTCAGATTAGCATGAGTATTGGTTGTTTTGCCTATGTAAGGGCACAAGGAGGGTCTGTAGTACTGAGAATTCTGGACCCGTGTTATAAATATCGTCGCATCATGACGATTTTGGTATCAGCGGACCGGTAATGATTTGAGTCTTATGCACAAGCATTTTCGTCACGATCGAGTGACGGAATCACCCTGAAATCAGCATTTCCGTTCCGGACCCTCGGGTTCCATTTTGTGAACGGCATCCATTTTGTGATTGCCCTCACATAGCCAAATGACAAAGCCAAAACCGAGTCCGAAGGACACGTACACCTTTGCTGACTCTTCTGTGACCTGGGCAAGCTGACTCCACCGCCCAAAGCCAAACCTGTTCGGCCAGGTCCTTTCCCAGTGGCCGAACGAGATTAGCATCAGGGCACAACATATCATAAACCTTTCATGGCACACAAACTATGGCTAATCTTACACACACCTGTCCCTGTTTCTTGCTTTGTAAATGTAAATGTATTTGAGCTTATATAGCGCACAGCTACCCGCAGTGGGTTTCCCGGCGCTTGCTTAGGGAACCCGTCCTGGTATTCCCCTGTGAGATAGCAGGGTATCCACAAGGTGAAAGTCAGGCATCCCGCCGCGAGGGGCCGTTGTGGAGATTAGGCAAGCTATTGCCCAGAGTCGCAGAGTGTGAACCCGTGAATCGAGAAGGCATCGGAGCGAGAATTATCGAGTCCGTGGAATTTTTAGCCCAAGACCCGCCGAGGCGGGGAATTGAACCCTGGTTCAGGACCGATCTCAGCTTCCGGGTCTGCCGCCTCTAACCCCTGAGCCACACTTCTCCACGCTTTATGACTTGCTTTACGAGGAAGAGGTGCCCGATTTTATTGGGGGTCCGTCGATAACTGATGAAAATGCTGGGCCTTGCCGGGTAATCAATTACAGGCTGAATGAACTGAAATGTGGACCTGTCATCATGACTCTGCTTTTTCTTTGTAGTAAAAATATGTGAATGGTCAACTGTAAAATAAGGAATGTTTGCCTAAAGCATTTTATTTTGTATATAAAAAGAAGTCTGGTTTTGTAAAGGAGCAGTCTCCTGAGAACATACATGCTATTGTACTTCTAGGATACCTGTTACTGGCTGCAGCCAATAAATCCGATCTTTGACTTCACCTAGAAGACTCTGTGTGTCTGTAGTCTGAAACAGGAAGGACTCGGAGTTTTCAGGTGTGTTCCCTGGCACCGCCGGGTTCTTAAAAACCCGGTACTCCACCACACACCACAATGGCGTGCCAATATGTGGTAATGGCGGCAGGTACTATTAAAGCGGTCATCTGCCTACACTCACTAATGCTGTGTGAAGGACTGGAGCCCCTAGTGACTATCAGACAAAAATGGGAGGCAAGTATGGGGAAACCCATCCCGGAGACGGTCTGGGGTCATATTTTGACGAGAACTTGGAAAGGGTGTAGGAATGCGCTGTTTCAACAAGTACACTTTTTTATACTACATAGAGCCTACCTAACTTCGGGGAAGATCAGAAAATATCTTCAAGTGCAGGATGCAGCGTGCCCTAGGTGCCTGGCACCTGAGGTGGAGCTCGATCACATGATGTGGGACTGTCCGAAATTGGGGACATTTTGGTCCGAGGTAGGGGAACTTCTTAATGAAGTGACGGAGCGGCAAGTGGAATACGACATGGCGACCTGTTTGTTGCTTTGGTTTCCTCACACTAGGACAACTAAGATCACTAGTAAATTCATTGACTTGGGCCTCATATTGGCCCAGAGGGAAATCACATGGCACTGGAAGTCAAGGGAGGGCCCCTCTAGCAGGTGATGGGCGAACGAATTCCAGAAATGGGCCCATAGTGAGAGCGTGATCAGATTACGCCAGGCAGCCCGCACCGCTAATGAGAGGAGCCTAGAAGCAGCACGTGCATGGGCAGAACTAGTGAATGCGCTCAGTGACAGCCTCCTATCAGCAGATGAATAGTGGTTGAGTGTTCTGTGTGATGTTCCTTATGAGATACGGATGATTGCATGCGACCCTATAGATTTCCTCCCTTCAGATGCTAAGAACTTGGAAGTAGGCCCACACCAGCTACAACGGTTTTAGGGGGGGGTGGTGAGTTTTGTTGGGACAGGGAAGATATTTACTCTTGGTGCAAGGCAGACGGCCCTATTAGCAATGAATAGTTAGTTCCTGGGAGGGTGTAGCTAGACTGGCGACTCCCAGTGGAGCGACCGAAGGGTACGGGCCCCACACTGAGGATGAGTGTAGAATTAGGGGGTTGTCATCAGGCTGGGGCGGCATACTTCTGGCACGCACAGTGCACACCATTCAGGTCATTAGTCCGGTAAGTGATTGGGTCGTACGTCTGGGATCATAAGAAAAGCAGAAACGAGTTGATCCGTGGAGCGGAGTTTGGGGGCCGCCGTAGGAATCGCTAATTGTGACACTGATTTGCTGTTGCCGCCCGACCTCCGGGATGTGGGCTGAATGGCTGTGTTATACCAAAATTATAATGATGTTGAAGCATTGATTTATGACACTGGCGAGGTGCCCTGAACAATTTGATGCCTTTTGTATGTTTCTGCACCAAAAATAAAGTAAAAAAAAAAAACAATCCTCCAGGGACTACTCTATGACTTTTACCACTTAAGGGTTGATCGCACAGGGACAGGCGTATGTGCCTACAGGATGGGGCGGGCCCTAGACCGCAACCCGCCCTAGTCCTGACAGTACTTCCCCCTCCCCGAAGCGGTCTAGGGCCCGGTTTCAAAGGATTTTGAAGGTGGAAGTGTCGTATCAAACGAGAAGCATGCACATTTTCAGGTGGTTCCCAAGAATAATTTTCAGGCCCATATCCCTTCCAGGAAATGAGATACCATAATTTAGCACCTCTGCGTTTGGAATCTAAAATTCTTTGTACTTCATACTCCCAGTTCCCATGAACCAGAAGAGGTGCTGGTCTTTTAGACGTAGTTTGTCCAGCAGGTTTTAAAAGAGAGGTATTAAATACAGGGTGAATTTGCAAAGTCGTGGGTAAAAGTAATTTATACGTTACTGGATTAACCTGACGAATCACCTAATACGGACCTATGAACTTTGGATGGAACATGTTTCTTAGTTTAAAGACAATGTTTTTTGTGGATGGTCACACTTTGTCTCCAGGAACATACTGGGGACCAGATCGATGGTGCTTATCAAATTGTTCTTTGTATTTTTCTTTACTTTGCAAAAGTCGTTTGTGGATCTGTGGATGAACGTTCTGCATGAATTGAACAGTGTCCTGAACAGCTGGTGTATTACACTGTATATTGGGTTAGAGTTAAAGGAATGGTGTTAGGCACGTAACCATACAACCTTTCAAAGGGAGTGGACAAGTAGACGAATGAGGTGATGTGTTGTAAGCCACTTCTGCCATCCATAACAAATCCAACCAAGACCTCTTGGTGTCAGAGACATAACATCTTAGATATTGTTTCAAAGTTTGATTTAAACGTTCAGTTTGACCGTCCGTTTGTGGATGGTAATTAGTGGACATGTTTGATGAAATTTGTAAACTGCGACACCATTGTTGCCAGAACTTAGATGAAAACTGAGAACCACGATCAGACAGCAGTACAGATGGTAACCCATGCAAACGGACAATGTTTTGTAAGAATATATGTGCTAAGTGTCCTGCAGTTGGCAATTGTTTGCATGCGATAAAATTAGCATATTTTGTTAAACTGTCTATGACTACCAAAATAACTGATTGTTGATTTACTTGTGACAGTCCAACAATAAAATCCAACAAAATATGATCCCATGGTTTAGTGGGCATAGGTAGAACTTGTAACAAACCTTTTGGTTTCCTATGATTGGTTTTAAACCAAGCACAGGTTTCACAGTCTCGAGCCATATCGTAGACGTCTTGTTTAATTGTTGGCCACCAAAATAATTTTTGAAGTTTTTCCATAGTCTATTTAGGTCCAGGATGTCCTGCCAACGGGAGGGAGTGTAACCAACTGAACGCTGTTTCTTGTAATTTCTTAGTGGGTAGATACACTTGTTTTCCATTAAATGGTATTCCTTCCTTGATGGATTGGGTTGTATCTTGTTTTAACCATTGTGCCCATAATGAAGGAGGAAAACTTTCATCGAGATCATCAAGGAACTGATCTGCTGTCAAAACACAGATTACTTTGTCGGGATTGATTATGGCTTGAGGAACCCCTTCACATTTGTGTAATGAGGAATCTTTTCTGGAAAGCGCATCGGCTTTTTGTTATCTTGTCCTGGACGATAGGTCACAATAAAGTCATATTCAGCGAAGAACATCATCCACTGTAATTGACGTGGAATTAATATTCTTGCAGAACTCATAAATTGTAAGTTTCTGTGGTCTGTGTAAACAGTCACTGTGAATCGTGCCCCCAAAAGATATTGCCTCCATTCTTTGAAAGCGTCATGTATGGCAAGCAGTTCCTTTTCAGCTATAGTATAGTTCTGTTCAGCTGGATTTAGCTTTCTCGACATGTACGCCACAGGATGCTTTTGACCAGTGTTTTGTTTTCTTTGAGAGAGGATGGCATCAATACCTACATCCGAGGCATCGGCTTCGATAATAAAGGGTTCACAAACATCTGGATGCATTAAAATCGGAGCTGCTGTATAGGCTTGCTTCAAAGTGCGAAATGCGTTATTGGCTTCAGGAGTCCACACAAATTTTACCTTCTTTCGTAGCAACCGAGTGATTGGTGCCACTACAGCAGAGAAATGGTCTATGAAACGACGATAAAAATTTGTAAATCCTAAAAAACATTGAACATCACAAACTGAGTTTGGAATAGGCCATTCTGCAACTGCTTGTATCTTTCTGTCAGTCATTTTCATGCCAGTAGGTGTAAGAAGAACTCCCAAAAATTCGACTTCAAAAACATGAAAATCGCATTTAGACAATTTGCATAAAGGTTATATGTTTGTAATGTACCCAACACCTTCTTAACGTGACCTTCATGACTAGCAACAGAATCGGAATAGATCAAAATGTCATCTATATAAACGATGACGAAAAGGTCCAGATATTCCCATAATACGTCGTTTAAAAAAACCTGGAACGCAGCTGGAGCGTTACAAAGCCCGAAAGGCATGACGAAATACTTAAACAGGCCATATCTGGTTTTAGACGCCGTTTTCCATTCGTCACCATTACGAATGCCCACCAAATGATACGCACCTCGAAGATCTAATTTGGTGTAGATCACATCGGTCTTCACCTGGTCCAAAAGAACTGGGATCAATGGAAGGGGGTACTTGTTCTTTATTGTGATCTTAGTCAATGCTCTATAAATCAATACAAGTTCTTAATTCCCCATTTGCCTTAGGAATAAAAAACAACGGAGAGGCCGCAGGTGACTTGGATGGGCGTATAAATCCGTTTTCCAAGTACTGATCAAGATATTGTCTCAAATGTTGGTTTTCTTTTTCTGATAATGCATATATCCGACAGTTAGGCACACATGCACCAGGCGCAAGATCAATTTGACAGTCGTATGACCAATGAGGAGGGAGGGTCGCTGCTTTTGCTTCACTGAAGACTTCTTTAAATTCCTCATAGGGAGTTGGTAGCACGGTTTCTTTCTCTTCCGCGGTTGCAATTTGTCCCGTTGTAGATTCTTTGGTCTTTAAACATGTGGAGTGACAATATTGAGAAAGAAAAACAAGTTCCCTTTTTTGCCAATCTATTAAAGGGTTATGCAAGCAAAGCCAAGGCATTCCTAAAATAAAGCCATATTGTGGGGCTTGGATTACATCGAAATGAACTTCCTATTTTTATCCTGTTGGTTATTTGTATCTATGCAGAACATCTGAATTTTAGAGGTTTGCATGGTAACAGGGCCTCCAGACAACATTTTGCCATCTACTGCTTGCACAATTTCTGGAGTGACCTTTTTCTCACAAGCAATTTGTAACCGTTGAGTTGTTTCAAAATCTACGAAATTCCCTGTTGCGCCTGAGTCTATTAGGACTTCCATTTGGTATATTTTTGAAGTCAACTGAATTTTTACTGCCAAACGGAAGTGAGATTTGTAGTTGGATACACAGGAATTTATTGAAGGGAAGGCGATGGTTCCCAAGAGATCCCCTTCTAAACATCTTGGGCACAATAGTTTCCCGACGTTTGCTCAGTTGTGGTCACAGCCACAGACTTGTTAGCACTCACAGTCTTACCTTTAGGTTTTATTGTGCAATCTTTCACGAAATGTCCCTTTCCACCACAATAAAGACATTGGCCATTTTTACGTCTATTATCTTTTTCATCTTTAGACAATGGTTGCCTAAGAGTCCCGATTTCCATTGGTTCTGTAGTTGTTTCTGAACTACTAAGTTGATTTCTGGGTTTACTGTCGAACTTTCATCTTGATTTATCCATATTTTTTCCTGTCAGTTCTTCTTTCGGACAGTCTATGATCCAGACGTAAAGTTAGATTGATTAACTCTGAACAAGTAGTTAGTTGAGGATCGATTTGCGCAAGAACGTCTTTCAGATCATCTTTTAACCCTTGATAAAAGAGTGCTGCCCTCTTTTCTTCAGGCCACGAGGATTCTGCAATTAACCTATTGAAATGTGACAAATAGGAAATAAGGTCTATATTCCCTTGTCGTAGCTGTAATAGTTCGCGATCTGCGGACAGAGTCACCAGTGGCGGCTGGTGACATTTGGAATTGGTGTGGCGTAAAATTGGCGGTGGAGAAAAAAATACAGGAACAAACACCACACAGTACCATACAAAGAATAGAAACCAACCCCACATCAAAACTAATGCAGCGCGCTATGTGAAAGTGAACTCAGCATGTTCATAAAGTGATCACATATTTTAGAAAATATTCATTTCGTGAAACCATCATGCAGTGTTAGAGGCTTAGCTCATGAGTAGCTTCAAATAGAATGAAAACAAAACTGGTATTACAGCAAATTTTGCCTGCAGCGGGCACCAATGCATTGTATATTCCATACCTGGCAAATACATATACAGGGTAAATTTACGCGATGAAAACTGCCCAGATTTGAAAATGTGGGATACTTTTTTTTTCAGCTGAAACACGCTAATGAGGGCCACTTTCATTTTAATGCCCAGATGTATTTGCTGTGCTAGTCCGACCCCGGCTGTTCCACGTATTCCGAGTGAATTTATCAATAAATAACACATGACTCAACCCCCAGTGGCTCCAATTGCCCTGTTGGTCCAGTGTCACTCCGAACTGAGGGAGTTCTTGCTGGGTCGGAGGTGCACTCACACGGAGCTGTTTACATAACGTGCTCGCCGTGCAAACCGTAGCAGCCCTCTCAATTGACTCCAGTGACCCATTTAAACTTATTTTAATTAATGTTTAACCCTACACAGATACTGTTTTTAACACTCCATCGATCGTCAACCCCTCCTTATCCTCTCACTCCCAAATATACAATTTGGCACCAGCATGACTGAGCTAAACTGTGTGAATCAGGCGAGTGACGAAGGTGCTGGTGCTGACAAGTTTGTGTCTAGTCAGAGGCCAGTCACTCCTCTGATGTCCCTACTTGTTTGATGTGCAGGGGAACGCCAGTACTCTTGTATCAGTGAATTAACGAGACACGCGTTTGTGCCTGCTTACTGGCACTATGACTATGAGAGATGGAAACAAACATACAAACTACTGCCACAAACGGCTGAGAGAAACTTGCACTTTATTTACTCGGAACTTTTATACAGAATGCAAAGCATGACTGTATTTTCGGCTGAATTGGGTTAAATGTTACAACTCATTTACACACAGTCACAGAGGCCCTTATTTAAGGCAACCCAAGGAACGTGCCAACAATGTACATTCTTCAGAGTTTATTCAATGTTATATTGTTTTCATTTTTAATTATTATGTATGCAGATGCACGATGGCACTCACCACATGGGAAGGAAGTCGGAACGGGAAACCAAGAATCAGGCGTGAGCGCTCTCACTGCACAGGACCATCTCTTCCCAGAGCAAGGGCAGGTGGCACGGCGACATCGCAGTCCCACCTGCCCCATCACAGTCAGGCACGGGTTGCCAAACGCAGCCGCAACAAGAGCTCAGAGCATCCATAGAAGCACCAAGCACCTGCACGCCACTGCCAACGGACCCGAGCCGGCGCACAAGGAGGCATGCATGAGCTGAGCATCCCGGGTGACAGGGTAAAGGAGTCCCGGCGCGTGGCGCAACACAAACCACCTCAACCCCCAGACTAGAGAGCTTCCTCTTCACCCCTCTGAAACCCGCCTCTTTAACGAAATCCCCCTCACTCCGAAGCCGGCAGAGACAGGCAACATTTAAATACTTAAGTATAATTTACATGCGATATGCGATAATAATACATAATAAAATATTATATAAAACTTACCTTGGCTTCCCGCGCTGACTTCCGAGACTGCAGACTTCCGACTCCCGCCGTCCTGGATTTTGAATGCGTCTGACGTGGTCTGGGCTCTCGTCAACAGGAAGGCTGCAGGCAACCTCCTTCCCCTCCACCACAGCCAGCACCGATTGGTTCGGACGTCTGCCCCAACAGCGTCATTTCTCTCAGTCTGTATGCTGCAGAGAACGGAGAGGAGGAAGCGGAGTACTTAATCGCTGTATCCTATCTACTTTATCAGAGAGCATTGCAGTGGCATTCCTAGCTTCAGTTAAATCTGTTTGCATCTGAACAATAACCCTCATTAAATCATCCATGGTGGCCATAATGTCAAAACTCTCAGACCGGGATGAATATTATTCGTGGGCCCACTATTCTGTCAGGTTGCTTCTTCCTCAGGGTCTGGAGTGATGATATAAGGGGCCCACCTCTCAATACCTCCAACTCTGATTGTAATGATTACACAGAGTATTGAAGTGATTAAGCGGGGGAAAGGGAATTAGGAAGGGAACAGCTGGGAAGGAGATCTGAAAAGGAAAAGTTACTCGCAAACAAAAATACACGCACTTTCCTTCGCACAAAGACGTAAATTAGGACATTGGATTCTGTCCTTCAATCAGGAACTAACTTAAGAGCTTTGTGGCTTGCGTTTATTCAGACAATCAAACTCTTAGTTGACCTTTCTTAGATCCGCTATATTGTGGCGATAATACTTCACTTCAGTATCAACTGCTCAAAGGCATAAGCAGCAGAATTTGGTTTAGGTCTTTCTATGACTAGGTTTTCAATCACCTAAACAATCAGTGTCTTATATTTCCTTATTTTATGTGACTTTAAAAGTGTTCCCAAAAACATTCATGGAACTACTATAGAAAAATAATCGCACTCGTGAATATGGTAATGAGCTAGAGAAAACATGCATCGAATTTCTACTGAACAAGTATCACACTCGTGAATAAGGTAAATGATCTTGAAAATCAAATTGAATGTTCCTAATAATTCACTGAAATGGTTTTAACAAGATTCGCAATCTTACCTGTAGAGTGGACCTCTGTCTCCTTTCTCTCACTATGCTCCTTCACTCGTTTTTCTATCCTTTCTATCTTTCACCTTTCTGCATCTCTGCTCTTTTGTGCGTTATTTCTGCCCATTTTCCCTTTCTCTCCCTCTGCTCCTTCACTCCTTTTTCTACCCTTTCTATCTTTCACCTTTCTGCACCTCTGCTCTTTTGTGCCTTATTTCTGCCCATTTTCCCTTTCTCTCCCTCTGCTCCTTCACTCGTTTTCACTCGTTTTTCTACCCTTTCCATCTTTCACCTTTCTGCCCTTTTCTGCATCTCTGCTCTTTTGTGCCTTATTTCTGCTTATTTTCCTATTTTTCTTTATCCCTTCTTTCCTCCCTTTACCTTGCTCCGCCGCTGCTGCCCCCGCGGCCCCTCCCCCCCCAGCGCGACCGGCCCAATCGAGCTCCTCTCCCCGCTCCCGCCTCCCAGCTGTCCAGCCCTCCCCGACCCCTACTTAATGGCGGCCAATGCGCGGCCGCGCAGCTGCCACGGGCGCGCCGCTGGTGCACCGAAGGCGCGTCAAAGGCAAGCACGTCTGCGCCCGTCCGCGACCCGTCCGCGACCAGCACCAGGAACCCTGGACCTCCGCCCGCCAACGCTACGACCCAGCAGCACTCCACGCACTCAACCCAGGCTGCAACAACAACTGCAAGCTAGCATCACCAGCCGACACCCATGGACCCTTCAGCTGTCACCGCTGCCGGCACACCTGCAGCTCCGCCAAGAACACGGATCCAGCACACCCTGCCCACAAGAACACAACCGAACCGAAGACCCTGCAATGCATCCTCCTCAACGTCCGATCCCTCCACAAACAAGCCACAGAAATCTGGGACCTCCTCGACAGCACCACCCCGGACGTAGCATTCTTCACCGAAACCTGGACCATCGCCACCTCGGGCCGACATCGCCATTGCCAGCCCCCAAGGATACAAGATCTCCAGGAAGGACCGCCCAACCCACCCAGGAGGAGGAATCGCCATCGTCCACAAATCCAGCCTCCGCCTGAGCACACTCCCTGAAGAGTCCACAAAACTGATGGAACACCTTCACTTCAAGATACTGGCCAGCCCCACCGCCGCCCTCCGAGGAACCCTCATCTACCGGCCCCCTGGACCCCGCGGACCCTTCGCCAACTCTATCACGGACATTATCTCCCCGCAGGCCATCGCATCCACTAACTACACCCTGCTGGGAGACCTCAACTTCCACCTCGACAATCAACTGGACCCCAACACCACATGCCTCCTGGACAACCTCCACCACATTGGACTCTGCCAGATCGTGACCGAGCCCACGCACTCAGCAGGACACATCCTCGACCCTATCTTCACTACAGGAAACTCCATCACCTTCAGCCACACCACCGAACTCCCATGGACCGACCATCGTTGCGTCCACTTCACCTTCAGAACACACACCATCCACAGACACCAGCACCTGCTTCCACAAAGAAACTGGACCAAAATCACCGACAACCAGCTCACCTCCTCACTCAACAACTCCACCCCAACCATCGCGGAAAACGACGACCCCAACACCGCAGCCCGAACCCTGCATAGATGGATCTCGGACAGCACCAACACCATAGCCCCCCTCAAGAAAAACAACAATACCCGTGCCAAGAAAGCCAGATGGTTTACCACCGAACTTCAAGAGTCCAGGCGCACATGCCGCCGCCTCGAAAAGGCCTGGAGAAACACCAAATCCACAGAAGCCCACAACAACTTCAGAGCCGCCACCAACGCCCACCATCAACTCATTAGAGAAACGAGGAAAAAAGCGATTGAAGACAGAATCTCCACCCACGCACACAACAGCAAGGATGTCAGGTCTTTCGTTGTTGATCCTCAGGATTGGATTGATGCTATAAAGGGGGCCCACCTCTAGATCATCCCAAGACCTAATGGGTGAACTATGCGCAATACAAAAACAAATACAAATACAAAATACAAAATACAAGTCTGGCTATCAGTAACGCAGACTATTAAGGAGATCAAGCGGGGGAAAATAGATAGGTCCGGAGGGGAACAGCTGGGCGGCTGGAACTGGAAACCTGTAAGTATATAAAGCATGGGAAGAGTGGAATAGTAACCCTAGACCTATAACCTCTCTACCCAATATGCTATACTTTTCCTCACCTGAAATATCTTACAGGTATGCTGAAACGAAGAGTGATAGAATGGGCGTCTTCTCAATTCCCAGATTTTCCTGCCAAATGGGAAATGAGGAGGACCTGAAAGCCCCAGGAGAAATAATATCACCTATCACTCTGTCTAGAAAATGAGCTAAAATCCCCTCCGAGGTGGATTTATGAACAGCACAGTCAAGGGGTCAGAACCGTAGGCTCAAATGTGTCTAACACCCTTTACGTTTCACAACCACCTAAATTAGGAGTCAGTAATGTACTTTTCTGAGAACAAATAACAAAAGAAAACAGCCCAGCACAAATCAAATGGTGAAGAACTCGACTTCCATGCAGATACGTCTCTGCAAGAGAAAGCAGGGATAAAACTTCCCCACAAGTTCAAGGACACTTAGCCTAAGTGTCCGACAGGGATAGAACCCAACCTCAAGTCGGATTACAGAGAATGTAGTTTTGTAAGTAAGTACAATACCAGCACCCCCCTGATCGGAGGAAACCTGAATACGAAGCTCTCAACACGCGATGTGGGCGCTGTAGGAGAGTAGGGTCTGCAATCCTATGATCACCCAGATTTTTTGCTTTTGTTTCACTGGTTTACGACTTTCTCGGGCTGTGGGCCTGCCAATCAGACCCACAGCCTAGCTGTTCTCTCGCTAAATTGATGTGTCTACCTTAGGTGCATTACCCAATTGGAACTGGGCCACCTTGTCAGACCCTGTAACTCAGGGCATCGGTGTACCCAGGGCCTACCAGGGGCTGAAGCATGAATTATGCCACCCCTGGATGGCCATCTAAATCTGACACAACTGGCTGCGCGACAGCTGGGGCAACGTGGCGTACTCGCCCGTTGCTGTAGGTATAGTATCCCTATATCTAACCCTAAAATGGACACCCGAGTTCCTATCAGTCACACCTATGGCAGGCCTTGACAATCCTGAAGGCAGAGTGTGTGGAATCGTGTGAATTGGGCTCTGGCGTGAGCCGAGCCCGGTTACAGCTTGCGGAACCAAGACCCAATGGCTGTTCCATGATAACGCGTACCATATCACCAACTTCGGTATCGCGTTATCAAGACATGTCGAGTAAGGTGTCATACGAATCGGGATGCTGACCCCTCACCAATGCTGGCGACGAGGTTAGCATTCCGCCCTTCTAGAGGGACACGACATGTACGTAACTGTGAACCTCGGTTAAAGTTAACTGAAGCCTCAGCTCCACAAAATGGATGCTGCCACCACAGACACGAGTCTGACCTCCTGCTGCTGGGAGTCCTTCCAGCGAGGAGAGCTTGGACAAAGGGTTTCCTGTCCGGGGCGGTGTTCGCACCATCCCAGACAGGGTTTTGTGTATCCTGGGTAGGCAGGGCTTTACAAGAAGGTGACTGCGGAGTGGCACCCCGGTGCTCACTACGCATCTGCCGGCTAGAACCAGTTCCAGGGGCGCCCAGCCCCTGACCTGGGGAAAGTCCGGCAGGGGAGAGGTGTGTAACTACCCCCCTTCCTGGTCCCACCCCTAGGGCAGGACCTAGTCATGTACCCACCCCTTTCTTTAGGATAAAGGCAGGAGCGGGGACCCTTCCAAATTAGATCATCTTTGAATCAAGAATACTTTCTACGAAAGGAACTCTCGACTCTTCTCAAGATTTCTCCCTTGTGGCTAAGGAGTAGTCACCCTGCCTCCGCAGGCACCATCTAAGAACTCTGCGGTTTGCTGCAAGTCCTTCCTCAGGAATCCGACTGCCCAGCTCGACGAGAACCGGCTTCCCTGGCAGCTCTGACCTCTACCCACATCGTCAGCTCAGCTGCGATCTGTGGGTGCGACGAGACCTCGAGGGACCGGCCATCATCAAAACCTGCACGCTTTCTTAAATCAGCATGACCACCGAAGGGATCCTCTGGTGAGTGCTCAGGGGTCCGAGAAGCCCCGACCCTGAGCAGCTCCAGCACCGAAGTGCAGCCTCCCAGCATCTCCACGATCTGCGTGGGGCCCTTCTGCTCTTTGCTGTTCAGCACGTTGTCCGATCACTAGCCGCTGGCTTGTGACTCTCTTGACGACACCCGACAACTAACGCTGCTGGTCTGGTTGCTCCAGACTGGCCTTTGCTCCCTTCTGCGAGAGGAGCACCCCGGACCCTCCTGGCCCACTCAAGACGCCATTTTAGGCCCACCACGTGGCCCTGGAATTTGCCAAGGCTTGTTGCCCCAATCCTGGGCCCAGCGACGCCGACAGCATCAACCTTCGTGGGACAGCTCGCACCTCCATCCTGGTCGCCGACAACGCCTCCTGGTCTGTGAGACTGCAGAGCCTAGCGTCGCCCACTCACCTAGTCGAGGTGACGATCATCCGGTGCCCTCCTGGTACCCTCTGACTACTGGCTAGTAGTACGAACTTGGTCCCCTCTGCTTTCAGGTGTCATCCATCTCTGATCCAGGCTTGGATCTCTACGAACTATTTCCACTGGTCGCCGGCCAGCAACTCCTTCCTTCCGGCTCCTGGCTCGTCAGCGAAGACTCCCGACGTCTGTAAAGACTTGTGCAGCCGCAGCCCTTGTGGCTAGGTAACTTCGGCATTTCGGTGCCCCCATAGCCTCCTTAGTTAAGGGTCCCGAGTCCCTCGCTTCCGACTTGCCTTATCGGGTCCGCCCGAGACCACTAAACTTTCCGTGCCCTCGGGCACTTGTATTGATTGTGCACTTGAAGTATTTTCCTAAGAGTTTCGTTGTGTGCTTAGTACCCTGTCCTCATAAAGAGTACAGGGCTGTTGTGATTCTAATAAATACACTGTTTATTTTCATAACACTTGTGTGGTGTCCTTTCACTTGGTGTTCAAGGGGTATGTGATGGTATAACAGCTGGCTTAACACGCCCTCTAGAGTTTAGCCCGAAGACTGCTCGTATCCACGCTACTAGGATAGCTGGTCTAAGGTTGACTTACAACCAATCACCATAAGGGTCGTTTGGACCGATGCATAGTGGTCACTAGAATAGTGAACACTGCATATCGGGCCAACTTCTCACAGGCGCTTCTTAAGCCCCTCCCAAGTAATCCAAGATACAGTGTCACACCGGTAGAGGCGAAGCGGAGTTCCAAGAATCGGGATCACAGATACCAATAATACGGGCGCTTCCTAAGCCCCACCTGGGAATCCAACGGGTCCAAAGAACAAAACGGCGTGAGCTTACCTCAGCCCACCGCAAACAGTACCGAAGAAGAACAGGTCACTCGAGCAATCACTCTTGCTCGCCGGGAGGAATAATCGGCAGTGTGTCTCTCTGCAAGTGCTGCGATATCCCATTTCCGGTCGCATAGCGTCATTCCTATGCGCAACGCTAGGAATCATGGGTAATGTAGTTTTACAAGCCCGTTACAGACTCGGGCTGCAGGCAGTGATCTACCAGTGGCCGGGGAACCCTGACAGGACACCCCCCCTTCACAAAACTCACTGACTGCCACCAGGTTTGCCCGGATGAGACAAGTGGAACTTCCGCTAAATCCATAAAACAGCCTGTGGCTCCTGAGTCTACCATAGCTCTGATGTTCTTGGGAGTTTGGTCTATCCATAATTCCATGTCCAGAAAGAAGAGGTGGTTTCCAACGTAGTCTTCTTCTGTCACTGAAGGGATAAAATGTGTGCTCGAGTTCCTCCCTTCCAGTAAACTCAAGCGGTGGAGTTTTCCGACCCCTTTTCAACTGCGGACACTGGTACTTGTCCTGAACGGTAGCGACCACCCTTAGGCTTCACTGGGCATTCACGTAAGAAGTGTCCTTTTTTCCCACAATAAAGGCAGAGCCCAAATTTACGGCGCTGATCTCTTTCACTCGGGGTTAGGGATGCTCGTACAACTCCGATTTCCATCGGTTCTGTCTTTCCCTCATGCTTTTCCCCACTGGCCGGTTTTTCACCCAAGAGTAGCGGTCTATCTTTTCTTCTTTGCTCTCCTTTTCTTTCACGTAATCTGTGGTCCAAACGCAAGGACAAATCAATAAACGCAGCACACGTCGTAGGTTGGGGTTCAACCTGGGCTATGACCTCTTTTAGATTTTCTGTGAGTCCCTGGTAGAACAGGACCATTTGCTTTGCCTCAGGCCAATCAGTTTCCGCTATCAACCTCCTAAAATGATTCAAGTATGTGACTAAATCGGAAGTGCCCTGTTTGAGGACAAGCAATTCCTTATCGGCGGAAAAAGTTTCAGCCCTCCGGTCAAAGGTCTTTTCGAATTCTGTTCGAAACAGATCCCAATCATAAAGGATTGCGTCATTACTCTGGACTATAGGGACCGCCCACTGAGCTGCCTCTCCACCCAGGTATGAAATCAGAAAAGAAACCCTGGCTTGGTTGGTTAAGAAACACTTGGGTTTACATGTGAAGTGTAACAGTACCTGGGTCATAAATACTTGCACCTTTTTCCTATCTCCCAGAAATCGTTCAGGAGGGGCCAATGGAACAGGGGAAGGCATTTCTACCACTACTGAGGCAGGATGAGGGGCACCTACGTCGAAAGGGTTTCGCTGTAAGGTGTCAACCCGAGCTTGCAGTGCGGCGGTTTCCTGACGAGAGGTGGCTAATTCCGTTTGCACTAAGCTTAACGCTGCCAGGACGTCATCTAAGGTGGCCATCCCTTTAATCAATACAACCAGGAGGATAAGAACTCGTGGGCCGATTATTCTGTCAGGTCTTTCGTTGTTGATCCTCAGGATTGGATTGATGCTATAAAGGGGGCCCACCTCTAGATCATCCCAAGTCTGGCTATCAGTAACGCAGACTATTAAGGAGATCAAGCGGGGGAAAATAGATAGGTCCGGAGGGGAACAGCTGAGCGGCTGGAACTGGAAACCTGTAAATATATAAAGCATGGGATAAGTGGAATAGTAACCCTAGACCTATAACCTCTCTACCCAATATGCTATACTTTTCCTCACCTGAAATATCTTACAGGTATGCTGAAACGAAGAGTGATAGAATGGGCGTCTTCTCAATTCCCAGATTTTCCTGCCAAATGGGAAATGAGGAGGACCTGAAAGCCCCAGGAGAAATATTATCACCTATTACTCTTTCCAGAAAATGAGCTAAAATCCCCTCCGAGGTGGATTTATGAACAGCACAGTCAAGGGGTCAGAACCGTAGGCTCAAATGTGTTTAACACCCTTTACGTTTCACAACCACCTAAATTAGGAGTCAGTAATGTACTTTTCTGAGAACAAATAACAAAAGAAAACAGCCCAGCACAAATCAAATGGTGAAGAACTCGACTTCCATGCAGATACGTCTCTGCAAGAGAAAGCAGGGACAAAACTTCCCCACAAGTTCAAGGACACTTAGCCTAAGTGTCCGACAGGGATAGAACCCAACCTCAAGTCGGATTACAGAGAATGTAGTTTTGTAAGTAAGTACAATACCAGCACCCCTCTGATCGGAGGAAACCTGAAAACGAAGCTCTCAACACGCGATGTGGGCGCTTCCTAAGCCTCTCCCAAGTAATCCAAGATACGGTGTCACACCGGTAGAGGCGAAACGGAGTTCCAAGAATCGGGATCACAAATACCAATAATACGGGCGCTTCCTAAGCCCCACCTAGGAATCCAACGGGTCCAAAGAACAAAACGGCGTGAGCTTACCTCAGCCCACCGCAAACAGTACCGAAGAAGAACAGGTCACTCGAGCAATCACTCTTGCTCGCCGGAAGGAATAATCGGCAGTGTGTCTCTCTGCAAGTGCCGTGATATCCCATTTCCGGTCGCATAGCGTCATTCCTATGCGCAACCATGGGTAATGTAGTTTTACAAGCCCGTTACAGACTCGGGCTGCAGGCAGTGATCTACCAGTGGCCGGGGAACCCTGACAAAGGAACTCTTCAGCATCATTAAGGAGTTCGCCCAACCCACCAGCGAGTCTACCGACATCCCTCCCTCACAAGACCTCTGCGACAAACTCAGCACCTTTTTCCACCACAAAATCAAGAGCATCTACGACAACTTCGACGAAGACAACCAACACACTGAACCCTCACGAACCACCCCCGACACCCGGAAACCAGCGATTGATGACTGGACAGCCCTCACCATCGAAGACACACTGAAGACAATGAAGTCAATCCACTCAGGGGCCCCCACGGACCCCTGCCCCCACCACATCTTCAACAGAGCCGCCGATACCATCGCACCCATGCTCCACCACACCATCAACCGATCCCTGGCGTCCGCCTCGTTCCCCGACAACTGGAAACACGCCGAGGTTAACCCCCTCCTAAAGAAACCCTCAGCGGACCCCACCGACCTCAAAAACTACAGACCCATCTCCCTGCTCCCTTTCCCAGAGAAAGTCATCAAGAAAGCCATCAACAGCCAACTCGCCACATTCATTAAAGAACACAACATCCTCGACTCCTCCCAATCCGGCTTCAGAAAAAACCACAGTACGGAAACCGCCCTCCTCGCCGCAACAGACGACATCTGCACCTAACTGGACAAAGGAGAAACAGTAGCCCTCATCCTCCTAGACCTATCAGCGGCATTCGACACAGTCTCCCACCGCACCCTAATACGCAGACTCTACGACGCAGGAATCCAGGACAAGGCCCTCGACTGGATCTGTTCCTTCATCTCCGGCAGGACGCAACGGGTCAGACTCCCCCCTTTCCTCTCAGACCCCACACCTACCACCTGCGGAGTCCCCCAGGGCTCCTCCCTCAGCCCGACGCTCTTCAACGTCTACATGGCTCCACTTGCCCCCATCGTCAGAACCTACGGACTCAACATCGTGTCATACGCAGACGACACCCAGCTCATCCTCTCCCTATCCAACGAGCCCAACGCCGCCAGACGCAATTTTCGAGAAGGCATGGAAGCCGTCACCAAATGGATGAAAAACAGCTGCCTACAACTAAACACCAACAAAACAGAAGTACTCATCATGGGCCCAAACCCCGACGCCTGGAGCGACACCTGGTGGCCCACCGCCCTCGGAAACCCGCCAACCCCCACAGACCACGCACGCAACCTGGGAATCATCCTGGACTCCGAGCTCAAAATGGACCGCCAGATCAACTCGGTCTCATCTTCCTGCTTCTACACCCTCCGCCTTCTTCGTAAGACCTTTAAATGGATCCCCCTCGAACACCGAAAGACAGTCACTCACGCCCTGGTCACCAGCAGAATCGACTATGGCAACGCACTCTACGCCGGAATAAACAAAAACCTCATCCGCAAGCTACAGAACATCCAGAACGCCGCCGCAAGACTGGTCTTCAACCTGCCAAAACACTGCCACATCTCCCAGCACCTGCGCACACTCCACTGGCTCCCCGTCGAGGCGAGAATCACCTTTAAGATGCTCACCCACGCACACAAGGCCCTCCACGGCACTGGACCAGCATACCTGAACAGCCGGCTCAAATTCCACGCACCTCAAAGGACCTTACGATCAGCCCAGCTCTCTTACGCCGTGGTCCCCCGCACCAGAAAGACCAGATCGGGAGGCCGCTCCTTCTCCTTCCTCGCGGCCAAAGCATGGAACGCCCTTCCGCTCCACCTCAGACAGAAAACATCGCTCCCCATCTTCGCAAGAAACCTCAAAACCTGGCTCTTCGACAGACCCCCTCCTTGATGGAATGGAACCTGCACCCCCCCACCCCTAGCGCCTTGGGACCCTTACGGGTGAGTAGTTGCGCTTTAACAAACTCCTGATTGATTGATTGATTCTACTTTTGAATCTGGGTTAGTGACAGGTAATCCCCCCAAAAGCTAGCCTCACCGGGAGCCCATCAAGAAGAGAAGTCTCCGCAGATTCTAAACTCCTTCTGCAGCTCAGCGAACGTTGTAGCAGTCTTCAGTCACCCAGAACTCTCCACCCATCAAAAGAAGAAAGCTGGCCTCGCAGAGAAACAGAGCCCCAAGATCCTCTTCCTCCTTCACCAAAAGACGCTGAATAGTGAGCACGGTGAACTGGGTGCGGCCGCTGACGTCATCGTAGGCACGCCAGTGCCAAACCTCTCGCATCTCCTGTGAGATGCCAAACCTCACGCATCTCGTGTGAGATGCCAAATCTCACGCATCTCGCGTGAGATGCCCAATCTCACGCATCTCGCGTGAGATGCCAAATCACACGCATCCTGAGTGGGAAAAAGTTAGTACAGAGAACAAACATAGTAGGACACAAGAACATGCATCTTTAAACATTTTCGCCACCACAATCCTCCAGGGGCTATAGGGGGCGTGGTTTGGGCGCCGATGGCGGAGGCGGCTAGAGTGACTAGGTCGGTGCCTCATCCCGCCGATTATCCTGGGAACTGCCTGAGTTGCTGTTCCAAAAACGGGGACAGACGTCGGAACGACTCCGAAGACCTTTCTGCCCGCCGGGGTGCTCCCTGGTGACTTGGGGCACCCTCTAAAGCTGCGATCTGCGAGGCAAGCGACATCGGCAGAGCAGTCGCAAGATGGCGGCCGGGATCGCCAGGAAGAACTGACCCGCGACCCGCTGCTCACGATTTGCGGAGGTTGGCGCTGAAGGACTGTTGGCAGAGGGAGCGCGGCAGGCAATCTGCCGCTCCGCACAGGCTCCAGTGAAGATCGGTGAGAGAAGCGCAGATAACAGATCGCCGCGGTATCGGAGCAGCAGAGAGGAGGGGAGCCCTAAGATGGCGCCAGCACTGGTGGTGGCGTAGGCTGTGTGGCTATAAGTGGGTGTCGCGGCGGCCCGGAGGCGGAACAGTGGGGCAGCCCGCGCCAACGTTGAGACCGCTGAGGAGGACCGGCGAAGAGAAGCGGCTCCGTGGCACAGTGGGAGCTGCGGTAACATCGAGAGCCTCCGAGGCTCCGGGAGCAGGCGTTTGGAGCCCAGATTGGAACCGGCCTGAGAGGCGGATGTGGCAGAATTCAGTGGCCGGACGTGTGCTCTGGTGGCGGCTGGAAGCCCTTCCCTAGGGCCACCGGTGAGTGCGGTGCTGCGGGCCTGGTCTGGGTGCTGCGGAGGCGGGGCGGGATCGGCCAGCAGCGCTGGGCAGCCGGGGGCCGCGGAGGGCAGCGCAAGGTGCCCCGAAGGGGGACTGACAGCGGTGGTGTCTGGGAGAGGTGGCAGCAAGCTGAGTGGAGCAGCCCCATAGTGCACGCACAACGAACTTACCGGCAGGTACAGAGGCGTTTCTGGTGACCGGCTGGGGACACTGCGCTGCTGCCCCGGAGACGAGGTGGAGGCACAACACGGTGCGGTTTGGTGGGCGCAGACACAAGGGGCTGAAGAGTCAGAGGGGAGCATCCCGGTAGCAGATTGGCGCCTGAAGCGGCTTGTACCAAGAAGGGACATGGAGGGGCCGGAATGACCGTGTTGGCCTGCTAGGATTGCGTGCCTGGGGGTCCCGGTGAGAACCGCGTGGAGTGATATCGGAGTCAGTTATCCCGGCCTCCAGGGGAGTGTTGTGGACATCCAGTGAACCGCGCAGTTCTCAACTCTGGTTCATAACATGAAAGCCTGGGCGTGTGCCTTGCTGGACTGTCCATAAGGAATGAAACCTAAAGGCAGAAAAGACAAGGCAATGGATCCTGCAGGAGGAAACGGAGACACCGGGGTCGGCGCGGCTGAAACCTCGGAACAAAGACTGAACAAGCGCCTTGATCAAATCCTGGATGCTATAACGGCGACAAAAGAGTCCCTTCATCAGGATATTACTCAAGTGGCGACAGGGCTGGGGCTCTTGAAAGCTGATCACTCGAAGTTAGCGGACAGGGTTAAAGACAGTGAGTCACTGCTTCAGGACCTCAAACCAGCAGTGGTCACGGTTGTGCGCGAATTGGAGGACGCCTTGAGGAGATTGGAGACACTGGAAAAGAAAGCCGAGGATGCCGAAAGTCGTAACCGGCGAAACAACGTTCAGGTCGTAGGCCTGCCCGAAAATGTTGAAGGGACGGACATGGTTGCGTACATGGAAAATTGGTTCAGGACTGTGGTGGCCCCTGAGGGCCTTTCTCCTTTCTTCACACTCAAGAGGGCTAATAGGGTCCCGGCCAGGCCGCCTGCACCGGGCCGACCCCCCTGTCCTGTGGTGGCCAGGGTTCTTCACTATAAAGACAGGGATTTCTTGATCCAAAACGCAGGCTCAACGGGCCCCTTCCAGATAGATAACAGTGCTGTGACAATTTTCCCGGATTATACTCAGGACATACAACGGCGTAGGGCCTCATACCTATCTGTCAAAAAAGAACTGAGGGAGGAAGGCATACAATATTCGCTACTGTTCCCGGCTTAACTGAGAGTGATACTGGACGGGTCGAAGCAGTTTTTCCTGACACCTGAAGAGGCCTGGTCTTGGCTTGAAAGATATAGGGCAGGTACTGATCGCAGGGGCAGAAATGAGGGGGGTGCACTCAAGCCAGTGCGGATGCGATAATCGCAGCGCCTCCGCAAGAAGAACAAAGCACAACGGGCGCTGCAACGTGTGCAAATGGAGGCTGACAAACAGGGGGCCTTGGGGGCTACAGCGGCGATCACTGGTTCTCAGAGGGGGGGCTCAACCAAGGGATCTGAATCCGAGGAGAACGGGAGACAATCTGGTACGGAGGTGTCGGGAGGACGAGAGTACCAAAGGCCCGGAGATGACACCTAGATTAGCTGATGATTTATAAGTGAATTACCTCTGTCTGGGACTCACCGGTGGTGAACTGAGAATGGCGATACCGGGGAATCCGGTAACAGTCGTGAATTCCATGTCTGTGATTTATTATTGCGGGATATGGAGGGCGGGGGGCTGGCGCGAGCGCTGCCACCTGTCGGAGCTGGATCACCACCCCATTGCCCTTAAGGCAACCTGTGGTGGCTACTGCAGAATAGTATTGTGTGAATTTTTAGGACAGTTTGGATGGGGACTGATAATGCGTTATTGGGACCTGTTCTGGGGGGGAGGGTAATGGAAGTTTGGGGGGGTGTTTTGTGTTTAAGGAGGGGCACAGCTGGTGTGGGCAAACAAATTATGCAGGAGGGGAAAGATTGGGAGTGCAGCAATGGGGACATTACCTGATTTGAAGTGTATCACGTGGAACGTGCGCGGATTACATACCATGTCGAGACGCCACATGGTGCATGCATATCTGATAAGAAGAGGTGTCCAGATAGCGTTGCTGCAAGAGACCCATCTCACTAAACAAGAATGTACTGCGCTGCAGCGAAGGTGGAGAGGTCAGGTGTTTGGTACTGCTTACTCTGTGCTTGCTAGGGGAGTGTTGGTGTGGGTGAGGGCGGGGACCCCTTTCCAAGCTGCACACACTGTGATAAACCCTGAGGGTAGATATGTGGCGGTGGCGGGAAGATTGTATGACACAGAGGTGGGGTTATGTAGCATATATGCTCCAAACACAGACCAGCCCCGATTTTTGGATGTCATCTCCTGAAAACTGGCTCATCTCTTATTGGGCTGAGTGATTATGGGGGGAGACGTTAATTTGCTTACAGATGTGGCCGTGGACAGGTCGCATCCTCCGTTGGCTGAATCCCAGGTCCGCAAGATTGAGAGGAAGAGGGCAGAATGGCAGAGCGGATGGGGGTTGATTGACGTGTGGAGAGTGCACCATCCTGAAGATAGGGATTACTCCTTTTCGGCTATCCACGAACTACATGTTAGAATTGACACTATTCTGTGCACCCAGGTGCTGGCGCCCTTAGCGGTACATTTGGAATACCTAGCTAGGACCATTTCAGACCATAACCCCCAGGTAGTTTCCTTTAAATGGCAGCGCATGAGAACAGAGGTGCCCACCTGGCGTTTACGCCCGGATACCCTGGAGGATCTAGTCTTTAGGACTAGATCCTCCAGGGTATCCGGGTATCGAGAACTACTTTGCTACCAACAAGAACTCGACATCTACTAGGGGAATGGAGTGGAATGCGTTTAAAGTGGTGGGGAGAGGGCTCTGCATCAGTAAGCATGCGGGTGAAAGGGCAGTGGTTGTAAAGGAGGTCGCAAAAGCGGAGGAGGCGCTACGGGACGTGGAAAAACAAAGGCCAGAACGGAGGGAATTGCAGGACCGGCTATTGGTGGCTAGGGAGCTCGTGGCCACTGAGACAGAAAGGCTGCGCAGTTACGACTATAAGCAATATAGGGTAAAGGTACATGCTGAGGGGGATAAGGTAGGCACGCTCCTGGCAAGAATGGCGAATCTGAGGCAAGGGGGCTGCCCGGTCCTGAGTGTTCGTGAGGAATCTGGGAGGGTGGCCTGCTCGCAATCTGAGGTTGTCTTGCGCTTCTTGCGGTACTATACGACGCTGTATCAAAACCACCTGGAAGCGACTACAATGGAGATTGAGGGTTATTTATCGGGGATACAGTTACCGCAACCAGAGGAATAGGACGCAAAAAGCTTGGGTCAAGCTGTCACTGTTGCTGAAATTAGGGGAGCAATTAAGAGCATGGCCAGGAACAAGACTCCGGGGGTGGATGGACTTCCTATAGAGTTTTATCTGACGTACATTGACCCATTGGCACCCCAGCTGCAGGCGGTATATAACGAGGCGCTGGAGCTGGGATACATGCCCGAATCCATGAGGGCGGCGCTGGTAGTCCCCCTGTTGAAACCTGGGAGGGAGGGAGATAACGTGACCTCTTATAGGCCACTGTCTATGTTGACGGTGGACTACAAGATACTGAGTCGTATACTGGCAACAAGACTAATTTCCCATATGACTACCTTGGTCCACGGGGACCAAGCAGGGTTCATACCAACTAAGAGCACCTCGACCAATATCCGCCGTCTTATTAGAATATTGGATAGTGATCTGGTGGAAGAGGCAACATCAGCAGTGCTGTCGGTGGATATCGAAAAGGCATTTGACAGCCTCGAGTGGGAATATCTTGATAAGGTATTGGAAAGATTTGGCTTAGGCACGCGTTTTAGGCGCTGGACGAAGGTCTTGTACTCCTTCGCTACCGCTCGGGAGCGATTGGGCTCAGTTATATCATCAGAATACCCGGTGCAGAGAGGCATGAGACAGGGGTGCTCGCTCTCCCCCCTGCTGTTTGCGCTCGCAATAAAACCGCTAGCGGTCTACGCCAGATCGGGAGTGGCGTATGAGGGCCTGGTCTGTGGTGGACTCCCGCACTACATCTCGTTGTATGCGGATGATTTGCTGCTGTTCTTAGCGGAAGCGACATTGGCACTGGAGGGGGCGATGACCATGCTGTCGGACTTTGGGAGGCTGTCTGGCCTCCGTGTGAACTAGACTAAAACGTGTGTCTTTCCTCCGAGGATGGATGCACCCCAACCGCGCCTACCTGCTGATTTACTGTGGGAACGATCGTGCTTTACCTACTTGGGAGTCCGGATTTATCATAGGGCGGAGGATATACTGGAGGGGAATATTGGATGCTGCATAAGGACACTGAGGGGCAGTGTGGCGTTCTGGGCAACCTTGCCTCTCTCGGTGTTGGGGAGAGTTGCACTGCTCAAAATGGTAGCTTTGCCACGCCTCCTCTACTTTTTTCGTACTCTTCCGCTCTGGGTGCCTCCTCGGTACTTTCGGGAACTGCGGACGCTCACTATTGACTTTTTGTGGGGGACGGGAAGGAAGCGGGTAGCATTGGACACGCTGTTGCGGCCCAAAGTGGAGGGGGGAATGGCAGTTCCGAATTTCGAACTTTACTACTTGGCAGAGCAATTGCAGGTCCTTACACAGCAGGTAGCCAGAGAATTCAGGGGTCCGGAAGAGGCTCGGGGATCTGGAATACAGTGGCATGTCCTATCCTACATTATCATGCAACAACACCTAGTGGTCCGGAATCTGACTTGGGAGGAGAAGGCGCTGAGGCTGTGCTGGAATAGGAGCCGGAAGAAGGCGAAAGTGGAACATCCCTATGTACCCGAAATCCCCCTGGGCATGCTTACGGCACTGCCGCATGGAGGGGATTGGTCCCGGCTACTGGACTGGGAGGAACTGGAGTTACAAGTGGTGGGTGACTTGTACGCTGAAGGCGAGTTGCTACCCTTCCAGGTGTTGCAAGACCAATTTGGCATTCCGGACGGAGATTTCCTATTACATATGGTGGTGACCACTGCTATGCGGAAACACTGGAAAACAGGGCAGTTGGAACCACTGTAGTACTGAGAATTTTGGACCCATGTTATAAATATTGTCGCATCATGACGATTTTGGTATCAGCGGACCGGTAATGATTTGAGTATTATGCACAAGCATTTTCGTCACGATCGAGTGACGGAATCACCCTGAAATCAGCATTTCCGTTCCGGACCATCGGGTTCCATTTTGTGAACGGCATCCATTTTGTGATTGCCCTCACATAGCCAAATGACTGAAAGCCAAAACCGAGTCCGAAGGACACGTACACCTTTGCTGACTCTTCTGTGACCTGGGCAAGCTGACTCCACTACCCGAAGCCAAACCTGTTCGGCCAGGTCCTTTCCCAGTGGCCGATTGAGATTAGCATCAGGGCACAACATATCATAAACCTTTCATCGCACACAAACCATGCCTAATCTTACACACACCTGTCCCTGTTTCTTGCTTTATGACTTGCTTTACGAGGAGGAGGTGCCCGATATTATTGGGGGTCCGTCGATATCTGATGAAAATGCTGGGCCTTGCCGGGTAATCAATTACGGGCTGGATGAACTGAAATGGGGACCAGTCATCATGACTCTGCTTTTTCTTTGTAGTAAAAATATGTGAATGGTCAACTGTAAAATAAGGAATGTTTGCCTAAAGCATTTTATTTTGTATATAAGGAGAAGTCTGGTTTTGTAAAGCAGCAGTCTCCTGAGAACATACATGCTATTGTACTTCTAGGATACCTGTTACTGGCTGCAGCCAATAAATCAGATCTTTGACTTCACCTAGAAGACTGTGTTTCTGTAGTCTGAAACAGGAAGGACTCGGAGCTTTCAGATGTGGTTCCTGGCACCGCCGGGTTCTTAAAAACCCGGTACTCCAGTTGGCGCCCAACGTGGGGCGGTATCAGCGGTACCGGTCCAAGCCAGAGGTTCGTGAGGAGCTTCGTGTGAAAATTCTGGAGGAAGGCCGCCACTTCATCGACCCCTGTATGTCGACGTGGTCCGAAAGTCTTTGCTGCGAGGTTCCCCGCGTCCCGACGGCTACGAAGGACTGCTGCCCTGACTATCGCCCTGTTTTGGACCCTCGATGTTTGGTAGAGCGAAATGATAGACGAGTCTTCTGGTGACGTCATCGATACCTCAGTTAAGTATAAGTGGAGCGTCTCCCAGTCCTTAGTTTGATTCTCAGTTTTTGGTATCCTTCGGGATTACTTTGTTTGGAACTTGCAAGTGCCAAAACCGAAGGACTCGTGTATTCACGAGACTATCGTATTCGATAAGCCTTCGAAGTTTGAAGCTAGACTAGAAAGCGAAGATGCCTGGTCTTAGCAGACTTGGAAATGTGTTTGGTCTTGGTTGTAATAAGGATTCCCGGTTGGAGGACTCGTGTCCGGTTCCTCCGATTGGAACTCCAACATATGAGCTCTATGTGAAACACGGCGTAGGCCCCATCACATATAATGAAGTATGGATCCGATACAGCAGAAAGGATGGTGTTTTAAAATGGCCCCAATATGGTAGTTTTGACACAGAGATTCTAGATAATCTAGAGGTAAAACTTTTTAAGAAGAAAGCCCGGCCGGCAATGTTTGACTCTTTCAGCCTATGGCGAAAGGAAGCCAAGCAGAAAGAAATTAAATTAGCCAAGAGAAATAAGAGAGAAAGGGGTATCTCGATAATACAAGCCGCTAAGCAGTTTAGAGATAACGAAGAAGAACAGGCAAACGAGCAGTTGCACAGGCAACGTAAAATGGCGATCGATAAATGTTATCCAGTCTTGCCACCCCTCCACCCAGACTCACGAGAATCTGAGAGGGATCCTTTGATGTCACACGTATTAAATTCGCCACCCCCCTATGCACGGAACACTACAGCACCTCCGCAACCTTTTGTTATACAACACCCAGCCGTACAGCCCCTAGTTCTGCCACAGCCACCAGCTCCCCTTGCGGTGGCTCCTAATCTTCTGGTGCAGCCTCCTCAAGGGCCACCAAGCTCACCTGCTCCACCTGTGCTCTCTGTGACTTTGCCTATTGTTCCGACTACTTCTCCTAATACTCCCTCTGCTACTCCCTCCGCCTCTGCCTTACCTCACCCTGTCGTTCCTCCTGTCCTTCGTTCAGTTTCTCCTTCTGTTCGACAGAGAATGGCCAACACTGTTACTGGTCTTTACTCACCTTTCTTTGGGTCGCCTAATACGACCCCTAATGCAGAACGAAGACAGTTGCGGAGTCAACTGCCTGACTATCAAGAGAGAGAATTACTGAATTGTTTAGCGCATAAATGGGTTGCCGATCCTATAAGATATGATGTACAGTCTATCGTGGAAGCCTTCCGTCAATGGGAAGCATCGAAGCAGAGATATGTTTTTGAACAAATGTGTGTTTTTGTCTGTGAGGATTTGAAGGAAAATGATCTGGAATACGATCTGCCTAAGTTGTGCCGTGTGCGGTTCGAGTTTTCAGAAGGCATGATCGAAGGTCCCGATGTTGAGAGGGCGGTTGCGACATTGTTATATTATCTGAGTGAGGAGGGTACTTCTCGGTCACTACTTAGGCGTGATGGTAGGAAAAAGGCGCAACAGTATCCCATGAGAGAGGTTCCGCCGGTATGGAAGGAAGAAGTGGCCGCTGGTCGGGTAATAATCCACCAGGTGTACCGGCTCACTTTCAGCGTGTTTGGGTACACGTTCCATGGAAACGAACAGAGGTTTTGGCTCTCAAACAGACGTTACCTGACCCCCGTAAAAATACTGCAGGGTATTATAAGGAATTATCACAGACTGTAAGCTCGTGCATTATGAACTTAGCCGATATAGACATGTTGTTCGGGAACGTGGTTCCACAGCCTTTATGGCGAAAGATTCGCCACAACGATCACAATCAAGAGTTAGGTGATACATGGGTTAATATTGCTGCTGTAGATAACAGACAAGTTGGTGGTGCTAAACCCAAACCTTTAATTGCGGAACTCCCTGGTAGGATCATTACTTATATGAAGACTCTAATGCCTGAATTACGCGTCAATTGGGACAAATTGTCTGCATGTAAGCAGAAGAAAGACTAAGCGGTGTCTGACTTTTTCACTCGGTTTGAAGAGACTTTTGTAGATCATAGCGGTCAGGATATGGCTACTGAAGGTGGCCAGAGATTGTTCGTCGACAAATTTGTGCATAATTTACTTCCCGAGTTGTGTGCTACGTTGAAGGATTCTGAGAGTGCTTGGGCTGTTTCAACGTCAGCACAGATTTTAGCTACAGCCCAGTACTATGAAAATAGACGCAAAGATAAGTTAGAGAAAGCGGATAAAAAGACTAAGGAATTGAAAACTAAAGTTCTTCTGTAACAAGCTTATCCATCCCGTACTAATAGTCAGCGTGATTATCAGCAGCCTCAGCAGTATTCGGGAAACTCGCAAAGAAACGAGTTTTCTCAACAACGTTTTCTGTATGGTCCTAATCAGTGTGCGTATTGCAAAGAAGAGGGTCATTTTAAGAGTAGTTGTCCGGTTTTGTTGCAGCGCACAAATGGACTTGGTGCGAGAGGCCGTGGTGCTCAACAAACGCCTAGAGGTAGGGGACGCGGTGCGGCCCCGCAAAACGCACGATCTTTCCCGCATCAGAATTCAATGAATAGTTTCAATCAGCAGAATAACGCATCTGGTAGGACGACTCAGTACTATGCTGACGACTACTATGCAGAAAATGAGAATATGGAAGGTAATTATTGCTAGGACAGCCATGGACAAAGAGAGGGAGTTGTTTCAGTTCCAGTAGACCAGAATGGACCTTATGTTGAGGTTGTTACATCAGGTGTGTCAGAACCTTTTCTGTTGGATACTGGTGCTACAAAGAGTTCTATTATGCACTCAAAACTCCCTGGCGCACCTTTGTCTGGCGAAATGAATGTTTCAGTAGGTTTTTCTGGCGCCCCGGTTAGGAAACCAATCTCTAGTCCTATGTCTCTTTCTGTTGGACCTTGTGAATTGGAAGCACCCCTTATTCTTACAACAGGTTGTGGTGAAAATTTGTTGGGATTGGATCTGTTGAAAAGACTATATGCGACTTTGTACTGCTCCCCTTCGGGAGTACAGCTTACACTGGGTAAGAGAGTGGTTTCTCCAATGTATCTATCGAAGGATAACTTCCCGACAGAATTGTCTTCTCTTCCGGATATTCTTTGGGCTACTGGTCCTAATGATGTGGGTCTTTTGGAAATACCGCCATATGTTGTGACATTGAAAGCCAATGTTAGAATGCCGCGCATTCCCCAGTACAAAATATCTAGCGAAGGTGAAAAGGCATTGCTAGCGATCATCTATGACCTAGGCATGGGCGGAAAATCCGTTCCGCTCGCGGATTTTGCGGATTTTCGGGAAATCCGCAATCCGCGAGATTTGCGAATTTCCTGAAAAATCCGCAAATCCGCGAGCAGCGGATTTTGCTCGCACTGCTCGCACTGTTCGCGTGAGTTCGCGCCCCGCGAATAAGTGCGAAATTGCAGAAATACGATTTTAGCAAAACTGAAAGTAACTACTTACCAGGTTCAAAAGTTCAGGCTCATCATTAGTAGCCATTTCCTGTAGTGCTTCCTGAGGGGCCCCTCCAGAGTTCAGTTGCCAGTTGCAACTATTATGTGACCCTGCTCTGAACCTCAGAATAGTTACACATATGCCACAAAGGTCCTGAATTACAGCTAAGGGAGACAAGCAGGAGCCAGGCTGGAAGTTAAAATCCATTAATCAGCCCCTAATTCATTATTGTCAGTTGGGGCAGGGCAGGTGTTGTAACTAATTTTGCAACAATGAAAGCACTTAGCAAGTGCAAAAGATCACTAATCAGGGCGCACTAAGGAAGCAGGTGCCAGCTAAAAAAATATTCTGTGACACATTAATCAGCCCCAAATTAATTCAGGTCACTTGAGGCAGGGAAGGTGTGCTTTGCTTTGCCAAAAATAATGTACACTGGACAACCAGAGGGTGTGGTGATGAAACAGAGGGTGGCATGGGTGGGCCAGAGGGTGGCATGAGTAGTCAGAGAGTGGCAGTGGTGACAGAGAGTGGCAGTGATGAAGAAGAGTGTCCCAAACAGGTTGGACACGTAGAAACAACAAGTTCGCAAAACTTGCGACCCGACAGGTAAGTTCGCAAATTGCGAAATTGTAAAAACCCTCGCGAACTGGCAGAAACACGGGCGAACACAAAAAAAAAAAAAAATCCGCAAATTCGCGGGAATTCGCGGATTTTGCGGATTGCGAGTTTGCAAATCCGCAAATTCGCGGATTGCCAATCCGCAAAATCCGCTCATGCTTACTATGACCTGATCGATAAAGATGTAATTGAAGAGACAAAAGGCAACGTTTGTAATAGTCCTGCTCTGCCTGTGTTGAAGCGCACTGATCCTTCCCAGCCACCTGTTTATAGGTTTGTGATTGATCTTAGAGAGGTGAATAAGATCGTTGTGCCACAGTTTCCAGTTGTCCCTGATATTACTGCCCTATTGACAATGATTCCAGCTTCAGCGGCCTGGTTCTCAGTGATTGACTTGAAGAATGCTTTCTTCAGCATCCCAATTGCCGAGGAGAGCAGGGATATTTTTGGCTTCAGTTTAGGAGGCCGAAGCTTCCGCTTCAAACGCGCTCCTCAAGGCTACTGCGAAAGTCCATCAATATATAGCCAGGCTTTGAAAACACAGCTTGATACGATTGTTCTATGTGATGGCTGTAGGAAGGTACCTCCTGACTATGGTTGCCCCCAACTTTTTGCATGTGTTTTAGCTGGTTTTTGACATAGTCGACCTGGGACCCTGCCAATCAGGACCCCAGGCCTACTGCTCTCTCTGTAAAATGGATTCCATGTACCTTAGGTACATTTCCAATTGGTACTGGGCCACCTTATCAGACCCTGTAACTCAGGGCATAGGTGTACCCAGGGCCTACCAGGGGCTGAAGCATGTATTATGCCACCCCTGACTGGCCTCCTAAATTTGACACAACGGGCTGCATGACAGCTGGGGCAAAGTCGTGTAATCACCCTTTGCTGTAGATATAGTATACCTATATCTAACCCTAAAAATGGACACACAGATTCCTATCAGTCACTCCTATGGCAGGCCTTGACAATCCTGAAGGCAGAGTGCTTGGAATCGTGTGAGATGGTGCTCTGGCATGAGCTGAGCCTGTCTGCAGCTTGCGGAACCAAGTCCTAATAGCTGTTCCATGATAACGCATACCATATACTCTTAAGTGCATTATAATCCTCGCGGTTAAATGCTATCTTTGGTATTGCTTTATCAAAACATGTCGAGTAAGGTGTCATACGAATTGGAATACTAACCCCTCGCCAATTCTGGCGACGGGGTTAGCATTCCACCCTTCTAGAGGGACACGACATGTATGTAACCGTGAACCCCAGTTAAAGTTAAACGAAGCCTCAGCTCCACAAAATGGATGCTGCCACCACAGACACGAGTCTGACCCCCTGCAGCTGGGAGTCCTTCCAGCGAGGGGAGCCTGGACAAAGGGTTTCCTGTCGAGGGCGGTGCTAACACCGTCCCAGACAGGGTTTTGTGTATCCTGGGTAGGCAGGGCTTTACAGGAAGGTGACTGCTGAGTGGCACCCCGGTGCTCACTACGCATAGGCCGGTCAGAACCAGTTCCAGGGGCACACCAGCCCCTGGCCTGGGGAAAGTCCGGCATGGGAGAGGGGTGTAACCACCCCCCTCCTAGTCCCACCCTTAGGCAGGACCTAGTCACCGGGTCAGCCCCTTTTCTTAGTATAAAGATAGGAGCGGGCCCCCTGTTCAAATTAGATCATCTTTGGAATCAAGACACGACTTTCTGCGAAAGGACATCAAGGTTTCTTCTTCAAGATTCTCCCTTGTGGCTAAGGAGTAGTCACCCTGCATCCGCAGGCACCATCAAGAACACTGCGGTCTGCTGCAAGTCCTTCCTCAGGAATCCGACGACACAGCTCGACGAGACCCGGCTTCCCTGGCACCTCTGACCTCTACTCACCTCTACAGCCAAGATGAGAACCGTGAGTGCGACGAGACCTCGAGGGACCGACGATCGCCAAGACTGCACAACTTCTTCACAACAAGCCCGCCGAATGTCCCTCTGGTGAGTGCTTTGGGGTCCGAGAAGCCCCGAGCCTGAGCAGCTCCAGCACCGAAGATCAGCCCTCCAGCATCTCCACGATCTGCGTGGGGCCCTTCTGCTTTTTGCTGCTCACCGCGTTGTTTGGCTACTAGCCTGCTGGCTTGTGGCCTTCTGAACGACGCCCGACGACATCACTGCTGCTGGTCTGGTTGCTCCAGACTGGCCCTTGCTTCCTTCTTCAAGAGAGGCACCCCGGACCCTCCTGGTCCACTCCAGACGCCATTTTGAGTCCACCGCGTGGGCTTGAATTTGCCAAGGCTTTGTTGCCCAATCCTGGGTCCAGCGACGCCGACAGCTTCATCCATCGTGGGACAGCTCGCTCCTCCATCCTGGTCGCCGACAACGCCTCCTGGTCTGTGAGATCTGCGAGCACAGCGTCACCCACTCACCTAGTCGAGGTGACTACCATCCGGTGCCCTCCTGGTGCCACCTGACTACTGGCCAGTAGTCACGAACTTGGTCCCCTCTGCTTTCAGGTGTCATCTATCTTCAAGATCCAGGCTTGGATCAATTCGAACTCTCTTCACTGGTCGCCTGCCAGCATCTTTCTTCCAGGCTCCTGGTCCGTCTACGAGGATTCCCGACGTCTTTTGAGACCTATGCAGCTGCAGCCCCTGGGCTAGGTAACTTCGGCATTTCGGTGCCCCAGCATAGCCTCACTATCCCAGGGTCAGAATCCACTTTCGTTTTCCTCCTACCAGGTCGGGTTCGCCCGAGAACACTAACTTTGCATTTACTAGCTACCATAGACTTTGTCCCGCATCCCGCGTGAGAGTGCACACTCTGCACCCGAGTCCCCTAGGCCTCCTATAAGTAATCTGAAGGTTCTATAGTCAAGTCCTAGCGATTCCAAAGACTATTAGTACTGTACTTACCTGCTAGTAATTTCGCATTCCACTTTCAGAGTATATGGTTTTCCGTGCCCCTCGGGCATTTGTATATACTGTGCTAACTTAAGTATTTTCGTAAGAGTTTTGTTTTGTGCTTAGTACCCTGTCCTCATAAAGAGTACAGGGCTGTTGTGATTTTAATAAATACACTGTTTATTTTCATAACACTTGTGTGGTGTCCTTTCACTGGGTGTTCAAGGGATATATGTGTGGTATAACAGCTGGCTTAACACGCCCTCTCGAGTCTTTAGCCTTAGACTGCTCGCATCCACGCTACTAGGATAGCTGGTCTATAAGGTTGACTTACAACCAATCATCAATAAGGGTTGCTGGACTGATACATAGTGTTCACAAGAATAGTGAGCACTGCATATCAGGCCACCTTCTCACAATGGCGCTACCCTTATTCAGTACGTCGATGATTTGTTAGTTGCCGCAGATACTGAGATTTGTAAAGAAGCCACCTTGTCATTGTTGCGTCGTTTGTCTGATTTGCATCACAAAGTGTCTCTCTCGAAGTTGCAATATTGTCGACAAGAAGTGACCTACCTAGGTCACCTCTTATCGAAGGAGGAAAGAAAACTGACCCCAGAAAGAATTCAGGCAATTGCAAGATTGAGTGTGCCAAGGACACAGAGAGAAGTGCGTGCTTTCTTGGGCATCACATCATATTGTAGGCAATGGATACCGAATTTCTCATTGTTGGCCAAACCTTTGGTGGCATTAACCTGTAAGGATACACCGAATCCCATCTCATGGTCTGAAGATTGTCAGAAAAGTTTTTCGGAATTGCGTGATGCATTGTGTTTGGCTCCTGTGTTGGGTACCCCTGACTACAGTAAGCCCTTTACACTATATGTTCATGAGAAAGAAGGATGTGCGTTGTCAGTGTTGACACAGTCTTTTGGGGACAAGCAACGTCCATGCGCGTACTTCTCGTCGACTTTGAATCCAGTAGCTAGGGCATTGCCGAGTTGTTTAAGAGCCACCGCAGCAGTAGCTGTTTCTATCCGATAGTCTGCTGGGTTAGTGATGAATAACATGTTGATCGTAATGGTTCCACATGCGGTAGACACTTTGTTAAATAGAACCAAGACACAGCACTTAACCAGTGCTCGATTGCCAGGTTATGAGTTAACCTTGTTAGCGAGCCATGTCCACATTAAAAGATGCAACGCATTAAACCCAGCTACGTTGTTGCTGATTCCAGTTGAGACAGAGAATGCTGAAAAGCAGCACGACTGTTTCTTTAGGACAGAAGAAGAAACGAAAGGGAGAGTAGATCTTAGGGACACTCCTCTTACTGAATGTGAGGGTACTTTGTGGGTTGATGGTTCATGTTTCAAACTTCCGAATGGTGACACCACTGCAGCATGCTGTTACGACTTTGCATACGATTGTCGAAGCTGCACGCATCCCACATAACTCAGCGCAAGCAGCAGAGTTGATTGCACTTACGAGAGCGTGTGTTTTATCGAAAGGAATGAAAGTGAACATCTATACTGACAGCATGTATGCCTTTGGTGTGGCTCATAGTTTTGGGCGCCTGTGGCGTTAACGTGGGTTCCTAACTTCGCATGGAGCAAAGATACAGCATGGTCAGTTGGTGAACAAACTCCTCGAGGCACTTACTTTGCCACTACAAGTAGCAATTGTGAAATGCAGTGCCCATAAAAAGGTGACTGATGATGTTGGTCGGGGAAATGCATTTGCTGACGAGGTCGCAAAAGAAACAGCAAAAGATGTGATGAGCCGAATGTATGTTGCAGGCCCTGCAAGATGGATTGGTGACGTTGGAATGTGTGAAGATACGATTGAGAGTGTGAAGTTCATCCAAGCTGAAGCTACAGAGAAAGAGTTGAGTGTGTGGAGAGAGAGTACGGGGAAATTGGATGCGAATGGTTGTTGGGTTGAATTGTTAGAGCATCAGCGTTGGTTGTTACCCGATGCGTATGTGCTTGCAGTGGTTACAATGGCGCATGGAATGGCTCACATCAGTGTGAAAGGGATTTGCAAGTTGTTGGCTCCAGTATGGCAGAACACTAGAATTCCTAAGTGTGCAGAGAATGTAGTCAAGAACTGTATGGTGTGTCTGAAATACAATCCTGGTAGGGGAACCCTAACTCCAGCTGGTCATTTTGCTCCTCCTAAGTATCTGTTCGAGGTTTTCCAGCTAGATTTCATCCACATGGAAAGGTGCAACAATTTGAAATACGTACTCGTCGTTGTTTGCGCTTTTTCAAGATGGATAGAAGCATATCCCCTGAAAGACAATACTGCCTTATCGACAGCTATAGCCCTTGTCAAAGAATTCTTCCCTAGGTTTGGAATTCCGAGAGTGGTCTGGAGTGATAACGGGAGTGAATTTGTGGGTCGAGTGATGAAGAAAGTATGTGAAGGGCTAGGCATACAGCAAAAGTTCCACGCTGCAAATCACCCCCAATCAGCTGGACTGGTAGAGTGCTATAATGGCACCCTGAAGCTTAAATTGGCCAAAATCCAAGCGAGCACTGGTCTTAAATGGCCTGACGCTCTGCCCTTGGCACTCCTATCAACAAGAATGACTGTACACTCCAGAGTGGGACTCAGTCCCTACGAATTAGTGTTCGGCCGTCCGGCCAACATATGGGGAGTGCCATGGCCAACAAAATTTAGCGAGATAGAACACCCTGTACTGCTTGATTACCTGTACGAATTGACGGCTAAATTGCGTGTTTTACACCAACAGGTTCACGACGCTTTACCCCAAGCTACTGAAGCTCCAGGACATCCTATCGATCCTGGATCTTACGTGTTAATATAGAATTTTCAGCGGACAAAGAACGATGAGCCCCGCTGGACCGGCCTCCATCTAGTGCTTCTATCAACAAGATCAGCTGTCCGAGTGGAAGGAAAGAAACACTGGGTCCACGGGATCAATTGTAAGAGGGTCCCTTTACCTCTGCCGCACGATCGATGGGTCCAGGAGGGGATCGCTGATTCTGAGACTGAGACTGTGCCTCGTTTCCTGCCCTTTAGCGATGCACGTGTAAAAGGAACAAACTCTGAAAGTGAAAGCGATAATATTTTGCAAGAAGCTGTGCCACCGTCAATTCGATTGAACACTACAGAACCTGAACTCTTGTTTCAAACCCAGACAATACCCGGAAAACCCCGTTATAATTTGAGGCCGAGAACCATGACTATGGACAAATAAAAACCTTTTTCTTCTATTTTTGAAAGTGCAGCTCTCTCTCTCCTCTGAGAAACTTGCTTATTTTTGTTTTTCGAACCGCCATCCGGGTTCTGCTGCTAGGGTCGCGGTTGCCCAAGTCTTTGGGGTGCAGCCGAAGACGTTAGGTCGACGGTTCTGGTTGGTCTAAGGGAGTTGCCCTGGACTGACAGAAGCATTCCTTAGCATAGAACACCCTACCGCCGCGGGCAGCAATTATAGAGGATGGAGTTTTTCAAGCTGGAGAGACCTGCCAAATTGATGAACTTTAAAGTCAGAATGTGCACGTTAATGACAAGAACACGATTTTTGATATTATGTATTTTTATGTTACTTAGTGTAATGACGTTTTTAACAGGATATGTTTTATTCACTTTTCAAGTGACATTTGCACCCACTACACAGCCCACACCTCCTTCTCCTGTTTCCTTGCATTCTTTTCACCCTCTGCCTGAACACGAGTTTGCTAGGAGATTGGAGTTTGTCAATAATTCATTCGTTCAGCTTTTGCACCAACACCAACTAGTAATGAACACGACTAATTGTTGGGTGTGTGGTCTTATGCCACATACGAGAGATAAAGGTATCCCATATTTTGTCTTGCCATTCAGCTACTATGGTTCTTTGTGGGCGTTTCAGACGATGTTCCTATTTGCCATCGAACCAGAGCCCTCACGTTCCACGAGAAGTAACTCGAGCAACAAAGCATTAGTGGTGGGAATCACAAATATGAGCAGAGATATTGACTCGTATAGAACGATTCCCCGAGAAGAGTTGCAGGCTTACAGTAGATGGAACGTAACAGAGTATGGAGTTACTTTGAGTGAAAACAAGCGAGCAAAGAGATCCTCCCCAATTTGGATTGTACCCCATCAAGGTCACCTATGTCTGCAGGGAAATGGCAAGAACTCCAGAGCTCAGTTAGGGAAGAGTGTCTGTACTGAAACGTATGTCTTTTCGTCTCAGACTTCCCCTTCATTCCTAGCAGCTAAGGGTACCTACTTCATCTGCCATGATAGGACGTATACATGGCTGCCCCCTGCCTTCTCGGGCACATGTTTCATTTCGTTCCTGTTGCCTCCCAACTACACGACCACAGCAGATTACCATAGGACAAGGACAGTTAGAGGTGTCGTGAGTAAAGACGACACTGCGGGACAAGAATTTGGAGACTTCGTAAAAGGTTTTCTGCCATTTTGGGGGCCTATGGTGAACAGCAGGAACATTCGCCAATTGACGTGGGTAGTTGAATCTACCATAGTTGAAACTGCCGGTGCCCTTAGTAACTTCACCGCTGAGCTCCAGTCGGACCGCCTTATGACTCTTCAGAACAGGGTCGCCTTAGACGTCATACTTGCAGACCGAGGTGGGGTATGTAAAGTGATCCAATCAAGTTGCTGCATCTTCATCCCAGATAACGCTCCGACAGTATACCAGGCCATCTCCAAACTGCATAAAATCTCTGAATCTATTCACGTGGATAACGGGGACTGGTCACTGATGGGGTGGTTCTGGGAACTGGTATCCGCCTGGGGATGGAAGATTCTTATGGTCATTGGGATGATCTTAGCCATTATTTTCCTGTTCTGTCTGTGTGTACAATGTGCTCCTGCAATATGTGGCCTCTGTGCTTCATCGTGTGTAAGGAAACCTGTATCAGGAAACGAACTAAGTAATAGGATGATGCTACAGCAACAGCTCAATGACTTTATGAATATAGACCTGCAGGGTCGGACTGGGAACTGTAAGCAGCCCTGGCAAATTTTGCCAGACCAGCCCCCGTCCGACGGGCAGCGAGCGAGCGCAGCGAGCGAGCCGGACCGCCAGTAGGGGGGTTTGGGGTGGTTTTCCCCCCCAAGAAATTTTTGGAAAACGACAGACCAAAATGGTGAATTTTACAGCACATTTTTGATTACATATTCAAATTGTATCAATTTTCAAAGCACAGAAAATAGTAGATGATGACCTTAAAGAACATCAGGTTACCCACCCAGTCATATGTACCCATAGGAATTCTTTAAGAGAGCACCAAAAATAGACACAAGTAGTGAATCAGGTTCCCTGCCCCTTCTACCCCAACCCCCAGGCGGATCTGCCAAGAGGTCTGAACACTCATGAAAAACAAATGAAGACGTCTGCATAATACATGAATTGACAAAACATATTGTATAGAAACGCTGGGAGGATGAACAAGCACTGACTGCGGGAATAGGTCTAGCTATGTTTTTATGTGGGGAGGAGAGAGAAGGGGGAATTTAGGGGGAGAGAGAGGGAGACAGAAGAAGAGAAAGGGAGAAGTAGAGGGAGAAAAAGAGGAAGAGAATGAGAGAGAGGAAGTAGAGGAATGAAATAGATGGGGAAAGGGATAGAAAGAGAGGGATGAGAGAAAGAAAGTGGGAGGGAGAGAGAGAGAGGAAATAGAGATAGAGAGAGAAGAGAGGGAGAGAGAGGGAGTGAGAAAGACAGGGATAGACAAGAGAGGGAGGGATAGAGAGAGAGGCCAGGGAGAGAGAGAAAAGGATAGAGAGAAAGGGATAGGGAGTGAGAGAGGAACCAAGAGAGATATGGGGAGAGAGAGGGGGAGAGGGGGGATAGAGAGAGGGGGAGAGTAAGAGAGCGAGAGAGGGATAGGTTGGTATAGAGAGAGTGAGAGGGATAAATAGAGAGCGAGTGAGGGAGCGAGAGAGAAATAGAGAGAGGGAGGGAGCAAGAAAGGGAGAGAGAAAGGGGAGAGAGAGGGGGCAACAGAAAGAAAGAGTGGGGGGGAGGGAGAGAGATAGAGAAGAGAATAGAGATAGAGAGGGGAGGGGAGAGACAGAGAGAGGGAGAGAGGGAGTAGAGAAATGCAGGGATAGAAAAGAGAGGGAGGGATAGAGAGAGAGAGAAAAGGATAGAGAGAAATGGATAGAGAGTGAGAGGAACAGAGAGATATGGGGATAGAGGGAGAGAGGGGGGATAGAGGGAGGGGTGAAAGAGAGAGAGGGATAGGTATAGAGAGATTGAGAGGGATAAAAAGAGCGCGTGAGGGAGAGAGAGATAGAGGAATAGAGAGGGAGAGGGAGGGATAGGGAGATAGTGGGAGGTAGCAAGAGGGAGAGAGAGAAAGGGAGAGAGAGAAAGGGAGAGAGAGGGGGCGAGAGAAAGAAAGAGTGGGAAGGAGGGAGAAGGCGGGTGAAAGAGATGGGGCGCGAAAGAGACAGAGAGAGAGGGAGAGGGATAGAGAAAGAGAGGCATACAAAGACAGAGGGAGAAACATGGTAGGAGAGAGAGAGAGAGAGAGAGAGAGAGAGGAGAGAGAGAGAGAGAGAGAGAGAGAGAGAGAGAGAGAGAGAGAGAGAGAGAGAGAGATCACACTGTTCCCTTTTCTGTCCGCATTTGTCTTTTCTTCTACCTTTTATCTCTACACCCCCAACTGGCTCCGCTTCAGCCAACTATGGGGCAACATGCATTCCAGACAGAGCACTACTACCCATTGGGACTACCCGTCCCAATATTGACAGCAGACAACACTTAAACCAAAAGGTTCATAGTCATACAGACATTTTAAGGATCTGGACATGAGATAAATGCACATCCACCGAGTCTGAAAGTGAAATGGAACACATTACACAGTCTGTGCTTATCCCAACACCAGCCAAGGATCCAGCCTTCCTGGACCAAACTTGGACGCCTCTGAGTCAGCATTTCAAAACTTGTTGTAATGTGCAGCAGATCAAAAGGAAGAGACAGCTTTTTTGACATTACGTATGTCAGCCTCACTTTCCTTTGCTCCTCAAAGTACAAACAAATGTGTGATCATATGATTACCTCCAAGATTTAAACACAACTGAATTTGTAGCCACAACTAATTTATCTCACAATGTCCACTTTCAATAATGCGCGGTTCCAGGTATCACGCGTCCTTGCCATTTTCACAGTGAGCACATCATCAGCCAGGATAGCATGACTCCAGTAGCATGGAGAGCATGGGACCCACGTCTGGGCATACCCTTCCCACTCGGGGTGACAAATTCAAAAACAAGACTTGATGGACAGAATGCAGAACAATGTCAGACATCCACCCCAGTACAGAGGTCTGGGCCTAAATCCACAGTTTGTTTGCTCCCCATGCCTTTCGAGTTTGAACACAGCCATAAATGTAATCAGTCTTGACCCTGCGCCCAATGGGAACAGTCCAGCCTGAACTGCCAGGCCAGGTCCTCCCTGGCCTGGAAACAAGCATCCTAGGACCGGTTTTGGGGTTTCACCCCTCATCAGCCAGGATAGCATGACTCCAGTAGCATGGAGAGCACGGGACCAACGGGACCCTTCACACTCGGGTGACAAATGCAAAAACAATTGTTGGACAGAATGCAGAACAAATGTCATACATTCACCGAGTACAACGATCTGGGCCTAAATCCATCATTTTTTTTGCTCCCCATGCCATTCCAGTTTGAACCCAGCCATATGCAAATCAGTCTCGACTCCAGTGGCATTTAGAGCAGCATTCAAAACAGTCTGCTTTGTCATGAATGCTGATGGTACAGCACTTTGAGACATTATTCTGCAGTGCTCAGAAATTATAGGAGGTAATGAAAACTGTAGAATTGCTGGCACAGACAGAGCACATACCAGATATATATAAGCACAGGTTAACTCCCTTTAATTAAAGTTTTAATACAGTCATGTGGTTACCTAGTGACATAGTGAGTTTGATTTTTACTCCATAATCGACAGCCTGCAATGATCATGTCTGATCATTTTGACATCATTTAAAAGGAATGCCCGCCGTTTTCAAAATCAGTGTAATCATACTGAAAGTTGTTATGGGCAAAATTGTGTATTATTGAAATTTCCTGAAATTCCTTGAGACGCTTTCAGAATGAGGCATTCACAGCAAAAATGAAGCTTGCCCGTATCTTGCACAACTTTTTTGTGTGAACATGCATCTAATGAAAAAAATGTTTCATGAGGAGACTGGCTTGAGTACAGACATGTTCTATCCAAATCAGTTCCCCATTTGTAACCAGCAAAACACCAGCGTCTATGGTTCGTTCCCTGTTGAATGGAGAGTTTCTCTGAATTTTAATGTAGGAATCTCCCTTGGAAAACAAAACAAGTATTGCCACAGACAATAGGCAATGCAAGGCATTCACCAGCAACTTAACAGACAAACATAAAAAGCCTATATTTAAGCATACATGCCAACATTACAAGCACGTGCATGCACAGACATTCAGACACACACACATGGTGAGCCAAACAACACTGCAAGCATGCATGCACTTAAACCAAGTCATCATGGATTGCCCACTGTTAAATCTCATGACTATTCTAATTCACTTTTTTATTTTTTATTCAACATTTTCCAATATGCACAGAGTACGGTATTGCATATCAATATGAGGCTGCAATTGCATTTCTAATTGAAAGAAGCAAGCAACCCAGGTACATAGTCAGTCATGTAACACGTTTCCTTCTTTCAGTCTCGGGAGTCGGGGCGGAAAAACGGACCTGCAGAATGCTGTTGGTGGCACTGGCAGACACAGGGGGAGGTCGGGCTAGGTGGCGCTAGTTGAATAAAATGATGGCCGCTTCAGTAGTGGTACCGTTTTTTAGGGCTCGCCTGCTGATGCGCTCTTGCGCTTAGCTGGCGAAGCTCTATAGGGACTTAAACAGAGTTTAACTACTGGCGATTCCACTGGCGATTCCTTGCAGTGCATGTGCTTTTTAACTCATTGCGCAATGAGTTAAAATGCGCGTGCACAGCATCAAATCGTCAGCTTGGTGCCGCCAGCAGCTCTTCCCGCTGCGCCCCCTGCTGCATCAAAGGCTTTTTCACGGCCGGCCGGCCGTGACTCTCATTTCTGCCATGCTTGTTTTGCTCTCTCTCTCTCCTCAAGTCCTCTGATGCACTTTTCTCCCTGCCCACAGCGTGCCCCCGTCTCGCCTTTATTTTTGCTCTCTCTGTCTCCTCAAGGCTTCCCGGCGCTCTCGCGCATTATTCCGCCAGCTGCAGCAATCTCGTTCTGTCTGAACGAGCAATAATAACATCATTTGGACCAGCATTGCAACCGACATGTTATTATCCTTCATTGGAAGAGACTGTAGCGCTGTTCTCTAGGATGTTGACACTCTTTTCCACTCCCTCCCCTAGGCGTCACCGTTAAATTAAAGTGGTGTGGTAGTCAGCTGTTGCATTTTGTGAACCCGCTCGCGCCCCCAGTGGACAAATACACTTTTGATGTGAAAATCTGCGCTTTTATAAACGCCATCCTGCGGGCCGGCTTCGGCCTGGGAAAGGTGCCCGGCTTTGGGGCGGGGGAGCTTTGAAGGTGTGGGTTAATGAACACATTAAATGCTCCTAACAGGAAGTGGGCTCTGATATCACTCCTCCGACTGGCTCACCTACCCGATCGGCTATTGTCCCCTTCAGTCGAGCACCATTTGCACAATAAAGAGGGGGCTGTTTGATCAACAAGCTTCCCCTCCGTCCCTGGCGCCAGGGAGTCACACACCTACGGGCTCATCCACAGACCCCTGGTGATGGCTTCTGAATACCCCTTCACACCTGCATATCCTACAGGAGACGCAGTAACACAGAGGGGTAGCGACTGCCCCATAACCATGCTTTTTGGCAGGGTAACGCTGGACGTGGTATGTTGCCTGTGAATTAAATCAAGCATACAGGAGTAGTTTATATAGGTCGTATGCGGTTTAGTCAGGTTCACAGCCTCCCGTGTTTCAGCAGATTAGGTGATTTAGGCGGAAGGTGAAAGCGATTTTCCCAGGATCACACACTTTCCCCAAGTGAGAAGCCAGAATTAAATTCTGGTCTCTTCGTGGTTTCAGACAGCTTAATCACTTTACCTAATGCAGTTCGGCAGGTTTGACCTACTGACATTTAATGGTTAGCAGGGTTGCAAACTTTACTGCGCCTGGTAATTACCCGATGCGATAATCATCCTTCCTATTCTGATTACAACCCCTGTGCAAATAAGTGCTTGCCTAGTGTTCACAATTTAACGGGCACTTATAACCAGACCGGTAGCGCCTTGTTAGTACAGATGTAGCATTACTTGCTTGTTGAAAACACTATCCCTTGGACAGCTGTTACAACAAGATAGCACACATTCCACATAATATGCACAGCCTGACACAGCACATCATGTCGAGGTACATATACTTTATCAACACATTTTGTGGCTGTGAACTTTATGGTTAATGTGTCTCTTTGAAATCTGAATGGAGATGTAAGCCGTGTTAGTGAATATATTTTATGCTACACAATCTCATACATCAAAACTGCTTAGTAGCACCTTATGTTGATGACGTGGACTGTTACAGAGCGCTGCTTAGACTTGGCGAGCAGATGTTAGCGCAACCTTCCTTTTTGGCAAAAAAAGTACAACAAATACTTAATTTAGCAATTGATTCAATCAGCTGGTTTACGTATCGCAGATAAAAACCCCATTAAACAATGATCCCCAGTAAAAATACCATTGTCACTAACATGCAGAAACCATTAACAGCGTCCCATGAAACACATTAATGGCCCGATTCATAAAGACTTCTGTACAAATGTATGACCTGAAGTGCGTATACAAGTTTTTAAAAAAAATTATGGTTTTAGTTTTCAGCGCAACAGCTTCCAATTCATAACATATACATTTACTATATGGAACAACTACACTGCCATGGACACCTGACACTCTACCATCAAAACATAGTTGAGATGACCCATCCAAGGTAGCCAATTATTTCTCACGCCTGATGGCTCTACCTTATTTGTTCGGCAGCATCAAGAAAAAAAATGGACCTGGGGATCAACCAATTCATTAAAAAGGTTTTTTCAAGGGCCCCAACCCAGTTGAAATTGAAGGGGTTAACTTGTTGAAATGGCATCCACCAGGAATAGAAAGAACTAAAGCAGGTGTGTGCCACTACTGTGGAAGCGCTGATAAGCAGTTGCACGCCTGAGCCCTCCACACACAGGCACACATGCACGCTCTCTCGCACTCACACACACACGCATACTCACACAGGCAGGCTCTGCTCTCTGTCTCTCCCCCTCTCACGCACATGCACACTCTCTCTCTCTCTCACACACAGGCATGCACACATGCACATTCTCTCTCTCACACACACACACGCACGCACAAACACATGCACTCTCTCTCTCTTTCACACACACCCACGCACGGACACATGCGCGCTTTCGCTCTCTCACATGCATGCACAGACACATGCGCGCTCTCGCTCTCTCACATACATGCACGCACACATGCACGCTCTCTCTCCCTCTCTCACACACAGACATACACACACTCACCCACACTGCCAGGCCTCCAGAACTGGTGGCGTGGTGGGGGTAGTGCGTGGTGTGCAGTGCCGAAGCACCATTGACTCCTGCTGTTTACAGTAAAACCTTCACTGGTTCTTTTAGCTTGACTGTGGTATGATACAAGGACCCCTTTTCTCCCTTTCAGGCCACCAGCACTGGTGGTGTGGTGGTGGCAGTGTGCAATGCCTAAGCACTTTTGACTTCTGCTATGCATGGTAAGGCATTCGCGAGCGTGGCAGTGCCTAATCTGAACACCTTCACTGCTCTCTCTTGGAGCACCGAAACACTGCTGTGAATAGTCACAATATGTTCGTGAGTACAACCACACACACAACCACACACACACAACAACACAGACATAACCACACACACAACCACACAAACCACACACACAGAAAACCTCAAACACACAAAACCACACACACACAACCACACACCCAACAACACATCCACACACACACCCACAACTGCACACACAAATGCACCCACACACAACTACAACCACACACACACACACAACCACAACCACACACACAACCACACATCCACACACACAACCACACCCGAACCCGCAACCGCACCCGCACCTGCACCCACACACAACCACACACACAACCACACACATACAACCACACACACACAACCACACACACACAACCCCACACACATGCAAACACAACCACACACATGCAACCACAACCACACACAACCACACACACAACCACACAGTCGTCAGTGCACGCTTTTACCGGGCACAAACACCACCAGCCATCAGTGCACGCTTTCACCGGGCACAAAAACCACCAGCTGTCAGTGCACACTTCCACCAGGCACACACCACCAGACGTTAGTGCACGCTTTCACCAGCCACACACACAACCAGCTGTTAGTGCACACACCCTGTCACCCTGACACCCTCACCCTCACACCCCCTCACCCTCACCACCCTCACCCCCTCACCCTCACACCCCTCACTCACCCTCACACCCCCTCACTCACCCTCACACCCCCTCACTCACCCTCACACCCCTCACCCACCCTCACACACCCCCTCACACACCCACTCACCCTCACACACCCTTACCCTCACCCCATCACCCTCACACACCCTGTCACCCTCACACTTCCTCACCATCACACACCCTCACATCCTCTCACCCTCACAATCTCTCACCCTCACTCATCCTCACCCCCTCATCCTCACACACCCTCACTCACCCTCACACCCTCACCCCCCTCACCCTCACACACTCAGCCTCACACACCCTCACCCTCACTCACCCTCCCCTTCACTCACCCTCACTCACCCTCACACACTCACAAACCCACTCACCCTCACCCTCACACCCCCTCACCCTCACACCCCTCACCGCTACAACACATATTGTGTTACAATAGGTGTCACATTTGCGAAAGATAAAACTATTGGCATTGTAAATAACAAAGCTATTAATTTCGCTATTTTCAAAACAAGCACATAAATAAAAAAAGTGTCCTTTAAAATACCAATAGCTCAAACTTTCCTAATGCGAGACCTATTGCATTGCTGTGCTTCTCTCCCCTGCTGCACTCTCCTGCTCTCTAGAGATGTGGCCTAACGACCAGAGCTGCCATCTAAGTCACATAAATACAAAACATGTTGCATTCCAAATGCTATAGGTGTCACATTCGCAAAAGTTATAACTATTGGCATTGTAAATGACAAAGCTATCAATTTAGCTATTTTAAAAATCAACAAATAAATAAAATATTTGTCATTTACAAGACCAATAGCTCCAACTTTTCTAATGCGAGACCTATTGCATTTCCAATGCTTGTTTTTACAGGCAGCTTGCGACTCGGTTGCGAGACGAGTGCGAACCTAATTTCAAAGAAGCAAGCAAGCAGCGCTGACTATGTACCTGATGCAGGCGCGCAACACCCATTGGGCTCACCGGGCTTCAGCCCCCCCCCCACCTCGCCTCCTCTGCCCGGGCTAAGATGACATGCACTGAAATGGTGCAGGAAGGCTGCGCATCCGATCCGAGAATGTGATTGTTTTAATGATTTCTGAGAGGCCCAGCAGCCCGAGCCAGACAGCCAGCCTCTGAACAGCGAGTGAACCTCCCTGCCCTGACCTCTTGTGTTTCCTTCAGAGTGGCGCAGAGGTGAAATCCTTGCCTGAAGGCAGGGATTTCACCTAAGCACTTGATGGGTTGTGAGCATGGGGTGTGAAGATGTGCACAGCAGGGGGAAGGCATGGCCAGTTAAGGTGATGCTTTTCCTTTGTAAAGGAATTTCTGCTGGCATCTTAGCCCAGGGTGTGCTGTCTGTGCACTTGTATAGATGTGTATTCCATACAAGTGCACAGACAGCAAACCCTAGGCTATGACGCCAGCAGGGATTAATTTACAAAGGAAAAGCTTCACCTGCACTGGCCATCCCTTTCCCCCTGCTGTCTGTGCATTTGACCCACATTGATCTGCACAGTGAGACCTTCGGGAGGGGCTGGATGCCAGGACACAGTGCTGCTGATCAGCCAGACTCCACAGTATAGTATCAGAAGAGCAGGCAGCAGTTTTTTGTGTAAGTTCCAGTAACTTTAATGCATTTTTCAGCACAGCATTACCTACTGCCTGCATATCTAGGTTACTGTGAATGTTGTTCTTGACTTACATACATAGAAACGTCAAAGAGGACAGTCCCCTCCAAATATGCAAATGTAGTGTAAGTTAGTAGTGTTCATTTTTTTTTGGGGTGCTAGTTGGTAATTTTAGAGTTCAGGGGGGTGTGGGTTTTAGGGTGCCAGTGAGTATTTTTATGGTTCAGGGTGGGTTACGGATTGGGGTGCCAGGGGGTAATTTTAGGGTTCTGAGCGGTTATGGGTTTTGAGGTTCCAGTGGGCAATTTTAGGGTTCAGGGTAGGTATGGGTTTTGGGGTGCCAGGGGACATTTTAGGGTTCAGCGTGGGTATGGGTTATGGGGTGGCAGGGGGGAATTTATGGTTCAGGGTGGGTATGGGTTATGGGGTGCCGGGGGAATTTATGGTTCAGCATGGTTATGAGTTTTGGGGTGCCAGGGGTAATTTTAGGGTTTAGGGCAGGTGTGGGTTTTCGGATGTCAGGAGGCTATTTTAGGGTTCAGGGTGGGTAAAGGGTGCCAGGGGACATTTTAGGGTTCAGCATGGGTATGTGTTTTGGTGTGCCAGGGGTAATTTTAGGTTTCAGGGCAGGTGTGGGTTTTGGGGTGTCTGGGGGCAATTTTAGGGTTCAGGGTGGGTATGGGTTATGGGGTGCCAGCGGGGAATTTATGGTTCAGGGTGGGTATGGGTTATGGGGTGCCGGAGGGGAATTTATGGTTCAGCATGGGTATGGGGTTTGGGGTGCCAGAGGTAATTTTCAGGTACAGGGTAGGTGTGGGTTTTGGGGTGCCATGGGATTAATTTTAGAGTTCAGCGTGGGTATGTGTTTTATAGTGCCAGGGGTAATTTTAGGGTTTAGGGCAGGTGTGGGTTTGGGATGTCAGGGGGCTATTTTAGGGTTCATGGTGGGTATGGGTTATGGGGTGCAGATGGGAATTTATGGTTCAGCATGGGTATGGGTATGGGTTTTGGGGTACCTGGGGTAATTTTAAGGTTCAGGGTGGGTTTGGGTTTTGGGGGCAAGGGGGAATTTATGGTTCAGCATGGGTATGGTTTCTGGGGTGCAGAGGTAATTTAAGGTTCAGGGCTGGTATGGGTTTTGGGGCTCCAGGGGGGTGATTTTAGGGTTCGGGGTGGTATTTGGTTTTGGGGTGCCAGGGGGTAATTTTAGGGTGTGGGGTGGGTATGGGTTTTGGGGTGCAGGGGAGGGATAATTTTAGGGATAAGATGGGTATGGGGTTTGGGGTGCCAGGGGTAATTATAGATTTCAGGGCGGGTATGGGTTTTAGGGTGTGAGGGGGTAATTTTAGGGTTCAGCGTGGGTATGTGTTTTGGTGTGCCAGGGGTAATTTTAAGATTCAGGGTGAGTATGGGTTTTGGGGGGCAATGCATCAAACTAACAAAAATGTGTGCTTTAATTGTTGTCCAGTTTCAAATGCAGAATTCACCACATTTTTTTCTCAGCTTGACCTGAGCATTAACCGATCCTGATTATCTGCCATTTTAGCTCCGCCCCAATGATTTACATTAGCCACGCCCCTTCATCTGCCATGTTACCCCCCCCCCCCGAAATTAAGACCTAGTTGCGCCCCTGACCTGATGACAAGTAAGTTATAACCTCTCGGGCCGGGAGGTTTTTAACCAGGCCTGGTCAGGTTATAACTTAGGCAGCTAGCGAGTTGCGAGACGAGTGCGAACCTAATTGCACAGTTCTATTTCAAAGAACTTAGAAGCAAGCAAGCAGCGCTGACTATGTACCTGATGATAAGTTGTAATCTCTCGGGCCGGGAGGTTTTTAACCAGGCCTCACATCAATCACTCCGGTTATTGGGCGAATGCACTGTTTCAAATGAACGGCAGCAGAAGGGTGCTGGGCTCGTGGGTTGTGTGATGTGTTTCTTGTCTACACATGAGCGCCCTCCCTGGGGGCAGCAGGGGTATGATGCGCCCCAGCCCTCAGGGCGGAACACGCTGGACTGAAACTGAAAGCAGGGTCTGTGCCGTGAACTCACAGATGAATACAACAGAAGGCCTGAGCCACCGAGGCCTGTGCCCTCGAACCCAGAGACCGGCCTGTGCCCAAGAACCCCCGAGGCCCTTGAGCCCCCGAGGCCTGTGCCCCCGAGGCCTGCCTAGAGTGAGATGGGAGAAGAGAGGCTTGGTGGGAGTTGAACGAGAGCATCACATGCCATCCAGTGAGGTGCCAGCCAGGCTGGGGGCCGAAAGGATCTACTCAGTTCAGGGGGCTTCTCAAACTGAGCTGTTTGGCAGATGTTCGGTTAAGAAAATGACCCCTGGGCAGCAACTGATGAACGCTGTTTGTGAGAGTTCAAAGTCAATCTGCAGCTCTCTACAAATGACTCAAATAAACACAAAAACAAATACATACATATGTAAACAAATAAGTTAATATATACATACACAAATATATACGTAGATAAATAATGCGGGCCTTTACTGTAGGCTGGTACAGACTCTTCTGTAAACTGTAAAAATACTTTCAGATATTTGAAATATACACTTATAAACGTCACCTCACCCAGCGTTTACCTAAAGCGACCTCAAAAAGTTTGGATTCCTTAATCCTTGCATAAATCGAACTATTTTTCTATATGTACTAAAGACGGAACCATACTATATAACTTGCATGTTTTTTCTGAGTAATCTCTCTTTTACGGCTGTCTCGGTTTCTGTCACGAGCCCCAGGTGTTCCAGGAGGCGCTAGCAATTGTACCTATTTCCAGGAAGTGGTGCATTCGCACAAGATGTCTTTTCCTTGTGTTGCTTTCGACAGGTCTCTTTGTTACAGTCTTTTTGCATAACATAGTTATTGTAACTAGTGACATACTTTCGCATTGCGTGTTCTGGCAGCAAAAATAACTTTGTTATATAAGGAACATGCAAGCTGGAAGCTCTCAAAGTCTGCACTGGAATAACAGACTCAGGGAGTATGAGATGGGATTTCGTGACTGTTAATGCTTCAAGCTTTTGTGAAACTTTTCTCAAGTCCCTTACTAGTTTTGTCAGTGTGCAGCATTGAAATCACAATGGGAAAAAAAGGCCTTGACCACTGAAAGTCCTTTTTAGGTCGAGCGACCTATCTCAATGCGCATGTGCATTGAGCGGGAGCTCGATATATAGGGACTTAAACAGAGCTTACCGAGATGAGGCGATTCCCAGGCGATTTCTTGCAGTGCCCGTGAAAGCTCGCTCAATGCGCATGCGCATTGCCATAAAAAGCGCGTGCACAGACACCAGCCCCCCTCCCACAGACATCCCCCAGCGTGCGCTGTGCCAACAAGCCTTTGAAGTGAAGCTTTGCTTCACTTCAAAGGTATCCGCTACCCCCGCCCCCTGCTTCACACGTTTCTCGCATTTCTCCTCCCTCCCTCGCCTCCCTCGCCCTTCAGCGTGCCCTGTTCACCCTGCTCCCTTTCTTCCTTCGTTCTTTCCTTTCCTTCTTTTGGCCCGTCAGCCTCCATCCTTTCTTTCCCTCTTCCTTGTTTGTTGTTGCAGTTTTTATACTGCTTGTTTTTCATTTTTAATACTCTGACCCTTGCTTGGCTTCACAGCACAAAGACCCCCCACCTTGTTGCTTTAAGGCAGACGCACCTGAAGGTCGGCTTTAACTATTATGGGAGGTTTGTTTTTTAAACAAATTTCTTGGGGGCTGTTTTTATAAAATTAACAAAGCATGTGAAACATCTTTTCACACAGATCTCACCTATTTTGACCTCTGAAGCTAACCAATTTTTCTCTCCATACTCCGTGTATTTACTGAAAATAATGGGCATTTGTTCGAAAAATCTAGAGCACCCATTCTTATCTCAGATTTTATTACCACATAACTCCGTTTTGCCTGCAAATTATGATAATATCAACTGAAAAATGCATTTCATCCACATATTGAGAAAGTCGAGTAAATTCCCTAAGAAATAGCCAAATGATTTTTTTTCCACTCATTGATTATTTATTATTATTCGTTTTTCACTTTGCTCGTTTTTTCACAAAGCCCATGTGCAATCTTTGAACAGGTTTAAGACCCGCACGTTGATTAGTTTTGAGCCTCCACATGCTGGGCAGATACATTATTGTGTTCCTGACAGCATAGACTCACGCTCTCTGAAAAATATTTAAACCTGTTTTCATTAGAGAAAACAGTCTTTTATCGAGATACCGTCACTTTTCAACTATATCTTCAGTATGTAATGCTGCGTTATCATGCTCCGCCCCACAAGCTTCCCCCAGCGTGCGCTCTGGCTCAGCCGAGCCGCACTTCTCCCACACCTCTCACACACAAGTGAAGCTTCACTTCAAAGCTCCCACAGATGATGATAAACACCCGCAGGCACGCATTCACACGGAAACAGTCGCCAACACACAAACACTTCTACAACAGAAGTCCCTTCAACCATTTTCTAACAAAGACTGACAGAGACACACAGACCTTCCCAGAATAAATACACGTGAAAACGGACAGACACGCACCAGGACACACCACACAGACGCACACTGTAGGGGTGTAACAATGTCCTACCACTCACGCCTCCAGGGTCACCAGGTCACGTGCATGTTACCCACCTGTGTGCCACTGCTGTTATGTCAATAATGCCCAGTTCTGCTGATACAAGGCTTCTAGACAATATACACAACCACCCCATCCACCACCACCACCACCACCACCGCATCCACCATCACCACATCCACCGCATCCACCACAACCGCATCCACCACCACATCCACCATCACCACCACATCCACCATCACATCTACCACCACCACATCCACCATGACATCCACATCCACCACATCCACCACCACCGCATCCACCACCACCGCATCCACCACCACCACCACACCCACCACCACTACATCCACCACCACATCCACTACAACCAACACCCCATCCACCACTACCACCACCACCGCATCCACCACCGGATCCACCACATCCACCACCACATCCACCGCATACACCACCACATCCACCATCACCACCACATCCACCATCACATCCACCACCACCACCACATCCACCATCACCTCCACCATGACATCCACCGCCACATCCACCACCACATCCACCACCATCACATCCACCACCGCCACATCCTCCCCCACCACCACATCCACCACCACTTCCACCACCACCGCATCCACCTCCACTTCCACCACCACCACATCCACCATACCCACCACCATCACTTCCACCACCACATCCACCACCACATCCACCACCACTTTCACCACATCCACAACCACCACATCCACCACCACCACATCCACCACCACCATATCCCCCAGATCCACCACATCTATATGTGTGTGGCTCTGTGTGTGTGTAGGTGCAAATGCAATGTTCTTGGATTTTCGTCACAATAAAATACACTGAACATAATCTTCACAAAAGTTATTTACAAACGTTTAAGCTATTGCCATTATAAATTACAATAACTTTTATTTAAGTATTAATCATTTACAAAATTAAAAGTCATTGTTATTTGTAATATCAATACATCTAAGTCACGTAAATACAACACACATTGCATTACAAATGCTATAGGTGTCACATTTGCAAAAGTTAAAACTATTGACATTGTAACTGACAAAGCTATTAATTTTGCTACTTTCAAAACCAACACATAAAAAAAAGTGTCATTTACAATATCAATAGCTCAAACTTTCCTAATGCGAGACCTATTGCATTTCCAATGCTTGTTTAAATGATGTTCTATGCCAGTTGTACAGGTACAATGCTGTTTTGTTCAGGTGAAAAATGACAGGGTCGTTGAGGCCTGTGCTCCTGAGGCCTGAGCCCCCGAGGCCTGAGCCCCCGAGGCCTGTGTCCCCGAGGCCTGTGTCCCCGAGGTTTGTGCCCCCGAGGCCTGTGCCCCAGAGTCCTACCTAGAGCGAGATGGGAGAAGAGCGGGCCGGGAGGTTTGTAACCAGGCCTCACATCAATCACGCCGGTTATTGGGCGAATGCACTGTTTCAAATGTAATGTATAGGCATTTATATAGCGCACTACTTACCCGGAGGGTCCCAAGGCGCTTTGACCGCTGCGAAACCCTTCCTGGCTTCCCTGAGAGATGGTCCCTTAATGGGTATCTCCAGGGTGAGACCAGGCATCCCCGGCGGTCTGGTGGGGCCGTTAGTGAAGATGAGGCAAGCTAATGCCCAGAGTTGCCGAGTGTGATCGCTGATCAGAGTGGGCACCGAGGCGAGAGAATTATCGAGTCCGCTGACCCTGGTCCAGAAACCTGCCGCGCCGGGAATCGAACCCTGGTCCCGGGCCGTCCTCTGCTCTCGGGTCTGCCGCCTCTAACAATGACGGCAGCAGAAGGGTGCTGGGCTCGCGGGTTTTGTGTGATGTGTTTTTTGTCCACACGCATGACCTGGGGGCAGCGGGGGTATGAGGCGCCCCAGCCCTCAGGGCGGAACACGCTCAGCGTCGGATTGGTAACGCGGGCAGTCGGGCAATGCTCAAGGGGCGGGTTTCTGAGCTGCAGCTGTGGGCTGCTTTTTTGAGCAGCCTGGGGGCCGATTTAGGCAGTTTCTGCACTGTCAGGATGCCGCCAGCGGCCCAGCGGGTGCTCCAGTGGCCTTTCTGGAGGCAGATGGGCCTCCATTACCTTCCTTGAATCAATTGGCAGAGGTGTGTCACTCCCTTTCTCTCCCTGGGCCGGTCGATTAATAAATGCTGATTGGGCGGGGGCAGGGGGCCTGAGCAAAAGTGGCCTCACTTGTTTCAGATGTGGTTCAACAGTGTAAACTAATCGGTGCATTTTTTGTTACCCCTCCCACCCCTCTATATAAAACTTCGCCGAAGCAGTGTTGTAAGGAAAGGCAATATGCAAATGTGGGCCACTTTTTTTTGCATGCCCAGGCCGATTTTGAATCCCAATCCAACCCTGCTGGCCAGCCACTGCTTCAGTTATTCAGGCTGCCAATCATCAGCAGAGGACTTTCAACGCATTTCCCTATTCACAAAGGATTTTGCTAGAGAGGGTCGGAGAAACCGAGAGATGGTCGGAAACAGCGTGAGGGTCGGAGAAACCGAGGGTGGGCCGGAGAAACCGAGGGTGGGACGGAGAACCGAGGGTGGGTCGGAGAAACCGAGGGTGTGCCGGAGATACCGAGGGTGGGTCGGAAAAACCGAGGGTGGGTCGGAAAAACCGAGGGTGGGCCGGAGAAACCGAGGGTGGGCCGGAGAAACCGAGGGTGGGCCGGAGAAACCGAGGGTGGGCCGGAGAAACCGAGGGTGGGCCGGAGAAATCGAGGGTGGGTCGGAGATACCGAGGGAGGGTCGGAAAAACCGAGGGTAGGCCGGAGATACCGAGGGTGGGCCGGAGATACCGAGGGTGGGCCGGAGAAACCGAGGGTGGGTCGGAGATACCGAGGGTGGGCCGGAGAAACCGAGGGAGGGTCGGAGAAACCGAGGGAGGGTCGGAAAAACCGAGGGAGGATCGGAAAAACCGAGGGAGGGTCAGAGAAAGCCAGAGAGGGTCGGTGTGTAAACTAATCGGTGCATTTTTTGTTACCCCTCCCACCCCCCTATATAAAATTTCGCCGAAGCAGTGTTGTAGGGAAAGGCAATATGCAAATGTGGGCCACTTTTTTTTTTGCATACCCAGGCCGATTTTGAATCCCAATCCAACCCTGCTGGCCAGCCACTGCTTCAGTTATTCAGGCTGCCAATCATCAGCAGAGGACATGCCCTGCATGTCTCTGGCCTCTTGGTAGCCTGGCTGCTGCTGAAATCTTTTCATTGCCATTTTTTTCCTGCACAGGTCGCAGCGGGCAAATGGGTGATGCACCCCCCGTACTCGTTGCTGCTGTACGGTGTTTGGTAGTCAGACTGCCCTCAGGAGGGGAGGAGGGCACAGGACAACCAGAGACTGCTGGCCTCTTCCGTAGGGGCTGGGGGTGTTTGCGTGCGTCTGATGTTCCAGTTCCCATCCTACCAAAGCTCTGCAAACTGGGCCAAGGACAGGAAGAAGACCAAATGTAGAATGCGACATAAAGATGTCTTTTGAAGTGTCTGTTTTGCAATGTTTGTTCAAACACCTACATTTTGCAGTAGACATGAAACTGTTTTGTGTTACAAACAGCAGCTACAGTTTTTGACTACAGAGATTTAGGACTGCTTGCCTCATGACAAAATGTGTGAATTTTGTATTTGTAAGGTGAACTGAAAGACACTCTGGCTGGGGTCGCACAACAGTGTGAAAGGTGAAAACAGGCCTTAAGTTTATTGAAACAAACACATTAAAAACGTCTTCCTTTCTGATGTCTAAGTATTTTGAAAAGTCGGATCGAAACTAGAAGTGCAACAGTGGCATGTTACTTCTTAAAAACTGAAGAGTAATGGAAAGAAAGCTTTATAGAAGGATCAAACCAATCAATATTTATAAGAGTGTTTTATGTGCTGCACGCCGAGGACGCAGAGATCAGACAGTAGTTTGCTTGCTGCTCTCACTCACTTGGTGCAATTTGGTGCTGGTATTACATTTTCTAGGAGCGCTTTCCTGTCCATTCCAGTACTTTATGAGTTAGACCTGAGAGATGCTACACAGGAGTCATCCTCGAGGGACAAACGACTCGGCTGCATCTGCACTATCCTAGTCAGTAATACCAAAATTATTTTAAAAACATGAGGTCACACTACTGGCCAGCACCCCCCACCCCTAAACATTGTTCCAGCTCTCCTATTCAGCGCTTGCTCTCATCGCTGCGGTGGGGGCAGTCACAGCTTCACAGGGAGGTTCATGTGTGGGGTGTGAAGGTGCTCATTCATTGTTACTGTATCTTTAATGTACCAAGCTCATTCATTGTTACTGTATCTTTAATGTGCCAAGAACCTTGACTGTAGTGGTTCTGGAATCTTGCCTTGTGTGCATTCCCTGATGTTCAGTTACTAGGCTGTCTTCTGTGGATGAGGTTTAATAAATACCTCTTGGCTTACTCTACTGGTTCCTGTACTTTCTTCCATGTAAAGGACACCACATTTTATGGCGACGATCGGGTGAACCCACATCACCTTTCACCTCAACACAGAGACTAAAAGAAGATAATTTCCCCTTCTCCTCCAGCGGCAGTTTTGTAAAAGAAAAGGAAGCGGAGTCTTCCCAGCGGCGGTTCCGACTAAAAACGGTGAGGAGTAAGGTGGGAGGCTTCTCGAGGAGATTATTTAAATTAAGGGAAAAGACTGTCTTTATTTGAGAAGTAAAGACGAACGATTCTTACGTTGAACAGGCCTCGCTGAACAGGCCTCGTGCTTAAATTGCTCGCGCTGATGAACTGACATTACGAAGGGTACACGCGCTTTGATTCTTTCCTCGCGCTAATCATTTGGCTCGCGTTCAAGAAATAAACATCACGAGCTACAAGCGCATGGATTATTTTGCTCGCGCTGCTCTGCCATTGTGATACAACAGCGCCACCTACTGCCTGCTAAAAAAAAAAAACGCGTGACATTGCGCAATCAGTTCACATTGTGTGTCATCAAAAGAATCTTCTCGAGTAAAAGAAAGGAAGACAGAGCATTCTAATTTAACCATTATTGAGGATTCCAATCTTCATAAAATTAACAATTGTTTAGCCTAGAGAGAAAAGAATACAGCAAGAGAAAGAAAGATTCTAAATAAAAATTTAACCATTATTGAAGGATTCCAATCTTCATAAAATTAACAATTGTTTAGCCTAGAGAGAAAAGAATACAGCAAGAGAAAGAAAGATTCTAAATAAAAAAAAATCTCTCTTTGTTGTGAGCATTAAAAGAAAAAGGGAACTTAATATAAATTAAAACTTTAAAAGAGGATTTTTGAAATGCAAAATGTAACTCAACCCGCATTTTTTTTAAATACTCCAGGAGAACCTAATATAAAGTGGAAAAAATGGAAAAAGATTTTTGCCAACTACGCAAGAGTTTGTGGAACTAACCTAAGTGCAGAAAGGAAACTAGCCCTCCTTTTACATTGTTTAGGAGGAGAAGGACAAGATGTCCTAGAACACCTCCCTGATTTATCTGCTGGAGAACAACGCAATTTAAATGAATACGAAATTGCGATTGCACAACTGGATAAACACTATCTTCCAAGGATTAGTACCATCATGGAACGCTATCACTTCGGCTTAAGGGAACAGAAGAGAGATGAAACTGTAGAAGACTATATTTCTTCATTAAGGAAACTAGCTTCCTCTTGCAACTTTGGCTTAACACTCGATGAAAGGATTAGGGATCAATTTGTCCTCAGATGTGCCCATGACGAAATAAGAAAGGAACTTTGGTTAAAAGACGAACCACCCCTTGAAGAAGTTTTAGCAATAGCTAAACAAGTAGAACACATGACAAAGTGCGTGGGAGAATTGAGAAAAGAAAAAGATAAAACATCTTTTGTTGAAAAGAAAGAAGATACAAAAATTGAAGAAATAATTTGTCAAGTCAAGAAACAAGACAAGAATGAAACTCAGTCTGCCTCAGGAAGAGATGATTTTTCTACAAATCCTGGTTTACAAAACAATTTTCCAGGACAAAGTAATAAATTTACATGTTTTAGATGTGGCCAAGTAGGACATTTGGCTAACTCTCCAATATGTCCTGCATTAAGAATTATATGTAATGTTTGTGGCAAAAAGGGACATTATGGTAAGTGTTGTAGATCAAAAATGTTTAGACCTGACATGTCTAGAAAACGTTGGAATCAGTCACACCCACAAGTCAGAACTGTTACATTTGAGATAAAATGTGAAGAGGGAGATCATCCCATTCATCCTGTAAAAATAGGAAATGTAATAATAGATTTTAAATTCGATTCATGTTCTCGCATCACCCTAATTGATGAAGAATTATTTAATAAGCACTTTGCTGGAAAAGTAAGACTTATGAGATCAGATATTAGGCCCCTTGGGTACTCAGACAACCCAATTAAAATGGTTGGATGTTTCATGGCGGAGATTGAACTTGGGTCTAGAATTATTGTAGGGAAAATATATGTGGCAAAGAAGGGTGATATCTTGTTAGGCTGGGTACATCAAGGTCAACTTGGTGTAACTTTAGATCCCAATGCAGATCCGCAGGTACAAATTCATCAGGTAGATATTCTGGAAAGAAATGAGTCTGATAAGGAATTGGGAGAGGATTTAGCTAGTAGATTTCCAAAAGTATTTAAGGAAAACTTAGGTTGTTTACAAGGTTATAAGCATCACATCAGATTAAGAGAAAATGCTGTTCCTGTCATAGCGAAAGTTAGAAGAATACCATTGATGGAACAGGATAAGGTAAAAGAGGAAATAGACAAATTGTTAAAGAATGATGTCATTGAACAAGTTGAAGCTACTGAGTGGTTGGCTCCCGTTGTCATAGTTAAGAAACCTACAGGTGAGATTAGGCTCTGTGTTGATTTAAGGGCATTAAATAAGGAAGTAGTTGTGGACAAGTTTCCCCTTCCCAATATTGATGAAATGGTTAGCACTCTTGAAGGAGCCAGGTATTTCACCACACTTGATCTTGCCTCAGCCTATCATCAGGTTGTATTAGATGAACATTCACAAGACCTAACTGCCTTTATCACCCCCATGGGTACTTTTAGATATAAAAGGATGCCGTTTGGTCTTGTGTCAGCGGCTTCCGTTTTTCAAAGGATTATGGCAAGAATTTTAGAAGGAATATCTGGTGTAAGATGTTACCAAGATGACCTACTTATTTATGGGAATAGCTCAAAAGAACATTTTGGTCGTGTCTGTTCTGTACTCAAACGTTTGGAAGATGCAGGTATGACACTTAAGAAAAGCAAATGTAAATTTGGTGTAAAGGAAGTTAATTACTTAGGCCATAGAATAACCGATATGGGCATCTTTCCAAAAAAAGAGTTAGTTGACACCATCAACAAAATAAAAGATCCAGAGAATAAGGAAGAGTTAATTTCCTTCCTGGGTATGGTGGAGTTCTATGGGAAGTTTATTCCTAATTTTGCGGACAAAACCCAGTTTATGAGAAAGTTGACATCGAGGAATGTGGAGTATGTGTGGTCAGATGTATGCAAATCTGAATTCAAAGGGATTAAATCTGAATTGAACAAGGCTCCCTCTCTACAGGCATTTATACCAGGTCTTCCCACAATTTTATTCACTGATGCAAGTGAAAAAGGACTTGGTGCTGTCCTAATACAAAAAAGAAATGGGAGGGACAATTTGATTTGCTGCTCCTCAAGATGTCTAAGGGGCTCGGAACTAAATTATTCCGTCATAGAAAAAGAATCTCTTGCCATCTATTGGGCCCTGAGAAAGTTAAGAAACCTAGTTTGGGGTACCAAGATTCTAGTTTATTCAGATCATAAACCTTTAAAAGAAATTTTTGATAAGAAGGGATTAGATTCAATCTCTTCAAGAATTAGAAAATGGATTGTTTCATTACAAGAGTTTGATTTCTCTGTTGAATATATCCCAGGTGTCGCAAACAAGTCTGCTGATTGTCTCTCGAGAATGGTTGGTCAAGAGAATTTTGATGATGATGATGCTGTAGGTTGTTGTGATGAATCTATAAATGTGTGTGAAATTACAGAAGGAGCAATTGAGGAAAAGGAGTGGAGAGATGAGCTTGAAAAAGATGAGGAATTAAAAAGAGTTATGCTGTCCTTGAGCAATAACTCCCGTTTAGAGAAACCCTGGATCTTGGTTTCCGATGAACTCTCTATACACTCCGGTTTTTTAACTAGGGGAACAAAAATGGTTCCTCCACTGGGTATTAGAAAAAAACTTTTATCTCATGCTCACTCTGGACATCTTGGTATTGTAAAAACCAAAGAAATATTACGAATGCAATTTTGGTGGCCAGGGATGGATCTGGAGATAGAAAGATTAGTGAGGGATTGTCCAGAATGTTCTGCAAGTGATAAAATACTTAAAACTAGACAGATGCCAATGGTTAAGCGGTCCCTCCCAAGACATCCTTGGGATGAGCTAGCCATAGATATAGTTGGTCCGTTGTCAGGTGTAAGTGATACTCCTTACCTTTTAGTGCTTATGGATCTCTATTCCAGATGGATTGAGGTGAGCGCTGTAAGGGAAATCACTTCTGAAGAAGTAATAAAGTTTCTAGAGGCCATTTTTAAAAAAGAAAGTTTCCCAAATAGTCTCCTGTCAGATAATGGTCCACAATTCTGTTCAAGGGTTTTTGAAGAGTTTATGGGAAAATCAGGTATCGTACATAAGAAGTGTTCTTTATACCACCCAGAAACCAACGGAGCTGTTGAGAGAGTTAATAAAACCCTGAAGGAAGCTATACAGTTAGCAAGATCATCTGGCTTAAATTGGAAATCTGTCCTACAAGACAGAATAAATGCTTATCGCTATGCTCCCCACACAACCACTGGTAGATCCCCCTTTGTTTTGTTTAAAGGAAGGGCTCCCAACACCTATCTGTGTCCTGCTTGGATGGATCTTGATAAAGGTCTGGTTGATAATGGAATAGGTGAGTGGCGAAGGAGGGAGGAGAGGAAGCAAGATGAGAGAAAGATTTATTTTGATAAAAGAAAGTGTGTAAATGCTCAAAAAGTTCTTGTTGGTGATTTGGTTCGCATCAAAGCTCCTGTTGGTTGCAGAAATTGGTCCAAATTCTCGGATGTAAAAGCTGTTGTAAAAATGTTTAGGAATGCCATTAAAACTGAGGATGGTAGAATTTGGAATAAAAGCAGAGTTGTCGTTGTTAAGTCAAGGATACCTATACCTGTTTCCTATTATGATAGACAAGGTTCATCTCATATGTTCTCCAATTCTGCCAATAACTCTAATCTACCCATGCTTCCCTCTAGAGGTCAGAGAATACGTAGACCACCCTCCTATTTGAGAGATTATGCATTATGACCTTTTCAATCTCTTCCTCGCTTGAATTTTGTTTTATCAGTTTTACTCGTTGTTCTTCTTTCTTTGTTGGGGGGAGATGTGTGAAGGTGCTCATTCATTGTTACTGTATCTTTAATGTACCAAGCTCATTCATTGTTACTGTATCTTTAATGTGCCAAGAACCTTGACTGTAGTGGTTCTGGAATCTTGCCTTGTGTGCATTCCCTGATGTTCAGTTACTAGGCTGTCTTCTGTGGATGAGGTTTAATAAATACCTCTTGGCTTACTCTACTGGTTCCTGTACTTTCTTCCATGTAAAGGACACCACATGGGGGTACAAAGGGCTCATCGCTCAACAGACACTTCGCAGCAAAACAACTTGTCTGTACAGCCCAGTCCGTATCTTTATAAACGAGAACCTCTTTACTACACTTTAAAACATAATACTACACACAACAAATATACAGTTCCTCGCAGTGAGGTGCCCTGAGGCCTGGTCAGGTTATAACTTACCAGGGGTACATAGCGGTCGCGCTGCTTGCATCTTACAGAATCTGGGGGGAGGGGAGGGCGGAAAAACGGACTCACCTCAGGCCTGCTGACTAGTGACACAGGGGGCTAGCCTACAATTATGTCATGTGGATTGTGGCCGCTTCTGTACCGTCCGTCCATCCGTGGACCGTGGCAGCTGCTCCTCAACGCATTTCCCTATTCACAAAGGATTTTGCTAGAGAGGGTCGGAGAAACCGAGAGATGGTCGGAAACAGCGTGAGGGTCGGAGAAACCGAGGGTGGGCCGGAGAAACCGAGGGTGGGTCGGAGAAACCGAGGGTGTGCCGGAGATACCGAGGGTGGGTCGGAAAAACCGAGGGTGGGCCGGAGAAACCGAGGTTGGGTCGGAGAAACCGAGGGAGGGTCGGAAAAACCGAGGGTGGGCCGGAGAAACCGAGGGTGTGCCGGAGATACCGAGGGTGGGTCGGAAAAACCGAGGGTGGGCCAGAGAAACCGAGGGTGGGTCGGAGATACCGAGGGAGGGTCGGAAAAACCGAGGGTAGGCCGGAGATACCGAGGGTGGGTCGGAAAAACCGAGGGTGGGCCGGAGAAACCGAGGGTGGGTCGGAGATACCGAGGGTGGGCCGGAGAAACCGAGGGAGGGTCGGAAAAACCGAGGGAGGGTCGGAAAAACCGAGGGAGGGTCGGAAAAACCGAGGGAGGGTCGGAGAAAGCCAGAGAGGGTCGGTGTGTAAACTAATCGGTGCATTTTTTGTTACCCCTCCCACCCCCTATATAAAATTTCGCCGAAGCAGTGTTGTAGGGAAAGGCAATATGCAAATGTGGGCCACTTTTTTTTTTGTATGCCCAGGCCGATTTTGAATCCCAATCCAACCCTGCTGGCCAGCCACTGCTTCAGTTATTCAGGCTGCCAATCATTAGCAGAGGACATGCCCTGCATGTCTCTGGCCTCTTGGTAGCCTGGCTGCTGCTGAAATCTTTTCATTGCCATTTTTTTCCTGCACAGGTCGCAGCGGGCAAATGGGTGATGCACCCCCGTACTCGTTGCTGCTGTACGGTGTTTGGTAGTCAGACTGCCTTCAGGAGGGGAGGAGGGCACAGGACAACCAGAGACTGCTGGCCTCTTCCGTGGGGGCTGGGGGTGTTTGCGTGCGTCTGATGTTCTAGAGCCCATCCTACCAAAGCTCTGCAAACTGGGCCAAGGACAGGAAGAAGACCAAATGTAGAATGCGACATAAAGATGTCTTTTGAAGTGTCTGTTTTGCAATGTTTGTTCAAACACCTACATTTTGCAGTAGACATGAAACTGTTTTGTGTTACAAACTGCAGCTACAGTTTTTGACTACAGAGATTTAGGACTGTTTGCCTCATGACAAAATGTGTGAATTTTGTATTTGTAAGGTGAACTGAAAGACACTCTGACTGGGGTCGCACAACAGTGTGAAAGGTGAAAACAGGCCTTAAGTTTATTGAAACAAACACATAAAAAACGTCTTCCTTTCTGATGTCTAAGTATTTTGAAAAGTCGGATCGAAACTAGAAGTGCAACAGTGGCATGTTACTTCTTAAAAACTGAAGAGTAATGGAAAGAAAGCTTTATAGAAGGATCAAACCAATCAATATTTATAGGAGTGTTTTATGTGCTGCACGCCGAGGACGCAGAGATCAGACAGTAGTTTGCTTGCTGCTCTCACTCACTTGGTGCAATTTGGTGCTGGTATTACATTTTCGAGGAGCGCTTTCCTGTCCATTCCAGTACTTTATGAGTTAGACCTGAGAGATGCTACACAGGAGTCATCCTCGAGGGACAAACGACTCGGCTGCATCTGCACTTCCCTAGTCAGTAATACCAAAATTATTTTAAAAACATGAGGTCACACTACTGGCCAGCACCCCCCACCCCTAAACATTGTTCCAGCTCTCCTATTCAGCGCTTGCTCTCATCGCTGCGGTGGGGGCAGTCACAGCTTCACAGGGAGGTTCATGTGTGGGGGTACAAAGGGCTCATCGCTCAACAGACACTTCACAGCAGAACAACTTGTCTGTACAGCTCAGTCCGTATCTTTATAAGCGAGAACCTCTTTACTACACTTTAAAACATAATACTACACACAACAAAAATACAGTTCCTCGCAGTGAGGTGCCCTGAGGCCTGGTCAGGTTATAACTTACCAGGGGTACATAGCGGTCGCGCTGCTTGCATCTTACAGAATCTGGGGTGGTGGTGGGGGGGGGGGTGGGGGGGGGGTAGGAACGGACTCACCTCAGGCCTGCTGACTAGTGACACAGGGGGCTAGCCTACAATTATGTCATGTGGATTGTGGCCGCTTCTGTACCGTCCGTCCGTCCGTGGACCGTGGCAGCTGCTCCTCGCTCTCATCACTCTGCAGTCACGCGCGCAGTACATTGCAATGCGCATGTGGGAATTAAACCCGCCTCCACCCTGGAGAGGCGTGCAGACGCGGCAGGAGGAGACAGGGCATCCAGGGGCAGCTAGTGACATTTGAAAGTGGTGAGGCGTAAACTAATTTGCATATTGCACCGCAGCGAGCGAGCGCAGCAAGCGAGCCGGAACCACCTTTCATCCATCCATACATCATTCATGCATCCATCCATCCACCCACCCACCCACCCATCCTGCATCCATACATCATTCATTCATGCATCCACCCATCCATCCATCCATCCATCCATCCACCCATCCATCCATCCACCCATCCATCATCCATCCATCATCCATCATCCATCCTGCATCCATTCATGCATCAACCCATCCATCCATCCATCCATCCATCCTGCATCCATCATTCATTCATGCATCCACCCATCCATCCACCCACCCATCCATCCATCCTGCATCCATCCTGCATTCATCATTCATTCATGCATCCACCCACCCATCCATCCTGCATCCATCTTTCATTCATGCATGCACCCACCCATCCATCCTGCAACCATCATTCATTTATGTATTCACGCATCCATCCTGCATCCATCCTGCATCCATCATTCATTCATGCATCCACCCATCCATCCACCCACCCATCCATCATGCATCCATTATTCTTTATTCATTCATGCATCCACCCATCCATCCTGCATCCATCCTGAATCCATCATTCATTCATGCATCCACCCACCCATCCATCCTGCATTCATCCTGCATCCATCATTCATTCATCCACCCACCCATCCATCCATCCATCCATCCATCCACTCATCCATCCTGCATCCATCCTGCATCCATCATTCATAAAGGGGTGGGGATCGTGGGGAATAAACATTGCATGTAACACTGACAAACACAAATGTTGCAGAAGGGCAGCAAAACGAGTGTAAATGAGGGCAGCAAAACGAGTCTAATTGACGGCAGAAGGGCAGCAAAACGAGTTGCAGAAGGGCAGCAAAGCGAGTGTAAATGAGGGCAGAAGGGCCGGCAAAACGAGTCTAAATAAGGGCAGCAAAACGAGTCATTAGCAGTTAGATGGCCGACAAAGCTACACTCATTTGTAGCAGCGCGCCAAAAACCGCCATTCCAAGCGCGTGCATAACAACGTTACTTCCTATAGTGTTTCTTTAATGAGTTAATCAGGTATTTACTTTTCTATCACCACATTTCATAAGCAAACCTGTGCTGCCTAACTGGCGATTGCTACTGCGGCATAATTTAATAAATAAAAATCACTCGGCATCTATATTTCTCAAGGTCGGATTTCACTTTCCGTGTACACTACACTACTACAGTGAACCCGTTTAGTAAACAATGTTCCTTCATAGCACTCTGATCATACCTGAGCTGGTGTGAACGCCGAGTCTCCCTGGCCAAGCGGTTCCTTCGTGACTTGACTGTCGCAGTGTCGCCCTTTCAAATATTCCTTCCTGGATCCGGTCTGGTCAGGTCTGAGGTCAAGTCTTCCATCAAACGAACCCCATAAACAAACAGAGGCCGCAGTACGAGGGAGGGAGAGAGCTCTGGCCCCCCAGACAGGGGGTTATGTACCCGGGCTAGGTATTGACCAGCCAATCCTGGCGCTGTATGGTGCCCCCCCAGCCAGGATTGGCTGGGGGGGCACCATAACTGCTCGCCCAGTCGCCCTGTACAACCCCGGGGGCTGCGGCCCGCCCCATGTCCTCTCTCTAAAGGGAAAATCAGGGGGGAAACAATCTGCGCATGCGCGGGCATGTTTGTGCCCAAAAGTCGACATGCGCAGCTTTAGCAGGCCCATCAGGCCCCCACCCCCCCCCTGCGCACTCCGGGAAAGTCGGGTGTCTCCCGGATGGCAGGTAGCGCGATTTAAAAAAAAATGTGTATGTGTTTAGTGACGACGCGGTGGGTCCATGGGGCTTAGTGGGGCTACGCCCCTACGCCCCAATGGACGCACCGCGCCTGAGGGCATCATTCTGCGCGCACAGGCACCTCCTCCTCCGTCGTTTGGGGTTAGGTTGCACACTTGCACATAACATTCAGCAACGTTTTGCACCGGTGAATCACAGCTTGCTGGCGCGCTACTGCTATTCTGCTACTAACTTGGAAGTCTCTCAGACTGATGTCCCTAACTAAGTGAGTGATTAGAGTGACGGTGTTGTGGCCTGGGGGGGCCGATTTTCAGTCCGACCGTCACAGGCTGTGACGGTCGGACTGAAAATCGGCCCCCAGCCACAAAACCGGCATATTTTTTTTCAAAAACCGGCCCCCCCACCCCCTCCAGCCTACCGGGGCATTGCCCGGTTCCTGGACTCACCAGTCCGGCCCTGTAGACCTGGACTCAGATTAGCATGAGTATTGGTTGTTTTGCCTATGTAAGGGCACAAAGAGGGTCTGTAGTACGGAGAATTCTGGACCCGTGTTATAAATATCGTCGCATCATGACGATTTTGGTATCAGCGGACCGGTAATGATTTGAGTCTTATGCACAAGCATTTTCGTCACGATCGAGTGACGGAATCACCCTGAAATCAGCATTTCCGTTCCGAACCCTCGGGTTCCATTTTGTGAACAGCATCCATTTTGTGATTGCCCTCACATAGCCAAATGACTGAAAGCCAAAACCGAGTCCAAAGGACACGTACACCTTTGCTGACTCTTCTGTGACCTGGGCAAGCTGACTCCACCGCCTGAAGCCAAACCTGTTCGGCCAGGCCCTTTCCCAGTGGCCGAACGAGATTAGCATCAGGGCACAACAAATCATAAACCTTTCATGGCACACAAACCATGGCGAATCTTACACACACCTGTCCCTGTTTCTTGCTTTATGACTTGCTTTACGAGGAGGAGGTGCCCAATTTTATTGGGGGTCCGTCGATAACTGATGAAAATGCTGGGCCTTGCTGGGTAATCAATTACGGGCTGAATGAACTGAAATGTGGACCTGTCATCATGACTCTGCTTTTTCTTTGTAGTAAAAATATGTGAATGGTCAACTGTAAAATAAGGAATGTTTGCCTAAAGCATTTTATTTTGTATATAAGGAGAAGTCTGGTTTTGTAAAGGAGCAGTCTCCTGAGAACATACATACTATTGTACTTCTAGGATACCTGTTACTGGCTGCAGCCAATAAATCCGATCTTTGACTTCACCTTGAAGACTCTGTGTTTCTGTAGTCTGAAACAGGAAGGACTCGGAGTTTTCAGGTGTGTTCCCTGGCACCGCCGAGTTCTTAAAACCCGGTACTCCACCACACACCACAATGGCGTGCCAATATGTGGTAATGGCGGCAGGTACTATTAAAGCGGTCATCTGCCTACACTCACTAATGCTGTGTGAAGGACTGGAGCCCCTAGTGACTCTCAGACAAAAATGGGAGGCAAGTATAGGGAAACCCATCCCGGAGACGGTCTGGGGTCATATTTTGACGAGAACTTGGAAAGGGTGTAGGAATGCGCGGTTTCAACAAGTACACTTTTTTATACTACATAGAGCCTACCTAACTCCGGGGAAGATCAGAAAATATCTTCAAGTGCAGGATGCAGCGTGCCCTAGGTGCCTGGCACCTGAGGTGGAGCTCGATCACATGATGTGGGACTGTCCGAAATTGGGGACATTTTGGTCCGAGGTAGGGGAACTTCTTAATGAAGTGACGGAGCGGCAAGTGGAATACGACATGGCGACCTGTTTGTTGCTTTGGTTTCCTCACACTAGGACAACTAAGATCACTAGTAAATTAATTGACTTGGGCCTCATATTGGCCCAGAGGGAAATCACATGGCACTGGAAGTCGAGGGAGGGCCCCTCTAGCAGGCGATGGGCGAACGAATTCCAGAAATGGGCCCATAGTGAGAGCGTGATCAGATTACGCCAGGCAGCCCGCACCGCTAATGAGAGGAGCCTAGAAGCAGCACGTGCATGGGCAGAACTAGTGAATGCGCTCAGTGACAGCCTCCTACCAGCAGATGAATAGTGGTTGAGTGTTCTGTGTGATGTTCCTTATGAGATACGGATGATTGCATGCGACCCTATAGATTTCCTCCCTTCAGATGCTAAGAACTTGGAAGTAGGCCCACACCAGCTACAACGGTTTAGGGGGGGGGGGGGGGGGGTTTGTTGGGACAGGGAAGATATTTACTCTTGGTGCAAGGCAGACAGCCCTATTAGCAATGAATAGTTAGTTCCTGGGAGGGTGTAGCTAGACTGGCGACTCCCAGTGGAGCGACTGAAGGGTACGGGCCCCACACTGAGGATGAGTGTAGAATTAGGGGGTTGTCATCAGGCTGGGGCGGCATACTTCTGGCACGCACGGTGCACACCTTTCAGGTCATTAGTCCGGTAAGTGATGGGGTCGTACGTCTGGGATCATAAGAAAAGCAGAAACTGGTTGATCCGTGGAGCGGAGTTTGGGCGCCGCCGTAGGAATCGCTAATTGTGACACTGATTTGCTGTTGCCGCCCGACCTCCGGGATGTGGGCTGAATGGCTGTGTTATACCAAAATTATAATGATGTTGAAGCATTGATTTATGTCACTGGCGAGGTGCCCTGAACAATTTGATGCCTTGTGTATGTTTCTGCACCAAAAATAAAGTAAAATTTTTTTTTTTTTTAAAACAATCCTCCAGGGGCTACTCTATGACTTTTACCACTTAGGGGTTGATCGCACAGGAACAGGCGTATGTGCCTACAGGATGGGGCGGGCCCTAGACCGCAACCCGCCCTAGTCCTGACAGTACTTACCCCTCCCCGAAGCGGTCTAGGGCCCGGCTTCAAAGGATTTTGAAGGTGGAAGTGTCGTATCAAACGAGAAGCATGCACATATTCAGCTGTTTCCCAAGAATCATTTTCAGGCCCATATCCCTTCCAGGAAATGAGATACCATAATTTAGCACCTCTGCGTTTGGAATCCAAAATTCTTTGTACTTCATACTCCCTGTTCCCATGAACCAGAAGAGGTGCTGGTCTTTTAGACGTAGTTTGTCCAGCAGGTTTTAAAAGAGAGGTATTAAATACAGGGTGAATTTGCAAAGTCGTGGGTAAAAGTAATTTATACGTTACTGGATTAACCTGACGAATCACCGAATACGGACCTATGAACTTTGGATGGAACATGTTTCTTTGTTTAAAGACAACGTTTTTTGTGGATAGCCACACTTTGTCTCCAGGAACATACTGGGGACCAGATCGATGGTGCTTATCAAATTGTTCTTTGTATTTTTCTTTACTTTGTAAAAGTCGTTTGTGGATCTATTGATAAACGTTCTGCATGAATTGAACAGTGTCCTGAACAGCTGGTGTATTACACTGTATATTGGGTTAGAGTTAAAGGAATGGTGCTAGACACGTAACCATAAAACCCTTCAAATGGAGTGGACCCAGTAGACGAATGAGGTGATGTGTTGTAAGCCACTTCTGCCATCCATAACAAATCCAACCAAGACCTCTTGGTGTCAGAGACATAACATCTTAGATATTGTTTCAAAGTTTGATTTAAACGTTCAGTTTGACCGTCCGTTTGTGGATGGTAACTAGTGGACATGTTTGATGAAATTTGTAAACTGCGACACCATTGTTGCCAGAACTTAGATGAAAACTGAGATCCACGATCAGACAGCAGTACAGATGGTAACCCATGCAAACGGACAATGTTTTGTAAGAATATATGTGCTAAGTGCCCGGGAGTTGGCAATTGTTTGCATGCGATAAAATGAGCATATTTTGTTAAACTGTCTATGACTACCAAAATAACTGAATGTTGATTTACTTGTGACAGTCCAACAATAAAACCCAACGAAATATGATCCCGTGGTTTAGTGGGCATATGTAGAACTTGTAACAAACCTTTTGGTTTCCTATGATTGGTTTTAAACCAAGCACAGGTTTCACAGTCTCGAGCCATATCGTAGACGCCTTGTTTAATTGTTGGCCACCAAAATAATTTTTGAAGTTTTTCCATAGTCTTTTTAGGTCCAGGATGTCCTGCCAACGGGAGGGAGTGTAACCAACTGAATGCTGTTTCTTGTAATTTCTTAGTGGGTAGATACACTTGTTTTCCATGAAATGGTATGCCTTCCTTGATGGATTGGGTTGTATCTTGTTTTAACCATTGTGCCAATAACGAAGGTGGAAAACTTTCATGGAGATCATCAAGGAACTGATCTGCTGTCAAAACACAGATTACTTTGTCGGGATTGATTATGGCTTGAGGAACCTCTTCACATTTGTCTAATGAGGAATCTTTTCTGGAAAGTGCATCAGCTTTTTTGTTATCTTGTCCTGGACGATAGGTCACAATAAAGTCATATTCGGCGAAGAACATCATCCACCGTAATTGACGTGGAGTTAATATTCTTGCAGAACTCATAAATTGTAAGTTTCTGTGGTCTGTGTAAACAGTCACTGTGAATCGTGCCCCCAAAAGATAATGCCTCCATTCTTTGAAAAAAGATTCAAAAAAGGGGGTGGTGATGGACAGAGTATCTGAATTAAGCAGAACACTCCTACCCAGTCAACAGATCAGGGCTTGATCCATCACCGTTTTTTAGCTCACTGCACCATCCCAGCTCAGAACCTGGCTACATGCAAATTAGTCTGTCCCTGGCCCAGTGCATCATGGGAACAGGGCAGACCAAACTACCAAGCCAATTCTTTTACTGGAAAGGAAACAAGCTTCCGGGGACCGGTTTCTGGCATTACAGCCGTCTTCGGCCCGGCTTGCTTGAATCTTGATGGTGCAGTGAGCAAGGGACTCACATCTGAGCATACCCTTCCACGCTTATGGTGGACAAAACGATTAAAAAAAGGAGGTGGTGATGGAAAGAGTATCTGATTTAAGCAGAACACTCCTACCCAGTCAACAGATCAGGGCTTGATCCATCACCGTTTTTTAGCTCACTGCACCATTCCAGCTCAGAACCTGGCTACATGCAAATTAGTCTGTCCCTGGCCCAGTGCATCATGGGAACAGGGCAGACCAAACTACCAAGCCAATTCTTTTACTGGAAAGGAAACAAGCTTCCGGGGACTGGTTTCTGGCATTACAGCCGTCTTCGGCTCGGCTTGCTTGAATCCTGATGGTGCAGTGAGCAAGGGACTCACATCTGAGCATACCCTTCCACGCTTATGGTGGACAAAACGATTAAAAAAAGGGGGTGGTGATGGACAGAGTATCCGAATTAAGCAGAACACTCCTACCCAGTCAACAGATCAGGGCTTGACGGTGATGGATCAAGCCCTGATCTGTTGACTTGGTAGGAGTATTCTGCTTAATTCAACCCTAAGCGTGGAAGGGTATACTCAGACATGAGTCCCTTGATGCACTGGGCCAGGGACAGACTAATTTGCATGTAGCCAGGTTCTGAGCTGGGATGGTGCAGTGAGCTAAAAAACGGTGATGGATCAAGCCCTGATCTGTTGACTGGGTAGGAGTATTCTGCTTAATTCAGAAACTCTGTCCATCACCACCCCCCTTTTCTGAATCCATTCTTTGAAAGCGTCATGTATGGCAATCAGTTTCTTTTCAGCTATAGTATAGTTCTGTTCAGCTGGATTTAGCTTTCTTGACATGCACGCCACAAGATGCATTTGACCAGTGTTTGTTTTCTTTGAGAGAGGATGGCATCAATTGCTACATCCGAGGCATCGGCTTCAATAATAAAGGGTTCACGAACATCTGGATGCATCAAAATCGGAGCTGCTGTATAGGCTTGCTTCAAAGTGCGAAATGCGTTATTGGCTTCAGGAGTCCACACAAATTTTACCTTCTTTCGTAGCAACCGAGTGATTGGTGCCACTACAGCAGAGAAATGGTCTATGAAGCGACAATAAAAATTTGCAAATCCTAAAAAACATTCTACATCACGATCTGAGTTTGGAATAGGCCATTCTGCAACTGCTTGTATCTTTATGTCAGTCATTTTCATGCCAGTAGGTGTAAGAAGAACTCCCATAAATTCGACTTCAAAAACATGAAAATCACATTTAGACAATTTGCATAAAGGTTATATGTTTGTAATGTACCCAACACCTTCTTAACGTGACCTTCATGACTAGCTATGGAATCGGAATAGATCAAAATGTCATCTATATAAACGATGACGAAAAGATCCAGATATTCCCGTAATACGTCGTTTAAAAAAAACTGGAACGCAGCTGGAGCGTTACAAAGCCCGAAAGGCATGACCAAATACTCAAATAGGCCATATCTGGTTTTAGACGCTGTTTTCCATTCGTCACCATTACGAATGCGCACCAAATGATACGCACCTCGAAGATCTAATTTGGTGTAGATCACAGCGGTCTTCACCTGGTCCAAAAGAACTGGGATCAATGGAAGGGGGGTACTTGTTCTTTATTGTGATCTTATTTAATGCTCTATAAATCAATACAAGTTCTTAATTCCCCATTTGCCTTAGGAATAAAATACAACGGAGAGGCCGCAGGTGACTTAGATGGGCGTATAAATCCGTTTTCCGAGTACTGATCAAGATATTGTCTCAAATGTTGGTTTTCTTTTTCTGATAATGCATATATCCGACAGTTAGGCACACATGAACCAGGCACAAGATCAATTTGACAGTCATATGACCAATGAGGAGGGAGGGTCGCTGCTTTTGCTTCACTGAAGACTTCTGTAAATTCCTCATAGGGAGTTGGTAGGACGGTTTTTTTCTCTTCGGCGGTTGCAATTTGTCCCGTTGTAGATTCTTTGGTCTTTAAACATGTGGAGTGACAATATTGAGAAAGAAAAACAAGTTCCCTTTTTTGACAATCTATTAAAGGGTTATGCAAGCAAAGCCAAGGCATTCCTAAAATAAAGCCATATTGTGGGGCTTGGATTACATCGAAATGAACTACCTCCTTATGCTGTTGGTTATTTGTATCTATGCAGAACATCTGAATTTTAGAGGTTTGCATGGTAACAGGGCCTCCAGACAACATTTTGCCATCTACTGCTTGCACAATTTCTGGAGTGACCTTTTTTTCACAAGCAATTTGTAACCGTTGAGTTGTTTCAAAATCTACGAAATTCCCTGTAGCGCCTGAGTCTATTAGGACTTCCATTTGGTATATTTTTGAAGTCAACTGAATTTGTACTGCCAAACAGAAGTGAGATTTGTAGTTGGATACACAGGAATTTATTGAAGGGAAGGCAATGGTTCCGAAGAGATCCCCTTCTAAACATCTTGGGCACAATAGTTTCCCGACGTTTGCTCAGTTGTAGTCACAGCCACAGACTTGTTAGCACTCACAGTCTTACCTTTAGGTTTTATTGTGCAATCTTTCACGAAATGTCCCTTTCCACCACAATAAAGACATTGGCCATTTTTACGTCTATTATCTTTTTCATCTTTAGACAATGGTTGCCTAAGAGTCCCGATTTCCATTGGTTCTGTAGTTGTTTCTGAACTACTAAGTTGATTTCTGGGTTTACTGTCGATCTTCCAACTTGATTTATCATATTTTTTCCTGTCAGTTCTTCTTTCGGACAGTCCATGATCCAGACGTAAAGTTATATTGAGTAACTCTGAACAAGTAGTTGGTTGAGGATCGATTTGCGCAAGAACGTCTTTCAGATCATCTTTTAACCCTTGATAAAAGAGTGCTGCCCTCTTTTCTTCAGGCCACGAGGTTTCTGCAATTAACCTATTGAAATGTGACAAATAGGAAATAAGGTATCTATTCCCTTGTCGTAGCTGTAATAGTTCGCGATCTGCGGACAGAGTCACCAGTGGCGGCTGGTGACATTTGGAATTGGTGTGGCGTCAAATTGGCGGTGGAGAAAAAAATACAGGAACAAACACCACAAAGTACCATACAAAGAATAGAAACCAACCCCACATCAAAACTAATGCAGCGCGCTATGTGAAAGTGAACTCAGCATGTTCATAAAGTGATCACATATTTTAGAAAATATTCATTTCGTGAAACCATCATGCAGTGTTAGAGGCTTAGCTTATGAGTAGTTTCAAATAGAATGAAAACAAAACAGGTATTACAGCAAATTTTGCCTGCAGCGGGCACCAATGCATTGTATATTCCATACCTTGCAAATACATATACAGGGTAAATTTACGCGATGAAAACTGCCCAGATTTGAAAATGTGGGATTCTGTTTTTTCTCAGCTGAAACACGCTAATGAGGGCCACTTTCATTTTAATGCCCAGATGTATTTGCTGTGCTAGTCCGACCCTGGCTGTTCCACGTATTCCGAGTGAATTTATCATTAATAACACATGACTCAACCCCCAGTGGCTCCAATTGCCCTGTTGGTCCAGTGTCACTCCGAACTGAGGGAGTTCTTGCTGGGTCGGAGGTGCACTCGCACGGAGCTGTTTACCTAACGTGCTCGCCGTGCAAACCGTAGCAGCCCTCTCAATTGACTCCAGTGATGCCATTTAAACTTATTTTAATTAATGTTTAACCTATCACAGATACTGTTTTTAACACTCCGTCGATCGTCAGCCCCTCCTTATCCTCTCACTCCCAAATATACAATTTAGCACCAGCATGACTGAGCTAAACTGTGTGAATCAGGCGAGTGACGAAGGTGCTGGTGCTGACAAGTTTGTGTCTAGTCAGAGGCCAGTCACTCCTCTGATGTCCCTACTTGTTTGGTGTGCAGGGGAACGCCAGTACTCTTGTATCAGTGAATTAACAAGACACACGTTTGTGCCTGCTTACTGGCACTATGACTATGAGAGATGGAAACAAACATACAAACTACTGTCACAAACGGATGAGAGAAACTCTCACTTTATTTACTCGGAACTTTTATACAGAATGCAAAGCATGACTGTATTTTCGGCTGAATTGGGTTAAATGTTACAACTCATTTACACACAGTCACAGAGGCCCTTATTTAAGGCAACCCAAGGAACGTGCCAACAATGTACATTCTTCAGAGTTTATTCAATGTTATATTGTTTTCATTTTTAATTATTATGTATGCATATGCACGATGGCACTCACCACATGGGAAGGAAGTCGGAACGGGAAACCAAGAATCAGGCGTGAGTGCTCTCACTGAACAGGACCATCTCTTCCCAGAGCAAGGCAGGTGGCACAGCGACATCGCAGTCCCACCTGCCCCATCACAGTCAGGCACGGGTTGCCAAACGCAGCCGCAACAAGAGCTCAGAGCATCCATGGAAGCACCAAGCACCTGCACGCCACTGCCAACGGACCCGAGCCGGCGCACAAGGAGGCATGCATGAGCTGAGCATCCCGGGTGACAGGGTAAAGGCGTCCCGGTGCGTGGCGCAACACAAACCACCTCAACCCCCAGACTAGAGAGCTTCCTCTTCACCCCTCTGAAACCCGCCTCTTTAACGAAATCCCCCTCACTCCGAAGCCGGCAGAGACAGGCAACATTTAAATACTTAAGTATAATTTACATGCGATATGCGATAATAATACATAATAAAATATTATATAAAACTTACCTTGGCTTCCCGCGCTGACTCCCGAGACTGCAGACTTCCGACTCCCGCAGTCCTGGATTTTGAATGCGTCTCACGTGGTCTGGGCTCTCGTCAACAGGAAGGCTGCAGGCAATCTCCCTCCCCTCCACCGCAGCCAGCACCGATTGGTTCGGACGGCTGCCCCAACAGCGTCATTTCTCTCAGTCTGTATGCTGCAGAGAACGGAGAGGAGGAAGCGGAGTACTTAATCGCTGTATCCTATCTACTTTATCAGAGAGCATTGCAGTGGCATTCCTAGCTTCAGTTAAATCTGTTTGCATCTGAACAATAACCATCATTAAATCATCCATGGTGGCCATAATGTCAAAACTCTCAGACCGGGAGGAATATTATTCGTGGGCCCACTATTCTGTCAGGTTGCTTCTTCCTCAGGGTCTGGAGTGATGATATAAGGGGCCCACCTCTCAATACCTCCAACTCTGATTGTAATGATTACACAGAGTATTGAAGTGATTAAGCGGGGGGAAAGGGAATTAGGAAGGGAACAGCTGGGAAGGAGATCTGAAAAGGAAAAGTTACTCGCAAACAAAAATACACGCACTTTCCTTCGCACAAAGACGTAAATTAGGACATCGGATTCTGTCCTTCAATCAGGAACTAGCTTAAGAGCTTCGTGGCTTGCGTTTATTCAGACAATCAAACTCTTAGTTGACCTTTCTTAGATCCGCTATATTGTGGCGATAATACTTCACTTCAGTATCAACTGCTCAAAGGCATAAGCGGCAGAATTTGGTTTAGGCCTTTCTATTACTAGGTTTTCAATCACCTAAACAATCAGTGTCTTATATTTCCTTATTTTATGTGACTTTAAAAGTGTTCCCAAAAACATTCATGGAACTACTATAGAAAAAGAATTGCACTCGTGAATATGGTAATGAGCTAGAGAAAACATGCATAGAATTTCTACTGAACAAGAATCACACTTGTGAATAAGGTAAATGATCTTGAAAATCAAATTGAATGTTCCTAATAATTCACTGAAATGGTTTTAACAAGATTCGCAATCTTACCTGTAGAGTGGACCTCTGTCTCCTTTCTCTCACTCTGCTCCTTCACTCGTTTTTTAGGTCTCGCCTGTCAATGCGCATGCGCATTGAGCTTGCGAGACTATGGGGGCTTAAACAGACTTTAACCAACTTGCGATTCCATGGCGATTCCTTGCAGTGCCCGTCAAATTGAAGCTCAATGCGCAAGCGCATTGACATTAAAAGCGCGTGCACATGAAAGCGACAAGGCTCCCTCCCACGGCAATCCCCACCCCCAGCCGCCAGCACCTCCCCTCTCTCTCCCCGCACACAGCCAGGCTCGCATTTCTCCTCCCCCTCCCCAGCCGCCAGCACCTCCCCTCTCTCTCCCAGCACACAGCCAGGCTCGCATTTCTCCACAGCCAGGCTGGCATTTCTCCTCCCCCTCCCCTCCTCCACTCTCTCTCCCTGCAGTTTCACGGCCGTGTCTCGTCTTAAACCCTTAAACATGCACAACTCATTTTTTACACACTGAAACAGACTATTTTTTAAATAAAATTCGGCAGCCTTCGACATCTGTTCCTCAGCCCCCAGCCGCCAGCACCTCCCCTCTCTCTCCCCGGACACAGCCAGTCTCGCAATTCTCCTCCCCCTCCCCAGACGCCAGCACCTCCCCTCTCTCTAACTGCACACAGCAGCCTTCGACATCTGTTCCCCAGCCCCCAGCCGCCAGCACCTCCCCTCTCTCTCCCCGGACACAGCCAGGCTCGCAATTCTTCTCCCCCTCCCCAGACGCCAGCACCTCCCCTCTCTCTCCCTGCACACAGCCAGGATCACATTTCTCCACCCCCTCCCCATCCACCAGCACCTCCCCTCTCTCTCCCTGCAGTATCACGGCCGTGTCTCGTCTTAAACCCGCATTTGACATCTTCGCATTGAATACTAAAACATGTTGGAAGCATCATGTTCTTAAAATAATTTGTAATAACTAACACACATTAATTAGCCTTGTAATGAAAACAAAAAATACACTTTCTAGATGTGTGGTAGTGAACGGCAGCGTTCAAATGCTGGTTGCAAGTTGCAGCCCGTTCCTTTCTGCTACTACTCCGTTTGTATCGAGTGCCTAGGCTGCATACTTAAGACCAGGACTTCAAACTGAGCCTGCAAAGGGAAGCCGCATTGAAAGCACCCTCAGCCCCCCACTCCATCAAGGCACACGAAACAGATATTGTGCTGACATTGTATTTTGATTTTGTTGGGCTCACCAGCATTTCAACGCTGGCTATTGGCATTGTAATTATTTGTTAATTATCTAAACAGATATGTTACCCTCATCCCCTCACCCTCAATCACCCTCAGTCACCCTCACACCCCCTAACTCTCATACTCACCCACTCACACACCCTCACACTCCCTAACTCACCTTCACAGACCCTCACCCTCACACCGTAACACACCCACACACACACACTCCCTCACTCACCATCAAACACACTTACTCACGCTCACACACCCTCACACACCGTCACACACCCTCAGCTTCACACACGCTCACACACCCTCACACACACACACTCATCCTCAAAACACCTCACACACCCTCGCTCCCCACACACCCTCACATCCCTCACAAGACTCTCACACGCAATACACCGCACACCCTCACCCTCACACACTCACCCCCTCCCACCATCAACACCCCTCAGCCTCACACACCCTTACCCTCATCCACTCCCTCTCACACACCCACAGTCACCCTCACACACTCTCCCTCAAACACCCTAACTCTCACCCTTACCCACTCACACGCCCTCACCCTCCCACCCCCTCACCCTCACACACCCTCGCTCCACTCACACCCCTCACAACACTCTCACACTCAGTACACCTCACACACTCTCAGCCGCACACCCCCTCACTCACCCTCACACACAATCACACACCATCACCCTCACACCCCCTAACACTCACTACACCTCACTCCCTCACCCTCAAACACACTCAGCCACGCTACCTCTCACCATCAACACCCCTCACCCTCACACACCCTTACCCTCATCACCTCACCCTCATTCACCCTCACTCAGCCTCACACCCCCTAACTCTCAGACTCACCCACTCACACACCCTCACACTCCCTAACTCACCCTCACACATCCTCACCCTCACAACATCACACCCCCACACTCTCACACTCCCTCACTCAACATCAAACACCCTCACTCACCCTCACACACCCTCACCATCACACCATCACACACACTCAACTTCACAACACCTCACTCAACCTCACCATCACCATCACACACACTCACACCCCATGACCCTCACATCCACTCACAATCACACCCTCCAACTCCACCCTCCAACTCCACCCTCCAATATGACTGCGCATCACAACAACTCACACCCACTCACACCCTCACCCACCCTCTCCCTCACCCTCACACACCCTCACTCCTCCTCAGCCTCCCTCACACACCATCACTCACCAACACACCCTCACCCACAACCTCAACACCCTCACCCTCACACACACTCAATCACCCTCACCCACTCACCATCACACACCATCACTCAACAACACCCCCTCACCCTCCCACCCCCTCACACCCCCTCACCCTCACACACCCTCACCCTCAGTCACACACTCAACCTTCAAACTCGCACACCCTCACTCACCTTCACACCCGCACAACACTCACCCTCACTCACCCTCAAACTCTCACCTTCACTCACCCACACCTATCATCACACACTCTCACATCCCATTACCCTCAACCCCTCATCTTCACACACCCTCACACCATCACCCTCACACCCACACTCATACTCACACCGCCACCCTCACTCACCCTCACACACCATCACACACCCTCACACTCCCTGAACCTCACATCCACTCACCCTCACACTCACACCGTCCAAGTCCACCCTCCAAATCCACCCTACAACACCACCCTACAACTCCACCCTCCAAAATGACTGCGCATCTATCTTAATGCAAGCAAAGCTTTTGCAGTGCGGCTTGATGTGTACCTTACAAAAAAAATGAAAACATTTTACATGTATAATATAAAAAAAATACTGATGTCTTTGTTTTGGGATTCAGCGCTAACAACAGCATCAATCAACATTACATAGGTCTCTTAGCTTCAGAAACAACGCTTCACAACATTAATACATTTGAAGTGTACAATATTCACGGAGAAAAAATAAACACTTATAGCCATCATCACAACAACTCTCACTCACACCCACTCACACTCTCACCCACCCTCACCCTCACCCACCCTCACCCTCAGCCTCACACACCCTCAGCCTCACACACCCTCACCCATCCTCAAACTCCCTCACACACCATCACTCACCAACACACCCTCACCCTCACACACCCTCACTCACCCTCACCCACTCACCCTCACACACCCTCACCCACAGTCACACACTCAACCTTAAAACTCGCACACCCTCACTCACCTTCACACACTCACACCCTCACAACACTCGACCTCACTCACCCACACCTAGCATCACACACACTCACACCCCATTACCCTCACCCCCTCATCTTCAGACACCCTCACCCTCACAACCCTCACACCCTCACTCATACTCACACAGTCACCCTCACTCGCCCTTACACACCATCACACACCGTCACACCCCCTGACCCTCACATCCACTCACCCTCACACTCACACCGTCCAAGTCCACCCTCCAACTCAACCCTGCAACACCACCCTACAACTCCACCCTACAACTCCACCCTACAACTACTACTCCACCCTCCAACTACTAATCCACCCTCCAACTCCAAACGTAAATAGCATTAGGCAACATTTAATTCAATAACAAAACATCGGATTACACACTTGTAGGTATTCAAAAATGAAAACTTAATGCATCACAAGGACAGTGCACCAATTAATACATAAAAATGCAGAAAAGGTTTGTTAAATATAACATTTTTTACGAAAAAAATAAATCCAAAGAAAAAAGGGAAACATTTGAATACACAGCGAGTAATACATCAATTTAAAAGGGGACAAAGACATCTAAAGGACACAAATTCACAACATAAAGAAGTTACTAAAGTAAAGGGAAATAAATAAACCATTAAACAATGGTGACAAGAATCCACAAAACAAAGAAAGTGCGTAATCACAAGAGCACGAGACCTCACATCCTAATTGCAATTCTTCCATAAGTACAATAAAGTATTCCACTCAAACTACACAACAAAAACAATACAATTTTTAAAGGTGGCTTCATACTTATACTTTGCCACAATTGATGCGCATCTGTAGTCGGAAATTTAAAAGGAGGTTAACATTGTCTCTAATGAGCAAACACAGACAAAATCACAGCGCATCTATGTTAATGCAAGCCAAGCTTTTGCAGTGCGAATTGATGTGTACCTTACAAAACATGATAACTTTTTACATGCATTATATAAAAAACGTTACTGATGTGTTTGTTTTTTGATTCAGCGTTAACAGCATCAATCAACATTACATAGGTCTTGATTAGCTTCTAAAACAACGCTTCACAACATTAATACATTTGAAGTGTACAATATTCACGGAGAAAAAATGATCACTTATAGGCATCATCACAACCACTCACACCCTCACCGTCAGCCTCACACACCCTCACTCATCCTCACCCTACATCACCCCCTCACACTCTCACAACCTCACACCCTCAATCACACTCATACCCTCACACACCATCACTCACCAACACACGCTCAGCCTCACTCACAACCTCAAACCCCAGACACTCACATCCACTCACCCTCACACTCACACCGTCCAAGTCCACCCTCCAAATACACCCGAAAACTACAATACCACACTACAACTCTACCCTCAAACTACAACTCCACCCTCCAACTCCACACATAAATAGCGTTAGGCAACATTTACCCTCACCCCCTCATCCTCACACACACACTCGTACTAAAACAGTCACCCTCAATCACTCTCACACACCATCACACACCCTCAAACACCCAATCAATCACATCCACTCGCCTTCACACTCACACCGTCCAAGTCCACCCTCCAACTACACCCTATAACTACTATACCACCCTACAACTCTACCCTCCAACTACAACTCCACCCTCCAACTCCACACATAAATAACGTTAGGCAAGATTTATTTTAATACGTAAAAATCGGATTACACACTTGTAGATATTCAAAAATTAAAACTTAATGCAACGCAAGGACAGTGCAGCAATTAATACACAAAAATGAATAAAGGGATTGTAAAATAAAACATTTCTTCCACAAAGATCATATATGCACACAAAATAGGCAAACATCTGAATACACAGCAAATAATACAAACATTTACAAGTGGACAAAGCGAGCTAAAGGAAACAAATTCACAACATAAAGCACTTACTAAAGTAAGGGAAAATAAACCATTAAACAATGCCAGAAAAAATAAAAAACGCAAACAAAGTGCGTAATCACAAAAGCACGAGACTCTGGTGTTGCTCTGACTCATGCTGCTGTTGCACAAAGTTTTTTGATGGTGCTAAGTGCACAACCACAGGAACACCGTACACCAAAACAGCATCAAACAGCATCAAAAGAGCACAACTCAACAACACAACAGCACTACTAACCACCACCCCAACACCACGAATCAACACAACATTATCACTCAGCAACAACACATTAACACAATGCACCTACACAACAACACTCAGCACATTAATATTGTCACACTGCAACACTACAACATCGCTCAGCAACACCAGAGCAACACCCAATAACACCACAACATCACTCGCAAGGACCACATCATCACTCGCAAACACCACATTAACACTACACAGCACCACACCAACACTCAAAAATACAACAGTACTCAGCACCATCACAACACCACTCTGCATCACCACATGGGCAAAAGAACAACACCACAATGATACTATTGTTTAATAATTAATGCGGCTGTGTTGGTAAGTGTTGCTAGGCTGCTGGAAAGTGATGCTGCATGTGTTGTTAGCTATCGCCCTCAATATACCTATCTAACTATCTATATAGATCACAAATTAACAACAACATCTTTACAATAGAGATTTCACTCCCATATTCATGTAATGAGTATTAAAAAATAAACTTACCTGTCAAACGACGCGGCAACAAGACAAGGAGAACAACGCCCCTTGCCCACGCAGCTGTTCACAAACATCTAGGGAAGTACAGAAAATACTAAAACATCTAAAGACGTCTCCCCTTATGCCCATAAATTGGAAGCAACACCCTTATTCTCACTGTTGCAAACATCAAAGATAGTTCACATACACATTCTGATCTAACACATAGAAAGCTAAAAAACACAAAACACGTTTGGGAAAGAAAATAGACTGCATACACTACTACAAAGTCACACATACTGTGGCAAACTCCAAAATGCTCACATGCACTCACCCTCACACTGTCAAAGTCCAGCCTCCAACTACACCCTATAACTACAATACCACTCTACAACTCTACCCTCCAAATACAACTCCAGCCTCCAACTGTACACATAAAAAGCGTTAAGCAACTATTTGATATTTACGTAAAACGCAGGTTACACACTATCAGCTATTCCAAAATGCAAACTTAAAGCAACGCAAGGAGAGTGCAGCTATTAATACACAAATATGCAAACAGGGATTGGAAAATAAAACATTTCTTTCACAAAACGCATAAAATACACACATTACATCACTGTGCATCCTCTTGATACATGGATAGCGAAAAAAAAATCAGCAAATACAAAAAGTTTCCTTTAATACATCGATTAGCTCAATAACATATAATCCAGTTACTTCAGCATCACAGGAAAAAAACAATGCAAACACAACATACATAAATATAATAGAAACTAAATAGCACTTCAAAGTTCAAACAACAGCTCTTGTACGTCAAATAACAAACACCAGCTAAAAATACATTACATTACAGTTTTAGAAAACATATACATTACACATCGACGATTAAAAACAAGACTTTAATTTACATTACATAATAAACATTTACAAATATTACGAACGAAAACAAACAATGTCAACAGTTATAAAAATACACTCCTATTCATTCGTTAAGTTAAACATACTATAGATACTACATTACATAAAAAAAACTTTGGAATAAATTCTTACCTGTCAAACGACGCAGCAACAGCACAGGAACAAGAACACGCCTTCCGCGCACCAACATTCTCGATCTTCTGGGGAATTCCACCGTTGACGTAAGCAAATCGGAACGCAACATCAAAAACGTCGCGCTCCGATTGGCTACAAATAAACGTCAAGAAAACGTAAACACTCACAACACAAAAAAAAACTAGAACGCTAACGTAGGGAACGTCAAGGTGACACATTGCGTCGGCCATTTTGAAAATGAATACAATTAATACGGGACTCCACAGACACCAAAAACACACATAACAACACACATTAATTAAAACACACACACAGTTACATTACATAAAAAAATACACATAAGGCAGGACAATTACAAAGGGAAGCTCTATCCCACTTTTATTTACACGACACATATAATAAAAAAAATATATATTATTAACATACACACACTCATAACATCACCCTCACACCCCAAAACTGTCACACTTTCACACACCCTCAATCACCCTCACACAACATCACCCTCACACACCATCACACACCTTCAGCCTCACACCCACTCACTCACTCACTCTCACACACACTCACACCCCCTCACACTCACACACCCTCACTCCCCTCAAAAACTCACACCCCTCACAACAATCTCACACTCACTACACCGGACAGCCTCACCCTCACACACTCACCCCCCTCACACTCTATCACCATCAACACCCCTCAGCCTCACACACCCTTACCCTCATCCCCTCACCCTCACATACCCTCAATCACCCTCACACCATCACCCTCAACCACTCACACACACTCACACTCCCTCGCTCACCCTCACACACACTCACCCTCACACCCCATCACCCTCACACACCCTCATTCCCCTCACAACCTCACACCCCTCACAACACTCTCACACTCACTACACCTCACACACTCACCCTCAAACACCCTCACACACACTCACCCACCCTCAGCCTTGCAAAATCTCAACATCAACACCCCTCACCCTCACACACCCTTACACTCATCCCCTCAACCACATTCACCCTCAGTCACCCTCAAACACCCTAACTCTCAAACTCACCCACTCACACACCCTCACACTCTGTAACTCACCCTCGCACACCCTCACCCTCACACCATCACACACCCACACACTCACACTCAATCATTCACCATCAAACACACACACTCACCCTCACACACTGTCACACAACCTCATCCTCACACCACCTCACTCACCCTCACCCACACTCACACCCCCTCACCCTCTCACACATCCTCGCTAAACTCACAACCTCACACCCCTCACAACACTCTCACACTCACTACACCGCACACCCTCACCCTCACAGACTCACCCCACTCACTCTCTCTCAACATCAACCCCCTCAGACTCACACACCCTTACACTCATTCTGTCACCCTCACACACCCTCAGTCACCCTCACCCTCACCCTCACACACCCTCACTCCCACCGTCACCCACTCACACAACCTCACACTCCCTCACTCACCCTCAGACACACTCACACTACGTCACACAACCACACCCTCTCACCCCCTCACTCACAATGACTCACACTCACCCACACACACCCTCACCCTCACACACCGTCACACACCCTCTGCCTAACACCTCTCGCACCCTCACTCACCCTCACACACACTCACACTCACACACCGTCACACACCCGAAGCCTCACACCCCCTCACTCACCCTCACACTCACACACACACACACCCTCACCCTCAAACACCTTACACTCACACACCCACGCTCCCCTCACACCCATCACAACACTCTCACACTCACTGCACCTCACACACTCTCAGCCACAAACAACCTCACTCACCCTCACCCTCACACACACTCACACCCCCTCACCCCATCACCCTCACACCCCATCACCCTCACACACGCTCACTCCCCTCACACGCCTCACAACACTCTCACACTAAATACACCTCACACCCTCACCATCAAACACCCTCCCACACACTCACCCACCCTCAGCCTTGCAACTTGTCACAATCAACACGCCTCACCCTCACACACCCTTACCATCATCCCCTCACCCTCATTCACACTCAATCAACATCACAACACCTAACTCACCCACTCACACAAAATTACACTCCCTAACTCACCCTCACACACCCTCACCCCGTCACACACCCACACACCCACACACTCACACTCCCTCAATCAACATCAAACACCATCACTCACCCTCACACACCCTCACCAACACACACCGTCACACACACTCAGCCTCACAAACACTCACTCAACTTCACCATCACACACACTCACACCCCCTCACACTCACTCCCTCACACTCACAACCCTCACGCTCACACCCCTCACCCTCACATCCCTCACTCTCACACCCCTCACTCTCACACCCCTCACCCTCACACCCCTCAAGCCACAGATGGGTGTGCAATGGGAGGACGCTCAGCTTGCAGGGCTGTGCTTCTATCCCCTGCTGCACTCTCCTGCTCTCTAGAAATGTGGCATAACAACAAAAGCTGTCATCAAAGTCACGTCAATACAGGTGGCATTCCAAATGCTATAGGTGTCACATTCACAAAAATTTAAACTATTGGCATTGTAAATGACAAATCTATCAATGTAGCTATTTGGAAAAACTACACACAAAAAAAAAACATTTACAAGACCAATAGCTCCTACTTTTCTAATGCGAGACCTATTGCATTTCCAATGCTTGTCTATCCTTTCTATCTTTCACCTTTCTGCCTCTCTGCTCTTATGTGGGTTATTTCTGCCCATTTTCCCTTTCTCTCCCTTTGCTCCTTCACTCCTTTTTCTACCCTTTCTATCTTTCACCTTTCTGCACCTCTGCTCTTTTGTGCCTTATTTCTGCCCATTTCCCCTTTCTCTCCCTCTGCTCCTTCACTCGTTTTCACTCGTTTTTCTACCCTTTCCATCTTTCATCTTTCTGCCCTTTTCTGCATCTCTGCTCTTTTGTGCCTTATTTCTGCCTATTTTTCTTTTTTTCTTTATCCCTTCTTTCCTCCCTTTACCTTGCCCCGCCGCTGCTGCCCCCGCGGCCCCTCCCCCCCACCGCGTCCGGCCCAATCGAGCTCCTCTCCCCGCTCCCGCCTCCCAGCTGTCCAGCCCTCCCCGACTCCTACTTAATGGCGGCCAATGCGCGGCCGCGCAGCGGCCTTGGGCGCGCCGCTGGTGCACCGAAGGCGCGTCAAAGGCAAGCACGTCTGCGCCCGTCCGCGACCCGTCCAGCACCAGGAACCCTGGACCTCCGCCCGCCAACGCTACGACCCAGCAGCACTCCATGCACTCAACCCAGGCTGCAACAACAACTGCAAACTAGCATCACCAGCTGACACCCATGGACCCTTCAGCTGTCACCGCTGCCGGCACACCTGCAGCACCGCCAAGAACACGGATCCAGCACACCCTGCCCACAGAACACAACAGAACCAAAGACCCTGCAATGCATCCTCCTCAACGTCCGATCCCTCCACAAACAAGCCACAGAAATCTGGGAACTCCTCGACAGCACCACCCCGGACGTAGCATTCTTCAACGAAACCTGGACCAACGCCACCTCGGGACCGGACATCGCCATCGCCAGCCTCCAAGGATACAAGATCTCCAGGAAGGACCGCCCCACCCACCCAGGAGGAGGAATCACCATCGTCCACAAATCCAGCCTCCGCCTGAGCACACTCCCTGACGAGTCCACAAAACTGATGGAACACCTTCACTTCAAGATACTGGCCAGCCCCACCGCCGCCCTCCGAGGAACCCTCATCTACCGACCCCCTGGACCCCGCGGACCCTTCGCCAACTCCATCACGGACATTATCTCCCCGCAGGCCATCGCATCCACCAACTACACCCTGCTGGGAGACCTCAACTTCCACCTCGACAATCAACTGGACCCCAACACCACATGCCTCCTGGACAACCTCCACAACATTGGACTATGCCAGATCGTGACCGAGCCCACGCACTCAGCAGGACACACCCTCGACCCCCTCTTCACTACAGGAAACTCCATCACCTTCAGCCACACCACCGAACACCCATGGACCGACCATCGTTGCGTCCACTTCACCTTCAGAACACACACCATCCACAGACACCAGCACCTGCTTCCACAAAGAAACTGGACCAAAATCACCGACAACCAGCTCACCTCCTCACTCAACAACTCCACCCCAACCATCGCGGAAAACGACGACCCCAACACCGCAGCCCGAACCCTGCATAGATGGATCTCGACAGCACCAACACCATAGCCCCCCCTAAAGAAAAACAACAATACCCGTGCCAAGAAAGCCAGATGGATTACCACCGAACTTCAAGAGTCCAGGCGCACATGCCGCCGCCTCGAAAAGGCCTGGAGAAACACCAAATCCACAGAAGCCCGCAACAACTTCAGAGCCGCCACCAACGCCCACCATCAACTCATCAGAGAAACGAGGAAAAAAGCGATTGAAGACAGAATCTCCACCCACGCACACAACAGCAAGGAACTCTTCAGCATCATCAAGGAGTTCGCCCAACCCACCAGCGAGTCTACCGACATCCCTCCCTCACAAGACCTCTGCGACAAACTCAGCACCTTTTTCCACCACAAAATCAAGAGCATCTACGACAACTTCGACGAAGACAACCAACACACTGAACCCTCACGAACCACCCCCGACAACCGGAAACCAGCGATTGATGACTGGACAGCCCTCACCATCGAAGACACACTGAAGACAATGAAGTCAATCCACTTAGGGGCCCCCACGGACCCCTGCCCTCACCACATCTTCAACAGAGCCGCCGATACCATCGCACCCATGCTTCACCACACCATCAACCGCTCCCTGGCATCCTCCTCGTTCCCAGACAACTGGAAACACGCCGAGGTCAACCCCCTCCTAAAGAAACCCTCAGCGGACCCCACCGACCTCAAAATCTACAGACCCATCTCCCTGCTCCCTTTCCCAGCGAAAGTCATCGAGAAAGCCATCAACAGCCAACTCGCCACATTCAATGAAGAACACAATATCCTCGACTCCTCCCAATCCGGCTTCAGAAAAAACCACAGTACGGAAACCGCCCTCCTCGCCGCAACATACGACATCCGCACCCAACTGGACAAAGGAGAAACAGTAGCCCTCATCCTCCTAGACCTATCAGCGGCATGAGACACAGTCTCCCACCGCACCCTAATACGCAGACTCTACGACGCAGGAATCCAGGACAAGGTTCTCGACTGAATCTGCTCCTTCCTCTCCGGCAGGACGCAACAGGTCAGACTCCCCCCTTTCCTCTCAGACCCCACACCTACCACCTGCGGAGTCCCCCAGGGCTCCTCCCTCAGCCCGACGCTCTTCAACATCTACATTGCTCCACTTGCCCCCATCGTCAGAACCTACGGACTCAACATTGTGTCATACGCAGACGACACCCAGCTCATCCTCTCCCTATCCAACGAGCCCAACACCGCCAGACGCAACTTTTGAGAAGGCATGGAAGCCGTCGCCAAATGGATGAAAAAAAGCTGCCTACAACTAAACACCAACAAAACAGAAGTACTCATCATGGGCCCAAACCCTGACACCTGGAGCGACACCTGGTGGCCCACCGCCCTCGGAAACCCGCCAACCCCCACAGACCACGCACGCAACCTGAAAATCATCCTGGACTCCGAGCTCAAAATGGACCGCCAGATCAACTCGGTCTCATCTTCCTGCTTCTACACCCTCCGCCTTCTTCTTAAGACCTTCAAATGTATCCCCCTCGAACCCCGAAAGACAGTCACTCACGCCCTGGTCACCAGCAGACTCTACTACGGCAACGCACTCTACGCCGGAATAAACAAAAACCTCATCCGCAAGCTACAGAACATCCAGAACGGTGCCGCAAGACTGGTCCTCAACCTGCCAAAACACTGCCACATCTCTCAGCACCTGCGCACACTCCCTCTGGCTCCCCGTCGAGGCGAGAATCACCTTTAAGATGCTCACCCACGCACACAATGCCCTCCATGGCACTGGACCAGCATACCTGAACAGCCGGGTTAAGTTCCACGCACCCCAAAGGACCCTACGATCAGCCCAGCTCTCCTACGCCGTGGTCCCCCGCACCAGAAAGACCAGATCGGGAGGCCGCTCCTTCTCCTTCCTCGCGGCCAAAGCATGGAACGCCCTTCCGCTCCACCTCAGACAGAAAACATCGCTCCCCATCTTCGCAAGAAACCTCAAAACCTGGCTCTTCGACAGACCCCCTCCTTGATGGAATGGAACCTGCACCCCCCCACCCCTAGCGCCTTGGGACCCTTACGGGTGAGTAGTTGCGCTTTAACAAACTCCTGATTGATTGATTGATTCTACTTCTGAATCTGGGTTAGTGACAGGTAATCCCCCCAAAAGCTAGCCTCACCGGGAGCCCATCAAGAAGAGAAGTCTCCGCAGATTCTAAACTCCTCCTGCAGCTCAGCGAACATTGTAGCAGTCTTCAGTCACCCAGAACTCTCCACCAATCAAAAGAAGAAAGCTGGCCTCGCAGAGAAACAGAGCCTTAAGATCCTCTTCCTCCTTCACCAAAAGACGCTGAATAGTGAGCACGGGGAACTGGGTGCGGCCGCTGACGTCATCGTAGGCACGCCAGTGGCAAACCTCTCGCATCTCCTGTGAAATGCCAAACCTCACGCATCTCGTGTGAGATGCCAAATCTCACGCATCTCGCGTGAGATGCGTGAGATGCTTAATCTCATGCATCTCGCGTGAGATGCCAAATCACACGCATTTTGAGTGGGAAAAAGTTAGTACAGAGAACAAACATACTAGGACACAAGAACATGCATCTTTAAACATTTTCGCCACCACAATCCTCCAGGGGCTATAGGGGCCGTGGTTGGGGCGCCGATGGCGGAGGCGGCTAGAGCGACTAGGTCCGTGCCTCATCCCGCCGATTATCCTGGAAACTGCCTGAGTTGCTGTTCCAAAAACGGGGACAGACGTCGGAACGACTCCGAAGACCTTTCTGCCCGCCGGGGTGCTCCCTGGTGACTTGGGGCACCCTTTAAAGCTGCGATCTGCGAGGCAAGCGACATCGGCAGAGCAGTCGCAAGATGGCGGCCGGGATCGCCAGGAAGAAATGACCCGCGACCCGCTGCTCACGATTTGCGGAGGTTGGCGCTGAAGAACTGTTGGCAGAGGGAGCGCGGCAGGCAATCTGCCGCTCCGCAAAGGCTCCGGTGAAGATTAGTAAGAGAAGCGCAGATAACAGATCGCCGCGGTATCGGAGCAGCAGAGAGGAGGGGAGCCCTAAGATGGCGCCAGCACTGGTGGTGGCGTAGGCTGTGTGGCCATAAGTCGGTGTCGCGGCGGCCCGGAATCGGAACAGTGGCGCAGCCCGCGTCAACGTCGAGACCACTGAGGAGGACCGGCGAAGAGAAGCGGCTCCGTGGCACAGTGGGAGCTGCGGTAACATCGAGCGCCTCCGAGGCTCCGGGAGCAGGCGCTTGGAGCCCAGATCGGAACCGGCCGGAGAGGCGGAGGCGGCAGAATTCAGTGGCCGGATGTGTGCTGTGGTGGCGGCTGGAAGCCCTTCCCTAGGGCCACCGGTGAGTGCAGTGCTGCGGGCCTGGTCTGGGTGCTGCGGAGGCGGGGGCGGGATCGGCCAGCAGCGCTGGGCAGCCGGGGGCCGCGGAGGGCAGCGCAGGGTGCCCCGAAGGGGGACCGACAGCGGTAGTGTCTGGGAGAGGTGGCAGCAAGCTGAGTGGAGCAGCCCCATAGTGCACGCACAACGAACTTACCGGCAGGTACAGAGGCGTTGCTGGTGACCGGCTGGGGACACTGCGCTGCTGCCCCGGAGACGAGGTGGAGGCACAACACGGTGCGGTTTGGTGGGCGCAGACACAAGGGGCTGAAGAGTCAGAGGGGAGCATCCCGGTAGCGGATTGGCGCCTGAAGCGGCTTGGACCAAGAAGGGACATGGAGGGTCCGGAATGACCGTGTTGGCCTGCTAGGATTGCGTGCCTGGGGGTCCCGGTGAGAACCGCGTGGAGTGATATCAGAGTCAGTTATCCCGGGCTCCAGGGGAGTGTTGTGGACATCCAGTGAACCGCGCAGTTCTCAACTCTGGTTCGTAACTTGGAAGCCTGGGCGTGTGCCTTGCTGGACTGTCCATAAGGAATGAAACCTAAAGGCAGAAAAGACGAGGCAATGGATCCTGCAGGAGGAAACGGAGACGCCGGGGATGGCGCGGCTGAGACCTCGGAACAAAGACTGAACAAGCGCCTTGATCAAATCCTGGATGCTATAACGGCGACAAAAGAGTCCCTTCATCAGGATATTACTCAAGTGGCGACAGGGCTGGGGCTCTTGAGAGCTGATCACTCGAAGTTAGCGGACAGGGTTAAAGACAGTGAGTCACTGCTTCAGGACCTCAAACCAGCAGTGGTCACGGTTGTGCGCAAATTGGAGGACGCCTTGAGGAGATTTGAGACACTGGAAAAGAAAGCCGAGGATGCCGAAAGTCGTAACCGGCGAAACAACGTTCGGGTCGTAGGCCTGCCCGAAAATGTTGAAGGGACGGACATGGTTGCGTACATGGAAAATTGGTTCAGGACTGTGGTGGCCCCTGAGGGCCTTTCTCCTTTCTTCACACTCAAGAGGGCTCATAGTGTCCCGGCCAGGCCGCCTGCACCGGGCCGACCCCCCGTCCTGTGGTGGCCAGGGTTCTTCACTATAAAGACAGGGATTTCTTGATCCAAAACGCACGCTCAACGGGCCCCTTCCAGATAGATAACAGTGCTGTGACAATTTTCCCGGATTATACTCGGGACATACAACGGCGTAGGGCCTCATACCTATCTGTCAAAAAGGAGCTGAGGGAGGAAGGCATACAATATTCGCTACTGTTCCTGGCTAAACTGAGTGATACTGGACGGGTCGACGCAGTTTTTCCTGACACCTGCAGAGGCCTGGTCTTGGCTTGAAAGATATAGGGCAGGTACTGATCGCAGGGGCAGAATTGAGGGGGGCGCACTCAAGCCAGTGCGGATGCGCCAATCGTAGCGCCTCCGCAAGAAGAACAAAGCACAACGGGCGCTACAACGTGTGCAAATGGAGGCTGACAAACAGGGGGCCTTGGCGGCTACAGCGGCGATCACTGGTTCTCAGCGGGGGGGCTCAACCAAGGGATCTGAATCCGAGGAGAACGGGGGACAATCTGGTACGGAGGTGTCGGAGGACGAGAGTACCAAAGGCCCGGAGATGACACCTAGATTAGCTGATGATTTATAAGTGAATTACCTCTGTCTGGGACTCACCGGTGGTGAACTGAGAATGGCGATATCGGGGAATCCGGTAACAGTCGTGAATTCCATGTCTGTGATTTATTATTGCGGGATATGGAGGGCGGGGGGCTGGCGCGAGCGCTGCCACCTGTCGGAGCTGGATCACCTCCCCATTGCCCTTAAGGCAACCTGTGGTGGCTACTGCAGGATAGTATTGTGTGAATTGGTAGGACAGTTTGGATGGGGACTGATAATGCGTTATTGGGACCTGTTCTGGGAAGGGAGGGTAATGGAAGTTTGGGGGGGTGTTTTGTGTTTAAGGGGGGGCACAGCTGGTGTGGGCACACAAATTATGCAGGAGGGGAAAGATTGGGAGTGCAGCAATGGGGACATTACCTGATTTGAAGTGTATCACGTGGAACGTGCGCGGATTACATACCATGTCGAGGCGCCACAAGGTGCATGCATATCTGATAAGAAGAGGTGTCCAGATAGCGTTGCTGCAAGAGACCCATCTCACTAAACAAGAATGTACTGCGCTGCAGCGAAGGTGGAGAGGTTAGGTGTTTGGTACTGCTTACTCTGCGCTTGCTAGGGGAGTGTTGGTGTGGGTGAGGGCGGGGACCCCGTTCCAAGCTGCACACCCTGTGATAGACCCTGAGGGTAGATATGTGGCAGTGGCGGGAAGATTGTATGACACAGAGGTGGTGTTATGTAGCGTATATGCTCCAAACACTGACCAGCCCTGATTTTTGGATGTCATCTCCGGAAAACTGGCTCATCTCTTATCGGGCTGAGTGATTATGGGGGGAGACGTTAATTCGCTTACAGATGTGGCCCTGGACAGGTCGCATCCTCCGTTGGCAGAAACCCAGGTCCGCAAGATTGCGAGGAAGAGGGCAGAATGGCAGAGCGGATGGGGGTTGATTGACGTGTGGAGAGTGCACCATCCTGAAGACAGGGATTACTCCTTTTCGGCTATCCACGAACTACATGTTAGAATTGACACTATTCTGTGCACCCAGGTGCTGGCGCCCTTAGCGGTACACTCGGAATACCTAGCTAGGACCATTTTAGACCATAACCCCCAGGTAGTTTCCTTTAAATGGCAGAGCATGAGAACAGAGGTGCCCACCTGGCGTTTACGTCCGGATACCCAGGAGGATCTAGTCTTTAGGACTACAATCAAAGAGGGTATCGAGTGTAGGAGAGTAGGGTCTGCAATCCTATGGTCACCCCCGATTTTTGCTTTTTGCTTCACTGGTTTACGACTTTCCCTGGCTGTGGGCCTGCTAACCAGACCCACAGCCTAGCTGTTCTCTCTCTAAATTGGCAAGCATGTACCTTAGGTGCATTTACCAATTGGCACTGGGCCACATTATCAGTCCCTTTACAGAGTACCATAGGTACCCAGGGCATAGGTGTACCCAGGGCCTACCAGGGGCTGAAGCATGTATTATGCCATCCCTGGCTGGCCATCTAAACAGACACAACTGGCTGCACGACAGCTTGGGCAAGGTGGTGTAATCATCCTTTGCTTTAGATATAGTATCCCTATATCTAACCCTAAAATGGACACATATATTCCTATCAGTCACTCCTATGGCAGGCCTTATCAATCCTGAAGGCAGAGTGCTTGGAATTATGTGAGATGGAGCTCTGGCATGAGCTGAGCCCGTTTGCAGCTTGCGGAACCAAGTCCTAATAGTTGTTCCATGATAACGCTATACCATATACTCTTAAGTGCATTATGAACCTCGCGGTCAAATGCTAACTTTGGCATAGCATTATCAAAACATGTCGAGTAAGGTGTCATGCGAATTGGAATACTAACCCCTCGCCAAATCTGGCGACGGGTTAGCATTCCACCCTTCTAGAGGGACACAACATGTATGTAACTGTGAATCCCGGTTAAAGTTAACTCGAGCCTCAGCATCACAAAATAGATGCTGCCACCACAGACACAAGTCTGACCTGCTGCTGGGAGTCCTTCCAGCGAGGGCGGCTTGGACAAAGGGTTTCCTGCCTTGGGAGGTGCTAGCACCACCCCAGACAGGATTTTGTGTATTAGGTAGGACAGGACTCAAAGGAATGAGACATGCCTAGGGCACACAAGGTGTCCCTGTGCATACACCGGTCTGAACCATTTCCTGGGGCACTCCAGCCCCAGAGCGGGCACCAGACCGGACAAAGGAAAGGGGGTGTAACCACCCCCCTTCCTGGTCCCTCCAGAGGAGGGACCTAGTCGTAGTGCAGCCCCCTTTAGCCGAATAAAGGTAGGAGCTGGTCCATTCCAAATCAAATTAATCTTGACAACTTCCACGAAGAACTCTTGACCTTCGACCTCCTGAACATCAGAAGACTGAAGAATCTCCCCTATGGTCAGGGAGTGACCATCCTGCTTTGCGGGCACCATCAAGCTCCTGTGCGGTTTGCTGCAGAGTCCTTCCATCCCGGAATCCGACGACCCAGCTCGACAAGACCCGGACCTCCAGACCTCTCTGACCTCTACCAACATCCACAGCACAGCTGAGACCCATGGGTGCGACGAGCAACGTGGAGACGGCCATCTTGAGAAACCTGCACAGCGCTTCCAGCACGACCGCCGAGGGATCCTCGAGTGAGTGCTTTGGGGCCTGAAAACACACCGACACAGCTCCTGCACCAAAGACCAGCACCCCAGCATCCACGAGATCTGCGTGGGGCCCTTTTGCCTGGTTGCTGCTTGTCCTGTTGTCTGGTCACTTGCCGGCTGGCTTGTGACCTCTGAGACGACGGTCCGAAGAATCCAACACTGCTGGTCCGGTCCCCCAGACTGGCCCTTGCTTCCTTGTAAAAGAGGAGCACCCCGGACCCTCCTGGTCCGCACCAGACGCCATCTTTGTTCCACCGCGTGGCTTGCATTAGCCAAGGCCTGTTGTCCAGATCGACGATCCGACACCGCCAACAGCAGCAGACTACGTGGGACAGCTCATGCCTCCAGCCTGGTCATGAAGAGCATTTCCTGGTCCGCGCAGCTACAGAGAGAAGCGACCCTTCCTTCACCTGACTGCGGCGACAGCACCTGGTTCCCTCCTATTTCCAGCACCGTCACTGGCTAGTGACCGAGACTCTGTCCCCTTCCCTTTCAGGACTCTTTCTTCTAAGTTCCATCCTTGGAACCACCGGACTCCTCCATCTGGCTGCCTGCCAGCAACTCCTTGTTTCAGGCATCACCGGGATCAACGCAGCAAACCCGACGCCACTTCAGCCCTATGCACACGCAGCCTGTGGGTTAGGTAACTAAAGCTTCTAGGTGCTGAAGTCTGTGTACACTATCCTAGTGTGCAGGTCCACTGTTTTCCCTCCATCCAGCCAGGTTCGTCCGGAATCCGTAACTTTCTAAACTGTAAGATCAATAGACGTTGGTACGCATCCCGCGTGAGTTTCCACTCTGCACGTGAGTCCCGTGGGCCTCCTGCTCCTTACTTACCCAGTTTGTAGCGTAGTCCCAGCGATCCTCCAGCCTCTGGATCTCCTTACAGTATTTTCTTTCCTCGCATTCCATTGTTTTGAGTATATGGTTTGTCATGCCCCTAAGGCGCACTTGTAAATATTGTGCGAACTCGTATGCCATTCAGAGTTTAGCCTAAAGACTGCTTTTGTCCACGCTACTAGGATAGCTGGTCTATAAGGTTGACTTACAACCATTCACCATAAGGGTTGTTTGGACTGATACAAGGTGATCACCAGAACTAGTGAACATCATATATCAGGCCAACTTCTCACATCGAGGACTACTTTGCTACCAACAAGAACTCGACATCTACTAGGGGAATGGAGTGGAATGCGTTTAAAGTGGTGGTGAGAGGTCTGTGCCTCAGTAAGCATGCGGGTGAAAGGGCAGTGGTTGTAAAGGAGGTCGCAAAAGCGGAGGAGGCGCTACGGGAGGTGGAAAAACAAAGGCCAGAAGGGAGGGAATTGCAGGACCAGCTATTGGTGGCTAGGGAGCTCGTGGCCACTGAGACAGAAAGGCTGCACAGTTACGACTATAAGCAATATAGGGTAAAGGTACATGCTGAGGGGGATAAGGTAGGCACGCTCCTGGCAAGAATGGCGAATCCGAGGCAGGGGGGTTGCCCGGTCCTGAGTGTTCGTGAGGAATCTGGGAGGGTGGCCTGCTCGCAATCTGAGGTCGTCTTGCGCTTCTTGCGGTACTATACGACGCTGTATCAAAACCACCTGGAAGCGACTACAATGGAGATTGAGGGTTATTTATCGGGGATACAGTTATCGCAACTAGAGGAAGAGGACGCAAAAAGCTTGGGTCAAGCTGTCACTGTTGCTGAAATTAGGGGAGCAATTAAGAGCATGGCCAGGAACAAGACTCCGGGGGTGGATGGACTTCCTATAGAGTTTTATCTGACGTACATTGACCCATTGGCAACCAAGCTGCAGGCGGTATATAACGAGGCGCTGGAGCTGGGATACATGCCCTAATCCATGAGGGTGGCGCTGGTAGTCCCCCTGTTGAAACCTGGGAGGGAGAGAGATAACGTGACCTCTTATAGGCCACTGTCTATGTTGACAGTGGACTACAAGATACTGAGTTGTATACTGGCAACAAGACTAATGTCCCATATGACTACCTTGGTCCACGGGGACAAAGCAGGGTTCATACCAACTAGGAACACCTCGACCAATATCCGCCGTCTTATTAGAATATTGGATAGTGATCTGGTGGAAGAGGCAACATCAGCAGTGCTGTCGGTGGATATAGAAAAGGCGTTTGACAGCCTCGAGTGGGAATATCTTGATAAGGTATTGGAAAGATTTGGCTTAGGTGCGCGTTTTAGGCGCTGGACGAAGGTCTTGTACTCCTTCGCTACGGCTCGGGTGCGATTGGGCTCGGTTATATCATCAGAATACCCGGTGCAGAGAGGCACGAGACAGGGGTGCTCGCTCTCCCCCCTGCTGTTTGCGCTCGCAATAGAACGGCAAGCGGTCTACGCCAGATCGAGAGTGGCGTATGAGAGCCTGGTCTGTGGTGGACTCCCGCACTACATCTCGTTGTATGTGGATGATTTGCTGCTGTTCTTAGCGGACGCGACATTGGCACTGGAGGGGGCGATGACCATGCTGTCGGACTTTGAGAGGCTGTCTGGCCTCCGTGTGAACTGGACTAAAACGTGTGTCTTTCCTCTGAGGATAGATGCACCCCAACCACGCCTACCTGCTGATTTACTGTGGTAACGATCGTGCTTTACCTACTTGGGAGTCCGGATTTATCATAGGGCGAAGGATATACTGGAGGGGAATATTGGACGTTGCATAAGGGCACTGTGGCGTTCTGGGCAACCTTGCCTCTCTCGGTGTTGGGGAGAGTTGCATTGCTCAAAATGGTAGCTTTGCCACGCCTCCTCAACTTTTTTCGCACTCTTCCGCTCTGGGTGCCTCCTCGGTACTTTCGGGAACTGCGGACGCTCACTATTGACTTTTTGTGGGGGACGGGAAGGAGGCGGGTAAAATTGGTCACGCTGTTGCGGCCCAAAGTGGAGGGGGAAATGGCAGTTCCGAATTTCGAACTTTACTACTTGGCAGCGCAATTGCAGGTCCTTACACAGCATGTAGACAGAGAATTCAGGAGTCCGGAAGAGGCTCGGGGATCTGGAATACAGAATCATGTCCTATCCTACATTATCATGCAACAACACCTAGTGGTCCGGAATCTGACTTGGGAGGAGAAGGCGCTGAGGCTGTGCTGGAATAGGAGCCGGAAGAAGGCGAAAGTGGAACATCCCTATGCACCCGAAATCCCCCTGGGCATGCGTACGGCACTGCTGCATGGAGTGGATTGGTCCAGGCTACTGGACTGGGAGGAACTGGGGTTACAAGTGGTGGGTGACTTGTACGCTGAAGGCGAGTTGCTACCCTTCCAGGTGTTGCAAGACCAATTTGGCATTCCGGACGGAGATTTCCCATTACATATGGCGGTAACCACTGCTATACGGAAACACTGGAAAACAGGGCAGTTGGAACCACTGTAGTACTGAGAATTCTGGACCCGTGTTATAAATATCGTCGCATCATGACGATTTTGGTATCAGCGGACCGGTAATGATTTGAGTATTATGCACAAGCATTTTCGTCACGATCGAGTGACGGAATCACCCTGAAATCAGCATTTCCGTTCCGGACCCTCGGGTTCCATTTTGTGAACGGCATCCATTTTGTGATTGCCCTCACATAGCCAAATGACTGAAAGCCAAAACCGAGTCCGAAGGACACGTACACCTTTGCTGACTCTTCTGTGACCTGGGCAAGCTGACTCCACTGCCCGAAGCCAAACCTGTTCGGCCAGGTCCTTTCCCAGTGGCCGAACGAGATTAGCATCAGGCCACAACATATCATAAACCTTTCATCGCACACAAACCATGCCTAATCTTACACACATCTGTCCCTGTTTCTAGCTTTGTGACTTGTTTTACGAGGAGGAGGTGACCGATTTTATTGGGGGTCCGTCGATATCTGAGGAAAATGCTGGGCCTTGCCGGGTAATCAATTACGGGCTGGATGAACTGAAATGTCAAGTCAAGTCAAGTCAAAGGATTTATATAGCGCACTACATACCCAGAGGGTCTCAAGGCGCTTAAGGAGGGGTGGGGAATTACTTGTCAAATATCCACGTTTTAAGTTGCTTTCTGAATGCTAGGTGGTTCTGGGTAAGGCGAAGGTAAGTGGGAAGTGAGTTCCAGGTTTTAGCTGCCAGGTAGGAGAAGGATCTACCTCCCATGGTGGTCTTGTTGATGCGAGGTACAGTGGCAAGGGCTTGGTTGGAAGAACGAAGCTGGCGGGAGGGGGTGTAGAAGGACAGTCGTGTGTTGAGGCATTCTTGTCCGATTTCGTAGAGTGCTTTGTGTGCGTGGGTTAGGAGCCGGAAAGTGATCCTCTTATTGACGGGAAGCCAGTGGAGGTTTTTCAGGTGACCAGAGATATGTTCTTTACGCGGGATGTCTAATATGAGCCTGGCTGAGGCGTTTTGGATTCGTTGGAGTTTTTTCTGGAGTTTAGCGGTAGTCCCGGCGTAGAGGGTGTTTCCATAGTCCAGTCGGCTCGTGACCAGAGCGTGGGTGACCGTTTTCCTAGTTTCGGTGGGGATCCAACGAAATGTTTTTTTGAGCATGCGAAGAATGTTGAAGCAGGATGAGGAGACGGCGTTGACTTGTCTGGTCATTGAAAGTGAAGAATCCAGGATGACGCCCAGGTTCCGTGCGTGGTCTGTCGGGATGGGTGCTTTTCCAAGGGCATCTGGCCACCAAGAGTCGTCCCATGCGGAGGGGGAGGTACCTAAGATGAGGACTTCTGTTTTATCAGAGTTCAGTTTCAGATGGCTGTGTTTCATCCATTCGGCTACTTCTTTCATTCCTTCGTGTAGGTTAGTTTTGGCGGTGCTAGGGTCATTGGTGAGTGATAGGATCAGTTGAGTGTCATCCGCGTAGGAGATGATGTTGAGGTTGTGCTGGCGGGCGATGGCCGCGAGGGGGCTCATGTATACGTTGAAAAGGGTGGGGCTGAGTGAAGATCCTGTCATCATGACTCTGCTTTTTCTTTGCAGTAAAAATATGTGAATGGTCAACTGTAAAATAAGGAATGTTTGCCTAAAGCATTTTATTTTGTATATAAGGAGAAGTCTTGTTTTGTAAAGCAGCAGTCTCCTGAGAACATACATGCTATTGTACTTCTAGGATACCTGTTACTGGCTGCAGCCAATAAATCCGATCTTTGACTTCACCTAGAAGACTCTGTGTTTCTGTAGTCTGAAACAGGAAGGACTCAGAGTTTTCAGGTGTGTTCCCTGGCACCGTCGGGTTCTTAAAAACCCGGTACTCCAGTTGGCGCCCAACGTGGGGGGGTATTAGCGGTACCGGTCCAAGCCAGAGGTTTGTGAGGAGCTTTGTGTGAAAATTCTGGAGGAAGGCCGCCACTTCATCGACCCCTGTATGTCGACGTGGTCCGAAAGTCTTTGCTGCGAGGTTCCCCGCGTCCCGACGGCTACAAAGGACTGCTGCCCTGACTATCGCCCTGTTTTGGACCCTCGATGTTTGGTAGAGCGAAACGATAGACGAGTCTTCTGGTGACGTCATCGATACCTCAGTTAAGTATAAGTGGAGCGTCTCCCAGTCCTTAGTTTGATTCTTAGTTTTTGGTATCCTTCGGGATTACTTTGTTTGGAACTTGCAAGTGCCAAAACCGAAGGACTCGTGTATTCACGAGACTATCGTATTCGATAAGCCTTCGAAGTTTGAAGCTGGACTAGAGAGCGAAGATGCCTGGTCTTAGCAGACTTGGAAATTTGTTTTGTCTTGGTTTTAATAAGGATTCCCGGTTGGAGGACTCGTGTCCGGTTCCTCCGATTGGAACGCCAACATATGAGCTCTATGTGAAACACGGCGTAGGCCCCATCACATATAATGAAGTATGGATCCGAAACACCAGAAAAGATGGTGTTTTAAAATGGCCCCAATATGGTAGTTTTGACACAGAGATTCTAAATAATCTAGAGGTAAAACTTTTTAAGAAGAAAGCCCGGCCGGCAATGTTTGACTCTTTCCGCCTATGGCGAAAGGAAGCCAAACAGAAAGAAATTAAATTAGCCAAGAGAAATAAGAGAGAAAGGGGTATCTCGATAATACAAGCCGCTACGCAGTTTAGAGATAACGAAGAAGAACAGGCAAACGAGCAGTTGCACAGGCAACGTAAAATGGCGATCGATAAATGTTATCCAGTCTTGCCACCCCTCCACCCAGACTCACGAGAATCTGAGAGGGATCCTTTGATGTCACACGTATAAAAATTCGCCACCCCCCTATGCACGGAACGCTACAGCACCTCCGCAACCTTTTGTTATACAACACCCAGCCGTACAGCCCCTAGTTCTGCCACAGCCACCAGCTCCCCTTGCCGTGGCTCCTAATTTCTGGTGCAGCCTCCTCAAGGGCCACCAAGCTCACCTGCTCCCCCTGTGCTCTCTGTGACTTTGCCTATTGTTCCGACTACTTCTCCTAATACTCCCTCTGCTACTGCCTCCGCCTCTGCCTTACCTCACCCTGTCTTTCCTCCTGTCCTTCCATCAGTTTCTCCTTCTGTTCGACAGAGAATGACCAACACTGTTACTGGTCTTTTCTCACCTTTCTTTGGGTCGCCTAATACGACCCCTTACGCAGAACGAAGACAGTTGCGGAGTCAACTGCCTGACTATCAAGAGAGAGAATTACTGAAATGTTTAGCGCATAAATGGGTTGCCGATCCTCTAAGATATGATGTACAGTCTATCGTGGAAGCCTTCCGTCAATGGGAAGCATCGAAGCAGAGATATGTTTTTGAACAAATGTGTGTTTTTCTCTGTCAGGATTTGAAGGAAAATGATCTGGAATACGATCTGTGTAAGTTGTGCCGTGTGCGGTTCGAGTTTTCAGAAGGCATGATCGAAGGTCCCGATGTTGAGAGGGCGGTTGCGACATTGTTATCGTATCGGAGGGAGGAGGGTACTTCTCGGTCACTACTTAGGCGTGACGGTAGGAAAAAGGCGCGACAGTATCCTATGAGAGAGGTTCCGCCGGTATGGAAGGAAGAAGTGGCCGCTGGTCCGGGTAATAATCCACCAGGTGTACCGGCTCCCTTTCAGCGTGTTTGGGTACACGTTCCATGGAAACGAACAGAGGTTTTGGCTCTCAAACAGACGTTACCTGACCCCCGTAAAAATCCTGCAGGGTATTATAAGGAATTATCAAAGACTGTAAGCTCGTGCATTATGAACTTAGCCGATATAGACATGTTGATCGGGAACGTGGTTCCACAGCCTTTATGGCGAAAGATTCGCCACACCGATCACGATCAAGAGTTAGGTGATACATGGGTTAATATTGCTGCTGTAGATAACAGACAAGTTGGTGGTGCTAAACCCGAGCCTTTAATTACGGAACTCCCTGGTAGGATCATTACTTATTTGAAGACTCTAATGCCTGAATTACGCATCAATTGGGACAAATTGTCTGCATGTAAGCAGAAGAAAGACGAAGTGGTGCCTGACTTTTTCACGCGGTTTGAAGAGACTTTTGTAGATCATAGCGGTCAGGATATGGCTACTGAAGGTGGCCAGAGATTGTTCGTCGACAAATTTGTGCATAATTTACTTCCAGAGTTGTGTGCTAAGTTGAAGGATTCTGAGAGTGCTTGGGCTGTTTCAACGTCAGCACAGATTTTAGCTACAGCCCAGTACTATGAAAATAGACGCAAAGATGAGTTAGAGAAAGCGGATAAAAAGACTAAGGAATTGAAAACTAAAGTCTTCTGTAACAAGCTTATCCATCCCGTACTAATAGTCAGCGTGATTATCAGCAGCCTCAGCAGTATTCGGGAAACTCCCAAAGAAACGAGTTTTCTCAACAACGTTTACCGTATGGTCCTAATCAGTGTGCGTATTGCAAAGAAGAGGGTCATTTTAAGAGTAGTTGTCCGGTTTTGTTGCAGCGCACAAATGGACTTGGTGCGAGAGGCCGTGGTGCTCAACAAACGCCTAGAGGTAGGGGACGCGGTGCGGCCCCACAAAACGCACGATCTTTCCCGCCTCAGAATTCAATGAATAGTTTCGATCAGCAGAATAACGCATCAGGTAGGACGACTCAGTACTATGCTGACGACTACTATGCAGAAAATGAGAATATGGAAGGTAATGATTGCTAGGACAGCCATTGAAAAAGAGAGGGAGTTATTCAGTTCCAGTAGACCAGAATGGACCTTATGTCGAGGTTGTTACATCAGGTGTGTCAGAACCTTTTCTATTGGATACTGATGCTACAAAGAGTTCTATTATGCACTCAAAACTCCCTGGCGCACCTTTGTCTGGCGAAATGAATGTTTCAGTAGGTTTTTCTGGCGCCCCGGTTAGGAACCCGATCTCTAGTCCTATGTCTCTTTCTGTTGGACCTTGTGAATTGGAAGCACCCCTTATTCGTACAACAGGTTGTGGTGAAAATTTGTTGGGATTGGATCTGTTGAAAAGACTATATGCGACTTTGTACTGCTCCCCTTCGGGAGTACAGCTTACACTAGGTAAGAGAGTGGTTTCTCCAATGTATCTATCGAAGGATAACTTCCCGACAGAATTGTCTTTTCTTCCGGATATTCTTTGGGCTACTGGTCCTAATGATGTGGGTCTTTTGGAAATACCGCCATATGTTGTGGCATTGAAAGCCAATGTTAGAATGCCGCGCATTCCCCAGTACAAAATATCTAGCGAAGGTGAAAAGGCATTGCTAGCGATCATCTATGACCTGATCGATAAAGATGTAATTGAAGAGACAAAAGGCAACGTTTGTAATAGTCCTGCTCTGCCGGTGTTGAAGCGCACTGATCCTTCCCAGCCACCTGTTTATAGGTTTGTGATTGATCTTAGAGAGGTGAATAAGATCGTTGTGCCACAGTTTCCAGGTGTCCCTGATATCACTGCCCTATTGACAACGATTCCAGCTTCAGCGGCCTGGTTCTCAGTGATTGACTTGAAGAATGCTTTCTTCAGCATCCCAATTGCCGAGGAGAGCAGGGATATTTTTGGCTTCAGTTTAGGAGGCCGAAGCTTCCGCTTCAAACGCGCTCCTCAGGGCTACTGCGAAAGTCCATCAATATATAGCCAGACTTTGAAAACACAGCTTGATACGATTGTTCTACGTGATGGCGCTACCCTTATTCAGTACGTCGATGATTTGTTAGTTGCCGCAGATACTGAGATTTGTAAAGAAGCCACCTTGTCGTTGTTGCGTCGTTTGTCTGATTTGCATCACAAAGTGTCTCTCTCGAAGTTGCAATATTGTCGACAAGAACTGACCTACCTAGGTCACCTCTTATCGAAGGAGGGAAGGAAACTGACCCCAGAAAGATTGAGTGTGCCAAGGACACAGAGAGAAGTGCGTGCTGTCTTGGGCATCACATCAAATTGTAGGCAATGGATACCGAATTTCTCATTGTTGGCCAAACCTTTGGTGGCATTAACCTGTAAGGATACACCGAATCCCATCCCATGGTCTGAAGATTGTCAGAAAAGTTTTTCGGAATTGCGTGATGCATTGTGTTCGGCTCCTGTGTTGGGTACCCCCGACTACAGTAAGCCCTTTACACTATATGTCCATGAGAAAGAAGGATGTGCGTTGTCAGTGTTGACACAGTCTTTTGGGGACAAGCAACGTCCATGCACGTACTTCTCGTCGACTTTGGATCCAGTAGCTAGGGCGTTGCCGAGTTGTTTAAGAGCCACGGCAGCAGTAGCTGTTTCTATCCGACAGTCTGCTGGGTTAGTGATGAATAACATGTTGATCATAATGGTTCCACATGCGGTAGACACTTTGTTAAATAGAACCAAGACACAGCACTTAACCAGTGCTCGATTGTCAGGTTAGGAGTTAACCTGGTTAGCGAGCCATGTCCACATTAAAAGATGCAACGCATTAAACCCAGCTACGTTGTTGCCGATTCCAGTTGAGACAGAGAATGCTGAAAAGCAGCACAACTGTTTCTTTAGGACAGAAGAAGAAACGAAAGGGAGAGTACATCTTAGGGACACTTCTCTTACTGAATGTGAGGGTACTTTGTGGGTTGATGGTTCGTGTTTCAAACTTCCGAATGGTGACACGACTGCAGCATATGCTGTTGCGACTTTGCATACGATTGTCGAAGCTGCACGCATCCCACATAACTCAGCGCAAGCAGCAGAGTTGATTGCACTTACGAGAGCATGTGTTTTATCGAAAGGAATGAAAGTGAACATATATACTGACAGCATGTATGCCTTTGGTGTGCCTCATAGTTTTGGGCTTCTGTGGCGTGAACGTGGGTTCCTGACTTCGCATGGAGCAAAGATACAGCATGGTCAGTTGGTGAACGAACTCCTCGAGGCACTTACCTTGCCACTACAAGTAGCAATTGTGAAATGCAGTGCCCATAAAAATGTGACTGATGATGTTGGTCGGGGAAATGCATTTGCTGACTAGGTCGCTAAAGAAACAGCAAAAGATGTGATGAGCCGAATGTATGTTGCGGGCCGTGCAAGATGGATTGGTGACGTTGGAATGTGTGAAGATACGATTGAGAGTGTGAAGTCCATCCAAGCTGAAGCTACAGAGAAAGAGTTGAGTGTGTGGAGAGAGAGTACAGGGAAATTGGATGCGAATGGTTGTTGGGTTGAATTGCTAGAGCATCAGAGTTGGTTGTTACCCGATGCGTATGTGCTTGCAGTGGTTACAATGGCGCATGGAATGGCTCACATCAGTGTGAAAGGGATTTGCAAGTTGTTGGCACCAGTATGGCAGAACACTAGAATTCCTAAGTGTGCAGAGAATGTAGTTAAGAACTGTATGGTGTGTCTGAAATACAATCCTGGTAGGGGAACCCCAACTCCAGCTGGTCATTTTGCTCCTCCTACCTATCCGTTCGAGGTTTTGCAGCTAGATTTCATCCACATGGAAAGGTGCAACAATTTGAAATACGTACTCGTTGTTTGCGCTTTTTCAAGATGGATAGAAGCATATCCCCTGAAAGACAATACTGCCTTATCGACAGCTAAACCCCTTGTCAAAGAATTCTTCCCTAGGTTTGGAATGCCGAGAGTGGTCTGGAGTGATAACGGGAGTGAATTTGTGGGTCGAGTGATGAAGAAATTATGTGAAGGGCTAGGCATACAGCAAAAGTTCCATGCTGAAAATCACCCCCAATCAGCTGGACTGGTAGAGTGTTATAATGGCACCCTGAAGCTTAAATTGGCCAAAATCCAAGCGAGCACTGGTCTTAAATGGTCTGACGCTCTGCCCTTGGCACTCCTATCAACAAGAATGACTGTACACTCGAGAGTGGGACTTAGTCCCTACGAAATAGTGTTCGGCCGTCCGGCCAACATATGGGGAGTGCCAAGGCCAACAAAATTTAGCGAGATAGAACACCCTGTACTGCTTGATTACCTGTACGAATTAACGGCTAAATTGCGTGTTTTACACCAACAGGTTCGCTTTACCCCAAGCTACTGAAGCTCCAGGACATCCTATTGATCCTGGATCTTACATGGTGTTAAAGAATTTTCAGCGGACAAAGAACGATGAGCCCCGCTGGACCGGCCCCCATCTAGTGCTTCTATCAACAAGATCAGCTGTCCGAGTGGAAGGAAAGAAACACTGGGTGCACGGGATCCATTGTAAGAGGGTCCCTTTACCTCTGCCGCACGATCGATGGGTCCAGGAGGGGATCACTGATTCTGAGACTGTGCCTCGTTTCCTGCCCTTTAGCGATGCACGTGTAAAAGGAACAAACTCTGAAAGTTAAAGCGATAATATTTTGCAAGAAGCTGTGCCACTGTCAATTCGATTGAACACTACAGAACCTGAACTCCTGTTTCAAACCCAGACAATACCCGGAAAAACCCGTTATAATTTGAGGCCGAGAACCATGACTATGGACAAATAAAACCCTTTTTCTTCTATTTTTGAAAGTGCAGCTCTCTCTCTCCCCTGAAAAACTTGCTTATTTTTGTTTTTCGAACCGCCATCCGGGTTCTGCTGCTAGGGTCGCGGTTGCCCAAGTCTTTGGGGTGCAGCCGAAGACGTTAGGTCGACGGTTCTGGTTGGTCTAAGGGAGTTGCCCTGGACTGACAGAAGCATTCCTTAGCATAGAACACCCTTCCGCCGCGGGCAGCAATTATAGAGATTGGAGTTTTTCAAGATGGAGAGACCTGCCAAATCGATGAACTTTAAAGTCAGAATGTGCATGTTAATGACAAGAATACGATTTTTGATATTATGTATTTTTATGTTACTTAGTGTAATGACGTTTTTAACAGGATATGTTTTATTCACTTTTCAAGTGACATTTGCATCCACTACACAGCCCACACCTCCTTCTCCTGTTTCCTCGCATTCTTTTCACCCTCTGCCTGAACACGAGTCTGCTAGGAGATTGGAGTTTGTCAATAATTCATTCGTTCAGCTTTTGCACCAACACCAACTAGTAATGAACACGACTAATTGTTGGGTGTGTGGTCTTATGCCACATACGAGAGATAAAGGTATCCCATATTTTGTCTTGCCATTCAGCTACTATGGTTCTTTGTGGGCGTTTCAGACGATGTTCCTATTTGCCATCGAACCATATCCCCCACGTTCCACGAGAAGTAACTCGAGCATCAAGGCATTAGTGGTGGGTATCACAAATATGAGCAGAGATATTGACTCGTATAGAACGATTCCCCGAGATGAGTTGCAGGCTTACAGTAGATGGAACGTAACAGAGTATGGAGTTACCTTGAGTGAAAACAAGCGAGCAAAGAGATCCTCCCCAATTTGGATTGTACCCCATCAAGGTCACCTATGTCTGCAGGGAAATGGAAAGAACTCCAGAGCTCAGTTAGGGAAGAGTGTCTGTACTGAAGCGCATGTCTTTTCGTCTCAGACTTCCCCTTCATTCCTAGCAGCTAAGGGTACCTACTTCATCTGCCATGATAGGGCGTATACATGGCTGCCCCCTGACTTCTCGGGCACATGTTTCATTTAGTTCCTGTTGCCTCCCACCTACACGGCCGCGGCAGATTACCATAGGACAAGGACAGTTAGAGGTGTCGTGAGTAAAGACGACACTGCGGGACAAGAATTTGGAGACTTCGTAAAAGGTTTTCTGGCATTTTGGGGGCCTATGGTGAACAGCAGGAACATTCGCCAATTGACGAGGGTAGTTGAATCTACCATAGTTGAAACTGCCGGTGCCCATAGTAACTTGACCGCTGAGCTCCAGTCGGACCGCCTTATGACTTCAGAACAGGGTCGCCTTAGACGTCATACTTGCAGACCGAGGTGGGGTATGTAAAGTGATCCAATCAAGTTGCTGCATCTTCATCCCAGATAATGCTCCGACAGTATACCAGGCCATCTCCAAACTGCATAAAATCTCTGAATCTATTCACGTGGATAACGGGGACTGGTCACTGATGGGGTGGTTCTGGGAACTGGTATCCGCCTGGGGATGGAAGATTCTTATGGTTATTGGGATGATCTTAGCCATTCTTTTCCTGTTCTGTCTGTGTGTACAGTGTGCTTTTGCAATATGTGGCCTCTGTGCTACATCGTGTGTAAGGAAACCTGTATCAGGAAACAAACTAAGTAACAGTATGATGCTACAGCAACAGCTCAATGACTTTATGAATATAGACCGGGACTCAGATTAGCATGAGTATTGGTTGTTTTGCCTATGTAAGGGCAAAAGGAGGGTCTGTAGTACTGAGAATTCTGGACCCGTGTTATAAATATCGTCGCATCATGACGATTTTGGTATCAGCGGACAGGTAATGATTTGAGTATTATGCACAAGCATTTTCGTCACGATCGAGTGACAGAATCACCCTGAAATCAGCATTTCCGTTCCGGACCCTCGGGTTCCATTTTGTGAACGGCATCCATTTTGTGATTGCCCTCACATAGCCAAATGACTGAAAGCCAAAACCGAGTCCGAAGGACACGTACACCTTTGCTGACTCTTCTGTGAGCTGGGCAAGCTGACTCCACCGCCCGAAGCCAAACCTGTTCGGCCAGGTCCTTTCCCAGTGGCCGAACGAGATTAGCATCAGGGCACAACATATCATAAACCTTTCATGGCACACAAACCATGCCTAATCTTACACACACCTGTCCCTGTTTCTTGCTTTATGACTTGCTTTACGAGGAGGAGGTGCCCGATTTTATTGGGGGTCCGTCGATATCTGATGAAAATGCTGGGCCTTGCCGGGTAATCAATTACGGGCTGGATGAACTGAAATGTGGACCTGTCATCATGACTCTGCTTTTTCTTTGTAGTAAAAATATGTGAATGGTCAACTGTAAAATAAGGAATGTTTGCCTAAAACATTTTATTTTGTATATAAGGAGAAGTCTGGTTTTGTAGAGGAGCATTCTCCTGAGAACATACATGCTATTGTACTTCTAGGATACTTGTTACTGGCTGCAGCCAATAAATCCGATCTTTGACTTCACCTAGAAGACTCTGTGTTTCTGTAGTCCGAAACAGGAAGCACTCGGAGTTTTCAGGTGTGTTCCCTGGCACCGCCGAGTTCTTAAAAACCCGGTACTCCACCACACACCACAATGGCGTGCCAATATGTGGTAATGGCGGCAGGTACTATTAAAGCGGTCACCTGCCTACACTCACGAATGCTGTGTGAAGGACTGGAGCCCCTAGTGACTCTCAGACAAAAATGGGAGGCAAGTATAGGGAAACCCATCCCGGAGACGGTCTGGGGTCATATTTTGACGAGAACTTGGAAAGGGTGTAGGAATGCGCGGTTTCAACAAGTACACTTTTTTATACTACATAGAGCCTACCTAACTCCGGGGAAGATCTGAAAATATTTTCAAGTGCAGGATGCAGCGTGCCCTAGGTGCCTGGCACCTGAGGTGGAGCTCGATCACATGATGTGGGACTGTCCGAAATTGGGGACATTTTGGTCCAAGGTAGGGGAACTTCTTAATGAAGTGACGGAGAGGCAAGTGGAATACGACATGGCGACCTGTTTGTTGCTTTGGTTTCCTCACACTAGGACAACTAAGATCACTAGTAAATTCATTGACTTGGGCCTCATATTGGCCCAGAGGGAAATCACATGGCACTGGAAGTCGAGGGAGGGCCCCTCTAGCAGGCGATGGGCGAACAAATTCCAGAAATGGGCCCATAGTGAGAGCGTGATCAGATTACGCCAGGCAGCCCGCACCGCTAATGAGAGGAGCCTAGAGGCAGCACGTGCATGGGCAGAACTAGTGAATGCGCTCAGTGACAGCCTCCTACCAGCAGATGAATAGTGGTTGAGTGTTCTGTGTGATGTTCCTTATGAGATACGGATGATTGCATGCGACCCTATAGATTTCCTCCCTTCAGATGCTAAGAACTTGGAAGTAGGCCCACACCAGCTACAACGGTTTTAGGGGGGGGGGGGGGTTTGTTGGGACAGGGAAGGTATTTACTCTTGGTGCAAGGCAGACGGCCCTATTAGCAATGAATAGTTAGTTCCTGGGAGGGTGTAGCTAGAATGGCGACTCCCAGTGGAGCGACCAAAGGGTACGGGACCCACACTGAGGATGAGTATAGAATTAGGGGGTTGTCATCAGGCTGGGGCGGCATACTTCTGGCACGCACGGTGCACACCATTCAGGTCATTAGTCCGGTAAGTGATGGGGTCGTACGTCTGGGATAATAAGAAAAGCAGAAACTAGTTGATTCGTGGAGCGGAGTTTGGGGGCCGCCGTAGGAATTGCTAATTGTGACACTGATTTGCTGTTGCCGCCCGACCTCCGGGATGTGGGCTGAATGGCTGTGTTATACCAAAATTATAATGATGTTGAAGCATTGATTTATGTCACTGGCGAGGTGCCCTGAACAATTTGATGCCTTTTGTATGTTTCTGCACCAAAAATAAAGTTAAAAAAAAAAGAAAACCATTCTCCAGGGGCTACTCTATGACTTTTACCACTTACGGGTAGATCGCACAGGAACAGGCGTATGTGCCTACAGGATGCGGCAGGCCCTAGACCGCAACCCGCCCTAGTCCTGACAGTACTTCCCCCTCCCCGAAGCGGTCTAGGGCCCGGCTTCAAAGGATTTTGAAGGTGGAAGTGTCGTATCAAACGAGAAGCATGCACATTTTCAGCTGGTTCCCAAGAATCATTTTCAGGCCCACATCCCTTCAAGGAAATGAGATACCATAATTTAGCACCTCTGCGTTTGGAATCCAAAATTCTTTGTACTTCATACTCCCAGTTCCCATGAACCAGAAGAGGTGCTGGTCTTTTAGAGGTAGTTTATCCAGCAGGTTTTAAAAGAGAGGTATTAAATACAGGGTGAATTCGCAAAGTCGTGGGTAAATGTAATTTACACGTTACTGGATTAACCTGACGAATCACCGAATACGGAACTAAGAACTTTGGATGGAACATGTTTCTTTGTTTAAAGACAAAGTTTTTTGTGGTTAGCTACACTTTGTTTCCAGGAACATACTGGGGACCAGATCGATGGTGCTTATCAAATTGTTCTTTGTATTTTTCTTTACTTTGCAAAAGTCGTTTGTGGATCTGTTGATGAACGTTCTGCATGAATTGAACAGTGTCCTGAACAGCTGGTGTATTACACTGTATATTGGGTTAGAGTTAAAGGAATGGTGTTAGGCACGTAACCATACAACCCTTCAAAAGGAGTGGACCCTGTAGACGAATGAGGTGATGTGTTGTAAGACACTTCTGCCATCCAGAACAAATCCAACCAAGACCTCTTGGTGTCAGAGACATAACATCTTAGATATTGTTTCAAAGTTTGATTTAAACGTTCAGTTTGACCGTCCGTTTGTGGATGGTAACTAGTGGACATGTTTGATGAAATTTGTAAACTGCGACACTATTGTTGCCAGAACTTAGATGAAAACGGAGACCCACGATCAGACAGCAGTACAGATGGTGACCCATGCAAACGGACAATGTTTTGTAAGAATATATGTGCTAAGTGTCCTGCAGTTGGCAATTGTTTGCTTGCGATAAAATGAGCATATTTTGTTAAACTGTCTATGACTACCAAAATAACTGAATGTTGATTTACTTGTGACAGTCCAACAATAAAATCCAGCGAAATATGATCTCATGGTTTAGTGGGCATAGGTAGAACTTGTAACAAACCTTTTGGTTTCCTATGATTGGTTTTAAAACAAGCACAGGTTTCACAGTCTCGAGCCATATCGAAGACGTCTTGTTTAATAGTTGGCCACCAAAATAATTTTTGAAGTTTTTCCATAGTCTTTTTAGGTCCAGGATGTCCTGCCAACGGGAGGGAGTGTAACCAACTGAACGCTGTTTCTTGTAATTTCTTAGTGGGTAGATACACTTGTTTTCCATGAAATGGTATTCCTTCCTTGATGGATTGGGTTGTATCTTGTTTTAACCATTGTGCCCATAACGAAGGAGGAAAACTTTCATGGAGATCATCAAGGAACTGATCTGCTGTCAAAACACAGATTACTTTGTCGGGATTGATTATGGCTTGAGGAACCCCTTCACATTTGTGTAATGAGGAATCTTTTCTGGAAAGCGCATCAGCTTTTTTGTTATCTTGTCCTAGATGATAGGTCACAGTAAAGTCATATTCGGCGAAGATCATCATCCACCGTAATTGACGTGGAGTTAATATTCTTGCAGAACTCATAAATTGTAAGTTTCTGTGGTCTGTGTAAACAGTCATTGTGAATCGTGCCCCCAAATGATAATGCCTCCATTCTTTGAAAGCGTCATGTATGGCAAGCAGTTCCTTTTCAGCTATAGTATAGTTCTGTTCAGCTGGATTTAGCTTTCTTGACATCTACGCCACAGGATGCATTTGACCAGTGTTTTGTTTTCTTTGAGAGAGGATGGCATCAATAGCTACATCCGAGGCATCGGCTTCGATAATAAAGGGTTCACGAACATCTGGATGCATCAAAATCGGAGCTGCTGTATAGGCTTGCTTCAAAGTGCGAAATGCGTTATTGGCTTCAGGAGTCCACACAAATGTTACCTTCTTTCGTAGCATCCGAGTGATTGGTGCCACTACAGCAGAGAAATGGTCTATGAAGCGATGATAAAAATTAGCAAATCCTAAAAAACATTGTACATCACGAACTGAGTTTGGAATAGGCCATTCTGCAACTGCTTGTATCTTTCTGACAGTCATTTTCATGCCAATAGGTGTAAGAAGAACTCCCAAAAATTCAACTTCAAAAACATGAAAATCGCATTTAGACAATTTGCATAAAGGTTATATGTTAGTAATGTACCCAACACCTTCTTAACGTGACCTTCATGACTAGCTATGGAATCGGAATAGATCAAAATGGCATCTATATAAACGATGACGAAAAGGTCCAGATATTCCCGTAATAAGTCGTTTTAAAAAAACTGGAACGCAGCTGGAGCGTTACAAAGCCCGAAAAGCATGACCAAATACTCAAACAGGCCATATCTGGTTTTAGACGATGTTTTCCATTCGTCACCATTACGAATGCGCACCAAATGATACGCACCTCGAAGATCTAATTTGGTGTAGATCACAGCGGTCTTCACCTGGTCCAAAAGAACTGGGATCAATGGAAGGGGGTACTTGTTCTTTATTGTGATCTTATTCAATGCTCTATAAATCAATACAAGTTCTTAATTCCCCATTTGCCTTAGGAATAAAAAAACAACGGAGAGGCCGCAGGAGACTTAGATGGGCGTATAAATCCGTTTTCCAAGTACTGATCAAGATATGGTCTCAAATGTTAGTTTTCTTTTTCTGATAATGCATATATCCGACAGTTAGGCACACATGAATCAGGCACAAGATCAATTTGACAGTCGTTTGACCAATGAGGAGGGAGGGTCGCTGCTTTTGCTTCACTGAAGACTTCTTTAAATTCCTCATAGGGAGTTGGTAGCACAGTTTCTTTCTCTTCCGCGGTTGCTATTTGTCCCGTTGTAGATTCTTTGGTCTTTAAACATGTGGAGTGACAATATTGAGAAAGAAAAACAAGTTCCCTTTTTTGCCAATCTATTAAAGGGTTATGCAAGCAAAGCCAAGGCATTCCTAAAATAAAGCCATATTGTGGGGTTTGAATTGCATCGAAATGAACTCTTTATGCTGTTGGTTATTTGTATCTATGCAGAACATCTGAATTTTAGAGGTTTGCATGGTAACAGGGCCTCCAGACAACATTTTGCCATCTACTGCTTGCACAATTTCTGGAGTGACCTTTTTCTCACAAGCAATTGGTAACCGTTGAGTTGTTTCAAAATCTACGAAATTCCCTGTTGCGCCGGAGTCTATTAGGACTTCCATTTGGTATATTTTTGAAGTCAACTGAATTTGTACTGCCAAACGGAAGTGAGATTTGTAGTTGGATACACAGGAATTTATTGAAGGGAAGGCGATGGTTCCCAAGAGATCCCCTTCTAAACATCTTGGGCACAATAGTTTCCCGACGTTTGCTCAGTTGTAGTCACAGCCACAGACTTGTTAGCACTCACAGTCTTACCTTTAGGTTTTATTGTGCAATCTTTCACGAAATGTCCCTTTCCATCACAATAAAGACATTGGCCATTTTTACGTCTATTATCTTTTTCATCTTTAGACAATGGTTGCCGAAGAGTCCCGATTTCCATTGGTTCTGTAGTTGTTTCTGAACTACTAAGTTGATTTCTGCGTTTACTGTCAAACTTCCAACTTGATTTATCATATTTTTTCCTGTCAGTTCTTCTTTCAGACAGTCTATGATCCAGACGTAAAGTTAGATTGACTAACTCTGAACAAGTAGTTGGTTGAGGATCGATTTGCGCAAGAACGTCTTTCAGATCATCTTTTAACCCTTGATAAAAGAGTGCTGCCCTCTTTTCTTCAAGCCACAAAGTTTCTGCAATTAACCTATTGAAATGTGACAAATAGGAAATAAGGTATCTATTCCCTTGTCGTAGCTGTAATAGTTCGGGATCTGCGGACAGAGTCACCAGTGGCGGCTGGTGACATTTGGAATTGGTGTGGCGTAAAATTGGCGGTGGAGAAAAAAATACAGGAACAAACACCACACAGTACCATACAAAGAATAGAAACCAACCCCACATCAAAACTAATGCAGCGCGCTATGTGAAAGTGAACTCAGCATGTTCATAAAGTGATCTCATATTTTAGAAAATATTCATTTCGTGAAACCATCATGCAGTGTTAGAGGCTTAGCTTATGAGTAGCTTCAAATAGAATGAAAACAAAACAGGTATTACAGCAAATTTTGCCTGCAGCGGGCACCAATGCATTGTATATTCCATACCTTGCAAATACATATACAGGGTAAATTTACGCGATGAAAACTGCCCAGATTTGAAAATGTGGGATACTTTTTTTTTCAGCTTAAACACGCTAATGAGGGCCACTTTCATTTTAATGCCCAGATGTATTTGCTGTGCTAGTCCGACCCTGGCTGTTCCACGTATTCCGAGTGAATTTATCAATAAATAACACATGACTCAACCCCCAGTGGCTCCAATTGCCCTGTTGGTCCAGTGTCACTCCGAACTGAGGGAGTTCTTGCTGGGTCGGAGGTGCACTCACACGGAGCTATTTACATAACGTGCTCGCCGTGCAAACCGTAGCAGCCTTCTCAATTGACTCCAGTAACGCCATTTAAACTTATTTTAATTAATGTTTAACCTATCACAGATACTGTTTTTAACACTCCGTGGATCGTCAGCCCCTCCTTATCCTCTCACTCCCAAATATACAATTTGGCACCGGCATGACTGAGCTAAACTGTGTGAATCAGGCGAGTGACGAAGGTGCTGGTGCTGACAAGTTTGTGTCTAGTCAGAGGCCAGTCACTCCTCTGATGTCCCTACTTGTTCGGTGTGCAGGGGAACGCCAGTTCTCTTGTATCAGTGAATTAACGAGACACGCGTTTGTGCCTGCTTACTGGCACTATGACTATGAGAGATGGAAACAAACATACAAACTACTGCCACAAACGGATGAGAGAAACTTGCACTTTATTTACTCGGAACTTTTATACAGAATGCAAAGCATGACTGTATTTTCGGCTGAATTGGGTTAAATGTTACAACTCATTTACACACAGTCACAGAGGCCCTTATTTAAGGCAACCCAAGGAACGTGCCAACAATGTACAGTCTTCAGAGTTTATTCAATGGTATATTGTTTTCATTTTTAATTTTTATGTATGCTCATGCACGATGGCACTCACCACATGGGAAGGAAGTCGGAACGGGAAACCAAGAATCAGGCGTGAGCGCTCTCACTGCACAGCACCATCTCTTCCCAGAGCAAGGGCAGGTGGCACGGCGACATCGCAGTCCCACCTGCCCCATCACAGTCAGACACGGGTTGCCAAACGCAGCCGCAAGAAGAGCTCAGAGCATCCATAGAAGCACCAAGCACCTGCACGCCACTGCCAACGGACCCGAGCCGGCGCACAAGGAGGCATGCATGAGCTGAGCATCCCAGGTGACGGGGTAAAGGAGTCCCGGCGCGTGGCGCAACACAAACCACCTCAACCCCCAGACTAGAGAGCTTCTTCTTCGCCCCTCTGAAACCCACCTCCTTAACGAAATCCCCCTCACTCCGAAGCCGGCAGAGACAGGCAACATTTAAATACTTAAGTATAATTTACATGCGATATGCGATAATAATACATAATTAAATATTATATAAAACTTACCTTGGCTTCCCGCGCTGACTCCCGAGACTGCAGACTTCCGACTCCCGCCGTCCTGGATTTTGAATGCGTCTGACGTGGTCTGGGCTCTCGTCAACAGGAAGGCTGCAGGCAACCTCCCTCCCCTCCACCGCAGCCAGCACCGATTGGTTCGGACGGCTGCCCCAACAGCGTCATTTCTCTCAGTCTGTATGCTGCAGAGAACGGAGAGGAGGAAGCGGAGTACTTAATCGCTGTATCCTATCTACTTTATCGGAGAGCATTGCAGTGGCATTCCTAGCTTCAGTTAAATCTGTTTTCATCTGAACAATAACCCTCATTAAATCATCCATGGTGGTCATAATGTCAAAACTCTCAGACCGGGAGGAATATTATTCGTGGGCTCACTATTCTGTCAGGTTGCTTCTTCCTCAGGGTCTGGAGTGATGATATAAGGGGCCCACCTCTCAATACCTCCAACTCTGATTGTAATGATTACACAGAGTATTGAAGTGATTAAGCGGGGGGAAAGGGAATTAGGAAGGGAACCGCTGGGAAGGAGATCTGAAAAGGAAAAGTTACTCGCAAACAAAAATACACGCACTTTCCTTCACACAAAGACGTAAATTAGGACATCAGATTCTGTCCTTCAATCAGGAACTAGCTTAAGAGCTTCGTGGCTTGTGTTTATTTAGACAATCAGACTCTTAGTTGACCTTTCTTAGATCCGCTATACTGTGGCGATAATACTTCACTTCAGTATCAACTGCTCAAAGGCATAAGCGGCAGAATTTGGTTTAGGTCTTTCTATGACTAGGTTTTCAATCACCTAAACAATCAGTGTCTTATATTTCCTTATTTTATGTGACTTTAAAAGTGTTCCCAAAAACATTCATGGAACTACTATAGAAAAAGAATCGTCTCGTGAATATGGTAATGAGCTAGAGAAAACATGCAGAGAATTTCTACTGAACAAGAATCACACTCGTGAATAAGGTAAATGATCTTGAAAATCAAATTGAATGTTCCTAATAATTCACTGAAATTGTTTTAACAAGATTCGCAATCTTACCTGTAGAGTGGACCTCTGTCTCCTTTCTCTCCCTCTGCTCCTTCACTCGTTTTCACTCGTTTTTCTACCCTTTCCATCTTTCACCTTTCTGCCCTTTTCTGCATCTCTGCTCTTTTGTGCCTTATTTCTGCTTATTTTCCCATTTTTCTTTATCCCTTCTTTCCTCCCTTTACCTTGCCCCGCCGCTGCTGCCCCCGCGGCCCTTCCCCCCCAGTGCGACCGGCCCAATCCAGCTCCTCTCCCCCGCCTCCCAGCTGTCCAGCCCTCCCCGACCCCTAGTTAATGGCGTCCGCGCAGCGGCCACGGGCGCGCCGCAGGTGCACCGAAGGCGCGTCAAAGGCAAGCACGTCTGCGCCCGTCCGCGACCCGCTCGCGACCAGCACCAGGAACCCTGGACCTCCGCCCGCCAACGCTACGACCCAGCAGCACTCCACGCGCTCAACCCAGGCTGCAACAACAACTGCAAGCTAGCATTACCAGCCGACACCCATGGACCCTTCAGCTGTCACCGCTGCCGGCACACCTGCAGCACCGCCAAGAACACGGATCCAGCACAACCCGCCCATAAGAACACAACTGAACCGAAGACCCTGCAATGCATCCTCCTCAACGTCCGATCCCTCCACAAACACGCCACAGAAATCTGGGACCTCCTCGACAGCACCACCCCGGACGTAGCATTCTTCACCGAAACCTGGACCAACACTACCTCGGGACCGGACATCGCCATAGCCATCCCCCAAGGATACAAGATCTCCAGGAAGGACCGCCTCACCCACCCAGGAGGAGGAATCACCATCGTCCACAAATCCAGCCTCCGCCTGAGCACACTCCCTGACGAGTCCACAAAACTGATGGAACACCTTCACTTCAAGATACTGGCCAGCCCCACCGCCGCCCTCCGAGGAACCCTCATCTACTAACCCATTGGACCCCGCGGACCCTTCGCCAACTCAATCACGGACATTATCTCCCCGCAGGCCATCGCATCCACCAACTACACCCTGCTGGGAGACCTCAACTTCCACCTCGACGATCAACTGGACCCCAACACCACATGCCTCCTGGACAACCTCCACAACATTGGACTCTGCCAGATCGTGACCGAGCCCACGCACTCAGCAGGACACACCCTCGACCCCCTCTTCACTACAGGAAACTCCATCACCTTCAGCCACACCACCGAACTCCCATGGACCGGCCATCGTTGTGTCCACTTCACCTTCAGAACACCCACCATCCATAGACACCAGCATCTGCTTCCACAAAGAAACTGGACCAAAATCACCGACGACCAGCTCACCTCCTCACTCAACAACTCCACCCCAACCATCGCGGAAAACGACGACCCCAACTCCGCAGCCCGAACCCTGCATAGATGGATCTCGGACAGCACCAACACCATAGCCCCCCTCAAGAAAAACAACAATACCCGTGCCAAGAAAGTCAGATGGTTTACCACCGAACTTCGAGAGTCCAGGCGCACATGCCGCCGCCTCGAAAAGGCCTGGAGAAACACCAAATCCACAGAAGCCCACAACAACTTCAGAGCCGCCACCAACGCCCACCCTCAACTCATCAGAGAAACGAGGAAAAAAGTGATTGAAGACAGAATCTCCACCCACGCACACAACAGCAAGGAACTCTTCAGCATCATCAAGGAGTTCGCCCAACCCACCAGCGAGTCTACCGACATCCCTCCCTCACAAGACCTCTGCGACAAAATCAGCACCTTTTGCCACCACAAAATCAAGAGCATCTACGACAACTTCAACGAAGACAACCAACACACTGAACCCTCACGAACCACTCCCGACACCCGGAAACCAGCGATTGATGACTGGACAGCCCTCACCATCGAAGACACACTGAAGACAATGAAGTCAATCCACTCAGGTACCCCCAAGGACCCCTGCCCCCACCACATCTTCAACAGAGCCGCCGATACCATCGCACCCATGCTCCACCACACCATCAACCGCTCCCTGGCGACCGCCTCGTTCCCCGACAACCGGAAAACCGCCAAGGTCAACCCCCCTCCTAAATAAACCCTAGGTGGACCCCACGGATCTCAAAAACTACAGACCCATCTCCCTGCTCCCTTTCCCAGCGAAAGTCATTGAGAAAGCCATCAACAGCAAACTCGCCACATTCATTGAAGAACACAACATCCTCGACTCCTCCCAATCCGGCTTCAGAAAAAACCACAGTACGGAAACCGCCCTCCTCGCCGCAACAGACGACATCCGCACCCAACTGGACAAAGGAGAAACAGTAGCCCTCATCCTCCTAGACCTATCAGCGGCGTTCGACACAGTCTCCCACCGCACCCTAATACGCAGACTCTACGACGCAGGAATCCAGGACAAGGCCCTCGACTGGATCTGCTCCTTCCTCTCCGGCAGGACGCAACGGGTCAGACTCCCCCCTTTCCTCTCGGGCCCCACACCTACCACCTGCGGAGTCCCCCAGGGCTCCTCCCTCAGCCCGACGCTCTTCAACGTCTACATGGCTCCACTTGCCCCCATCGTCAGAACCTACGGACTCAACATCGTGTCATACGCAGACGACACGCAGCTCATCCTCTCCCTATCCAACGAGCCCAACAACGCCAGACGCAACTTTCGAGAAGGCATGGAAGCCGTCGCCAAATGGATGAAAAACAGCTGCCTACAACTAAACACCAACAAAACAGAAGTACTCATCAAGGGCCCAAACCCCGACGCCTGGAGTGACACCTGGTGGCCCACATCCCTCGGAAACCTGCCAACCCCCACAGACCACGCACGCAACCTGGGAATCATCCTGGACTCCGAGCTCAAAATGGACCGCCAGATCAACTCGGTGTTCTCTTCCTGCTTCCACACCCTCCGCCTCCTTCGTAAGACCTTCAAATGGATCCCCCTCGAACACCGAAAGACAGTCACTCACGCCCTGGTCACAAGCAGACTCGACTACGGCAACGCACTCTACGCCGGAATAAACAAAAACCTCATCCGCAAGCTACAGAACATCCAGAACACCGCCGCAAGACTGGTCCTCAACCTGCCAAAACACTGCCACATTTCCCAGCACTTGCGCACACTCCACTGGCTCCCCGTCGAGGCGAGAATCACCTTTAAGATGCTCACCCACGCACACAAGGCCCTCCACGGCACTGGACCAGCATACCTGAACAGCCGGCTCAAATTCCACGCACCCCAAAGGACCCTACGATAAGCCCAGCTCTCCTACGCCGTGGTCCCCCGCACCAGAAAGACCAGATCGGGAGGCCGCTCCTTCTCCTTCCTCGCGGTCAAAGCATGGAACGCCCTTCCGCTCCATCTCAGACAGACAACATGGCTCCTCATCTTCGTAAGAAACCTCAAAACCTGGCTCTTCGACAGACCCCCTCCTTGATGGAGTGGAACCTGCACCCCCCCAACCCCTAGCGCCTGGAGACCCTTAGGGGTGAGTAGTTGCGCTTTAACAAACTCCTGATTGATTGATTGACTCTACTTATGAATCTGGGTTAGTGACAGGTAATCCTCCCCAAAAGCTAGCATCACCGGGAGCCCATCAAGAAGAGAAGTCTCCGCAGATTCTAAACTCCTCCTGCAGCTCAGCGAGCGTTGTAGCAGTCTTCAGGCACCCAGAACTCTCCACCGATCAAAAGAAGAAAACTGGCCTCGCAGAGAAACGGAGCCCCAAGATCCTCTTCCTCCTTCACCAAAAGACGCTGAATAGTGAGCACGGGGAACTGGGCGCGGCCGCTGACATCATCGTAGGCACGCCCGTGCCGAACCTCACGCATCTCGCGTGAGGGGCCGAACCTCACGCATCTCGCGTGAGGGGCCGAACCTCACGCGTCTCGCGTGAGGGGCCGAACCTCACGCGTCTCGCGTGAGGGGCCGAACCTCACGCGTCGCGCGTGAGGGGCCGGACCTCACGCGTCGCGCGTGAGGGGCCGGACCTCACGCGTCGCGCGTGAGGCGCCGGACCTCACGCGTCGCGCGTGAGGCGCCGGACCTCACGCGTCGCGCGTGAGGCGCCGGACCTCACGCGTCGCGCGTGAGGCGCCGGACCTCACGCGTCGCGCGTGAGGCGCCGGACCTCACGCGTCGCGCGTGAGGCGCCGGACCTCACGCGTCGCGCGTGAGGCGCCGGACCTCACGCGTCGCGCGTGAGGCGCCGGACCTCACGCGTCGCGCGTGAGGCGCCGGACCTCACGCGTCGCGCGTGCGGCGCCGGACCTCACGCGTCGCGCGTGCGGCGCCGGACCTCACGCGTCGCGCGTGCGGCGCCGGACCTCACGCGTCGCGCGTGCGGCGCCGGACCTCACGCGTCGCGCGTGCGGCGCCGGACCTCACGCGTCGCGCGTGCGGCGCCGGACCTCACGCGTCGCGCGTGCGGCGCCGGACCTCACGCGTCGCGCGTGCGGCGCCGGACCTCACGCGTCGCGCGTGCGGCGCCGGACCTCACGCGTCGCGCGTGCGGCGCCGGACCTCACGCGTCGCGCGTGCGGCGCCGGACCTCACGCGTCGCGCGTGCGGCGCCGGACCTCACGCGTCGCGCGTGAGGCGCCGGACCTCACGCATCGCGCGTGAGGCGCCGGACCTCACGCATCGCGCGTGAGGCGCCGGACCTCACGCATCGCGCGTGAGGCGCCGGACCTCACGCATCGCGCGTGAGGCGCCGGACCTCACGCATCGCGCGTGAGGCGCCGGACCTCACGCATCGCGCGTGAGGCGCCGGACCTCACGCATCGCGCGTGAGGCGCCGGACCTCACGCATCGCGCGTGAGGCGCCGGACCTCACGCATCGCGCGTGAGGCGCCGGACCTCACGCATCGCGCGTGAGGCGCCGGACCTCACGCATCGCGCGTGAGGCGCCGGACCTCACGCATCGCGCGTGAGGCGCCGGACCTCACGCATCGCGCGTGAGGCGCCGGACCTCACGCATCGCGCGTGAGGCGCCGGACCTCACGCATCGCGCGTGAGGCGCCGGACCTCACGCATCGCGCGTGAGGCGCCGGACCTCACGCATCGCGCGTGAGGCGCCGAACCTCACGCATCGCGCGTGAGGTGCCGAACCTCACGCATCACGCGTGAGGTTCCGATTCTCACGCATCTCGCGTGAGGCGCCAAATCTCACGTATCTCGCGTGCGCTGCCGAATCTCACGCATCTCGCGTGAGGTGGCGAATCTCACGCATCTCGTGCTAGGGCATGCTGTGGTCGGAGGCGGGAGGGGTCTGTAGGCACTGCCGATGGCGCTGGGGCAGGCTGTGGTGGGAGGCAGGAGGGGTATGCAGGCACTGCCGATGGCGCTGGGTCAGGCTGTGGCGGGAGGAGTCTGTAATAAACAAAAGAAGGTGCCAGTGCTGATGTGAATAATATTCAAACAACTAATGGCCAAAACAGAACTCGAAAAAATCAAGAACGGGATTAACTATTTAATAGGTTTTTTATTTGAACAAATTTTGGGAAAAAACAGAAATCCTCAAATTTTTCATATACAAAAGGACATATTTACAAAAGGACATTACTCTAGGGAAAGTATTTGGAATTCATCAATCATACATTATTACATGCATATCACATACATTCGAAACACATTCATACCACTCGGGGACTGGGAAAGTGTGGGGCACAAATAGCAATAAAATCTGTACACTATGATATACTACAAAATCAACTAAGCAATAGGCCACTGTCTGCGGACACAATTTACAGAATAAATGACAAAAAACAATCACTGTATACTGTACAATCCTAATATGATCTACAAACAAAACTTTTTAATGGTATAACTCGGTATTGTACTAGCGACTAATGCAAACCTATAAACTCTTGTCGCTCTCGCAGACACCATGTGGCAGGGGCCTACGCGTTTCAAATCAAGCTGACTTTCCTGGGATTCTCTTCACGGCCTTATGTAGTATCTAAACAGGAAAAAAGGATAAGACAAAAATACAACGATTACAAACAAAAAAGGTTTGTTTTTTAAGTAATCAAGAGACCACACATCAGTAGACCTGACGAAGTGAAGTTCCATATCTCTATTGTCTTACCGGTGGAGACGAATCCAACTCAGAATGGAACTTGGGGGCACAATACAGTTGTCTTTATATCTATAAGTGCAAAGGCATATGTTTAGAATAACCTCCTAGAAGGTAGTAAAAAACGGGGTTTAAGCACAATCTACGGGCCTACTTGCCAGATGTCCTTGCTTTGTAGGCCTTCGTCCTAAGAACTGAGGATAATGGAAGCACAAGCCGAAAACCGGAGCAGAACTCAGAGTTTTTCTGTTGGAAAAATGATACTTTTTAGATTCGGCTCCTATTTGTAACCCAGCACTTGGTCTGCATTTAAAATCAAGCTTACCATCAGCATAAGGTAGCCTTGGTTTTCAGGCTCCAGACCGCAGTACGATAGTTTCTACAGTCGTTCTATAAAGTAGAGAGAACGGCGATTATAGGGGCACGTTAACTGCCGTGTTTTAGTGTAAAACCGCTATTGAATCGTTGTTACCTAAGCCGGTCTGGAGATGGACCGTAGAGCAGTTAATCAATTCCTTACAGATGCGGGAAGTTAGCAATCTAACAGAAAAAGAGGCGATAACAGGGTCGGTTTGGTAAAAAAGTCAAACAATTAAGTCTTTCTGAAATGTAGCCATCACATAATTCTGCTTACCGCTAACTGTTAACCAAGGTATGAGATAGTCAAAGGTCCGAAGTTTACTTTTGCCGATGCCTGGGAAAGTAAATGGAAAGTGGTATAAGTACCGGCACATCAGTTGACCATAGATTGAAACTTACTATAAGAAAAAGCGCTTACTGCCTGGTACATGTATTAACGCTTCCGGCAAGCATTAGATTAACACGCTGGATGAGAACTTAATTTAAGTCCGACCTGCAATGAAGCAAGCGGAGTATTAAAAGAATATAAAGTACAAACGGCCAAAGATCAAGAGCAAGAGAAGTTTGGACTTACTCGTATATATATAGGCGGTGCTATAGTGGTTTGGGATACCAATGATTACACCGCCGAAGTGATGAAGCAACTAAATGATCCCACCTGCTATCGTAAAATAGAAAAGGATCCGACCATCGACCTTCAAAACGAACTCTTCTTGATAGTACAAGATGGGTTCGATCAAGGCTTTGTTGGCCCAAAAGAATTGGAATATCTTAAGACCAAACACCCCAAGACTCCGGTGTTCTACGTATTACCTAAAATTCATAAAGATGATAACCATCCGCCAGGCAGACCCATTGTGGCAGGATGTGGTTCTCTGCTTGAGCCTATTTCAAAATACGTAGACTGTTTCTTGAAGGAATTTATGTGTCAGGTGTTATCTTACTTGCAGGACACCACGGACTTTATTAACAAATTGTCCAAGATTGATTTTTGTGAACATCAGGATATCTTGGTCACCTTAGATGTGACATCCTTGTACACACAGATTCCTCAGGACGAGGCGATTGCTGTATTGTCCCATTTTTTGGATTCAAGACCCCGCCCGGTGCGGGTACCCACTAAATTCTTACTCGACCTTGCCACATTCGCTTTGAAGAAGAATTACTTCAGTTTTAATAAGGAGTTCTTCTTCCAGGTGAAAGGTGTAGCTATGGGCTGCCCCTTTGCGCCCGAATTAGCGGTGCTCTTTATGTCCCTGTATGAGGATACCTTTATACATAACAACAACCCATTCCATCAATACATCGGAACTTGGCTGCGATTTATTGACGATGTGTTCATGATCTGGACAGGAGACAGTAACACCTTGTCCCTGTTCCATCAATGGCTAAACTCCATGACAGCTGACATTAAATTCAGCTTAACCCAGTCCATGAGTAAAGTTTCTTTTTTGGACGTCGAGGTCTTTCCGAGAGAAGGTAAACTAGCTACCACGCTGTTTACCAAACCCACTGACCGCAATAAATCTCTGATGTTTAACAGCAACCATCCCCGTAGCCTCAAGGAAAATCTCCCCTACGGGCAGTTTCTGCAGGTCCGCCGAAACTGTACGTACAATGAGGATTTCCACCTACACTCAGAGAAATTAATATCTAAGCTTTGCGATAGAGGCTACCCTAAAAAGTTAGTAAAAAATTGCAAAAAGCGGGCCCAGTGGACCCCGCGTGAAACCCTTCTAGAACGGAAAGAGAAACCCGACTTGAAACGACAGGTATGCGTGACAACTTTCTGCCCCAACGCCAATCAGCTCAAAAAAATCATTAAGCAAAATTGGCATCTAGTGAACAACTTGGATGACAGCCTCCAAGAGCTGCCCCTGTTCGCATTCAAAAAGGAAAACAACATTGCTAACCACATCGTACGTGCGGCCCTGCCAACATCTAAACCGCCAACACTGCGACAAATGATGGGAATGCCTCCGGTGACGGGACACCACAAATGTGGTAGTTGTCTGTGTTGTGAGTCCACATTGGAAGGCTCTCTTTTCCAACATAATGGAATATCGTGGAAACACAATTCATTCAGCAATTGTAAGAGCAAATATGTCGTATATGGCATAACATGTCCCTGTCTACTCTTGTATATAGGAAAAACCAGCCAAGAAGTGCGGCAACGCATTTCACAACATAAATCAAGACTGAGACATAAGACTGAGAACGCACCATTGGTGCAACATTGGACACAAATGCAGCATAAGATTAACGACCTCAAATGGACGGTGATATCACGGATTGAAAAGGATCCCCGTGGGGGGGACATGAACTTACAACTTTCTAAAAGGGAGGCATTTCTTATTGTTAAATTTGATACCACCACCTCTGGTCTGAATGAACTGAGTGAAATTTTTAAACTGTGAGGACTTCATTATAACCATGGATACTTTCTGCAGTATTATTTTTACTGCAATTCTTCCTAGTGTAGCAACCTTTTGATTACCTCACCAGGCCGGCCGGTGTAGATGTCGATGGCAGGCTCCGCATAGTTCAGCTGCGCAATGTTCCGAAATCCCTCCCGGGCTTTTCCATTCGCCGAGAAAGCGCGCCTCTCGACCCTATTTAGGTCAGAGAGCAGTAACCTAGGATCGGTGACACGCATGCGCTAGAGAATAGTTCTTTCCACAACGCCAGTTGACCGGCGGCCGCCGGCTAACTATACGAGTAAGTCCAAACTTCTCTTGCTCTTGATCTTTGGCCGTTTGTACTTTATATTCTTTTAATACTCCGCTTGCTTCATTGCAGGTCGGACTTAAATTAAGTTCTCATCCAGCGTGTTAATCTAATGCTTGCCGGAAGCGTTAATACATGTACCAGGCGGTAAGCGCTTTTTCTTATAGTAAGTTTCAATCTATGGTCAACTGATGTGCCGGTACTTATACCACTTTCCATTTACTTTCCCAGGCATAGGCAAAAGTAAACTTCGGACCTTTGACTATCTCATACCTTGGTTAACAGTTAGCGGTAAGCAGAATTATGTGATGGCTTCATTTCAGAAAGACTTAATTGTTTGACTTTTTTACCAAACCGACCCTGTTATCGCCTCTTTTTCCGTTAGATCGCTAACTTCCCGCATCTGTAAGGAATTGAGTAACTGCTCTACGGTCCATCTCCAGACCGGCTTAGGTAACAACGATTCAATAGCTGTTTTACACTAAAACACGGCAGTTAACGTGCCCCTATAATCGCTGTTCTCTCTACTTTATAGAACGACTGTAGAAACTATCGTATTGCGGTCTGGAGCCTGAAAACCAAGGCTACCTTATGCTGATGGTAAGCTTGATTTTAAATGCAGACCAAGTGCTGGGTTACAAATAGGAGCCGAATCTAAAAAGTATCATTTTTCCAACAGAAAAACTCTGAGTTCTGCTCCGGTTTTCGGCTTGTGCTTCCATTATCCTCAGTTCTTAGGACGAAGGCCTACAAAGCAAGGACATCAGGCAAGTAGGCCCGTAGATTGTGCTTAAACCCCGTTTTTTACTACCTTCTAGGAGGTTATTCTAAACATATGCCTTTGCACTTATAGATTTAAAGACAACTGTATTGTGCCCCCAAGTTCCATTCTGAGTTGGATTCGTCTCCACCGGTAAGACAATAGAGATATGGAACTTCACTTCGTCAGGTCTACTGATGTGTGGTCTCTTGATTACTTAAAAAACAAACCTTTTTTGTTTGTAATCGTTGTATTTTTGTCTTATCCTTTTTTCCTGTTTAGATACTACATAAGGCCCTGAAGAGAATCCCAGGAAAGTCAGCGGGATTCGAAACACGTAGGCCCCTGCCACATGGTGTCTGCGAGAGCGACAAGAGTTTATAGGTTTTCTTTAGTCGCTAGTACAATACCGAGTTATACCATTAAAAAGTTTTGTTTGTAGATCATATTAGGATTGTACAGTATACAGTGATTGTTTTTTGTCATTTATTCTGTAAATTGTGTCCGCAGACAGTGGCCTATTGCTTAGTTGATTTTGTAGTATATCATAGTGTACAGATTTTATTGCTATTTGTGCCCCACACTTTCCCAGTCCCCGAGTGGTATGAATGTGTTTCGAATGTATGTGATATGCATGTAATAATGTATGATTTATGAATTCCAAATACTTTCCCTAGAGTAATGTGTCCTTTTGTAAATATGTCCTTTTGTATATGACAAATTTGAGGATTTCTGTTTTTTCCAAAAATTTGTTAAAATAAAAAACTATTAAATAGTTGATCCCGTTCTTGATTTTTTCGAGTTCTGTTTTGGCCATTAGTTGTTTGAATATTATTCACATCAGCACTGGCACCTTCTTTTGTTTATTGATATTCCGGCTCAGCCTTGCTGATTAGAGCCTCCCAGTAGTTGTTTTTCACAACACAGGAGGAGTCTGTAGGCATTGCAGCTGGGGCAGGCTGTGGTGGGAGACGGGAGGGTTATGCAGGCACTGCCGATGGCGCTGGGGCAGGCTGTGGTGGGAGGCGGGAGGGGTATGCAGCCACTGCCGATGGCGCTGGGGCAGGCTGTGGTGGGAGGCGGGAGGGGTATGCAGGTACTGCCGATGGCGCTGGGGCAGGCTGTGGTGGGAGACGGGAGGGGTATGCAGGCACTGCCGATGGCGCTGGGGCAGGCTGTGGTGGGAGGCGGGAGGGGTCTGTAGGCATTGCCGATAGCGCTTGGGCTGGCTGTGGTGGTAGGCGGCTGCAGGCACCGCTGATCTTCTGTAAATATGCCAAAATAGTTTCTTACAGATGAAAATATACAGTCAGTGGCGAACAAGGAGCTAACAGAACAAGAATTGGGGGCCGTGAAACGAAAATCGTCCGCGAAATAATGGTTTTTAAAAAACGGGGAAAAAACGCGAGTGTGACGCAAAATCGACCGTGAAATCAAAGAAAAACAAGTCGGATGGGGTGGGGGCGGGGGAGAAGGAGAGTGAGCAGCCTTTGATGAGCGAGTGGGGGAGGAGAAACGAGAGACACGGCCTGGCGGACGTGAAAGTGAAAGCTCTTGGCATTGCTGTGGGGAGGGGGGAGGAGAAATGCGACACAGCCGAAAAACCTTTGATAACAGCAGGGGGCGGTGAAGCTGCTGGCGGCAGATGTCTGCCTTTCATGTGCACGCGCATTTTATGTCAATGCGCTTGCGCATTGAGCTTGCTTCTCACGGGCACTGCATGGAATCGCCTGATGGATAAGCTCTGGATAAGCCCCTATATTCTCGCAAGCGCATTGATAGGCGAGACCTAAAAAAAAGGCATTTGCAATGCAGTAGTTGTCGCATTACTGAAAGTTTAAGCTATTGGCATTGCATTATTATTAGCAACGCCAATAGCTCAAACTTTCAGAAATGCGAGACCTATTGCATTGCAAATGCTTGTTATAGATTGGTGTGGATCTCCTTCTTGAGTCGTGTTGTCATTTATTAATCATTTTGTGAATTTTGCAAATGTCTTGCACTCCTCTGTGTGCCTAAGGCTGCTCAACCACACTAACCCCCCTAATAGAGCACATTGGGATTGTATAGCAAGCCCATGTCCACTTATAAGGGAACCCCTGGAATCTTTACACTGTATATCAGATTTTTGATACACCACATACTGAGCCAGCTTCCTACAGAAACCAAAACCTCCTCTGAGGATTTCAGTAAACAGATGTAGTAGCTGTGGTCTGCCAAAGATAGGGGAGCGCACGTTAGCTGTGGCCCTTGCTAGTCTCCTTGCGAAGACTCTGCCCGCTGGCACAACCCTGGCTGCAAAGTTCAGCTTCCCTAAGAGGCTCTGAATGACACCTAGCGGCGCTATGTCTTTGCCTAGGAGAGCCTGGATATCCAGCCGCATTGCCTGTACCTTCTCGGCCGGGAGCCTGGACACGCCCGGGACCGTGTCCATCACAATGCCCAGAAAAGTGAGTACCTGCGCCGGACTCTCAGTTTTTCCCCGGCGCCAACGGCACCCGCAAGCGTCCTGCCAGTTCCTGAAAGTGAAGTAGTGCTGTGCTGCATTCCTGTGTCCCCGCCTTCCCTATGAAGAGAAAGTCGTCCAGGTAGTGCGTAACTCCGACAGTGTTGTACGACCAGGTGAGTGCCCATTGCAAGAAACTGCTAAACACCTCAAAGTACGAGCAGGAGACTGCGCAGCCCATTGGCATGCATTTGTCGAAATAGAATTTGTTCTGCCATTTAAAACCCAGTAGATGATGACTCTCAGGGTGTACTGGGAGCAGGCGGAAGGCTGATTCTATGTCTGCCTTCGCCAGCCATGCCCCTTTTCCTGCTCTCCCGACCATGTTCACCGCCATGTCAAAAGAACAGTACGACACTGAGCATGTTCCTTCCTCCAACCAGTGGATGACCGAATCGCCTTCTGGGTAGGACAAGTGGTATATGAGGCGAAAGGCCCCAGGTTCTTTTTTGGGGACCACCCCTAGCGGGGATACCAGGAAATTATCTAGTGGAGGGGAGTCAAAAGGCCCTGCTATTCTCCCCAAGACCTTCTCCTTCAGAATCTTCTCATGTACCACCTGTGGAATCTCCCTGGCAGACCTCAAATTGTAGGCGTCCCTGCACATCTTTGGCCCTAAGTATCGGATCTTAAAGCCATCTATGAAGCCCTCCGCTATGATTCTGCCATCTTTCGTGTTGGGGTATGCTCTAAGCATGGGGATAAGGGTGTCTATGCAAATTGGTGATGGGCCCTTACCAGGTGACACCTGAATGGGAGAAGCTGCTGGAGGTGGTATGTGACCTGGCTGGTGTTGCAGTGGTGAACTGGCAACGGTGGGGGGGGACTCTAGGGGGGGGGGGTTATCTGCGCTCCTCGCTTTGTTTCTTGTCTGGCGTGTTGGCCGTTGGCTTATTGACGCAGGGCGCTGCTGAGTGACCTGCCCCACACTTGCTGCAAATGTGCCTAAACTTACAGACCTTTGCCCAAGAGCGGGAACCTGCGTTGTACATTCTACAAGAATTTGAGGTGAAACGTTTGCCTTTCTTGATGGCCGCCTCCTCGGACTTTCCGTCAGTTCAAAAGGACTGACAGAAAGGATGCCTAGTAGGATGTTTCTGACCCCTGACGCTTCCCTGTCCCTTCCTATATTTTGAAGTGCCCTTGACGTCTGCTGTGAACTTCCCCATGTTCTCCACCCAGAGCTGGATCTCCTATTGATCCCAGTTCAAATCTGGAAACATAGCCATTCTCTTTCTGAAATCTCAATCGTAATTGTACCACCCGATACCCCGTTGTTTCAGCCTCTTCATGTATTACGCGAGAGTACTGCCACATGGCGGGGGCCTGCTCTGGGAATTTTTCCGACACCACTGCTGCCAATATAGTGAAAGCGTCGCCCCAATTCTTTAATTGTTTTCTCCAGCCAATTCTGAAATTTGACCTTTTGTCTTCCTCCTTACCCCCCATCCTCCTGGTATCTAGTCCCTCTACCCCATGCATGAGTAGGGTAAAGATGTCCACAAATTCACGCCTCCATATACCCTCTTTTGCCGCCAAAGGAACTTCCCAGGCCAGGGAGCACCAACCTGATTTAAGTGCTGCTACTGTGACGAGCGGCGCTGTCGAACCTGTCTCCCCCATGCCTGACTCTGTCCGTACCACTGACTTGTTAGCGTCCAAAGATCCCCCAGCGTGTGTTGTAACTGTGACCACTGGACTGATGGTGGGGGTGGGGGGTTGAGGGGGGGGGTTGCAGGTCACTGTGCTGTGGTAGCAGGCCCTGCTAGCACCCTTGGTGTTGAGCCGCTGCTGCCGGCTTGGGCCCTGTGGGATCCGGCTCTACGAGAGACTGCGCCAAACCCCCCTGCTGAGTCCTTGTCGCTGCCTCGGCCCTAGGCTCCCGTGCTTGCGGGGTACTCGCCCTGTCAGGCGCTTCTCCCCACACTTCAACAATGGATGGTGCACTTCCCTCTCTAGCAGGCACGGCCATAGGCGTAGTAGTACGTACTGATTCTACAAATCGGGATTTAAAGTCATCCAAGATGCTCAGCATTGAGTCCATCATCTTACCGAATTTCTCAGTGTTCGTGTCGATAACCGTGCCTGACGGAGGCGGGACCACCTGTGTAACCACCAATGCTGCTGCTCGTGGGGGGGGGGGGGGGGGGGGGGGGGGGGGGATTATCACCCTGACCTTCTGGACTGGCAGCTCCGGCGGGAACTCCTTGTTGGTCGGCCGGAGAGTGGTATTGACCTGAGACAATTCCGTTACCTTCCAGAATCCGCCGTGACTTGCACGTCGGCTTGGTAAACCTCAGGCACCCTGCCCTGCCCCCTCCTCCCCCCCCCCATTGCGTCAGCCCTGCCTCCTTGCACCCTTACTGCTTCTGCGATAGTGCGAGAAGGGGGCCCCAGTCACTCTTGCCACTCGTTTTGCTGCGACTAACTTTGTTACGTGGTGGCAGAGAAATGGTGATGACAATAGTTAGTGGTCACCTGCACTGGGGTACGTAGTACTTCCTTGCTGTAGGTCAGCCCATGCCCACCGAACCCTTTCTCACCAGTGTGTATTCCCTGATGATATCCCCTTTTAAGTACCTCTGCTACTCTGTTGCGTTGTCCAGCTGCTTGCTTTACTTCCGGGTGAGCACCAGCTCCCTCTCTCTCTCTCTATATGTTATTCTGCGGATGGCAAAACAGTACACGTTATCAGCATTCAGCAGTACCTTACAGGAAAAACCTTTGCAACACAGCTGTAACTCTGGCTTAATAATCACCTGCAAGGGAATGAGGTAAAAAAACATGTGAGCCCTCCCACGAGATCCTGTCAGGGCCCTGTTAACCGCAAAGGGCCCGCGGGAGAAAAGTCTCCCCCACGCCCTGCCCCAACCAGGATCCAGCCGGGGACCTTTAACCTGCCCCCCTAAATGCTGTACGCGCTACCAGGCTGTCACGCTGGGGTCACCAGCAGACACGAGGACTCCGCCCGCTTGTGCCCATAGCAGGATGCGTGTGCAACAGTACCCTGCAGCAAAGCCCCTGCAGCCCCACCTCCGGGGGCACTAAGAAGTGGCCGCCAAGCGCCCCCACCTGCGCTGGGGCCGGCATGCTGCTGCGGGGTGCGCCTGGAGTTAGCCAGGTGCGCCTCTGGGTGCCCTGAATATGGACCCTGCGGCAGCTGCTGAACAGAATTGACTATGTGAGAGTGGTGACAACAGTGTGGGGACCGCGGTACCCCCGTTGTGGAGGCGCATAAACTCAAGGCGGCATTGCCGCTCAGCTTCCCCTGCCGGACACTGCGTGTCCGTGCAACAGCTGGGGACTCGTGCACTCGCTGGGGTGCAGACACCATGCTGCTCACCGTTCCCCACTGCTCACAAACCCTCCATTGCTCCACCGCACGGGATGCCCGAGTGGCTGGCTAGGCTCACACCCCCCCCCCCCCAGTTCAGGGCACGGGGTGCAGAAAACAGGCTGATGCCCCTAAGACCTGGGCAGAGAGTTGGGGTTTAGGAGATGCATGGAGCATGGTGCACCCCTCTGATAAAGAATATTCTTTCTTTTCGGCACCGCATTGGCTGCATACCCGTATAAATAGAATGTTCTGTTCGCTGAATCTACTTGTAAATGTTAAAGATAATACGTACTTAGGCAAAACCTACTCGTATCATAACCCACTAGAAGTCGCACTGTTATGGGGGAAAGTTCCAACACCAATACCAACCTAGAGGTTGCACCCCTCGATGTTGGAGGACCTGGTGTTCCATATTACAGTCTGTGCGGCCATAGTCATTATTTCACTGACAACATAGACACCGCTAGCACACGTCAAATTGAATGGGACGCTTTTAACTCCATGGCTGCTAAGGGTTCCCCCCCCCGGTGCTGGGATCCCACATTTACCATTGTTCATGACGAGCTCAGCTCGTCATGAGTGTATGGAGGTGTACATCATGACGAGCTGAGCTCGTCATGAGCGTCCAAGGAGTTAAAACTGTGATTCGGGGGGCAATTAGCACAAGGGTGGGGAGGCGCATTGTTTTACTTAAAAAAAAAAAAAATCAAAGAAGTGGAAAATAGGCTAGGTAAGTTAGAACAGGAAGCAGCATCAAGCGACATGTCAGGATGCGATACGAGAGACACACATAACACATGCTGAACTTCTAGAAGAACTTCGTACCTTGGATTACCGCTTATACACGCAGAAGCAGCATGCAATCACAGATAGAGCGGGCCCACTACTTGCTAGAATTATTAAAGAAACACCATCAATGTCTCCTATTCTTGAAATCAACACGCCAGACGGCGCTGTTGTATGCACTCAATTGATGTCTCATACACCCGCAGCCGTCAATTCACAGGGCTGTATTTCCCTAGACCTACATCAAGCATTTGACTGCAATGGTGCTATAGGTTACAAACTTTCCCAAAGTTTGGAATTCAGGAGGAATTTGTGAATTGGATACAACTGCTGTATACGAACCCCACGGCGCGCACACGTACAAGTGTTCACATCTCACAACAATAAACAATAGCAAAGGTTACTAGACAAGGTTGCCCGCTCTCACCTTTATTATTCATCTTCACTTTTGAACCTCTACTTCTTAAAACTTTACCCTCATCCTCCTGGACCTCTCAGCTGCCTTCGACACCGTCTGCCACCACACCCTACGCACACGACACAGGATTACGCAGCAAAACCCTGGACTGGATCACCTCCTTCCTCACTGACAGAACCCAGAGGGTCGTGAAGCCGCCAAGATCATCTGAGGCGTGCCCCAAGGATCTGCTCTCAGACCTACCCTCTTCAACGTCTACATGGCACCGCTCGCCAACATTGTCCGCTCACACAACCTTGTCTCCTAGGCCGATGACTCGCAACTAATCTGCTCACATCGCCATCGTCCACAGGAACACCATCCGCATCACGACCAACACCGATGACACCCTCTCTACCGCCGAGCACCTGCACTTCCAAGTCCACATCAACCCCAAGACCACCCTCAGAGGCACCCTCATCTACAGACCCCCTGGACAACGCACACAATTCAGCGAAGACATCGCCGACTTCATCAGCCCGCACCCCCTCTGCTCCGCTGACTACATCCTCCTAGGGGACCTCAACTTCCACCTGGAGAACAACAACGACCGCAACACCACCACCCTGCTGGACAACCTCGCCAACCTGGGACTCAAGCAAATGGTGACCACCCCCACCCACTACGCCGGACACACACTCTACCCCGTCTTCTCATCCAGCAAGGACATCGCCTTCAGCCACGCCACCGGACTCCACTGGACGGACCACAGCTGCGTCCACTTCAGCTTCGCAAGGACCACGATCCACCACCACCAGCAACAGGCGGCATGCAGGAACTGGAACAAGATCACAGCCGACCAGCTCGCGTCCTCCCTGAGCACGACCCCTCCCACCAGCACAACGAACCCCAGCCAGGAGGCCACCAACCTCACGAAGTGGATCAACGACTGCGCAGACTAGCTCGCCCCCCTGAGGACCCCGCCCAGCAGACCCGGCAGCAAGAAAGCCCCATGGTTCACCGACGAACTCAAGAGCTCCAAGAAGAACTGCCAAGCCCTCGAGAGAACCTGGCGCAGAGACCCAACACTGGACAACATGACTGCCCTTAAGCTCGCCACCCGGAAACACCACCAACTCAACCGCGCCATCAAGAAAACTGCATTCCAGGAACGACTGGACAACAACGCACACAACAGCAAAGAACTCTTCAACATCGTCAAAGAGCTCTCCAACCCCAACGGCGGAAACAACGACATCACCCCTTTGCAAGACCTCTGCAACTCCCTCACCTCCTACTTCCACAACAAGATCGCGGACATACACAACAGCTTCAGCACTCAATCGACGAGCACCACGACCGAACCACCGCCCCCCACCACCACCCTCCACGCCTGGACTCCGATCAGCACCGAAGACACCATCCGCACAATGAACTCCATCCACTCTGGATCTCCGACCAACCCCTGCCCCCACCACGTCTTCAACAAGGCCGACGCTATCATCGCACCCCACCTGCGGGACATCATCAACACCTCCTTCGACACCGCTACCTTCCCGGAGAGCTGGAAGCACCCTGAACTCAGCGCTCTACTCAAGAAGCCATCGGCTGACCCCACCGACCTCAAGAACTACCGCCCCATCTCGCTGCTCCCATTTCCTGCAAAAGTCATTGAGAAGACCATCAACAAGCAGCTGGCCGCCTTCCTCAAGACGAACGGATCCCTCGACCCCTCACAGTCTGGCTTCCGGGCCAACCACAGCACCGAGACCGCCCTGATCGCAGTCACAGATGACATCCGAGCGCTGCTCGACAATGGAGAAACAGCGGCCCTCATCCTCCTCGACCTCTCTGCGGCCTTCGACACTGTTTGCCATTGCACCCTAGCACAACGCCTCAGCAACGTCGGAGTCCAGGAGAAGGCACTGGAGTGGATCATCTCCTTCCTCGCCGGAAGAACACAGAGTCCGCCTCCCCCGTTCAGATCTGAAGCCACCAAAGTCATCTGCGGCGTCCCTCAAGGCTCCTCACTCAGTCCAACCCTCTTCAACATCTACATGAGCCCCCTCGCAGACATCGCACACCAGCACAACCTCAACATCATTTCCTACGCCGACGACACCCAGCTGATCCTCTCCCTTACCAACGACCCCGCCACCGCCAGAGCCAACCTTCACAAAGGGATGAAAGAGGTAGCCGAATGGATGAAGAACAGCCGCCTGAAACTGAACTCGGACAAGACGGAAGTCCTCATCCTGGGATCCTCACCCTCCGCCTGGGACGACTCCTGGTGGCCCCCCGCCCTAGGCAGCGCACCCAAACCAACAGACCACGCACGCAACCTGGGCTTCATCCTGGACTCCTCCCTCTCCATGACCAGACAAGTCAACGCCGTCTCCTCGTCATGTTTCAATATCCTGCGCATGCTACGTAAGATCTTCCGGTGGATCCCCACCGAGACCAGGAAGACGGTCACCCAGGCCCTCGTCACCAGCCGTCTGGACTACGGCAACACCCTCTACGCCGGAACCACCGCCAAACTCCAGAAGAGACTCCAGCGGATCCAGAACGCCTCAGTACGACTCATCCTGGACATCCCCCGTCACAGCCACATCTCCGGACACCTGAGAGATCTGCATTGGCTCCCGGTCAACAAGAGAATCACCTTCCGTCTCCTCACCCACGCACACAAAGCCCTACACAGCCAAGGCCCAGGATACCTCAACAGCCGCCTCAACTCGTATGCTCCCAAACGCCAGCTCCGTTCGACCAGCCACGCCCTCGCCGCCATCCCCCGCAGAACAACCACAGGGGGACGGTCCTTCTCCTACCTCACCGCCAAGACATGGAACTCCCTCCCCACCCACCTCCGCCTGACCCAGGACCACCTCGCCTTCAGGAAGCAACTCAAGACCTGGTTGTTCAAGCAGTAGCGGACCCCCCCCCCCCCAGCGCCTTGAGACCCTCTGGGTAAGTAGTGCGCTATATAAATACGATGATTGATTGATTGATTGCTCACACACCGAAAACCCTTCCGCCGCCAAATACAATCTCCACAATGGAATGAAGGCCGTCGCCAGCTGGATGCAGACCAGCCGCTTGAAACTTAACTCTGACAAGACAGAAGTACTCCTCCTCGGATCCACCCGCTCAGCTGAGACGTCTCTTGGTGGCCAGCCACCCTGGGAGCCGCACCCACCCCCAACGGCCACGCACGCAACCTGGGTGTCATCCTGGACTCATCGCTCTCAATGACGCAGCAAGTCAACGCCGTCTCCTCCTCCTGCTTCAACACCCTTCGCATACTATGCAAGATCTACAGATGGATACCCACCGAAACCAGAAGGACGGTCACACAGGCCCTCGTCAGCAGCAGGCTGACTACGGCAGCACCCTTTACGCAGGAACCACGGCCAAACTCCAGAAGAGACGCCAACTCATACAGAACGCCTCTGCATGCCTCATTCTCGACATACCCAGCCACACCCACATCACTGCCCACCTGAATGACCTGCACTGGCTCCCAGTCAGCAAGAGGATCACCTTCACGCTCCTCACCCACAAAGCACTACACAACACCGGACCAGCCTACCTCAACAAGCGTCTCACCTTCTACACCCCGAACCGCCAGCTGCGCTCTGCCGACCTCACCCTCGCCGCTGTCCCACGCATCCACAGATCCTCCACTGGCAGCAGATCCTTCTACTACCTCGCGGCAAAGACATGGAACACCCTCCCCACACAGCTGCGAAAGACCCAGGACCTGCTGACCTTCAGGACACTTCTCTTGACCTGGCTGTTCGAGCAGTAGCTGCACCCCCACCCCCGCTCAGCACCTTGAGACTCTCACGGGTGATTAGTAATCTCTACAAATATATGATTGAATGCAACTTTGTACTATGGCAGGATATAGAGGGATACGAATAGGAAGAGAGACACACATTTCAGCATATGCGGATGACCTCATATACTTCAATAATCTGAATGAGGATTATGACCCAATACCCACACTTTTTCTATGCATTTCAGCGGCTTTCAGGTCTTTCCTTAAATTAAAACAAATCATATGTATATTTTTTTACTGACACAGCAAAGGCTGAACCAATTCGTTTTGGACACTGGACATTTCAAACAGCGACAGTTACTTTCAAATATCTGGGCATCCAGATATACATAGAGACGGAAGGTATTTTAGATGGAAATCTAAACCAAGCTATTGCGGCGCTTAGAGCGCAAATAAGATTCTGGACATCCCTGCCCATATCGGTACCAGGATGAGTAGCCATTGCCAAAATGGGTATGCTCCCTAGGCTGTTATATTATTTCACCAATCTACCTATCATTATTCCAACACAGATGTTTAAACTGCTAGACTCCCTCCTCAAAGAATTAATATGGGGGGCAGGACATAGACTGATAGGACTCACAAAACTACAATTCGATACGAAACAAGGGGGACTGGGAGTTCTGGACCTGAAGGCTTACTGTTAAGCGGGCCAATTGCAATGGTTGGCGTACTTAATTGCAAGCCGCAATTTACAAGAAATCGCTATTAAACACAATCAAATAAATGATTGGCAAACATACTATTCTGGCCCCTGAGGCCATACTAATGCGTAAAAGTATCCACAGTGTGAATATTAGAAATGGGGTGGGGGTTTTGAAGAATATTTGGAGTTTTTTCCCATTTGGCAACTTCTCCCAGCCATGATAAAAGATGTTGGTACTGGCCCATTACAGAGAGGCTTACATGCCACAAAGGTTTTTCTGCTGAAAACAAAGCACTAATAACAGCAGACTGCTTCTTTTTGCCAGAGTTAAGCCCTCCACCTGGGTTCATTTCAGGCCTCCCATCTTGCCTTGGTCGAAGAATCTAGGAAAATCCTTGTTCAGGGTGGGGTGTCGAACCTCACGCATATCGCGTGGGGTGCCGAACCTCACGCATCTCGCGTGAGGTCGGTGGGGTGACGAACCTCACGCATCTCACGTGAGGTGCCGAACTTCACGCATCTCGTGTGAGGTGCCGGACCTCACGCGTCTCGCGTGAGGTATCGGACCTCACGCATCACGCTCTGCTGATGACTGATACTATCCAGAAACGCGAGCCATGTCTCGCGTCTAGAGACATCGGATACTAGCACCTGCTTGCACCAACTAGGTGTTATACTCACGAACTTTATCCTGAGGCGTATGAACTGCATTGACCATAATGCGAACGGGCGACCTGGTTAAGAGGTCAGGAGTGTGCTTACTCCCGGTTTCCTATTTTAGGGCTCCCTCGAGCCTCCATAGTTGACGAGCTATAGGCGATGCACATCTGCGTCAGAGAGGAAACTAAGCCTGGATTGTTTGGCATCCTATTAACCACTCCAAATTTATCTCTACTGATGACGGATACTATCCAGAAACGCAAAACCATGTCTCGCGTCTAGGGACATCGGATACTAGCACCTGTTTGCACCAACTTGGCGTTATACTCACGAAATTCATCCTGAGGCGTATGAACTGCAATGACCATAATGCAAAGGTGCGACCTGGTTAAGAGGTCAGGAGTGTGCTCCCTCCCTGTCTCCTGTTTTAGGGCCCCCTCGAGCCTCCATAGCTGACGAACTATAAGCAATGCACCTCCGCGTCCGAGAGGCAACGAAGCGCCTGGATTGTTTGGCAGCCTCTTAACCACCCCGAAATTATCTCTACTGATGATCAATACTATCCAGAAACGCGTGCCATGTCTCACGTCTAGAGACATTGGATACTAGCACCTGCTTGCATCAACTTGGTGTTATACTCACAAACTTTATCCTGAGGCATATGAACTGCATTGACCATAATGCGAAGGGGCGACCCGGTTAAGAGGTCAGGAGTGTGCTCTTTCCCGGTTTCCTGTTTTAGTGCTCCCTCGAGCCTCCATAGCTGATGAGCTATAGGCGATGCACCTCCGCGTCCGAGAGGCAATGAAGCCTGGATTGTTTGGCAGCCTCTTAACCACCACAAATTTATCTCTACTGATGATGGATACTATCCAGAAACAGGAGCCATGTTTCTCGTCTAGAGACATCGGATACTAGCACCTGCTTGCACCAACTTGGTGTTATACTCACAAACTTTATCCTGAGGCGTATGAACTGCATTGACCATAATGCGAAGGGGCGACCCGGTTAAGAGGTCAGGAGTGTGCTCCCTTCCCGTTTCCTGTTTTAGGGCTCGATCGAGCCTCCATAGCTGACGAACTATAAGCAATGCACCTCCGCGTCCGAGAGGCAACGAAGCGCCTGGATTGTTTGGCAGCCTCTTAACCACCCCGAATTTATCTCTACTGATGACGGATACTATCCAGAAACGCGAGCCATGTCTCACGTCTAGAGACATTGGATACTAGCACCTGCTTGCATCAACTTGGTGTTATACTCACAAACTTTATCCTGAGGCGTATGAACTGCATTGACCATAATGCGAAGGGGCGACCAGGTTAAGAGGTCAGGAGTGTGCTCTTTCCCGGTTTCCTGTTTTAGTGCTCCCTCCAGCCTCCATAGTTGACGAGCTATAGGCGATGGACCTCCGCGTCCGAGAGGCAAGGAAGCCTGGATTGTTCGGCAGCCTCTTAACCACCCAGAATTTATCTCTACTGATGACGGATACTATCCAGAAACGCGAGCCATGTCTCGCGTCTAGAGACATCGGATACTAGCACCTGCTTGCACCAACTTGGTGTTGTACTCACGAACTTTCTCCTGAGGCGTATGAACTGCATTGACCATAATGCGAAGGGGCGACCCGGTTAGGTCAGGAGTGTGCTCCCTCCCTGTTTCCTGTTTTAGGGCTCGATCGAGCCTCCATAGCTGACGAACTATAGGCGATGCACCTCTGCGTCCGAGAGGCAACGAAGCCTGGACTGTTTGGCAGCCTCTTAACCACCCCATATTTATCTCTACTGATGACGGATACTATCCAGAAACGCGAGCCATGTTTCGCGTCTAGAGACATCGGATACGAGCACCTGCTTGCACCAACTTGGTGTTATACTCACAAACTTTATCCTGAGGCGTATGAACTGCATTGACCATAATGCCAAGGGGCGACCCGGTTAAGAGGTCAGGAGTGTACTCCCTCCCTGTTGCATGTTTTAGGGCTCCCTCGAGCCTCCATAGCTGACGAGCTATAGGCGATGCACCTCCGCGTCGGAGAGGCAATGAAGCCTGGATTGTTTGGCAGCCTCTTAACCGCCCCGAATTTATCTAAACTGATGACGGATACTATCCAGAAACGCGAGCCATGTCTCGCGTCTAGAGACATCGGATACTAGCACCTGCTTGCACCAACTTAGTGTTATCCTCACGAACTTTATCCTGAGGTGTATGAACTGCGTTGACCATAATGCGGAGAGGCGACCCGGTTAAGAGGTCAGGAGTGTGCTTCCTCCCTGTTTCCTGTTTTAGGGCTCCTTCGAGCCTCCATAGCTGACGTCCTATAGGCGATGCACCTCTGCGTCAGAGAGGCAACGAAGCCTGGATTGTTTGGCATCCTCTTAACCACCCCGACTTTATCTCTACTGATGACTGATACTATCAAGAAACGCGAGCCATGTCTCGCGTCTAGAGACATCGGATACTAGCACCTGCTTGCACCAACTTGGTGTTATACTCACAAACTTTATCCTGAGGCGTATGAACTGCATTGACCATAATGCGGAGGGGAGACCCAGTTAAGAGGTCAGGAGTGTGCTCCCTCCCTGTTTCCTGTTTTAGGGCTCCCTCGAGCCTTCATAGCTGACGAACTATAGGCAATGCACCTCCGTGTCCGAGAGGCAACGAAGCGCCTGGATTGTTTGGCAGCCTCTTAACCACCCCGAAATTATATCTACTGATGATGAATAGTATCCAGAAATGCGTGCCATGTCTCTCGTCTAGAGACATTGGATACTAGCACCTGCTTGCACCAACTTAGTGTTATCCACACAAACTTTATCCTGAGGTGTATGAACTGCGTTGACCATAATGCGGAGGGGAGACCCAGTTAAGAGGTCAGGAGTGTGCTCCCTCCCTGTTTCCTGTTTTAAGGCTCCCTCAAGCCTCCATAGCTGACAAACTTTAGGCAATGCACCTCCGCGTCCGAGAGGCAACGAAGCCTGGATTGTTTGGCAGCCTCTTAACCACCCCGAATTTATCTCTACTGATGACGGATACTATCGAGAAACGCGAGCCATGTCTCGCGTCTAGAGACATCGGGTACTAGCACCTGCTTGCACCAACTTGGTGTTATACTCACAGACTTTATCCTGAGGCATATGAACTGCATTGACCATAATGCTAAGGGGGGACCCGGTTAAGAGGTCAGGAGTGTGCTCCCTGCCTGTTTCCTGTTTTAGGGCTCCCTCGAGCCTTCGTAGCTGAAGAACTATAGGCAATGCACCTCCGCGTCCGAGAGGCAACGAAGCGCCTGGATTGTTTGGCAGCCTCTTAACCACCCTGAAATTATCTCTACTGATGATGAATACTATCCAGAAACGCGTGCCATGTCTCTCGTCTAGAGACATTGGATACTAGCACCTGCTTGCACCAACTTGGTGTTATACTCACAAACTTTATCCTGAGGCGTATGAACTGCATTGACCATAATGTGAAGGGGCGACCCGGTTCAGAGGTCAGGAGTGTGCTCCCTCCCTGTTTCCTGTTTTAGGGCCCCCTCGAGCCTCCATAGCTGACGAGCTATAGGCGATGCACCTCTGCGTCCGAGAGGCAACGGAGCCTGGATTGTTTGGCAGCCTCTTAACCACCCCGAATTAATATCTACTTATGACGGATACTATCCAGAAACGCGAGCCATGTCTCGCGTCTAGAGACATCGAATAGTAGCACCTGCTTGCACCAACTTGGTGTTATACTCACAAACTTTATCCTGAGGCATATGAACTGCATTGATCATAATGCGAAGGGGCGACCCAGGTTAAGAGGTCAGGAGTGTGCTCCCTCCCGGTTTCCTGTTTTAGGGCTCCCTCGAGCCTCCATAGCTGACGAGCTATAGGCGATGCACCTCCGCGTCCGAGAGGCAACGAAGCCTGGATTGTTTGGCAGCTTCTTAACCACCCCAAATTTATCTCTACTGATGACGGATACTATCCAGAAACGCGAGCCATGTCTCGCATCTAATGACATCGGATACTAGCACCTGCTTGCACCAACTTGGTGTTATACTCACGAACTTTCTCCTGAGACGTATGAACTGCATTGACCATAATGCGAAGCTACGACCCGGTTAAGAGATCAGGAGTGTGCTCCCTCCCTGTTTCCTGTTTTAGGGCTCCCTCGAGCCTCCATTGCTGACGAGCTATAGGCGATGCACCTCCGCGTCGGAGAGGCAATGAAGCCTGGATTGTTTGGCAGCCTCTTAACCACCCCGAATTTATCTATACTGATGACGGATACTATCCAGAAACGCAAGCCATGTCTCGCGTCTAGAGACATCGGATACTAGCACCTGCTTGCACGAACTTGGTGTTATACTCACGAACTTTCTCCTGAGGCTTATGAACTGCATTGACCATAATGCGAAGGGGCGACCCGGTTAAGAGGTCAGGAGTGTGCTCCCTCCCTGTTTCCTGTTTTAGGGCTCGATCGAGCCTCCATAGCTGACAACCTATAGGCGATGCACCTCTGCGTCCGAGAGGCAATAAAGCCTGGATTGTTTGGCAGCCTCTTAACAACCCCAAATTTATCTCTACTGATGACGGACACTATCCAGAAACGCGAGCCATGTCTCGCGTCTAGAGACATCGCATACTAGCACCTGCTTGCACCAACTTGGTGTTATACTCACAAACTTTATCCAGAGGCGTATGAACTGCATTGACCATAATGCTAAGGGGGGACCCGGTTAAGAGGTCAGGAGTGTGCTCCCTCCCGGTTTCCTGTTTTAGGGCTCCCTCGAGCCTCCATAGCTGACTAGCTATAGGCGATGCACCTCCGCGTCCGAGAGACAACGGAGCCTGGATTGTTTGGCAGCCTCTTAACCACCCCGAATTTATATCTACTGATGACGGATACTATCCAGAAACGCGAGCCATGTCTCGCGTCGAGACATCAGATACTAGCACCTGCTTGCACCAACTTGGTGTTATACTCACGAACTTTATCCTGAGGCGTATGAACTCCATTGACCATAATGCAAAGGGGCGACCCGGTTAAGAGGTCAGGAGTGTGCTCCCTCCCCGTTTCCTGTTTTAGGGCTCGATCGAGCCTCCATAGCTGACGAGCTATAGGCGATGCACCTCTGCGTCCGAGAGGCAACGAAGCGCCTGGATTGTTTGGCAGCCTCTTAACCACCCTGAATTTATCTCTACTGATGATGGATACTATCCAGAAACGTGAGCCATGTCTCATCTAGAGACATCCGATACTAGCACCTGATTGCACCAACTTGGTGTTATACTCACAAACTTTATCCTGAGGCGTATGAACTGCATGGACCATAATGCGGAGGGGCGACCCAGTTAAGAGGTCAGGAGTGTGCTCCCTCCCTGTTTCCTGTTTTAAGGCTCCCTCAAGCCTCCATAGCTGACAAACTTTAGGCAATGCACCTCTGCGTCCGAGAGGCAACGAAGCCTGGATTGTTTGGCAGCCTCTTAACCACCCCGAATTTATCTCTACTGATGACGGATACTATAGAGAAACGCGAGCCATGTCTCGAGTCTAGAGACATCGGATACTAGCACCTGCTTGCACCAACTTGGTGTTATACTGACAAACTTTATCCTGAGGCGTATGAACTGCATTGACCATAATGCTAAGGGGGGACCCGGTTAAGAGGTCAGGAGTGTGCTCCCTCCCTGTTTCCTGATTTAGGGCTCCCTCGAGCCT